>NC_042619.1:146771725-147371725 GCF_901001135.1 Rhinatrema bivittatum
CTAATATTGAGGTACTTCCTTTAGGTTGTTACCCATAAGGATATCGGACATTAGAGTCTATTCACAAAGATGTATATTTTCCCAATGTTTTGTTTGTTAGATGAAGAAAGGGGGAATCGTATTCTGAGGTTGTGTATTTTTGGGTTAAAACAGAACTTGCCAGACCCGAAATAACCCCTCCAGCCCAAGAACCCCTGCCAGAGACCCTCCTCCAGCAGGGCTGTTCCCGATTGGTCCTTTCACTGACACTTACCCTTGTGCCTTCTATTAAGGGTAGTAACTGCCATTCCATGCACATTGCCCTTCATTCCTTCTGTTAAGGATAGTAACTGCCGCTCCATGAATGTTACCATCCTCACCCCTTTACAGAAATGTTGTGCTTGTTAATATAGTTACCCTAATTCTTCATTCCTATTCTCTAGCCACTAAGGATGCACAAGTGTTTATCCTAATTTTTCTTGAATTCCAACATTGTTCTCATCTTCACCACCTTTTCTGGGAGGATGTACCAGGCATTCACCACTCTCTCTGTGAAGAAACATTTTCTCATGATGGTTCTCAGTTTATCTCCCTAGAGCTTCATATCATGACCCCTAGTTCTAGTTTCCTTTCAAATGGAAAAGGTCTGAAGTTTGTGCATTATTAACCCCTTTCAGGTATCTGCACGTCTGCATCATATCTCCCTTGCACCTCCTCTCCTCCTGAGTGCGCGTATTTAAATCCTTCATCCTCTCCTCAGGTCTTCCAATACAGACCCAACACCATTTTGTTTGTCCTTCTCTGAACTGCTTCCAACCTGTCTCTATCCTTTTGGACCAAGAAAACAGGATGGTAGACGATTGAATAAGGCCAGGTGGCAAAGTAGAATGTGACATATTTTTTTTTATTCTGCTTGGAAGGTATGTTCCCCCTTTTTTCGCTCTCTCTCCTTTCTCTCTTCTGTTTATCACATTTTGAATTTTCTATCATTGTTCATTTCTTTTAGTTGCACCTGTGTTGTCATTATTGTTTACTAGCCTATTACCTACTATTTCTTTCCAGTTTGTTCCAGTATTATTGGTGCTATATTTATATGGTTCTCTTAAATTTGCAATTTATATTTTATTGAATTTTCAACAGTTGTTACACTTCATGAAAAGGAAATTAGCATCTCAATGTGATAACATAATTTGGGTATCATTTTCATAATATCCACTTAATAATATATATATTTATAAAGTTCACATTTTACTAAACCTTATAATTGGAGGAGACGAATACATAATATATATTTTTTTGTAACAGAAAATTATAACAATAATATCAGGAGCGAGGAGTAATACTATTCTAATTGGCTTCTGTCTCTGATACAGAAACTAGACTTTTGTCTGATATAAAAGTTTCCAAGTGGATTGGATCTAAAAATCCATATCTTTTACCCTTATAATTCACTAAACACAAAGAAGGGAATTTCAAGAAAAATGTGGCTCCTATTGCTAAAACTCTGGGCTTTAATGTAAAAAATGCCCTCCTCCTTGCCTGAGTGGCGCGAGCCACATCAGGAAAGATTTGGACACGGTGTCCACAAAATAATATGTCTTTCACTGCAAACATTTTTTAAACACTTTTTCTTTTTCCTGTTCCATAACAAATGAGACTATCAAGGTAGCTCTGCTATTAATCAGGTCTACCGACTCTTCAAGAAAAGTCGATAGACCTGGTGAGGAAGGTTCTTCCCTTTCAATTTGTCCTCCAGAGATTCCAGAGGATTTTTTTTTCAAATAATAAATTTTAGAAAGTTTAGGAAATTCCTCCTCCTCATATAGCAGATTCTCTTTAAGAAATTTTTTAAATAACTCCCAAGCTGAAAGAAGTCGTGTTAAAGGAAAATTTATAATCCTTAAATTCTTTGCTTTAAACAAATTTTCCATGTACTCTAAATCTTTATGGATAACCAGACTATCTCTAACAAACGTATCTCCAGAATTTTGTATTAATTGTAACTTATTAGTTACCACTAACATTTCTTTCTCACATTTCTCTAGTTTTTTCCCCTGAGATTCAATAGACATCTTATTTTCTTTAATAACTGATAACAAGGAATCATTCATCTTAATTATATTTCCATCAAGTTTCATTATCATTTTCCCCAAATCCTCTAAGGTTAGGTTCCCCTGAACACCTCCAGGAGAAAAACTAGCCTTAATACCCGGAGAGACTTTCTCTAACACTACCGAAGTAATATTATCCTCAGTCCAATTAGTCTCAGCCTTACTTCTTAGGCTGAAATCTTCATGGACTAGTCCTACCGGGTTTCCAGTTGACTCCGTTGTTATTATTCCAGCTGGCTGTAGGGGTGACGTTGGGCCATCGCCGGGACTTAAGGAAGCAAAGGATACTGCTCCCAAACTGTCCTCTTTTTGCGATTCTGCCATCCTCACCATATGATGATCCATTGGTCCTGTGCAGGGGTGATGGCTTGGAGAAGAGGTCAAGATCTGAGCCTTCCTCTTTCTCCCCATTAAGGGGACAAATGTCCACCTAAGAAAAACACAATTATAAAACCAAGATTCACCGGCCTACGGCCTTCTCCGGCCTAAGCCGGCCAAAGCCGCGCGCCCCTTCGGCGCGCATGGCTTAGGCATGGCGCCGGCGGCAGCGGGGCACCGCTCCTCTTCCGATTTTAAACTGAGGGCTGGGGGACGTCGGACTGACGTCACAAGTCGGCGACCACTTCGCCGCAGCTGTTCCACCCACCGGCACAATGTCTGAGAAGGAGCGGACCTTCTCCCTCGACTCCTTTCGCGTCTCCTCTCAGCTTGTGGAGCCCTCTCCCAATTTTAAACTGAGGGCTGGGGGACGTCGGACTGACGTCACAAGTCGGCGACCACTTCGCCGCAGCTGTTCCACCCACCGGCACAATGTCTGAGAAGGAGCGGATCTTCTCCCTCGACTCCTTTCGCGTCTCCTCTCAGCTTGTGGAGCCCTCTCCCAATTTTAAACTGAGGGCTGGGGGACATCGGACTGACATCACAAGTCGGTGACCACTTCGCCGCAGCTGTTCCACCCACCGGCACAATGTCTGAGAAGGAGCGGACCTTCTCCCTCGACTCCTTTTGCGTCTCCTCTCAGCTTGTGGAGCCCTCTCCCGATTTTAAACTGAGGGCTGGGGGACGTCGGACTGACGTCACAAGTCGGCAACCACTTCGCCGCAGCTGTTCCACCCACCGGCACAATGTCTGAGAAGGAGCGGACCTTCTCCCTCGACTCCTTTCGCGTTTCCTCCTCTCTTAAATTCATAATGTGTAACGCATTCTTTTTACTATGTTTTTATATTTACATCTTGTTGGTAAAAATTAAAACATTTTCATATATTTTGCAGCCCCTGACACAGCCCTACTTCTGGGCAGAACTCGGCCTGAATCATGCATGCTTTAAGTTGTTATTCTTGAACTGTAATTTTAATAAAGGAATCTTTATACCTAAGAAGATAGGTCTCATTCTACTTTGTTTGCATCTATCCTTTTGGAGACACGGTTTCCAGAACTGAACATAGTACTTCAGCTGAGGACTCACCAAGGACTTGTACAAGGGCATTAATATCTGTTTTTCCTACTGGTTGCTCTTTATCTATTCAGCCCAGCATCCCTCTGGCTGTAGCCATCACCTTCTCACATTGCTTTGTTGCCTTCAGATCTCCAGATACAATCACCGCAAGGTCCCTCTCCTGGTCCATGAACATTAGTATTTCACCCCCAACTGCACACAGCTTTTTTGGATTACTACACCTCAAATGCATGACTACACTTCTTGGCATTGAATTCCAGTTGCCAAACCTTCGAGTTCTTTGACCAAGTTTTCTTAAATCTCTTTTCATTCTCTGTCCTCCTTTATGTGTGTGCACTCTGCTGCAGATCTTAGTATCATTTGCAAAAATACAAGTTTTTCCTTCTAACCCTTAGGGCAATATCACACACAAAGATATTGAACAAAACTGGTCCCAAACATTATCCTTGAGACACTCCGGATAATACTGTTCTCTCTTCAGTTCTTTTTACTATTACCAATTTGTAATCCATTTCACTACATTAGTATCCACTCCCAGGCTTCTTATTTTATTAATGAGCTTCTCTGCAGAACCGTAAATCTCATTGACTGTTCTTCCTTGATCTAATTCTCTAGTCATCCAATCAAAAAAATAAATTAGATTTGTTTGGCAGGAACTTCCTTTGGTGAAACCATGTTGCCTTTGGTCCACCAGCCCACCAGATTGTAGCTAATCCATTATCCTTTCCTTTATCAGGATTTCCATCAATTTTTCCACTGCCAAGGTAAAGATAACAGGACTATAGTTTCCAGTCCTGCTATCCTCTTTGTGCATTGGGACCACCACCTCTCTTTTCCAACCTTGTGGCACAACTCTCATTTCCAGGGATCTTTTGAACAAGTCCTTCAGTAGGACCACCAGCACATCTCTGAGCTCCCTTGGTATCATAGAATGTACCTCTTCCAGGTGCATACCCTTGTCCAGTTTCAGTTTTCCTTGCTCTTTCCATACATTCTTTTCTGTAAATGAAGTTGCATCTCCCTTTACTCATGCCATCACCTGCAGCCTCTTCAGGGATTTCTCCTACCCCCACCCCCCTGAGCCTTATCCAATTTTACCCCAACCCTTTCCCTCTTCCCAGTGACAAATTTAGGTTTTTGCCACCCCTTATTCCTGGTGCCATCACACTGCCCCTCTGCTTCCCCACTCCACCCCCAATTAGGTCAGACGACACTAATGAAGTCTGGGGTCTGTACAGAAAGAGACAGAACCCCAATATAATTACTGCACCTCGAGCTCAGCAAACATAACTGTAATCCACAGAAATTTCTCCAACAAAGGGTGCAAAGCAGAAATAGGAGGTTCTCCCTTTAAATTACCATGCAAAAAATATTCACAGTTTTATGTAACACAAACATCCTCCACTACAAGACACTCTGTAATGCAGCATAAAGCACTGCATAAAAAATAAAAAAGTCACTCAGAACCTATATAGCAAATCTGTCATGCCAAAACAGCACTAACACCCAGGACTCAAACCACAACAACCATACCTATAAAAAGGCAACAAGCCTCAGAACATGATATACTTCCCATTGGAAAAACAAAACAAGCAGGATTATTACAGAGCCTTATTTGAAAACTACACACTAGCAGAATATCTGACTTAAACAGAATAGATAGATCCTCAACAAATTTAGAATAAATGACTGAAATTAGAAATAGAAACTTAAAACAAAAACTGTCAAAGAAATCCCCAAAAAGCCAATCTGCATTCAGTGTAACACCAAAGAAATAGAAACAGAAATGCATTTCCTCCTATATTGATCAAAATACAATGATACATATTCCCAAAGTTGACACATTCCATTCAATAAACTGAAAATAAAACTATTTTCTCTGTCTCTGCATTTCCATTTTATTTTTCTGATCACTTTCATCCTCATATCTTTCTTTCTACTTTCCTATTGTTGGTCTAACAACTCCTTTTTCAGGATCTTCTGTCCAATTTCTGTTTTGTTCTTTCTCCTCCTGTCTTCATATCTTTCCCTATATCTTTCTGACTGATCTTTCTCTGTCATCATATTTTTCTATTTCTCTCTTTCTCTGCCTCACTATTACATCATAACTAGATTTCTTTCCCCCTTATCACCCACCAGTTCTACCTGTGCCAACCGTATACCTTCCCAACTCTTCTCCATAATGCTTCCTCTCAGTCTTCTTTCTCACCCTCTCCCCTTTGTTGGGTTATTACCTTCATCTCCAGCTATCTGACGTCCTTGTCCTTTCCTGCTTTCTAAACTCCAACCCCTCCCTCATCTTATAACACTCCTCACCTTCCATCCTTCCCTCCACCTATCACCCTCCTCTTGTCCTCACCATCTAACCCCCTCCCCTTCCCTCTTCTGTCCCTCACCTTCAAATCCACCTCACCTTTATAGTCCCCTCCCATCTCTTTCCATTCTCCCCTCATTTTCCAATCCCTCAACTTCCCCTTCTATTCTACACCCTCCCTCGCCTTTCAGCCCCCTTCACCTACCACACCTTTCCCTTATCTTCCAACTCTCTTAATCATCCACATTCTTTTCCCTCACCTTCCATTCTTCCCCTTCCCTACCTTTCAACCCCTTTCCTTTCATCCTCCCTTTCCATCTTCCACTCTCCCTCACCTTCCAAGCCCCTGACCTTCTATCCTTTCCCTTGCTCCCCCATAGCCCAACAAGCAGAAGAGCAGAGCCAGCAGTTGTTGCTTTTAACTTCTTCCTCATATCACCTGTTCCTCTCCCTGCTGTATAGATCTGTTTTTGAACCAAACCACGCTGGAAGGACAGGAGCTGGTGTCTCCCTTCGCATCCACAAGGGAGACAAATGGAAGATGGTGTTTAATATCCACAACAGGCATTATGAATATCTTATGATGCCATTTAGCCTCTGTAATGCCCCAGCCACGTTCCAGCATATGGTCAATTAGATTTTTCGGGATCTCTTGCAGTCCTGTGTGGGTAGTTTACTAAAATATATTCTCATTTTTTCCCATTCTCTGACCCAGTATCAGGAACATGTAAAATTGGTATTTCAGAGACTTTGAGAGAACCAACTCTATGCCAAACTGGAGAAATGCAGGTGGAATTGCCTTTTTTGGATTACATCATCTTGCATCAGGGTCTTCAGGTGGATCCAGAAAAACTGAAGGATATTCAGGAATGACCTTGATATCAGCCTTAAAGCTTTGCAATGGTTTCTTGATATTACAAACTACTGGAAATGTATCCATAATTATTCCACCCTAGCCACCCTACTCATGTCTTAACAAAAAGGAGTCCAACACCAAATACTGGTCGCAAGAAGCTGTTCAAGCATTCAGCCGACTTAAAGCAGCATTTCTCATTGCCTCTTAGCTCCAACATCCTGATCCTCTAAAACCCTTTGTTGTCAAGGTGGATGCCTCTGCTACTGGAATAGAGGCTGTCTTCTCACAGCACAACAACAAAGGAACTCTCATGCCTTGCTTCTTCTAGTCAAAGATGTTTACTCCCACAGAAAGAAACTACACAATTGGAGACAGAGAGCTACTAGCTTTCAAACTCTCCTTGGAGGAGAATTGCCATTTGCTTGAAGGGGCCATACATCTGGTCACCATAACTACTGATCATAAAAACCTCTAATATCTTCAGCAGACTTAATGAATGAACTCAGGCCAAGCCCAGTGGTCCTTGTTCTTTAAAGTCAAGTATCATCCAGGGGAGAGAAATCACAGGTGAACACCCCCTCACAATCCTTTGAAGTTGAAGATTTGACAGATATACCATGTCAAATTATTGAGCCTGCAAAACTTTTGGCAACCATAGCAGTTACCGTGCCTCCGGGGAAGGCTATTGTCCCTAAACGTCTTTGAGAGAAGGTTCTTCATTGGGCACACAATTCTCGACTGGCAGGTCATCCATGTGCCAAGAAAACTTTTGAATTGCTCTTCTGCCATTATTGATGGCCACAAATCAAACTAGATGTCTATCAATACATGGAGTCTTGTCCCAACTCTGTGGCCAATGAACCATCACATGCACATCCATGGGGATTGTTACAACCATTGCCAGTCCCCAAAGAAACATAGTCTCTCATAGCTATTGATTTTATTACAAATCTTCCATGTTTAAATGGTTGCACTGTCATTTGGGTAATTGTGGACTGGTCCTTAAAAATGGCCCACTTTGTCCCACTCCCTGGACTTCCCTCGGCCCCAGAATTGGCTCGCCTCTTCTTTTAACACATCTTTCAATTCCATGGCTTACCTGAACATGTACTGTTAGACTGCAGAGTTCAGTTCACTGCCAAATTCTGATGGAACCTCTGCCGGAAATTGAAGGTGACTTTGGATTTCTTATCAGCCTACCACCCCCAGATCTACTGGCAAACTAAATGGACAAATCAGATTCTTAAAAGCTTCTTACACATTTATGTGAAAGAGTGGTAGAATGATTAGGCTTCTTTGTTACCCTAGGCAGATTTCTGACCTAACAACCATACTGGAGAATCTGCAGGTCCCTCACCCTTCTAAATTGTATATCGCAAACATCTATGCACTCTCTCTCTGGTACCTTTGATGGTGCCATGCTCCAGTGCTGATACCATGGATCAAAGTTTAGGTTAACTATGGCAAAGTAGTAGACAACTCTTCATATTATCTGCATATTAGCCAAAAAGCAAGCAAATAAAAGATGTTGCCCAGCATCTTACTTGAAACCAGATGATGAATATGCATGTTCAACCATATTATTATGCCTGAAAATTCTGCCCATGGTTTATCTGCCCATTCCCAATCATTCATCAAGTAGGATCCTTCAGCTACCTCCTGTACTCCAAGGTCTATAATACCTTTTATGTGTCTTTACTGATGCCATTGCTCTTGACATGGCCATCTCACACAGTCCATAAACCTGCAAAGGCAACTTCCAAGGAAGATACCAAATATGAGGTGTATGCTATTCTAGACTTGAAGCGCAGCTGGGGCAAATTGTATTACCTCATCTCATGAAATGGATTTGGCCCTAAAGAAAATATATGGGAACCAGCAACCAAAGTCCAAGCTCGCTGCCTCACCAAGGAGTTTCATCAGCACTTTCCCCAGCCACACTACAGCAGGTGCCTCAGCATCAGGTCCTCCTGCTTTTCAGCAGGGCATATTACTAGTTCCTGCCTTGCCTTTCTTTGTTCATGCCCTGCCTAATTTCCTGCCTTGTCTCATTCCTGCCTGCACTTCCCTTCATTGCCTCTGCCTTGGCTCCTCCCTGTCTGGTCTGCCTCTACTTTTCATCTCCTAGCCTTGTCCCTAACCTTTGCCTGCCCATCCTTGAACTGATTTCTTGTGTCTTGACCCCTGCTTGGACCTCAACCATGCCTGTCTGTCACTTGTCTTGACCATTGCCTAGACCTTGACTGTGCCTGTCTATTGCCTGCCCCAACCTCAGCCTGCTCTTTGGCCTTGCTGTTCTCTAGGTGACTCTTGCCTATGTCCTGCTGGCCCTCGAATCCAAGAGCTCAACCTGAGGAGGAAGGGGGTGGTATAGGTGAAGATGACCTGTTCCCAGTCCTATGAGTCAACCTACTGTCAGTGAGGGCCCTGCTGTGTCATTAGTGGGACAGAACTAATTTCACCACAGTACAAGGGCTCACATGCCAAGAAATCATCTTACTATTGTTGCCCCAACACTCCAAGGTACTCAGAGGAGGATGCTTGGATGACAATGTTGTTCTCCTGAGTCAGGGCTATAACATTTCTCGCTGGGACTGGTCTGACAGGTCTGGACCAAGCAACATCTGATCCAAGGTTATGAAGTGGGCATTCATGCTGTGCATGGCACAACTTTCAAGATGAACTCATCACCAGTTTGTTCTGACTCCTCTCCCTCAGTGACAGCTGTGGGGGTCCACTAACATGTGGCATGTACTTTGGGAGTTTGGGGTACTCTCCTCAACATCATTAGACCTGGAAAAGATACAGATGTGAGTAAGTTGTATTATTGGAGCACATGCATCCCTTTTTCTGCTATCAGAGAATCAGGGTTCCTCTACAGTAAGGCACTTACCCTGGAACTCTTCTACCCTATAATCTGTTAGTGGACCACAAAATCTCCAATCTTTCTAACTGAACTAGGTCCATTTGGTCCCCACTCCTCACTAAAGGACCCTTACCCAATGTACCCCCAGATCATGTCATTAGTCGTCCACCACCTGTAACCTTCTAGAAGCTCCTCAAAGAGGTCAAAGCCTTAAGAAAACCCTTCAAAGGAACATTACTGGACTCTTGCTATGAGCTTTTACTTTGTGTTCTTGTAATGCAGAAAACCCACCAGTATGCCCCGATATATTGGTGATGATGTATCCATGGACTCTGGGAAGCATCTGATGGCATTTGAACCTATTTCTTCAGCAAGTGACTGCTATAGTGGTGTGAAACAAATGGAACAGACACAGCCACTTCCCATCTTCTTTTGATGAGCATTAACTAACTTATTTCAAAGGACCCATTGAATTTCCTAATAGCAATGTTTCACTTGTGCTATTGTCCTGGGGGGTGACTCTGAAGTGCTGACTTTTGATACTATTTGTTTGTGAGTTTATGCCAAAGGGCATGCTGTAAGTTCTTGATATACCAGCTCCAAAATAGGGTTGTTTTCTTCCAGAAGAAAATATCACATTCTCTGGCATGGTCTTTCCCTGCTATTGTAGTTTGGGGTTCAGCTGCCAGCTCCTCCTCCTCTTCACCTCCTGTTGTTCCTCCTCAGCATGCTTTACCTCCTGGATAGACATAGAAGCATTCTTTAGGGAGTCCTTGCCTCCTCTTTCCCTTCTCTCATCCCTTCTCTCCCTGCAGTCTTGTCCTCGGTTCGTCCATCTGGTTTCTAATGGGCCTGATCTGATCTGTGTTGCAACCATCTTCTATCCCTCTGGCCTTACTGCTCTGCCTATATCTGGGCTCAACACTACTTCCTCCTTGTCTGCCTCCATCTGCACTGTAGTGAGCCTCCTTGCTGTAGTCTCCAATTTCCTTCTGATAACTCCCACTTCTCTCTCTCCCCTCCTTGCTAGACCTAACCATACTTTCACCTGTTGCACACCTTCCATGCCCACTCACATATACATCACTTATTTATCTATTTATTTGTTTGTTTGTTTTTATATACCAATATTCACCCAAGGGTATCACATCGGTTTACATAATGACTAGTGAGATGGTATGATTACAGGTCACACTATCTTTACATTGAGATGTTGTAAAACTACAGCGAAGTATAGTATTGTAGAGGATAGAATTATAACATTGTAAAAACAAGATGGCTTATTTTCGTGGTAGTATAATAGCTAATGTTTTATTTGACTATTAAGTGTTCTCATTGTAGGATATGTGTGGGGTTGGAGATCTGTTTGGTAGTGGTCGTTGGGGATGACGTGGAGTTAACTGTTGGCTGGGTAGGCTTTTTGGAATAGCCATGTTTTTAGTGATTTCTTAAATATCTGTGATGAGGGTTCCGTTCTGAGATTTGCTGGTAGTTTGTTCCATAGTGCGGGTCCTGCTATTGAAATTGCTTGTTCACGTGTTGTGGTGCATTGGGCCTGTTTGTTGGAGGGAATGGAAAGTAATCTGGAGTGTTGGATCGTAGGTTTCTTTGGGAGGTGTATGGGTGAAGTGTGTCCTTTAGCCAGTCTGTTTTTTCTTTGTTAAGGGATTTGTGTATTAGGGTAAGGGCTTTGTATTGAATTCTGTGGGTTATGGGGAGCCAGTGGAGGTCTTTTAGTATGGGGGTGATATGTGTGGAGCGCTTGCTGTTTGTGAGGGATCTGGCTGCCGCATTTTGACGTAGTTGGAGGGATTTGAGGGTGGAGGTTGGGAGCCCAAGGAGGATGGAGTTACAGTAGTCGAGTTTGGAGAAAATGAGGGCTTGGAGTATGGATCAATAGTCTTGACTGAGTAGTAGGGGTTTGATTTTTTTGAGGTCTTGTAATTTGAAATAGCCTTCTTTTATTATAGTGTTGATGTATGTTTTCAGGTTGAGTTTGGAGTCTAAGGTGACGCCTAGGTTTCTTGCAGTTGTGACGAGATGGTTCGCGCTTTGCAAGGATGTGCAGTCCTCTTCCACACTCTATTCTCTCCACAGACATGTCCTTTCACGCCATCCTTTGAGACTCTAACATATACAGAAGTTTGGTTGACAGAAAGACATTCACTTGTCCTTTTTACCCACAGACCTGGAACAATGGGCAAGTTTTGCACAAAAGGAGTACAAGATACAGCACAAGCCACTGAGATTTTTTTTTTTTTACCTCTTCTTGTCCTCTCAGTTCTCCTTCAGCTTCCTCTCCTGGGGTCCATTTGCTCTCCTTCTCTGGTCAGCACTGACAACCAGCCCCCTGGGCCAGGCTTTCTTTAATGTTGTTTTGAAAAAAACAAGGAGGAGCATTGAGGAAATAGGACAGTGAATGCCAAGTTTAGTGTGTGCATGCTATTTATATACCTTCTACATGATTTTATCAATCAAGCAAATAAAGCACAGAGACAGTATACATATTTCAGTCAATTGCATGCTATAGCTGGTATTTGTTTTGGGCATACATTGCTAAAATTTAGTGCATCACCCATTAAGTGTCACTTTAGCATGCATGCTAAAAATGTATTAGTGCAGGTTTTAGTGCATAATCCCCCTAGTCTCTTTAGTTCCCCTTTCTGTTACATTAATACAGATCCTTCATGACCTCCACCTTTATAATTGCTTCTCCATAGCTGAGGATTCTTTTTACTTATCCCATACCTCCTTAAATAAAACCGTTTTTGCCTCCAGCAACTTGTTATTTCCGTATAACAATATCTTCTGTATAGTTTCCCAAATTAGCAACAATATATTATCATTTTAGCTCTTTGTAGAAAGATAATCTCCCAGAGGAATATATGAAATAAGGCCTCCTGTTTTAAAATCTAAATAAGGTTGCTCTTCTTATGAGAGAGCACGGCTTCCTGATTTTCATTTGATTTCTGAGAGCTGCCGGATCAAGTCTTGACTTGGAATTTTGTTTTCATAATTAGGAGTACATACGCTGCCTCACGTCCTGATGCTAGGCTAGGCAGGACCAGCTTGTGCTACTAGTTTTATAGTAAGGGCTGCCTGCACACCAAGGATAGAAAAAGACATTAGCTCTCGGGGAAACAAAGAGCTAGGCACCTAAGCAGCAGTCCACCAGCTGTTGCTGCTATTTACAACATGTTTAGAATTTTTCCCTTTTCAGTCACCAAACCAGGCATCCTGATCAAGTGTATTGTGAGACTCCATTAACCTTGTAACAAGGTAAAATATTATCTGAGTCTTTCATCTATGAAAAAGGATATGATAGTCAATCTGAAAAAACAAATTCTAAATTGGCCTCATTGTATCAATACGTATCCAACAGGTGTCCCTCTTCTTACAAGTGCCAGTTCCTGAAAGCCAAATGGTATGGAAAAAGAGACAGAAAATACAGCTAGTACAGAAGGAGGTGGGAATAAATACCTGCTGTTGATGCAAGATAGACCCTTGGTGTTTAAATAATTTTGCCGTGGGCAACAGCATTGCTTGAGTGCTGTAAAATGTCACTTTTTAATCCTAGCTTCTGAATTTTTTACTGGAGCTTTTCCATCAGTCTACTGTTAGTTATACTGCATTTGTGGTTTTGTATGACATGATTAGGGCTTCTATTTTTCAGTGTTTATAAACTATAAATTTGGGTGTTTATTTTCCAGCTAATTAGGTGTTCTCTGAGAGTACAAAAAATGTGTGTTTATTGGTGTTTATGCAGAGGAGACATTATTGCTGGAACCTGTTCAGGTTGAATAAAAAACATACATTTGTGCAACTGAGAAGTCATCAGTGTGGAAAAAGCATAAAAACAAGGGTGGAAGATCCAAAGCAGGCAAAGGTGAAGGGTGATAGAGTGCCAGGGGAAATGGTGGTTTTCCAGTGTTATCCAATGAACACGTATTTTATTATTTTTTCCATCAGGGATGTTTTATCAGTTAAAACCTAAAATCAGAAGTCCTGGATGTGATACATTTACATAGAAACAA
Source organism: Rhinatrema bivittatum (assembly GCF_901001135.1). Lineage (NCBI taxonomy): Eukaryota > Metazoa > Chordata > Amphibia > Gymnophiona > Rhinatrematidae > Rhinatrema > Rhinatrema bivittatum. Next base: position 146,785,342 of record NC_042619.1, read on the forward strand.
AGAAATGATGGCAGAAAAGGACCAAATGATCTACCCAGTCTGCCCAACAAGCTTATGCCAACATCTGCTGTACTGTGCAGGTTACCCCCATGCTTAGTTTACCAGATGTCAGGGCCCTCTGATGCTATTTGAATCCAATTACAGTGAAAGCAGACAACAATGTTGGAGTTACATTAAAAGTATCAGACTTACAGGGTCAGTTATCAACTCGTGTTAAGGCGTTTTCTGATGCGTTAAGGCATTTTCGCATTCAAAAAATGCTTTAACACATGCGATAAGAACCATAATGCATGGTGCGATTCAAATTTCTAAAAGGGGATGGATTGGGAAGGAGTCAGGGGCGGGATTTCCACAAAAGTGAGCTTGCTTCACAAAGCCATAAACCATAATATTGCACAATTTTAACACAATAACTACACCTTTTTTAATTGGGTTAAGCAGTGTGATCTCATGTGCTATGCCTATAACGCAATTTGAAATTTTTTTTTGCAAATATTTGGACATTTTTAGGCTGGGTAAGGGCCTCAGATGACGGAGGAGAGTGGGGAAAAGGCTTGAGATGTGGGAAGAGAGTGGGGGAAGGGCCTGAGATGTGGAAGACGAAGGAGAGGAGAGAGGGGGGGAGAGAACATGAGTGCCTCTGGGGGTGGCACCATAGTAAGCAGCTATTTTTGCTACTATAGGAGGCCCACCTAGCAAGTCAAGGTGAGATTTAGGTAGTAGTGTAGGGGTTAGGGGCCACTTTTACATGCAGAGTGAGATGTACGAACAGAACAGTACACTCTTTTGAAGATTTAATGTCCTTTGGAGTGAGGAAACTCACACAACGATGAGATTTGTACAATGTTCTCTCAAGCTAGGTTGAGAGAACATTTTTAAAGATGGCGCCGGCCGTCCATTACTCCTACCATGTGACAGGGGCCGGTCAATGGCACCGATAGCCTGTCACAAGGTAAGGGCAAAGGGCCATCAGTGCCATTTTGATTAGTGGCAGCCGACGGCCCGAGAGCGGGAGATTGCTCCCGGGACTTCCACTGGACCACCAGGTACTTGTAAAATGTTTTAGGGGGGTTTAGGAGGGTAGGCGAAGCTAAGGGATCAATTTTAAAGGGTCGGGTGGGTTTTTTTATTTATCAGCTCAGGCACAGGCTCAGGCGCAGCCTATCACCTTGTCACATTGCTTCACCATCTTCAGATCATCAGACACTATCACACCAAGGTCCCTCTCCCAGTCCGTGCACATTAGTCTTTCACCACCCATCACATAAAACTCTTTTGGCTTGCTGCATGCCAGATGCTTGACTCTGCACTTCTTGGCATTGAATCCCAGCTGCCAAATCTTCAACCAAGTTTTTTCAAATCACTTTTCATTTTCTCTACTCCTTCAGACATGTCCACTCTGTTGCAGATCATAGTATCAGCTGCAAATAGACAAACTTTACCTTCTATCCCTTCCACCAGGTCACTCACAAAGATATTGAATAGAACCAGTCCCAAAACTGATCCTTGTGGCACTCCACTCAACACTGTTCTTTCTTCAAAACTGGTTCCATTTACCATTACATGCTGTTTCCTGTCAGTCAACCAGTTTGCAATCCACACTACTACCTTGGCTCCCACTCCAAGCTTCTCATTTTGTTCATGAGTCTTCTATGTATGACCATACCAAACATTTTACTAAAATCCAAGTAAATCACATCAAGTGCTCTTCTCTGATCCAATTCTCTAGTCACCCAATCAAAAAAATCAATCAGATTTGTCTGACAGGACCTTCCTCTGGTGAATCCATGCTGCCTCTGATCGAGCAACCCACTGGACTGTAGATAAGTCACTATCCTTTCCTTCAGCAAAGTCTCCATTATTTTTCCCACCACCAAACTGAGGCTAACCGGCCTGTAGTTTCCAACCTCCTCTCTGCTCCCACTCTTGTGAAGCGGGACCATCAATGCTCTTCTACAAACTTGTGGCACCACTCCCATTTCCAGGATTGAATAGGTCCTTCAGCAGACCCACCAGCACATCTCAACCTCCCTCAGTATCCTGGGATGTACTTCATCTGACCCCACGGCCTTGTCCACTTTCAGTTTTCCTAGCTCATCCCATACATTCTCTTCTGTAAACGGAGTTTCATCTATGCCACCCCTATCCACAGCCTTGTTAACAAACGACGGTCCTTCTCCATGGTCTTCTTTAGTGAACATTGAACTGAAGTATTTGTTTAATATATTTTGCCCATTTCTTCGTCTCTCCACACATTGATCATTGTCACCTTTCAATTTCACTATACCTCTTTGGACTTTCTCCTTTCTCTGATATATCTGAAAAATGTTTTGTCATCTCTCTTTACCTCTTTGGCAGTCCTTTCTTCCGCATTACTTTTTGCTTTCTTGATTTGTTTCTTCATCTCCCTCAGTTTCACCAGATATTCTTCCCTCTGTTGCTCATTTTGGGATGCTTTATATTTCTTGAACACTGTTCTTTTTGCTTTTATTTTATCAGCCACCTCCATTGAGAACCAGATTGATTTCTTATTTCTTTTACTTTTATTTACTTTTCTAACATATAGATTTGTTGCCTTTGTAATTGATCCTTTTAGTTTGGCCCTCTGTTGTTCTACCTCTCCCATTTTCTCCCTGTCTTCTCTAGTTCTACCTCCAGGTATGTTCCCATTTTGACAAAATCTGTATTTTTGAAATTTAAAACCTGGGTCTTCGTGTGACTTCTCTGTATCCTATTTGCGATATCAAACCATACCATTTGATGATAACTAGTGCTGAGGTGGGCACCCATCTGGACATTAGAGAGGTTATCTCCATTAGTGAGCTTTAGGTTGAGTATAACTCTCTCCCTTGTGAGTTCCACTACCATTTGTTTGAAGAGAGCCCCTTGCAGGGCAACCACTATCTCTATACATCTGGTAGATTCTGCAGAAGGGATTCTCCAGTCTATGTCCGGCAGTTTAAAATCGCCAAAAATCAACACTTCTCCCGTCTTTCCCACCTGCTGAATGGCTTCGACCAGATCTCAGTCTAGTTCTTCCGTTTGAGTCAGAGGCCTGTAAACCACTCCAATAAAAATGGATGCACCATCATCTTTTTAGGACGGCCCATAATCTTCTTCTCTACCCCACAATCCTTGCAGTTCAGTTGCTTGGATATTGTTTTTGACGTAAAGAGCTACTCCTCCCCCTTTCCTGACCTCTCTGTTCTTCCTTAACAAGTTATAGCCCGGTATGGCTGTATCTCAATCATGAGAATCCATGAACCATGTCTCTGTGACCACAACAATGTCCAAGTCCACTTCCACCATTAGGGCTTGCAGGTCTGGGATTTTATTGCCCAAACTGTGAGCATTTCTAGTCATCACTTTCCAATTTGTCTCTCATCTTTTGCACTTCCTAGTCACCTTTTTTGTTTTTTTGAGCTGATTGATTTTGTTATTTTCTCCTCCCCCTTCCTGTATTGCTTGGCGGTGACATGTCAATTTCATTGGCCATCTCCTGCGACCCCCATTCTTTAATTTAAATCCTGATAATATATAATCTGAATTTCTCACTTAGCATCCTCTTTCTTGCTACAGCCAAATGTAGGTCATCCTTTCCATAAAGCCTTTTTACTGTTCCATACATGACACCAGCCTCCAATGTATTCAAAATAACTTTCTGTATACCAGGTTTTGAGCCAGGAATTGAAATTATTTATATTGCATAGCTTCTCATTTCCCTTTCATGAACAGGTAGAACTTCTAAAAAGGCAATAGTCTCTGCAGTGTGACTTACCATCTTTCCTAGATTTTGGAAATCTTTTTGTACTTCATTGAAGCCATTTCTATTGAGGTCATTGATCCCCAGATGGATGATAACACTGATATCAAAGTTCCTTCTTTCTTCTTCAATGACTTGGACTATCTGGTTTGCATTTCTACTAGCTGAGGATCCTGGAAGGCATTTAACTGCTGTGTCACCATCAAAATGTGCTGCCAAATTGGTTTCTCTGATGATTCAGTTTCCCAGCAGAAGCAGCTTTCTTTTATGACATTTGATTCTGATGAAGGGCTTCTGGTTGCATTGAGTGATTTTACCTTTAGAAATCACTTCAAAATCTATTGCTGAGGTTTCTACATTCTCCAATGCAGAAAAGGAATTTTGTAAGAGAAACAGTGAGGAGTTTGTTTCTTCATCACAGGCCTTATTCTGCCAGAGCCCACTGTTATCCAATTGCTCCTGGGTTTTTGAATCCTGGATGTCTGACATCTCTGCGGGAGTGGGGATTGATGCACAGGATGCTGTAAAATTGAGGAAGGTGGGTGTCTGTCTGTCACATGTCTTGTTCTACCAGAGCCCACTGTAAACCTTTTTTCCTGGGTTTCTGAAAACTCTTGAGTGAGATAGGAGAAAGATACTGGATGGTTCAACAAAGGGGAAGGTTAATTGAATCCTGGACAATTCCTCCCTTAGATGAATCAGCTTCATTTTAATTGCAGATAGCTGAAGGCAAAAGGTACAACCTTTGATTCTCCAAATGATAGGCCTTGGGACATAAGCACCATAACTGTTACATTGAATGAAAGACATTTTGTTAAATTATCACTAATTCCTTAAAATCATATAGATAAGTTAAGGTAAAATTTAGTCTCTAGCAAAGATGGTTTTTTTTATAGGTGTCTGAAATAAAAACTAAGGGGCGGATTTTAAAAGCTCTGCGTGCGCCGGCGCACCTATTTTGCATAGGCCGCCGGCGCGCGTAAAGCCCCGGGATGTGTGTAAGTCCCGAGGCTTTCTAAAAGGGGCGTGTCGGGGGCATGGCCGGAGTGACGCGGTGTTTTGGGGGCGGGGACACGCGTGACGCGGCGTTTCGGGGGCGGGGTGTGTGGGTAGAGGGGTAGGGTAGGAGGGCACTTAAAAAGTAGCTAGAAGTAAAGACTTTATTTTATTTTACCTCAGACCCAGAAAAGCAGTCTAGATTGCACCCTTTTAGGTTTCAGTTAAAATCTGTCCCCTCCTAAAAACCAAGGCACACAATTATGCAACCCTTCTATACTAGACACAAATATAATTAACAGTAAAAGTTCACTTAGCGAGTTCTGGAAGCTTGTGTTTCAGGAATATCTGAAGTCCAAAGACTCTGTTCGTCCATAACACACGAGTCTTATGGCCAGGCAAATCCAGTTATCCCCACCCCCTCTCTAAACAATGGCTAGAAGTAAAGGCTTTATTATTTTTTACCTCAGACCCAGAAAACCAGTCTAGATTGCACCCTTTTAGGTTTCAGTTAAAATTTCCCCCCTCCTATAAACCAAGGCACTCAATTATGCAATTATATACCCCTTCTATATTAGACACAAATATAATTAACAATTGATTTTTTATGTCCTTCACACAATACTTTTCACTGAAAGTTTATATCCACAGATAACAAAAAAACACTTATCGTGATGTTGAATCATATTGCAACTCCAAATGCCCTTCTTTAAATGCCCTGGTTCTGTGCCGCAGTTTCGAACTTGAACTGCTTTCACCATAGCACCCGACACAGCGTGTGTTTCGTTTAAAGAACTCGTCAGGGGCTCGGGCTTCAAATCAAATTTTACTCTGTGGATAAACTTCCTCTTGGCATTTCTAGTATACTTCAAAAAATGGCGGCTCCATTTAGTGTATAGGACATTTATCCTGGGTGTTGGCAAGGCATTGTACCACATGCATGCACACCTAAGGACGCACAGGGAGGACGCACAGGGAGGACCAGCATGGCAGCATCCCAACCACGACAGCGACATCCCTGGCTGTGATGAGTGTGGCCAGTCGCGGGGCAATCCCTACAGCTGGCCAAAACATTACAGTGGGTACCCAAGGCTGAAAGGGGTAATAATAATTTTGGCCAAGGGAAAGTGTGCATATATGTTCAGCAAATATAGCTGCACCTGCTTCCAAGCAGGTGCAAATCTACGCAAAGTGTTTCAAGCCCTATTCCTGCAACCGGTGCATTTTCAAAAGGAAACCCTGCACTGGGTTTCTCTGAAAATAATTAAGCTTGCGGTCCCACAGTGTTTCAAAATTGACCCCTATATGTCTGAAAATATATTTCTTTCCAACAGCACATTGCTGATAATTAGAGGCTTTTTTAAGCTTCAAATTGTAAACGTCTCCCCTATGTGGGAGGGGCCACAAAAATAACTCCACCTCTCAGCTGTGTGTTTAGGGATGGACACATATAATGCACCCACATAACTAAAGGGTCTCCCAGGGATGGGGAGAAGAGACTGGAGCAGAGAATAGAGCATAAAACCCACCTTATGTAGCTACAGCACATTAGGATTCTTATACTCTACAGCAAACACAGACAAATGGCATTATAATAAAAAAAGAGGATTTTATTAAAATGGAAAAGTGGGGAAAATCAGGTTGCAAGATATAAAAGAAAATCACTAGCCCTTCTCTGTATCTCAGTTCAGTTAACTTGCGAAATAATAATATAAGTTCTCAGTTAAGTCTCACGTGAGTTCTGCTTTCCTTTTCGTTAGGCAAGCTGCTCAAGTCTGTGCTTGATGAAGCCAATGCAGATTCTTGAAATCCTGAGCTCAGTTCAGCTGCAGTGTCTACTTGCTTCAGGAGACTGGAAATCCCGGGTCTCACAAAAAAAAAAACTATATATATACCCAGCTGGGCGTATATATATATATATATATATATATATATATATATATATATATATTCCCTCTCCATATGAAATCCTGACAAATCTTCTGAATTTCCCTGCAACTAAGACAGCCTGATACTGAATGTATGCAGGTCCTATTCTAAATACTGTTCTTCTAGCAATATATGAAACAAAAGGTCTGAAAATTCTTGGAAATCACACTCTTCTCCCTCACTACAAAATAAAAAATCACTGCTTTCTCGACACTGCTAGATAATTACTATTTTACAAATTATGGCTAGGAGGAATGCTCCCCTATGTCTGCAACTGCTCCCTCCATTGTGTTAGCAGCCAAGTGGCTGGGGGAGGATCTCACCTCATTGCTATGTCCTTATGTCCGCTCTGCCTGTCTGACCAAAGACAAAAGACTACCTTTCTTTTATACCTAATTTTAAAAAAAGTTCATTAGCAATCAATCCCTTGCTCCTCATTGGCTCTGGTCTGGGATTACACCCCAAATTCTGATTCCAAGAAATGCCATAGGTCCATTCAACTCAAATTTTCCTTCTGCCAAAATATCCAGTTCACTTAAGCAATTGTAGCCAGGTCCACTTGGTTTCACTGCAGTCCAAGGGATAATACCACTGGCTTCCAGACATGTCACCTCCCCCCCCCCCCCCCTGTAGTGAAACCAGAGGGTAATTTAACATTTGTATGGACAGGAAGGACTTCTGTGGGCTTCAAAGGAAAGCATTTGCATGGCTCCTCTCTGTCTGACTACCAAGGTACCACTAAGTAATTCACATGTAACCATTTGCTAGTCAGAACAAGAACAATGTCTTAGCTTCTGGCTTACAATATGTTAGGTGGTCTTAAACCCTTGCTGGGTGGTGCTGAGTTTCATTTTATTGAACAGGCATTTATTCTGACGTTGCCTGACTATTGTAATTATGTGTACCTTGATTTGCCATTATCCACTCTGCAAGCACTGCAGATTTTACAAAATCCTGCTAATTGGCAGATTTCTGGGCATAGTATTCACGATCATATTACTTCCGCCCTTGTGGACCTACATTGGCTTCCTGACTTTTGATGAATTAAGTATAAGATGGTATGATAGAGTACACTAAAAACTCCCTCAAACAACTTTAAGGGATGGCCACAGAGATCTAGCCGGATTTTCCTTAAGGTTCAGCCCTGTAAGGGATTCTGGGCCCAGGGAGGATCCCTTCAGCCTATCATTAGTTGGCAGGGCCTAGAATGGTTAGAGAGGCCCCAAGGAGCAGGCAGGAACAAGGAATTTCTGAAACCTGTTATGTGTGATACCCAGTATTTGTGAGATACCTGAATTTTAAGGTGAGCTGCCTAATTTGTTTTGCTTTGCACTGAGCTTTGTTTTCACTCAGGCCAATACAGAACGTTGTGCTCGGCTGAACGCACCGTTAGCCCCCGTTTGTTCACGCATTTTCGACAAGCTATTTTTCCCCTTATACAGTAAGGAGTAATAATGCGTGGAAAATGCGCGACCAACCCCCCTGAAACTAATAGTGCTCATCACATGCAAATGCATGTTGATGAGCCTATGAGGTATTCACCCACAATACAGAAAGCAAAATGCGCGGCCAAGCCGCGCATTTTACTTTCAGAAATTAACACCTGCCAAAGGCAAGAAGTAATTTCAGATGGCACCGGGCAAGTGTACAGAAAAGCAGAAAAAAATGCTTTTCTGTACACCCTCCGACTTAATATCATAGTGATAATAAGTCGGAGGCCTCAAAATTAAAAAAAATAAAAATCTTCTAAAAAAAAAAAAATCTGCCCGCGGCCCGGAAAACGGATGCTCAATTTTGCCGGAGTCCATTTTCTGAACCCATGGCTGTCAGCGGGTTTGACAACTGATGCCGGTAAAATTAAGCATCGGCTGTCAGACCCGCTGACAGCCACTGCTTCTGCCAATAAGGAGGCGCTAGGAACGCACTAGTGTCCCTAGAGCCTCCTTATTAGCATGGGCCCTAATTTAAATACTGCATCATGCGCTCAGGAGAGGTGCGCTGGCTCTCCCGCGCAGTTTACAGTATGGGCCTGACTGTAAATAAACTACACTTAAGGAACATCCTAAGTCTGCCTCCTTTTTCCTCTGGCTGTTTCCAAACCGATACCACTCAAGTTACCACATGTGACATTATTGGTGCACAAGCTCCTAAATTTAGACTTGCTATCCTGGGCCAATTCTATGCTGTGATTAGATAATCCTTTGCCTTTTTTACACTCATTTCAAAGAAGTCTTTTAGATGTTCCCTTTGTTCTTGGTAGAAACCCAGGAGCAAGACTTTTCTCTTCCTGAGGAGAGAAATGAAACTTCAATATCTAACTCTTTGCTTAATACCTATCTTTTTCAGACATAGGCATTTTCATAAGGATGATGGTGTTTTTTCCTCTGTTTCTATAGATGATTTTTTTTTCTAGGAATATTCGGTGTGAATCATTGTCGATATTAACATTGCTTTTTTTTGTTTATTATGAATGTACATTTACTGTACATCACCTAGAGCCTGACACCAGGCAACTAGTAAGTAAATAAATAAAACAGATAATGGGCTTATTCAATTAATGATTTTTTTCCATAAGCACAGAATGGAGGAAAGTCATTTTTGATTACAGCTTCAGGATTATCATGCATAATAGAGGAAGGGGTCATCAAAAATGATGAAGGCAAAATGGAACTTGCAAAGGTTGAGTAACTCCCCTGACCACTTCCACCCTCAGGAATGCCTCTTTTCTCTAGTGTATTGGTGACGCAAGTACTTGGCTTCATTGACAATATTTCCTAAAATATCCTCACTCTCCCTCTCTTTTCTGCCACTCCTTCACTTTTCCCTTCTCTCCCCACCCCACCTCTGCTTTCCCTTTTCCTTTCTCCAACTTTCTACCCATTTCCCTTCTCCTGCTACCCTTGCCCTTCTCTCCCCACCCCTCCTCTGCTTTCCCTTTTCCTTTCTCCAACTTTCTACCCATTTCCCTTCCCCTGCTACCCTTGCCCTTCTCTCCCCTCCATTTGTTCTTCTCTTTCCTCCCCTCCTTCCTTTCCCTCTGTTCTTCTCTCTCCTCTACCTTGATTTTCATTAGCAGTTACCAGCAGAAGCAAGCTTTTCCCAATATGCTTCTTTTACAGCAAGTTATTTGCATTTAGTGGAAATACAAGAGGCTGCAGTACTGACTGTTACGCCTGCTGCCCGCGGAAGCCCCGCAGTGCAGCCCTCTCACCTTTCCAGACGGACTCCAGCTGCTGGCTCCTCCTCGCTGGTGGCAGTGGGCCGCCAGCTCTGACCTCGGGTTCACTCCAGTGCCTCAGACCCTGCCACGCTACCCAATATTGCCAGCCAAGATGTCCCTGTTCGTCAGGCCTCTCCGCATGGCCCGCGGAGAGACGCCACCATCAGCACCACGCCCCTTCCTAGGCACATGCGCATCACTGATTCTTTTAAAAGGCCTGTGGCGGGAACTATGCTGCAGACCCAGATGCTGACGACAGACTCCTCAGCATATAAAAGCTCAGGCCTTGCTCCATAGCATCGCCTTTGCAACAGGTCTCCTCATACTCGTTGCTATTCCTGAATCATCTCATAATTGTGTTCCTGTCTTCCTAGTTCCTGGTTCCTGTTCTCCTAGTTCCTGTTCATCTATGTGTTGGATTGACTCTCTGGATTTGACCACAGCTACACCTGACTACTCTTCAGCTTCTCTCCAGCCTCGGACCACCGCTACGCCTGACTACTCTTCAGCTTCTCTTCAACCCCAGACCTCTGCTATGCTTGACTACTCCTTCAGCTTCTCTCCAGCCCCAGACCTCCACTACACCTGAGCACACCTGCCTTCTCCATGCCCTTACCATTGCCTTGATTGACTATGCTTGCCTTCTCTGTACCTTGACAACTGCCTGGATTGACTATGCCTGCTTTCTCCGCGCCCTGACCCTTGCTTTGCATGACTACGCTATAGACTTTCCTGTGTCCAGAGTTCTACGTTGCTTGCCACAACTTCCATTCACTGCCGGCTCTGAACCTAGTCTGTCAGTGACTACTCTCCTCGCCTATCCTCTGGACGTGGACTTTCAAGGCTTAGGCCTTCCTTTGCTTGGGTGCCTCCAGTTCCCCATTGTTCCTTTGCCACCTGAGCCTCTGTACTAAATCCCGTCCAGGATACAACTTCGCCATCTACAGACTGCTGTCTCTGGGCTGAACTACTACTCTTCTCTAGCTAACCTCGAGGCCCACCTAAGTCCTGCTGGCCTCGGGACCCAAAGGCTCAACCTGAGGGGAACGAGGGCTGGTATAGGTGAAGCTCCAGTGGCCTCTAGCTTCAGCCCACTCTACCTGCTGATGGTGGGGACCCATAGGTCCTCGCCTATGGGTTGCATCAACCCCTCCTCAGCCCAAGGGTCCACCTCCAATGCAACACTGACATTGAGCACAAGTTGGCAGTATCATCTATTAGACCAGGGGTGGCGAACTCCAGTCCTCGAGGGCCACAAACAGGTCAGGTTTTCAGGATAACCACAATGAATATGCATGAGATAGATCTGCATGCTCTGCCTCCAATGTATTCAAAACTATCTAATGTATATTCATTGTGGATATCCTGAAAACCTGGCCTGTTTGTGGCCCTCAAGGACCGGAGTTTGCCACCTGTGTATTAGACTGATAGAATGGAGAAACACAAACATTGCAATTGGCTTTATATATCTTAAACTAGTAGAGAAATCCATTCAAAATGATGGGGTAAAATGAGATGGCTGCAATGACTTACCCTACTACCTGCTCCTGACCCTGCCAACATAATCATCTTGTCACCCACAGAATTCCAGATCATTCTGTAATCTCAGGTCCCTATCTCCCCTGCCTTCCCTTTCCCGAATACAATCCTAACTCTTCAGGGGCTGAAACAATAGCTAATCGCTCCTGCAAGATGGTGCCTGATAAGAACTACTCCCTCTGCTCAGGCATCTGCTTAGGGCATGCACTAGAGGGACACAGCATGCACTTAGTCCAATTACAGTGCAGTTAGCATGCACTATTGGCAAGTAGCACTCTCTAATTGCAGTTAGCATGCAGTCGCACACATTAGACATCAGTGTAAACACACAATTTTCACAGCCACAAACTCAACTACCTTATATACAGATATTATAATGAAGCTGATAATACATTATGTGTCAAAAAGAAAGACTATAGTAGAGCTGCCTTCAAGCTGTAGTAGGATCTGATGTAGTAATGAAATACAGGACTTTTCATATATATATCCTGCTATGCTAATCTTGTGATGTTGGCATACTGTCAGGAACTGAGTGACAGGTTCCTACTGCCTAAGTTAGCTGGAGGAAAGGAGACTTCAAGAAAAGGCTTAGGGTTGGGGATGGAAGTAGGGAGAGAAAGAGACTTAGGGATAAACAGGGAAAAAAGCTGGAATATTGGATGGGAGCAGTAATGAAATGTCGGCTCTTGACGTGCCAGCTTGGCTATGGATGTGATTTAGGCCCTATCAGGTGATCCTCCTCTGACCCTGCAGGAAGCAGCTTAGTCCTTTGTGGTAGTGAATCAAATCCCATACATAAACTCTGTTGTATGAAGTGTAATTTTGCACGTTTTCACAATTAGTTTAATATATCACAATTGTAATATACAGCTACTTAGAAGTAATAATAGAATTAGAGTTAGTTTATTAGGTGACTGGTAAGATTTGGCTTCATGAAGTACAAAACATGCTCCAAAAAAAAGTCTTTTCATCTACAATTACTATGCTGTATCACAAAATGGGAGATTTGCAATATTTCATAAAATCTGACAGCTTTATATTATTAGCAAGTGTCCTTTAATCTTAACAAAATGTTGTTACATGTTACAATGAATAATTGTCATATCAGTGACTTTTTTAATAAACATCTGCATGAAGCACGCTATTGCTATGAATGTTATATTCATTGCATTTCATTGTATCATACCATTTTGGCTTTGCTAATGTGAACTAAAGGTCACTCACTGGAAGCTACAGTGATTGCATTTCTTAGTTTCTATTCACGAATGGCACTGCCTCTCAAACACTCAGCAGCATGACCCAGGCTCTTGACCAAGACACCTCCAACAGATCTCCAACCATAGCCTGTTTTTATCATACTCTGATGAAAAGGTTTCAAATACGACCCGGTGTGAACCTATACAGCCACCACTTACATTTGACATTATAATTGCCTGTTTCAGGTGACCAGCTATTACTCTATGACAATGTTGCACATTTAAAATGGATTTTTTTCTTTTCTCAGCTACATTATTTCCTTTGTTCTGCTCCTTCAAGAGACATTTCCAGTGCTAATAATACATTTTAACCGAGCAGAAACCAAAATGCTGGGACAAAGGGACAGAGAGACATTCCTGCTATGCGTACCATCTTTTCATTTTAGATGGCAAGAGGATTGTGAAGGCTTATTAATTAAAATGAAGTGCCATGCCTAATTATCATATTTATTCATTGCATTAGCCACAATATGTCACTAAGCAATTTTTTCCACCATTCCAGGAATGCAATATGCTGGTGGCAAAAAGTTGAGGCCTACTGACAGCAGACTATATCAAACACAACTTAAAGGGGACATTTTTTTTATCATTCCTGTGTACCTTCAACCTACCTGCATAGTTCACACTAACTACTGCTTACTAGCTGCCTGACTATTTAAAAATATAAACAGTCTAATTTCTGTTTATTCGCTGCCTTACTGACTATTAAAAGCACAAACACACAAACACACTAAATAATATTCCCAAATAGTTAACTTTGCCCCAATACTTTTAAAAAAGACAATGTCCCAAGCAAAAACTTACTGATTCCTTCCAGCCACCAGCAAGGTGATCCTCTCTTCTCAGTGCTCCCACTGGATTATTTATTTACAATATTTATATACCGCATATCAAAATTCCTATGCAGTTTAACATACACAACATTCATAATGAACTCATAAAACAATTCATAAAAGACAAAATAATGATAATCAAATAAATATTTATTTATTTAAAATATTTATATGCCGCATATACCACATAGTGATAATTATACTCAAGTTAATGAGACCTGTGCACTCCGTCATCTGTACATAGTTTCCCTCTATTCCTATAGTTTTCATTCCTTTACTTCTCTTCTCTCTATCTGCCTTTGTTCTCCTCTCTTCCCCATCCCCACATTGTTAATTGTTATTGCCAGTTATTTATTTACTATCATTATTATAAATATTGTTTTATCGTTACACTGTATTTTCCACCTGAGTTCATTGTAAACCGGCATGATGTGCTGCACGAATGTCGGTAAATAAAAGTTAATAAATAAATAAATAAATAAAATAAATTAGTGATTATTCCCTAAGTTTATTGGTTAATAACAGTTTGTGGAATTCTCCAGGAACTTGTCCAAACTCTCTTTAAACCCAGTTACAGTATCTGCCTTATCGACATCCCCCGTCAATAAATTCCAGAGCTTAATTGTATGTTGCATAAAAAAAAAAATTTCAGATATGTTTTGAATGTGCTACATTCTAACTTCATGGAGTGTCCCCTAGTCTTTGATTTTTTAAAAGAGTGTGTAGCACCCCTTTGGCCTGGACTATGCTTGGGGTCAGAAGTACCAAATGAGAAATTATATTCACTAATGTGATTTATCTTTGGGTTCATTGCCTGAATGGATAATGAGACAAAGTCCCGGTCACCGCAATACCACATTTCCGTGCCCTTCCCAAACAACTTCTCACTTGTGGCACCACAGACCAGATACAATCATCACACCAGAATAAAACAGTAATTACTAGTATTGTGTAAGTAGACAGTAAATCCAACAAGAAAAGTGAATGGAAAAAGAACAGCCGTGAAGTATAAGATACCAATATCTGCTATAGCATTTTACAAGACAACAGACTTGCAGTTTTCTTATTTTAAATCAAGCAATGCAAAAGCAACAATGGGTATGGCCTATTGACAGGACAACCAACATACTCATATGGACAATAAAAAAAAAAAATAAGAAATGCAAAAAGGAAAAAGTTGGGGAGAAAAGGAGTGAAGTAAACAACTTTCAAAAAATGTCTTTACCCCTAAGTACTCAAATGGAAGAAAAAAAATCAGATCCACCCCAATGTTACCAGATTGTAAAGGGTACATCCTGACCCAAACACAAAATTGTGTGACAAACAAAAACAATCAAGAAAATGAAGGAGTCTTTATTGATGGCAAACTAGTTAGATTACAAACCAAATAGATGAACATTGCCTGACTATTAAAGTGTCCTCCAGACTTTTAAAGAGCTAAGTGTTTTATTTAATAATAACTGAGTGCATTGTATTGGAAAACAAAACAAAAAAAAAACCCACAAAAAAGTAGCCAGAAGCTAGAAATAAGCTAGGAGCAGTATATAGCAAAGTAAAAAAGTTGAATAGTTCAGCTCAGTTACTCACCTTGGAAAGGTGTTGAGGTAGTGTGATTAGGTTTGAATAGGGAACAACATTTGTTAATCAAGGGAGCTGTGAGTCACTCAGGCTGACTAACTAAAGTTAGACTGTTTGTAATTCCCAACCCAAGCTCATCCCTTAATTTATAGGCAGGTGCCACTTGCACAAAAAAAAAACAAACCCATCAACAAAAAACTTTATTGAGAATTTGATCAGACCCCAGTAGGCCACAACCAGACATATAGTCAATTCACTAATACATTTAAAGGAACTTAGACACATTCCTACTCCCATAGCAACCTAAAACTTAACTAGGAACTGATCAAAATTGAGATGAAGGCAGCAGTCCAGCAGCAAGAGGGGGGCTTCCCAGTCTTTTGCATCGAGTGTCACATGTATGATTTTTTACCCACCGGTGAGAAGTTGTACATGTGCATGCGATGCAAAGAGCTCCTGGCTCTCAGAGAACGATTCCGATCTCTGGAGGCTAGAGTGGCAGACCTGGAGGAGCTGAGGGAGACAGAGAGGTATATAGATGAGACCTTCAGGGACATAGTAGTCCAGTCCCAACTTCAGACTGGCAGCCCTGGTGCTGCCTTGGAGGAAGAAGGTCTCATAATGGGAGAGCACCAACCAGGTGTAGCAGGAAAGGATCCTGTAGCAAGGACCTGCTCTCTAGGTGATGCATTGTCCTTTCGCACTGAGGATATCTCCCCAAGGCCTACTGCCCAGGAGGGAAGGGTTAGGTCGGCCGTCATAGTTGGTGATTCGATTATTAGGAATGTAGATAGCTGGGTGGCGGGTGGGCGTGAGGATCGCCTGGTAACATGCCTACCTGGTGCGAAGGTGGCGGACCTCACGCGTCACCTAGATAGGATTTTAGACAGTGCTGGGGAGGAGCCGGCTGTCGTGGTACACGTGGGCACCAACGACATAGGAAAATGTGGGAGGGAGGTTCTGGAAGCCAAATTTAGGCTCTTAGGTAGAAAGATTAAATCCAGAACCTCCAGGGTAGCATTCTCTGAAATGCTCCCTGTTCCACGCGCAGGTCACCAGAGGCAGGCAGAGCTCCGGAGTCTCAATGCGTGGATGAGACGATGGTGCAAGGAAGAGGGATTCAGTTTTGTTAGGAACTGGGGAACCTTTTGGGGAAGGGGGAGTCTCTTCCGAAGGGATGGGCTCCACCTTAACCAGGGTGGAACCAGACTGCTGGCGCTAACCTTTACAAAGGA
The DNA here is from genome assembly GCF_901001135.1 of Rhinatrema bivittatum. Classification (NCBI taxonomy): domain Eukaryota; kingdom Metazoa; phylum Chordata; class Amphibia; order Gymnophiona; family Rhinatrematidae; genus Rhinatrema; species Rhinatrema bivittatum. The sequence goes on from NC_042619.1 coordinate 146,801,691, forward strand.
GATAGAGCAGCTTTTAAACTAGAACAAAGGGGAAAGCCGACAGTCGCTCAGCAGCGCATGGTTCGGAGAGATGTATCTTTAAAGGATATTAATGATGCATTAGAATTAGGGCATCCTGACAGTGAGGTTCCAATAATTAGAAAAGTAGTCCAAGTGCCTGTAACTAAAAACTCACCTGAGCTAAAAAAATTCTAACTTATCCCTATCAATTAAAAAGCAGAATAAAAATACAAACAAAAAACAAACTTTGAAATGTTTGTATGCTAATGCCAGAAGTCTAAGAAGTAAGATGGGAGAATTAGAATGTATAGCAGTAAATGATGACATAGACTTAATTGGCATCTCAGAGACATGGTGGAAAGAGGATAACCAATGGGACAGTGCTATACCAGGGTACAAATTATATCGCAATGACAGAGAGGAGCAGTCGGGAGGAGGTGTGGCGCTTTATGTCCGGGATGGCATAGAGTCCAACAGGATAAACATCCTGCATGAGACTAAATACAAAATTGAATCTTTATGGGTAGAAATCCCTTGTGTGTCAGGGAAGACTACAGTGATAGGGGTATACTACCGTCCACCTGGTCAAGATGGTGAGATGGACAGTGAAATGCTAAGAGAAATTAGGGAAGCTAACCAAATTGGTAGTGCAGTAATAATGGGAGACTTCAATTACCCCAATATAGACTGGGTAAATGTATCATCGGGTCACGCTAGAGAGATAACGTTCCTGGATGGAATAAATGATAGCTTTATGGAGCAATTGGTTCAGGAACCGACGAGAGAGGGAGCAATTTTAGATCTAATTCTCAGTGGAGCACAGGACTTGGTGAGAGAGGTAACGGTGGTGGGGCCGCTTGGCAATAGTGATCATAATATGATCAAATTTTATTTAATGACTGGAAAAGGAACAGTGTGCAAATCCAAGGTTCTCGTGCTAAACTTTCAAAAGGGAAACTTTGATAAAATGAGAAAAATTGTTAGAAAAAAACTGAAAGGAGCAGCTACAAAAGTAAAAAATGTCCAAGAGGCGTGGTCATTGTTAAAAAATACCATTCTAGAAGCACAGTCCAGATGTATTCCATACATTAAGAAAGGTGGAAAGAAGGCAAAACGATTACCGGCATGGTTAAAAGGGGAGGTGAAAGAAGCTATTTTAGCCAAAAGATCTTCATTCAAAAATTGGAAGAAGGATCCAACAGAAGAAAATAGGATAAAGCATAAACATTGGCAAGTTAAATGTAAGACATTGATAAGACAGGCTAAGAGAGAATATGAAAAGAAGTTGGCTGTAGAGGCAAAAACTCACAGTAAAAACTTTTTTAAATATATTCGAAGCAGAAAGCCTGTGAGGGAGTCAGTTGGACCATTAGATGATCGAGGGGTTAAAGGGGCACTTAGAGAAGATAAGGCCATCGCGGAAAGATTAAATGATTTCTTTGCTTCAGTGTTTACTGAAGAGGATGTTGGGCAGGTACCCGTAATGGAGAAGGTTTTCATGGGTAATGATTCAGATGGACTGAATCAAATCACGGTGAACTTAGAAGATGTGGTAGGTCTGATTGACAAACTGAAGAGTAGTAAATCACCTGGACCACATGGTATACACCCCAGAGTTCAGAAGGAACTAAAAAATGAAATTTCAGACCTATTAGTAAAAATTTGTAACTTATCATTAAAATCATCCATTGTACCTGAAGACTGGAAGATAGCAAATGTAACCCCAATATTTAAAAAGGGCTCCAGGGGCGATCCGGGAAACTACAGACCGGTTAGCCTGACTTCAGTGCCAGGAAAAATAGTGGAAAGTGTTCTAAACATCAAAATCACAGAACATATAGAAAGACATGGTTTAATGGAACAAAGTCAGCATGGCTTTACCCAGGGCAAGTCTTGCCTCACAAATCTGCTTCACTTTTTTGAAGGAGTTAATAAACATGTGGATAAAGGTGAACCGGTAGATATAGTATACTTGGATTTTCAGAAGGCGTTTGACAAAGTTCCTCATGAGAGGCTTCTAGGAAAAGTAAAAAGTCATGGGATAGGTGGCGATGTCCTTTCGTGGATTGCAAACTGGCTAAAAGACAGGAAACAGAGAGTAGGATTAAATGGGCAATTTTCTCAGTGGAAGGGAGTGGACAGTGGAGTGCCTCAGGGATCTGTATTGGGACCCTTACTGTTCAATATGTTTATAAATGATCTGGAAAGAAATACAACGAGTGAGATAATCAAATTTGCAGATGACACAAAATTGTTCAGAGTAGTTAAATCACAAGCAGATTGTGATAAATTGCAGGAAGACCTTGTGAGACTGGAAAATTGGGCATCCAAATGGCAGATGAAATTTAATGTGGATAAGTGCAAGGTGATGCATATAGGGAAAAATAACCCATGCTATAATTACACGATGTTGGGTTCCATATTAGGTGCTACAACCCAAGAAAGAGATCTAGGTGTCATAGTGGATAACACATTGAAATCATCGGTTCAGTGTGCTGCGGCAGTCAAAAAAGCAAACAGAATGTTGGGAATTATTAGAAAAGGAATGGTGAATAAAACGGAAAATGTCATAATGCCTCTGTATCGCTCCATGGTGAGACCGCATCTTGAATACTGTGTACAATTCTGGTCGCCGCATCTCAAAAAAGATATAATTGCGATGGAGAAGGTACAGAGAATGGCTACCAAAATGATAAGGGGAATGGAACAACTCCCCTATGAGGAAAGACTAACGAGGTTAGGACTTTTCAGCTTGGAGAAGAGACAACTGAGGGGGGATATGATAGAGGTGTTTAAAATCAAGAGAGGTCTAGAACGGGTAGATGTGAATCGGTTATTTACTCTTTCGGATAGTAGAAAGACTAGGGGACACTCCATGAAGTTAGCATGGGGCACATTTAAAACTAATCGGAGAAAGTTCTTTTTTACTCAACGCACAATTAAACTCTGGAATTTGTTGCCAGAGAATGTGGTTCGTGCAGTTAGTATAGCTATGTTTAAAAAAGGATTGGATAAGTTCTTGGAGGAGAAGTCCATTACCTGCTATTAAGTTCACTTAGAGAATAGCCACTGCCATTAGCAATGGTTACATGGAATAGACTTAGTTTTTGGGTACTTGCCAGGTTCTTATGGCCTGGATTGGCCACTGTTGGAAACAGGATGCTGGGCTTTATGGACCCTTTGGTCTGACCCAGTATGGCATTTTCTTATGTTCTTATGTTCTTATTGCAGGGTGTGAGAGGCCTCTCTTTCCTTAGAAACTTCCCAAATAGTTTACTTGGTACTAGACAGAAATATGGCCTTACAGAAAGACCAAAGTCCACCAGCTTTCTTTCCCATCTCGATTTTATGTGGGATTTACCTGCCAGCAAGGGGTTTATGCTTGACTGAAGAAATTAAGATGAGATACTGGATTTGGGACAAAAGACAAGGAAATAAACCTTCTCATTCTTCTTTAAAATACTTTATTTGCAAAGAATAGATTACTTACATCAGTCTCTTAGGAGGGAGATCCTGCCATGGAGCTCCTGGTTCTGAATATCTCTGGAATGGAAGTCTCTCTGTGTCCCAGTTCCTGGCTCCTCTGTCTCTTGTTGGGATTGTACATGTGACTCGGCTATGAGGCAAGAACAGCTAACTGCCCCTCTACTTCTTTGGAGCACAGACTTTTGTCTCTCCCTCTCTCTTGATAATTAGTTCTTCAAGAGAAAAAAACAGATTACAGAGCTGCCACATACATTCTTCTCTCCCTAGCTTCTGGCTTCAAATCCTGCTCATCCCTACCCCTCACACACAAACAGAGCCAACCAACATGTGCCTTTTCTATCTTAAATGATTTCCCAGCATTCCTTTGGCTTCCTCCTCTGCTGTCTATGTAGTGCTGTTCACTGGGCAAGCTAAACAGTCAGCCCTTTTTCTAACTTGTAAACAATGTGAGTGCTGGATACTGGTTCTTGTAGAACATTTGTCATCCACAGAAGAGCACACATTTGACACATTTTTATAATTCCTTCACCTTAGTTGCAACAGGTTGTAGTCTCTGCAGGGTTGAAACCTCTTTTTGGCAGGTCCAAATCACATCATTCAGATCCAGATGCAGCTCGGTCCACATTGTAAGGCTTCAATGCATATATTTGTAGTGGCTGGAACCTGTTTATAGTAGCTTACCATGAATAAATAACTGATTTACATTTACCCATTCTGTTTCACTCATAATTTTATAATCCTTTATCATATTGTCTCCCCCCCCCCCCCCCCACCCACCCATCTCTTCCTCAAGTTAACATAAGAACATAAGATATGCCATACTGGGTCAGACCGAGGGTCCATCAAGCCCAGCATCCTGTTTCCAACAGTGGCCAATCCAAGTCACAAGTACCTTTGAAGTACCCAAATATTAGCTAGATCACAAGCTACTATTGCTTATGAATTACCATTACAGAAATGTATGGATTTATCATCTAGGACTTAGCCAAACCTTTTTTAAACCCAACTACACTAACTGCTATAACCACATCCTCTGGCAATGAATTCCAGAGCTTAACTATGCACTGAGTGAAAAATAATTTCCTTCAATTTGTTTTAAATGAGCTACTTGATAACTTCATGGAGTGCCCCCTGGTTCTTCTATTACCTGAGAGATTAAATAACCGATTTACATTAACTTGTTCAAGTCCCTTCATGATTTTGTAGAATTCTATCATATCCCCCCTCATCGTCTCTTCTCCAAAGTGAACAGCCCTAACTTCTTTAGCCTTTCCTCATAAGGTGGCCATTCCATATCCCTTATCATTTTGGTCGCCCTTCTCCGCACTTTCTCCAGTGCAGCTATATCCTTTTTGAGATGTGGTGACCAGAACTGCACACAGTATTCAAGATGCAGTCTCACCATGGAGCGATACAGAGGCATTATGACATCCTCTGTTTTAATTTCCATTCCCTTCTTAATAATTCCTAATATTCTGTTTGCTTTTTTGATTGCCTCAGCACACTGAGCTGATTATTTCAATGTATTATCCACTATGATGCCTAGATCTCTTTTCTTGGGTGATAACTACTCCTAAGATAGAACCTAACATTGTGTAACTACAGCAAGGGTTATTTTTCCCTATATGTATCACTTTGTACTTGTCCACGTTAAATTTCATCTGCCATTTGGAAGCCCAGTCTTCCAGTCTCGCAAGATCTTCTTGGAATTCATCAAAATTCGCTTGAGGTTTAACAACTCTGCATAATTTTGTGTCATCCACAAATGTGATCATCTAACTCATCATACCCCTCTCCAGATCATTTATAAATATATTAAGAAATACCGGTCCAAGTACAGATCCCTGAGGCATGCCACTGTTTACCTTTTTGCACTGTAAAAACTGACCATTTAATCCTACTCTCTGATTCCTGTCTTTTAACCAGCTTGCAATCCACAAAAGGATATCACCTCCTATCCCATGACTTTTTAGTTTTCTTAGAAGTCTCTCATGCGGGACTTTGTCGAATGCCTTCTGAAAATCCAAATACACCACATCTACCTGTTCACATTTGTCCACATGTTTATTCACCCCTTCAAAAAAAATGTAGTTGAACAGCCCTAACCTCTTTACCCTTTCCTCATAGGGGAGCCATTCCATCCACTTTATCATTTTGGTTGCTCTTCTCTGTATCTTTTGAATGCAACTATATCTTTTTTGAGATGTAGTGGCCAAAACTGTACACATTTCCCAAGGTGTGGCCTCATCATGGAGCAATACAGAGGCATTATTACATTCTCTATTTCATTTTCCATTTCTTTCCAAATAATTCCTAACATTGTTTGTTTTTTTGGTTGCTGCCACACACTGACCCAAGGATCTCAAAGTATTGCCCACTATGACACCTTGATCCTTTTCCTGGGTGGTAATTCCTAATATGGAAACTTACATCATGCAATTATATCAGGGGTTAATTTTCCCCATATGCATCACTTTGCACTTGACTACATTAAATGTCATCTGCCATTTGAATGCCCAATCTTCCAGTCTCTTAAATTCCTCTTGCAATATTTTACAATCCACGTGTGATTTAATTCAGAATAATTTTGTGTCATCTGCAAATTTGATTACCTCACTCATTGTTCTTCTTTCCAGATTATTTATAAATATATTAAAAAGTACTGTTTCCCCTATAGATCCCTTAGGCACTCCACTGTATACCCTTCTCCACTAAGAAAACTGATCATTTACTACCAGTTACTGCAACGTTCTACCACTTATGTTAAACTTCTATCATCTTCTTCTTCTACTCCCAGTTAGAATCATCCCTGTTTTATTGTAACTTCTTTTTCTGTGCACTTGTTATAATTTGTAATGTATACTCTCAGGTTATAGTTATGTACGTTATAATGTATTGCTCACCCCTTGTTATATGTAAACCGACATGATACGACCATCCGTGAATGCCGGTATAGAAAAACACAAATAAATAAATAAACAAATAAATTTAGTCCTACTCTCTGTTTCCTACCTTTTTAACCAGTTTGTATTCCACAATAGAGTATTGACTCCTATCCTGTGACTTTTTAATTTTCTCAAAAGTCTCTCGTGGTATTTTGTGAAATGCCTTCTGAAAATCCAAATACACATATCCACCAGTTCACCATTACCCATGTTTATTAACTCCCTTCAAAAAATGTAGCAGATTGGTGAGGCAAGATTTCTCTTGTGTAAATCCATGCTGGCTGTGTCCTATTAAAATATGTCTTTCTATATGTTCTGTGATTTTGTTCTTTATAATAGTTTCCATGATATTTTCTGAAATTGAAGTTAGGCTTACCTGTCTATAGTTTTTCAGATCATCCATGTAGCCCTTTTTAAAGATTGAGGTTATATTGGCCAACCTCCAATTTTGGGGCACAATGGATGATCTTAAGGTTAGGTTACAAATTACTAGTAATAGATGTACAATTTCATTTTTGTGTTCTTTCAGAACTCTGGGGTGTATACCATCTGGTCTGGGCAATTTGCTACTTTTTAGTTTGTCAATCTGCCTTATTACTACTTTCAGCTTCACCATGATTTGTTTCAGCTCTTCACATTGAATAGTTCCCAGTACGGTTATCTCCCCAACTCCTTCTTCATTAAACATCAAAGCAAAGAATTAATTTAGTCTTTCCATGATGAACTTATCTTCCCTAAGTGCCTCTTTAAACTCTTGATCATTTTGCCTCTATGGCTAGCTTCCTTTCAAATTCACCTTATCAATGTTTTACATCTAACTTGTCAATGCTCATGCTTTTTCCTATTTTCTTCAGTTGAATCCTTTTTCCAGTTTTTGAATGAAGTTCTTTCACCTTAAATTTTAGCAATGCCAGCAGTCATTTGGCCTTTCTGCCACTTTTTTAATGCATGGAATACATCTGATTTGGGCTTCCAAGATGATATTTTTAAACAATGACCATATCTGTTATAAAATCCTAACCTTTGTAGCTGCACTTTTCAGTTTTTTTCTAACTATTTTCCTCATTTTATCAAAGTCTCCCTTTTGAAAGTTTAATGCTGGAGCTGTAAATTTACTTAATGCCCTCCCTCCAGTCATTACATCAAATCTTTTCGACTGTGTTCACTGTTGTCAAGCAATCCTACTATCATTATCTTTCACACCAAATTCTGTTTATCACTAAGAATTAGGTCTAAAATGGTTCCCTCTCTTGTCAGTTCCTGGACCAACTTCTCCATGAAGTGGTCATTTATTTTATCTAGAAACTTTACCTCTCTAGCATGTCTTGACATTACATTTACCCAGTCAATATTGGGCTAATTGATATTTTCTATTATTACTGTGCTGCCAAATTTATTAGCTTCCCTAATCTCTCTTAGCATTTCATTCTGTCTGTTCATCTAGCCATGTGGATGGTACAGTATATAGTCCCACCACTATACTCTTTCCCATCACACATGGAATTCACATCCATAAAGATTCTACTCTGCATTTAGTCTCTTGCAGGATCTTTATCTTTTTGGACCCTTGCTATCCCTAACATAAAGTGCCATCCACCCCATCATGTTGTTTCACTCTATCATTGCAATATAATTTGTACCCTGGTATAGCACTGTCCCATTGGTTATTTATTTATTTATTTATTTATTTAAACACTTTTATATACCGAAGTTCATATGGACATCACATCAGTTTACATAAAACAATAGGGAAGAAGAGGAGGAGAAATCGGAATAAAAAAGTTACATTATAACAATATCTGTTTAAATAAAAGAGGCTAAGAGAAGAGAAGATGATAGAGAAGAGCGGATAGGTAAAGGGGGAGATGTTAGAGGAGAGGGTAGCTGGTTTAAGAAAACATAGAATTGCTAACTCCTCCCTTCGTAGGAGCTAGTTCATAACACCCTCGACTGTGTCATGACCACTACCTAGTGTGCCAGTCATGCAGTGTACATGCCCAGTCCTTTAACTAAGTCCTTTCCAAGCTCTGGATTTGAATTCCACCCCGATGGAGCTTCATTGACCAACTGGGAAACCACTAGTGCTGATTCCTCAGTTGCTGGAGTCTCCATAGCACCTGCCTCTGGCCTCTAGGTTCTTCACATCACCTTCCTCTGGGCTCTCTGCAGTTTCCTCATCTGTACACTCTGGCCACTTGCCCACACTGGTCACTTGCTCCTCCCTTTTCTAGATTCACTGTTTGCTTCAGGGTCTGATTAATTCAGTTTAATTGCCCTTAATATACCAAAGAGAAAGTTTTCCTTGTTGTTTCTATACTTTGCCAATTAAGAAATCATATTTTGCAAACTATATATACATAAACTCAAATAAATGACCCTTCTTTTTGTAAAGAATCTCTTTGAACAGTTCATGTCCCTTAAGATCAAGTTCTTTAAGTTGGTATTTAAGGTTTAAGGTTTATTGTCATTTATATACCATTGTCTCAGCATAGCCTTCACAGCGGTTAACATTTCAATAAATATACAGTGGGGAAATTACAATCAACCATAAAAGAATAAAACCACTAAAAATCAAAAGAGGGAAATTACAAAAACCATATTAGCTGTTAAAAGAAATAAATGTAAAAGCATAAATATTAAACCAATAAAATACTAAAAGCATAAGTATAAACTTACAGCAGTATCAAAAACCCTAACTACTTTTAACATTCACTATACTATTTTCCCTCAGCAGACTCTGTGTTGCCCTGCCACAGCTCTGAAAACTCATTCAGCTCTTCTTGAATATTCTAGAAGCCAGCCTTTTATAGATTTACCTAATGTTAACATTGTACTTGATTGGGTAGAGTTTCTACTGGGTCATTGAACCTATAACATCTGATTAACCCCTTTCTCGAGATTCACTATATGACTTCACTATGCAGCTTTATCTCATGTTGGTGTCAAAAGGTTCTGGCCAATCAAATTTAGTGTTCTCTTCAGTTGTTAAACCTTCAAATTCTGTTGGTCTAAATACAAATTATTTCAAGATATTAAAATAGATAAAACCAGGAATGGTTCTAACATTAGGCAGGGTGAGGCATTAAAAGGTACCTTCCAAAAGACTCTTTCAAGGGCTGCCTCACCTTGTTGCAAGGCAAGTTTTTAATGATGTACCCTGTCAGTCAGAAGAAGAGTACCACAGCAGTGCAGATGGGTGACATTTCCATGGGATTCTTACCCCCTGCAGGCCAGAAAAGCGGACTTGCATTGCCACTAATGACATCATAGCAGCGGGGTTTCCACAACCCACTAGCAGGAAGAAAAGGAAAACAAGGAAGATTTAGTGAGGGGGGGGGGGGAAGGAAGGGGGCTGAGTGAGAAAGGGGGCAATGGAAGGGGGAAAAGTTAGTAAGAGAGAAGGACCTAAGGGAGAAATTAGGCACGGGGGAGGGGTGAATGAGTGATTAAGAGTAGAGGGAAGGGGTGAGTGAGAAGAAGAATGAGTAAGGGAGTGAGAAGGGAGAGATAAATGGGATATATGAAGGCTTGAAAAGAGAAGAGTTAATGAGGGGAGGGGAGAGAAGGAGGGGTGAGAGACCAAAGTGAAGGAGACAAGCATATGTGAGTGAGAAGAGAAGGTGAATGAGTGAGTGAGAGGGCAGGGAAGAGAAGGTAAGGGGAGGAGAGAATGGGTGAGTGAAAGGGAGAGAGGGATTGTGAAAGAAAGGGGTGAGAAGAAGAGGGGAAGAGAATGAGTGAGAACAGGTTGAGTGAGACAAGTGACATGAATGAGAGGGGAGGAGAGGGAAGGAATTGAGTGAGAAGGGAGGGGAGGAAATGGAAAAAGATATGAATGAGAATAGGTAAGTGATTGGAAAAAAGGGGAAAGGGTGGGAAACAAAGAGCGAGCAAGAAGGTATATGTGTGTGTGAGTAGAAGAGAGTACAGAACTGCTTAGGGACTATAGTTTGGGGGCAGCTCAGCACTGGCAGGACTACAATGATTGTGCCTCCTTGTTCTTCTTGCTTGCTTGGGCTCGATAGAAGAATTTGCATTGCATGGCTCTCCCCAGGTGCGAAGAAGAAAGCGCAGTCACCACAGCCATAAGGAGTAGGAGCACAACTAGCCTGCATGGCCAGAAGGAACAGGAGCTTCATCAGCCTATGCCCCAAAAGAAAATCAGTAGTGCGAGCTGAAGGTGGAGTCTATTGCCGCTTCTGCATTCTTCTGGAGAACAGTGAGTGAATGTGTGTGTGAGCAAACATCTGAGACAGTGTGAATGAGTGAGTGCGTGTGTGTGTGTGTGTGTGTGCGTGTGTGTGTGTGTGTGTGAGAGAGAGAGAGAGAGAGAGAGAATGAACATATGTGTATTAGTGTGAGTATATGAGAATGGACAAGGTTTGTATGCAGCCTCCTTCCCACTAATCCACAACAATTTCAATTTGACTGGAAATCAAAAGTTCCCAAATATGGAGAGCAAGAAATTGTTTTTATTCTTATTGGCTTTAATTGTTGGATGGTTTGACATGTCTTCTGTTTTGAAATATTTTATTGGTTTTGAGAACGTTCTAAACATTTCTAAACATGAGTTTAATTATTGAATGATACTCTACCAGCTGTTTTGAAATATTTATTCTTTTTATTAGTATTATTTTATTATGATTGATGTGGAGATCTTGGAGTCTCAGCATAAAGATGGTATTGAAAGTTGTGGAAACAGCACCAAGAGGTCAAGAAGATATATATAGAGAGAGAACCAAGACAATAAGTATATAGAGAGAAAAGGGCCCAGAAGAGGTCCTTGAGGCATACCAATTGATAAAGGATATTGGTGAAGGAAGATCCACCAGAGGACAAAGTAAAAGTGCACAAGAGAGGTAAGAAGAGAACCAAGACAGAACAGAGTCCAAGTGACAACAGTGTATCAAAGAGTAGGTAATGATCAACACTGTCAAAAGCAGTAGGTCAAGGAGGATAAGGATTGAGTAAAGGCCCTTGACTTTGGTCATTAACAGATTATTGGAGACTCTTCATCATCATAATGGTTACTGGTGACAATATTCAGCTAAGTCTGGTTGGTGCTGTGGAAAGGAAAGGCCAGGCAGAAAACAGTTGCAGCGGGGTCAATTGCTGCGTTCCATTGGTAGTCTAGTTGTTAGAATAAAAAGATATTGTAACCAACCAAACAATATATCAAAAAGTTCCACACAGGATCAAAGGAGTTGACACACCTAGCCTCCAACAATAATGGAATGCAGCAATTGACCCCGCTGCAACTGTTTTCTGCCTGGCCTTTCCTTTCCACAGCACCAACCAGACTTAGCTGAATATTGACACCAATAACCATTATGATGATGAAGAGTCTCCAATAATCTGTTAATGACAGTTTGGTCACTACAAGACAGTAACCTTGGTGTCACTGTTTTATCAGCTCCTTTCAAATCCAACTTAGGGAGAACTTAATTATTTGAAATGGCAGTTATCCTTTAAAATGCCTAAATTACTTATGCTTAATGCCAATTCTTGAGTCCTTTTACCAGTCAGTTATTGTAACAAGAAAGCTAATTCAGGCCAGCATTTTACTGGATGGTGATGAGACAGTAAATTATTCACCTTGTCAGGAGTTGTTTTTGTTCTTTTATTTAATAAAAGTTCCTATTACAGATTCTACTACAATATTCCATTACAGATTCTACTGTGACCCAGGGGAAGAAGAAAAAGAGAGTAAATATGCTGGCCAAACATCTTGATTGAACTTTATCTTCAGAAGTCATGTTTGCATGCAGCTCCCCTTCAACAAGCAAAAACAAATGGTCCCACCTGTACCCCTTCTTTATTGAAACTCCTGACTGTTCTCTCCTTTAGAACTTAGAAGACAAACATCCCTGATCCATTACTGTATCTTTCTCATTAGGACCTCAATCTCTATCTGTCCTCGATGTCCATCTGTCAACTAGATTGTAAATTCCACAGAGCCTGTTCTTTAGCGTGAGGATCAGTCTCTGCCCGGGCCCGTCAAATAAAGCCCAGTTTCCTCCTACAATCAATATTTTTATAAACTTACATGCCCCCCCCCTTGCACACACACCACCCCCCAACACACATACACACACAATTAAATTCTGCATTTATAAACAATTTTGCATGAAAAGGAACAATGAAAAGTACTGTGTTCTGAGGAAAAATTAACATTTACATACCGTATTATATTTACCTGCACTTCTTTGGTGCCAACCAGAAAACTCTGCTAAAAGGAACTCCTATGGAATTAGACTTTTTGAAATACTTGTTGGGAGTAGGCTTGGCCCTCAGACAGCCATGAATAAATAGAATTACCTTTACAATATAGTAAACTTCCCATATCAAAACAACCCTAACAACCTTATCTATGAAAAGGCAATACCGCACATATTACACCAGGCCCTAGAACACTAATAAAAGTCTTATTAGGAAACCAAGTTGCTAAAGATCCCTATAAAGAAATTACATGCCAGCAAAATACCTCACCCCGGTCATATATGCATAACACAGACAGACCCTCACCAAATACAGAAGAAAGAGATCAGAAAGTATAAACAGAAATGTGCTAAGAAGAACAGAAATGATTCCTACCTCAAGCCAGCCTCTATAAGCAGAGTAACAATGGAAAAAAAGAGACAGTTCCATTCTTCATAAAACATTAAGTAATAAAATAAAAAAATAAAAACATCAACCATAATAGTAAAATCATATTCATAAAAAGAATAAAAAGAATTCATAAAAAGAATAAAAAAATCATATTCATAAATAAGAATAAAAAGAGCTAAAAACCCTAAAATGTAATCTCAGACAAAAAGAGAGAAAATGGCGCAAGGACCCTACCCCGCAACACTCCTCCAGCTACAAAACAACCTTACACACATACAGACTGTCCACCCGCAAACACAAGCGTGACTTCTATGGCAAAAAAATCCATGACTATAAATTTAACCCTAAAGTTCTTTTCTCCTATGTCACTAGCCTAACCACCCCTATCTCTCCTACCATCCCAGATTCTGAGGCTGCAGCGAAATGTGAAGAACTCGCAAATTACTTCCAAAGTAAAATCTCCAACCTGCTCTCCAGATTTCCCCCCAACCAATCCCTGTCCCCCCACCAACCCACCTTCGCTTCCTCCCCCCCCTCCCAACCTTCAATGGCCACCATTGACCTTACCTCCTCTAAAGAAATCGTAAGCCTCCTTCGAAAACTCAAGCCAGCCTCTCACCCCAACGACACCATCCCCACCAAAGCTCTAATAGCCATCCCCAACAGCATAGCCAGCACTATAGCAGATATTTTCAACTGCTCCCTCAGCCATGGGATAGTCCCAGACCCCCTCAAACACGCTGTTGTCAAACCCCTCCTCAAGAAACCCTCCCTAGACCCGAAAGACCCATCCAACTTCCGCCCCATTTCCAACCTCCCTTTTATCTCCAAACTAATGGAAAAGGTGGTTAACTCACAACTCATGGACTACCTTGAAAACCATGATATCCTCCATACTTCCCAATTTGGATTCAGGAAACACTTTAATACTGAATCCTTACTCCTCTCCCTTACTGACCATCTCCTTAGAGGTCTGGGTCAAGGCCACAGCTACCTCCTCGCCCTTCTCGATATTTCAGCGGCCTTCGACACCATCAGCCACCACCACATCCTGACACGGCTAGAAAGCATTGGCATCTCAGGAATAGCTCTCGCCTGGTTCAAATCATACCTCTCCAACAGAAAGTTCTCTGTTAAAATTGGAAACAACCTATCTGCCTCATACCCCCTACAACAAGGAGTCCCGCAAGGTTCATCACTCTCTTCGACCCTCTTCAATGTTTACCTCACACCTCTCTGCCACCTCCTCTCTGACCTTAAACTCAAATTCTACCTGTATGCTGATGATGTACAGATCATCATTCCCATTCACAACTCCATATCAGACGCTCTGGAGCACTGGGAAAATTGCCTAGCAGCTATCAACACCCTCCTCACCAACCTTCAGCTTGCACTCAACACAAATAAAACGGAACTCCTCTACATCTCCTCTCATCCCCCTGACCTCCCGCCTAACGACCCTAAACTTAACCTCCTCACAGCCCAACCCTCCGTTAGGGACCTCGGAGTCCTTCTCGATCCTAACCTCAGCATGAAACCTCACATCAACTCTATCCTCAAAGCTGGTTTCTTCAAACTCAATGTCCTAAAGAAACTCAGACCCCTGCTTTACACCCATGACCTCCGTACAGTGATTCAAGCCACCCTCACCTCCAAACTTGATTACTGTAATGCCCTCCTCTTAGGGCTCCCCCTTTCTTTGATAAAACCCCTCCAACTATTGCAAAATGCAACTGCAAGACTCATCACGAACACACACAAACACGACCATATCACCCCCATCCTCAAGGACCTACATTGGCTCCCTATCCTGTCACGTATACACTACAAAACCTTGACCATAATACACAAGTCCATCCACACTCACAATTCCAACTGGCTCGACCTCCCGTTCACCGCCTCCCTTTCCACCCGAGCCACTAGATCTACCAACAAAGGCACCCTTCATGTTCATTCCCTAAAAACAGCTCATCTCTCCTCCACCCGTGACCGTGCCATCTCCATTGCCGGTCCGACCCTCTGGAACTCCCTACCTGTCCACATGCGCCTTGAACCCTGCGCAATCAAATTCAAAAAGAAACTAAAAACACTTCTGTTCAACCATGCCTACTGTTAAATAAATGACCAAAAAGGAACGTATGTTTGTAGAATGAAGATGATGTTGTAGAATAAAACTCAGAGTGGTTCTCTCAAACATACGTTCCTTTTTGGTCATTTATTTAACACTACACAGAATAGCATTCCCTTCTTCTCCTTAGCCCCCCCCCCCCCCCTTCCAGGTGACTGCCCGCTCCTTACATTAAGGAGTTATTCAATGTAAATTGTAAATTGTTAATTTGTTAAATTGTTAATTGTTATTCTCCGGTTATGATTTCCTTGTTTTCTATCCTTCATACTGCCTTTTGGTTACCCCCACGCCCAGTTACTCTCCCTGTTGAAATGTACTTTCCAAACTTGCAGTTGTTATGTGAACCGGTATGATGTCCCCACTAATACCGGTATATAAAAGTTCCTAAATAAATATGTAAAACCAGTTAATGAATAGAATATCCAAAATTTCTCAAACACGAATAAAATATTTCAAAACATCTGATGAATAAAAAAGTCCACTAATTAAAAAATGTTCTACTCCCCCCCCCCCAAATTAAATATTTCAAAAGAGCAAAAATATCAGATTACACCCAATAATTAAAACTAATAGGGATTAAAAAATCTCCTGCTCTCTATACCTGGGATCTTTTGATTTCCAGTTACCCTGAGATTGTCGTGGATTGGGAGAGGTAGGGCAGCACAAATTTTATCTTTTTTCTCACATACACAGGCTCCCTCTCCCTCACAGATACATTATGAAGTAGATTTTTAAAAGGTTTGCGCGTGGCAAAACAGGGAGATGTGCGAATTTTAAAAGGCTCGCAGCCACGTACATATCTCTTGGTACCACAGATAAAAAAGGTTTGCTGAAAAGAGGCGGGATGAGGGCATGGTCTGGGCAGGCTGGGACTGCAGCATGCAGTCGGTTACACACACTAGCACGCGCCAAGATCCCACAACCGCTTAACATACTTCTGCTATGGGCTGCGTGTAAGTAAATACATTTTTTAAAAAAGGGTAGTTAATGGGGCTTTAAGGGTCAGGGTTAGTAGGGTAAATGGTAGGCAAATTAGGTAGGGGGGTTTAGGAAGTGCTCTCTTTTACTGGGGCAAACTGGGAGGGAACTGGGAAAAAGACCTAATGTGTCACTGCACGCTTCTACTAAAATCCCCCCCCCCCCCCACTTATGTGCTCGAGATGGCATTCGGGTATACATGCGCAGATCAATATAAAATCATGCACAGATATATGCGCAGGTAGCTAATTTTATAACAAGCATGCATAAATGTGCTCATGTTATACAATCAGCACGACCATGTGTGCGTGCCATCGAACGCGCTCACATGTGCGGATGCACATTGCTTTGAAAGCTACAGCTTATGTGTGTGTGTGTGTGTGTGCGCATGCCTGTGAGAGCCTAAATGGGGACACATTGGCTGTCACAGGCACACAAACATGCACAAACACATGCACACCCTAGCACAAAGGCTTTCACGTAGACACGTTCACAGGTACGCAGGCTCTCACACAGACAAACACACACATACACAGAGAGCTTCGTGGGCTTCTTGTTGTCATTGGGCAGTGATGGATGAGCTCCACCATATCCCTGCGGGCTTCCTGTTTTCATTGGGCCATGGTGGGATGAGCTCCAAAATGGCCCTGCAAGCCTCCTTTTCTCTTTGGGCCATGGTGGGATGAGCTCCACTATGGTCCAACAGCTTTCCTGCTTGGGAGGGAGAGTGGAAGCTGTGCGCACATGCACACAAATAAAAGGGAACACCAGCCTCTCATTTTTAGCCATCAGTGGGTTCAGCTCCACCAGCAGCTTGTGGCCTCTCTCCTTCTTTGGTCACCAGCACGTTAGGCTCTGCCTGTGGACCCACAGCCTCTCCTGTGGCTGCCAGCCTGCCACCCCCCTGGGTGTGCCACCCCGTGCAAATAAATGGTATGCACACACAGTTGCGCCAGGACTGACAGCTCTGAATCAAGACTTAAGAGGAAGAAATGGACTTTGATGGTAACATAATACTTAGCTTATTATTATTATTTATTATTTAATTTTTATATACCGAAGTTTCATGAGAACATATCACATCGGTTTACAATAGTTAACAAATATTCGTTTAAAAATATTTGCGTTTCCAAAATTAAAAGGAGAGAAGAAAATACGGAGTTTCATAATAAACTACTAAAGCAAATAAAATAGTAAAATAAATAGACAAAATTTAAACAGTAAAGAGGCAGAACAGTAAGAGCAGAGATAAAATAATTAACTAAGTGCTTATATTAAAGGTGAGTATAAGCCTTAGGTTAAAGTTCTGGGAAGGCTTGATTGAATAGCCATGTTTTAATACCCTTTTTAAATATTTTAATGTCAGATTCCAACCTTAGTTCCTGGGGTAGAGAATTCCACAGCTGGGGCCCTGCAATGGAAATACCTCTTTCTCTGACGTTATTTAAATGAGCAATTTTTGGAGAAGGTATGGGTAGCATCCCTGTACCTGCTGATCTTGTGATTCTTGATGGGATATGAAAATGTAGTGTAGAGGTTAACCATTCCATCTTTTCATGATCCATTTGCTTTAAACGTCATATGTTTCATTGTCAGAAGACTTTTGTTTCTTTCCTTAATGTATTTTACATTGCTATTTCAGAGAACTGTCTATATATGGATGTATTATTTACATGAACAAATTTGCTAACTAAATAAATTTTTAAAAATCCCAAAGAATAAAAGAAACACAAGGTAGACAGCTGCTGGTGGGCTTCAATTGCTATAGTGACACATTGCAGAATTCCTGATGCCCTGAGAATGCAGCAGGAAACCAGCAGTTTAAAGTAATCTCACTGCAACTAAATAGGTAGAAACAAATAAGAGAGAGATAAGATATGTCTTTTAGAGATTTTCCAGTTCCCATTTTATCAACCCTGACAGCATCCCTTTAATCTCAAAATTTTATAATTGAAATGAGAAAGCTTGGAGAGCTACTGAAATGTTTATCACTGGGACAAATTAAGTAGTTTTCACAAAGAATCCAATTTCAGCTAGGCTGCTAAACTAGTTCACGTATTTATGTCACCTCATAAAACAAAACCATCACTGACCAACACTTCTCATATTTTGAACCAAATTATAAAACCTTGTATGCCTTTCTTTTCAATTACAACTGATTAATCAACCAAAATAAAAAAAAAAAGGTTAAAAACAATAAACACAAGGATTGTTAGAAAAAATCAATGTTAGCACTTTCATTCTAAATCTATATTAAGAATCAGTTGTTGATGCAAAACCTGATAATTGCACTTACATAGTAACATGTAATGACGGCAGAAAAAGACCAAAATGGTCCATCTTGTCTGCCCAGCAAACTTCCCAAGGTAGTAACTGTTGCGCAGCACGCCCTTAGGCCCAGTTAGGAGCTCGGAGGCACGGCTCATCTAAGGTAGGATGTGAGGAGCCCCAAGACACACCATGAGAGGTAAGCTGGTACTAGTACGGGTGGAGCAGGAGCAAGGCTGGAGCGAAGACAAGGCAAGGATTATCCGGAACAGGAACAAGGCAGGCTCAGGCCTCCACTGGACCTACATGTACCAATGAGATCCAGCAACACAATGCTGATCTTAAGAGTAGCCTTCGGCCACTTGAAAGCCCTTTTTGACCCGCTGCTTGGGAACGATGAGTGCATGAGGCCAGACGGAGGCTGAGGGCAGGAACATGAAGACTCAGACGAAGACTTGGATACTCGGAGGGTACAGACGTAGACTTGGATATTCAGGAGACTCAGACGAAGACTTGGATACTCGGACAAGGACTCAAGATATTCAGAAGACTCAGACAAGGATTCAAGATATTCAAAAGACTCGGACAAGGATTCAAGTTGCTCGGAAGTTTCAGGCAAGGATTCAAGAGGCAGACGAAAGTACTGGGTGAGAACTGCATCGCAGCATGTCCTATACAGCTGCCCATGGCTGGTCGCGGACAATGCTGAACGCGAAGCAGATGCCAGGCAAAGACTTGGAACTTGAGACAGGAACATGGCGAAGATTCAGTAGAGGCCTGCACCGGTGCATGCCCTACATAGCCGCCTGTGGCTGGTTGTGGACAACACTGGAGCGGAGCAGGTTCTGGCAGAATCTTAGGCATGGACCGATGCAGGCACAAGGGAGCTCCATAGACCAGGAACAAGATTCTCAGGAACAAGGCTTTAAAAAAACAGAAGTATCCCGGAGGCTTGCACTGCAGATGAGAAGAAGGCCTTACACCACGAGGTGCCCTACACAGCCATCTCATGGGCTGGTCATGGACCACGACATGGCACACCAAGAGAGGTGGACAGATGAGGGACCTGGTAATTGGACGAAGAGCTGAAGATAAGACGGACAGAGTCAAGACAGGAACATCAGACATCAAGAACAAGGAACATGGCACCTCAGGACTTGGGACATCAGGACACGGAACATCTGGAACATCAGGAACAGAAGACAGGTGATGAGGGAGCTCCAATGAGGGACAAGACCAGGGACATCAAGGAGACGAGGTTCAGGAACACGAAGAACATGGAACGAAGATCCATCAAGGCACAGGAGACCATGGAAGACCTGGAACGGAAGGAAGATCACAGACACTGTGCAATTCTGATCCGAAGGCACCGAGGAATGACAGCAAGGCCCTTTTATAGGGCTGAAGCAGGAATACGCTGATGACATCACTCCAAAGGGCTGCGGGGCTTTTCCCGCCGCTGGCCCTTTAAATGCAGGAGAGAGGTGTGCACTCACGCCTATGCAGGAGCAGGAAGTGAAGGTGCTTCAGTGGTGTCCCTGCCGTGTGGGAGGCCCGAAGAACAGTGGCGTTGTTGGCGGAAGCCCTGCCGCGAAGAATGAAAGAAGAGGCAGGCACCGGGAGAGACGGCTTCCCTGCCGCTCGAGGACCCCGGCAGCGGCAGCAGCGGCTTCTTGCCATTGAAGAAAGCTCCCGACAGCAGCACTAGCGCCGCGGGGAGAGCCGGGACACAGCGGCACGGCCTGCCACGAGAAACGGCATTGGCAGCAGCCTGGCTGGCCGCATTGAGCTGAAAGTAGGTGGGGGACTGCCCGTGGCTCACGGGCAGAGCCACAACAGTAACTGCCGCTCCATGCAGGTTACCTCCACATTTCTGTTAAGGGTAGTAACTGCTGCTCCATGCAGGTTACCCCCAAGGTTTTTAATTTATTCGTTAGTACAATAGCTGAAATTTAGACTTTGAATTTTAAAGAGAAAGCAAGTCTGAAAAAGCAGTAAATTTGTATAGACTTCCCTAAGATATGATATGAACAGTTGTGACTAATTTCCCGTAAGACATGGGATGTTACATTTGATCTAGAATTATTCAAAAAGGGCCAGATCTTAAAATCTACGCCAATTTTATAACATGCGCGCGCTGCCGCGCGCATGTTATAAAATCTGGGCTCGGCATGCACAAGGGGGTGCACACCGAGCCCGAGGGGAGCCCCGATGTCTTTCCCCGTTCCCTCCGAGGCCGCTCCGAAATCGGAGCGGCCTCGGAGGGAACTTTTTTTCGGCCACCCCCCACCTCCCCTCCCTTCCCCTATCTAACCCACCCCCAGCCCTAACTAAATCAGCCCCCCCTACCTTTATTTCAAAAGTTACGCCTGCCCGAGGCAGGTGTAACTTGCGTGCGCCGGCTCCCCATCCCCCAGCACAGGCCGCTGTACTGGGGGATTCGGCCCCGCCCCCAGACCGCCCCCAAACTGCCACCATGCCCCTGGACCCGCCCCCTGACCTTCACCACGCCCCCTGGACCCACCCCTTTCCACCCCTTTTTCAAAGCCCCGGGACATGTGCGCGCCACCGAGCCTATGCAAAATAGGCTCGGCGCTCGCAGGGGCAGATTTTATCAGGTTACGCATGTATGTTACGCGCGTAGCCTTTGAAAATCTGCCCCAAAGAGAACAGTTTATTTTTTATTTATTCAATTAAAGTCTTGATATGCTAATGCTAGCAGCTAGTTACTCACCTCCTACAACAGCTCTGTTGATCTTAATGGAATTGCCACAGGACTTCATGCAGATATTCATGCTGTATCTGAGGGTTTGCAGAAAACTATACAGAATTGGCCTATGTTTTAATCCCCTGCGCGCGTTAAAAATGGGGGGTTACGTGTGTGGCCGGGCATTGCGCACACCACACACCTTTTCAAAGGGGCCTGTTATGCACAGAAGTGCAGGGCCGAAGAAAAGGGGCGGTCCGGGGGGGTGGGGAGGGGTGGGGCTGGAGGTGGCTGGTACAGCAACCAATGGAGCAGTAAGCAACAAAATAAATTTTGAAAAAGGTAGGAGAAAGTTTAGGGGTTGGGGAAGGGGAAGGGAAGGGAAAGAGAGGTTAGGAAAGTTTCCTCCCAGTCCTTAATTGGAGTGGACTGGGAAGGAAGTGGGGAAGGCTGCAATGCATAATCGCGCAAATTTGCAAATTTTTACCCCCCCTCCCCCGCACGCATGGCCCAACAATTTTATAATATGCACAAGTTATCGTGCGCATGTTATGAAATCGGCACGCCCATTTGTGCATGCTGGGAAGTGCGCGCACCTATGAAAGTCTACCCCTTATTGAGCAGATGGTACAATATTATTTCATAGGTTTACACAGCACTGCACATCAGCATTTGCAGAATGGCACAATAAGAAGAGAAGAGAAGAGACGACTGAGGGGGGATAAGATAGAAGTCTACAAAATCATGAAAACACTTGAACAAGTTAATGTAAATCGGTTATTTACTCTCTTAGATAAGGACCAGGAGGCACTCCATGAAGTTAGCAAGTAGCTCATTTAAAACAAATCAAAGAATATTCTTTTTCACTCAGTGCATAGTTAAGGTCTGAAATTCATTGCCAGAGAATATGGTTACAGCAGTTAGTGTAACTGGGTTTAAAAATGGTTTGAATAGGTTCCTACAGGATAAATCCATAAACTGCTATGACGGTAATTAATAAGCAATAGTAGCTTGAGATCTATCTAATGTTTGGGTACTTGCCAGGTACTTGTGACTTGGATTGGCCACTGTTGGAAACAGGATGCTGGACTTGATGGACCCTTGGTCTGACCCAGTATGGCATATCTTATGTTCATGCAGGATGAAAATTTGGTTGATTGGTTGGTATAGTTAGGGGGTGATGGGCTTGTGTGACCAAATCCACACTTTTTTTTTAAACCAAGTATTCATTATTTGATTTTCGTGGAAAAAAAGGACTGCTTTGGAGATCTTTCTATACATTTATCTTATGGTTAAGTTTTTGACTCCAAAATTCAAGCATCTGATTTTGAAACAATTCTGAAGTGTGGTCAAATGTAGTCCACAACTAAACTACATTTTTAATGTTTGCAAGAAAACAGAAAAAATGATTGCAATAATATAAAACAGAAGATAAGAATAAAGATTTATTTATTTACATATATATGCAGAATAAAATTAATACAATGATTTTTTTTTTATTTATTTAGAGATCAACTCCAGGAAGTCAACAATGACAAAATATCAAATTTTCAAAAATTACTTTGTAGTAAAAGGTAATAATTGGCTGCTATTCTGTATGTTTCCAAAGTCCCAGGACTCAGTAGGGAGGGTCCATAAAAAGATATTCAGGGTGCGCAAGAAGTGGAACCCCCTGAAACTCCCCATTATCGAGCTCCACTTGCACCCACAAAATGCTTATTCACCCAACTTGATACCAGGAAGTTCATATTCAAAATTAATATTTGGGCACTTAGCTATATTTTAGCCAGCTAATACGTTAGCTGGCTAGAATTTATCCAGCTGACAGGGTCATTCATCAAATCGAGTTCGGCCCTAATGCCCGCGATAATGCCATAATGCATACGTATGCAAATTTTCAAAATTTAGTCAAAAGGGAGGTGTTTGGGTGGAGTTTGGATGGAGCTTGGGCAGAGTTTATGAAAACGAGGGGTGTGTAACGTTGTATGTGAGAGCATAACACATGCTATCGCATGATTTAATGCCAGAAATAACTACAGCTTTTTTTCCTGGCATTATGATGTGCATTGTACCTGAAACGGGATTTGAGATAAAAATCACAAATCCCGTTTTGGGGAGAGAAAGAGAGAGAGAGAGACATATTAGTCGACTTTTTATACCACTGCAAGAGGGGCAACTAGTAACGCGGGATGAGGTTCTGGTGGTGGCCTAGGTTTTGGGGAGCAGCTTTACATGCACAGTCAGAGGTACGAACAGCACGGTGGATATCAGTGAAGATTTTATGTGATTTGAAGTGATGAAAGGTACACAAAGATGAGATTTGTACAATGTACTCTAGACCTAGTTTGATGCACTCTCTACCTAGCTGCTATCAAGCTAGGTCGAGAGTACAATGTATAAATCTCATCTTTGTGTACTTGTCATCACTGCAAATCACATCAAATCTTCACTGATGTCTACTGTGCTATTCGTACCTTAGACTATGCATGTAAAACTGCCCCCCAAAACCTAGGCCATCACCAAAACATCACCCCGAGTTACTAGTTGCCCATCTTACAGTGCTATAAATAGTTTACTTATATGAGAGCCTTATAAAGAGGTTCTCTCTCCCCCTCTCTCAAGTAGCGTTGGAGTATATGGAAAATTACCCTAATCCTGCCTCTTTTTTTTATCACAGATGCTATTCCAGCGAAATTTATAACAAAATGAAGAATCTAGGTCTAAGAGGCATTCTGGGGATATAACTGAGAGGAGCTGTTAGCCTGCTATATTACACATCTAACTCTGATATTCAAAGTTAGCCATCTAACCTCTGGATGCAGTAAGCCATGATGTTTATTCATGGAAGGTGGTCCCATTATCACAGGGCGTATTGCCACAATAGTAGAACCCTCCCCCAAAAAGACTTCATGACTATATGGCATGTTCTTTTGTGTCATGCCCAAACACCGCAGTACAAAAGACAGCATCAAGCCGCCCTTTAACACAATGGTGGCCCCAATCTGTATGTTGCGATGGCCCCATCCCTGCCTCCACCTCCCCCCAAAGCTAAAACAAAAAATGTGGACCCAGCCCCCTGCTGCCATACCTGTCACCTTCCAAACCCCCCCCCCCCCCCCCCCCCCACCAAGTGACAGAGATCCTCCCAAAGCAAAAAAAAAACAAGATCCTGAGCCTGGCCTCCAACCCCCAAGCCCCCTCCCACATCCCCTCACATCATGCCCGGTTGGCGCCATTTTCCAAAATTGCATCAAATTGACCTTGCCCCCAATGGGTTAACTTGGGGGCATGCATGATTGCCTTGAGATTGACTGGGCTAACTGTTGGACTAATTTGAAAAACTTGGAATGTCCCTCCTATGAGCATGTTTTAAAATCGCTTTTATACATGTGTTAAAGCAGGCAAATTCAAATGGAAGATGCAAGAAGTAGGATTTCTCAAGTAACCTCTTAAAATTAGGAGCATACTTACGTGCAGTAGGCGTATTTTAAATCATATATGTGCAAGCGTGTGCATGATTTAAAATTCAAGCCTATGTCCACTCACTCGCCATGATGCATATTTATGGGAACATGCACGCTCATTATAAAATTAGCCTGTTAGATTGTAAGCACTCTGAGGATTGGGAAATACCCATAGTACCTGAATGTAATCCCCTTTCAAGTGCCAAAAAGCGGAATATAAATATATCTTCTTTGAATCCTCAGCTGAGTTTTTTTGAATTCTAAGAAACAGGCTTAGTTTTAGAGGGAACTTGCACAAGGCGATGGGTTGATACAGCATATTTGACAATATACTGTTATTATGACAATTTGTTTTCTTTTTTTCTTTTGGTTACCTTCTTAGATTTTCTTTTGAACCATCTTCTTTGTGGTCTGAGTTAACTGAGTATTTTGTATAATTTTTTTTATGACCGTATATTTCTTGATTTTTTTTTTATTTGTCAGTACATAGCTTGTTTTTCTGTCACTCAATTTATTTGATATTTGGTTATATGCCAAGAACAATAAAGAAAACAAAGACACTTGTTATACAGTCCTACTGCTACAGATGAAAGGGAAGATTATACCAAGCACATTTTCTCTTGTTTGCACCTTCTGCATGCTTTGCCTTTTTTCTTCATTATCTATCTTGTTACATTTCCTTTTGTGCATGAACAGATGCAATTGATACTAAAGAAATAAATGGAAAATAGAACTTTTTTTTTTTTTTGCATTGATTCCACTAGAGAAAGAAAAGAACCCCATAGCTTTCAAAGTCTCAGTCACAAGTGGCTAAGAATTGTCTATGCAAATGGCATGTATGAAGTAAATTCCTTTGATCGTCATTATGAGCTGCTAGATTAAAACAAAAAATGTGAAAAGCAACCAAAATAAATCTTGGAATACCCTTTGCTGGATTTCATTTGTGTGTGTGCGTTTCTTTAATACACTGCGCTGATGGTTGCACGATTGGTTTATGCAGTATTAGATGACTCCGTTGACAGAGCCACATTTCAGAAAAGGAGATGGGGGTGATATGAACTTTCTGAGCATGAGAAAACTCTATTCTTCTTCAAGATGACCTGAAATGTTCTAAATATTTGTTATTCCCTTTAGCCAGCGATGCAGCCAACAAGCACGTAAAGTTCAGTGAACCCGCAAGTGTACAGCTGTTATCTTTGACTTGTGGCCAAAACAAAAACTGGAACAGAATTTACCCAGACAAGTATAAAGGCTCTAGTTTAAAGCAGTTATTTTTAAGCCAGATAAACAGTTTTGAAACGGAGAAGAGATTAATCCTTTTTTTCCCAGAACGTTAGATTTAAACCAGGGTCAACATCTCAAAGATGAGATGTTGACATGGATTGTTACACACTTCACTGCACAAGTCTCCTAACAATTGCCAACATTAAATCCATTGAGATCAGTGCAATCTACCTTTAATCCAATTGCTCCAATTTCATCATTGGAACCACATGGGTCTTAACTTTTAAGTAAGGCATTGGTGCTTGGTTTTCTTGGGCTTTTTCATCAAATATTTGAGAGGGTTAAGATATGTGGCTGATAAGAATACTTTGCAGGCTTTACTGTAGGCTGATGGTGTAATTAACTGCAGAATGCCAGTTGTACATGAAAAGAAATGGAACTGTTTCATTTGTTAAGCACTTTTATGGAACTCAAGATTTGAACCTGAGTTTCATAAAAGTGCCTGACAAATTTTTCATTAATGTGAAGTAATAGGACCAGTAAGTAGTGAAGATCACCTTCTTCTGCCATGTAACTGTTTCTTTGACTGCTTTACTTCCTCATAGCCTTTTTCCTTCCCATCTTACATGAATTAAACATACACATGGGTGCGGTGGATGCAATGAAGAACAACAATAATCAGCACATAAAAAAGTATAACATGCAGAACACAAGCAAAATGAATAAATAATATCAAATCTTTTCATCTAGGTTTAAAACTAACACAGGATTTGATCCTATACTAGGCTTACCTCAGAACAACCTCTCTTCATTTTTATCATTATAAATGAAGTAGAATTGTGGCCAAGTTAGTTCACTAGGACAATGATTCTCATGCCTATCCTGGAAACACACCCAAGCAGTCTGTTTTTCAGAGCATTCATAAGGAATATGCATGAGACAGAGTTGCATACACTGGGTCTCCAGAGTATGGAAATATATCTCTCCTACATATTCATTACATTAAAAACCAGACCAGGTAGGTGTACCTCCAGAGCAGAATTGAGAGCCTCTGCACTAGGATACATATAAATAAAGGTCAACAAACAAGTTAAAGCTGATACCTTTTCATTGCTCTAAAATACATTTGTCTAGCTTTCAAGAGCTATGCACTGACCTAACGAAGGGAGCATGACTCTCAAAAGCTAGGCAAAATGCATTTTAGTCCAATAAATAGGTAGCAACAATTTTGTTGACCTTTATTGCTATGTAAGCATTATTATTATTAATTCATATTTGATTATAACTTAGTAGCCTAGGTGTTCTAGTTTAATGTAGACCCTACACTTTTTTTTAAGTCGTTTGCCTTTGTCCCCTTTCTACACACACAGTACCTGTGCTGACTTTTAAATCCATCTTACAATATGCTACTGATGTACACTGCAGTGAAAGGAAATAGTGTGAGCTGGAGCAGCTCTCCACAATGCCTTTCATAGCAGGACGTCCTTAGTTGTTGCTTATAGTATGCCAGCAGGCTGTTACAGAAAGCTGCTTCCTGAGTGTACATAAGCAATGTCTCACAGTTGGGAGGTGGGGATTTTTCCAGCAGAGTGACTGTGCATATCAATGTACCTGAATAGATATCTGGTTCCTCTTGAGCTGTATAATCAGTTGCAAATCATTGCTTTCTGTACTTCTATCTAAAGTAACATGCTGCATTGATAACACAAACCTTATGTATGCCTCTGAAAGTGCTTTGTTCCTTGTTGCTATAAAGTGAATTTGTGAAGAGAACATTGTAGGGCTTGCTGCCTGTCCTAATACCATCCTTATATTCTACATTCTCATTTATAACAACAATATAAGAACATTTCTGGAGATAAGAGATTTGTGGATTAGTAAGCGCCTTGTTCCACCAGATGGGAAAAATAATTATGAATGGACTAGTTACAGTAAGTTTTAAAGTAGCCAGCTATTTAAGCAGTCAGCTGTGTAATCTGTTCTGACTTAATACTAAATAGTTTGGGACAGTTTTCAGAAGCCAGCTGAACAAATGGACAGGATATTTCAAACCCAGGGCTGTCAGGCACCTCAAAAACACATAACAGGAGCTGACAGTTTTAAGTCAAGCTTAACAGGATTTGTTAAATGTGAAATGGTTTTAAAGCAGCACTGCATTTGCATTACAGTATTTAAGATCAGCAGATGGCTTTTTTAATATTGGGCAGGCTGAGGCATGTTTTAGGGAGGTTAATAGGGAGCCTTTCGTAAGAAAAAGATTCATAGCTTTGGTGACAAAAGCACCTATGTCTTCTTTAATGGCTTTTAATAATACATTGCCACATAGATTTAAAGGACATGATGAATTGTACATCTTATTAATAAATTGGATAGCCTCAGTGCAAGAAACAGGGGAAAAATAATCTCATACCCCTTAGGCTGAGTGGCAGAGGGCAAAACTTGGTCTGACCCAAATTGACTGCATAGCCCTTCAATTTTATTCAAAAGGAAGGTGGCATAATCATCAAATGATATGGAGGGCTTTGGCTTACCAGTTGCCCTGAAGGTTGATAAGTAAAATGCTGTACCGTCCAAAATAATTCTTGTGGGTTGTTGCCTGATGAATGTATTCTACTGGAGTAATATGGGGCCCAATATTCAAAAACATCTGGTTATCTAAGTTATCCAGATATTAATCATATGATTAACTTAGAATGGATATTCAACAGCATGGCTATGCTGCTGAATATAACTGGATAATTGCTTTTTAGCCAGATAAGATATAGCCAGATAACATAAGATCTGCTATTGAGTTGCACTAATCCAGTTATAATAGCCGGATAAGTTGATGCACCTGGATCCACCCATTACCCACTCCCAAGATATCCAGCTATCTACTTAACTGGATAAATGCTTATCCAGCTAAATGGCAGCCACTGACCATAGACAGATATTCAGTAGCTGCCACTTAGCCGGATAAGTCCTACTTATCTGGTTAAGTAGAGTTTGAATATCTATCCCATGATTTCTTGGCCTCTTTAACCATGGCTCTATAGGAATTCAGAGAGGATTGATAATTCTCCATGGGAGAAGGAGAATAGTAATAAGGCCAATTGTGCTCCAGTCTCTCATACCCTGCTGCTTTCTTGGTTATACTGAGGTGTTTTGTCCCCAAAATGTAAAAAAAGAAAAATATATACAAATTTCTCCTCCCACCCCCACCCTTATTCTGGTTCTATGCTTAGATGTCTAAAGGCCCTATTTACTAAGCATTTTCCCGTAAACACAATATGGGAGAAAACCTCCTTTAAATAAACCCCTAAGTCTGCTACTGTTGATACCCCGCCTACTTCTGGATCTCTCAAGGTGCCTTTGAGAACACTTGCCACTATGGGTACCATTTTGTCCCTTTGTAGTTCCTTTGGGTATATTCATGCCACTGTTGATGTTGCCTTTGCTGCCTTCACTGCCTCAGGCTGATCATACAACTATTATTGGTTCTCTTTGCTGCTTTCATGTTGCCTTGGGTTTTTTGATGCATCCATGCTGTTTGTGATTCTCTGCACTCTTCCCCTTGGGGGTTTAATGCCGCTGTGCTGTTTGCAATTCCCTGCCCTCAGCCTTGGATTTGTCAATAAGTACCCATTTTGCCTGTGCCTAGGGTGGCAAATATTTAGGGGTAGGAAATATTTTCTGCCTTCCAGCTCTGCTGAATCACTCAGCAGAGAACAACCCTCAGCTACCCTGTAACAGACCCTTACAGGAGCTGGGGGTGTGTGAAAGAACCAGAAATGCCTAGGGGAAGCAAAATAGGCTTGCTTGAGTATTGCTTCCCTCATTGACTTTAATGGGAAACAAATGAATGAATAAAATGAATAAACAAATTATAAATTCATCTGAAACAAACCAGATGAATGATGGTGGCCAATGAAATAAATAAATGAACTGAAATGAAACTTTTCCCTCTGTATATCCCTTCTGCAGGGCACTACAGACGACTCTTTGTTCTACTATTAGCATTTTATTGTTGTCATTAATTTAAACATCTTTGACATGCATGGCCATGTTTGAATTAAATACATGTTGAAAAAGCTCTCTAGCCCCTGAAGCGGACAATCTTTCCATCGAAATGCTGGCAGTCTGGGGTGGGTCTTCAGCCTTCAAAAGCATCTTTCAGAATATGAAAACATCTTGCTATAACAGCACAGTGATTTTAAGATAGGTGTTTTAAGCTGTCTTTTATCGCAATTAATAACTTACAAGTTAGCTGGACACTTCAAATGGGGAGCAATAGAGTTAAGAGATATACTTTTAAAAACTGAAGAAGTTTTAAATGAAATTTAAAAATCTCAAAAAAGGGCTTAAACCTGGGAAAGAATATTTAAAGCTGGATGGGAATTTCCCTATTGGTACATGATTATATAGAAGTACACTGAGCCGAGTTTATGATTCTAGTAGCCACCTTTACATTTTTTTAGGAATTATTTTTTGCTGGGTATTAGGTAACTGGCTCTACATTTATTTTGGTACTCATTAATTTAAAACCTGACCATTATAAGAACAGTGAGCTGTTAAAATTTTAAATTGCAATTGTCCATTATTTTACTTGAAAGAATTGTTTCCCCTTTTCCAGACATTGCCTTGTCATTCCCAGGGCTCAGTTCAAGAGGTTATCTTACTTTTCCCACTAGAAAGAATAACCAGTCTACAGTACAAATGATGTAGGCCACTAAGGCAGAATTTGTATGAGCAAGATGTACAAATCTAGATTTTTGCACAAACTACCATGTTACCATGTGTACAACAGAATTCCCAATGAAGTATAGAGAGCGTGTTTTGGCTGCATAATCTATTTTGCCCACAAATTCTGTCAAACATGCTTTGCAAATTATTTTAAATCAGAATAAGTCACACCAAGTAGAATCATGTTAAAAAAAAAAACAACCTCAAAATCCCACAGGGCACACTGAAAACAAATGCATTTTAAATCAGCTGGTTTTCTTATATGCAGAAATAACTGCACAGAAAAAAAAATTACAAATCTTGTAAATATGTTGAATAAATGAGAAGTAGTAGCAGAGTGTCAGGTGCCTAGAGCAAGTTAATGCAAAAAGAAATTGTTTTTAGCTCTCCAATAAAAATTCACTGCAGTATGTATGTTCAGCACTGGTAATGGATACATAAAATATAATTGGTTAACACAAGCCTCTATGGCGTATTACGATATTTGAGTTAAGCATATAGTTCTCTGTTTATCATTAGTGATTGCTATACTGTATACATTTAATTTAATGTTTTCATTTTTTTTTTCTTTATTTATATCCCATCCTTCATGATGGGTCTGCAACTACAAAGAAGATTCCATTCAGGTATTACGGGTATTTCCCCTGCCCAAGAGATATGGCTGGGGGGCGGGTTAGGTAGGGGAAGGGAGGGGAAGGTGGGGGGGGGCAGAAGGAAAGTTCCCTCCGAGGCTGCTCCGATTTCTGAGCGGTCTCCGAGGGAACAGGGAAAGCTTTCTGGCTCCCCTAGGGCTCGGCGCGCGCAAGGTGCACAAGTGTGCACCCCCTTGCGTGCGCCGACCCCGGATTTTATAACACGCGCACGGCTGCACGCGCATGTTATAAAATTGGGCGTAGATTTGTGCGTGCCGGGTTGCGCGCACAAATCTACGCCCGCGCGTAGGTTTAAAAATCTGGCCCACAGAGTCTCAGGAAAGCCTGAAGGAGAAAAGAAAGACTATCAAGCAGTTCGGTGAAAAGAAACAAAAAAGAAACCGTGTACTTTCAATGAGGTAGGAACTTATCTGGACCAGGAAGTCAAACCTTGCCAGAGGAAACTTGCCACGGGGCTCGGGGGATCCTATCTGCAGACCCAGAGGGATACTTTGCTTGAGCTGATCAGGACACAGGGCATTTGTGAGTAAATTGAACTGGAAATGGAAAGGAAGGGAGGGCCAGGTTAGGCCTAGGAACATTAAGAGAAGAGAGCACTACTATTTCTTAGTACTGCAGGAAAAGCTAAAGTATTATTGAGGAGAAATACAAGGAACTTTACTTTTTGTTGGACTGTTACTGTTTCTACTACACTGCTACAGTGTTTTATTCAGAAGATTATTCAGTAAACTATTTTTTGGTTGGAGCACAACTTCTGTGTTGACAATGGTTTATTTTATGGGAGTGTCCTTGGTCCAGCACTAGCCCTGCAGTTTATCCTGTCCCCAGCTCACAGCCCCAGAGAATATTTCCGCACCTTGGAAGAATGGCTTCCCTAAGGCTGGGAAGGTGAACCCTGGTGGAACAGGGGTTACATACATAAAATAAATGTTCAAACAGTAAAATATTCCAACAAAAGTTAAAACAGTTGCCAGGTACTTAGACACAATAGTGGAGTAGCCAGAAATGATTTTTTTTGGGTGGGTTCAAGATTAACATAGGTAGGCTGTAGGCATTCAGGTCTAAGACCTAGTAGTTGTACTTTTATTGATAAAATAATGCCTTAGCATGCACCCTACAATGGGTTTCTAAGTAGTCTACAACAGCCGTTATGCATCATGAGTGAAACTTTTTAGAATATTTTAATTCAATTATTTCAAGCACTTACCAACATTAAAAATTCATTATTAATCTATATTAATTTATTTTATATTTATTGCTGTTTATAAATCTACAAGAATATCTTGTAAAAAGCAAAGAACACAACATCAGATCCAATCAATTAGGTCATAAAACAAATATTAATTATTCTTTCATGAATTCTCTTTCCAGAAAGGCAGAGATCATCATAACTACAATAAAATTGCAATAATCATAAGAACGAGTGCAGAGCAGAGCTACAACATGAAAAAGAAAACTATATTCAAAGTCTGGAGTCACCTCAGCAAAAAAGACTCCCTCCACCGCTAAACATTTTCAAGTAGACTTTTAAAACCCTATGGGCCAGATTTTTAAACGTATGCGTGGGCGTAGATTTGTTCTTGCAATCTGGCACGAACAAATCTATGCCCGATTTTATAACATGCGTGCGCTGCCGCGTGCATGTTATAAAATCCGGGGTCGGCACACGCAAGGGGGTGCACACATGTGCACCTAGCGCGCGCCGAGCCCGAGGGGAGCCCCGATGGCTTTGCCTGTTCCGTCCAAGGCCGCTCTGAAATCGGAACGGCCTTGGAGGGAACTTTTTCTCCAGCACCCCCCCCCCCCACCTTCCCCCTCCCTTCCCCTATCTAACCCACCCCCCAGCCCTAACTAAATCCCCCACACCTTTGTTGAAAAAGTTACGCCTGCCCAAGGCAGGTGTAACTTATGCGCGCCGGCCAGCTGCCGGCGCGCCATGCCCCAGCACAGGCCACTGTGCCGGAGCACTCGACCCCGCCCCCAGACCACCGTCACGCCTTGGCCACACCCCCAGACCACCCCTGATCTGCCACCATACCCCCGGACCGCCCCTTTTTGCAAGCCCTGGGACACACGCGCGTCCCGAAGCTTGCGCGCGCCACCGAGCCTATGCAAAATAGGCTCGGCGCACACAGGGGCAGATTTTCTCGAGTTACGCGCTTAGCCTTTGTAAATCTGCCCCTATGTGCGGCTAAGCCGGCAGATACTCACATGACGCGGAAGCGCGCAGGCTGCACGGATTTTAAAAGGCCTGCAGCTATGCCGTATCTCCCAGTACATGCATTGCAAAGGTTTTGAGCAAAAGGGACGGGATGTAGGCGGGAGATGGGCAGGCCAGGACAGAACCATGAAGTCAGTGTCGTGCACAAGTACGCACTGGGATCCCACAACTGCATAACTTGCTTCTGCTCCGGAGAGTGTGTAAGTGCAGAAATAAAAAAAATTAGGGTAGTCAGCAGGGTTTTAGGGGTCGGGGCTAATAGGGTAAAAGGGAGGCAACTTAGGTAGAGGATTTAGGAAGTCCACTCCTTTACTGGGATGAACTGGGAGGGAACAGGGACATAGGCCCTAGTGCGTCGCCACGCGCATCTACTAAAATCCCCCCACTTACGTGCGCAAGACAGCATTCGCGCACACATGCACGTCAATATAAAATTGTATGTGCGGGTAGCCTATTTTATACATACATGCATAAACATGCGCATGTTATAAAATCGGCAGGCCCATGTGCGCACGCCAGCAATCACGCACACATGTGCAGATGCGCATGAGTATTAAAATTCACCTCTTAGTGAAGTAACACAAACTTCTGCAAAAAAACAAAAAAGGCACCTAGAACCTTGCCATACCATACATTCACAGCACTGACTCTCAGGACTCGAATAACAATAACCATATCAAAAAAAAGCAATGCAAATACTACACCAGGTCCTACTGGGGTAACAGAACAAACTGGACTGCTACAAATCCCTAAAGAGAAACTACACGCTAGCAGCAATATTGCACCTCAGTAATATATAGGCAGAACACAGACTGACCCTTACCTAATATAAAAAATAAGGGACTACAAATTAGAGATAGAAACATGCAAATAAACAAAAATACAAAGCCTGAGAAACCAGACTCTGAACGGTGAAACTTTAAAGAGCAAAATACAAAAATATAAGAAGTGCACATATCCAAAGATGGTATATTCCAATTGTTAAAAAAAAAAATGTTATTTTTTTACCTTTTTTGTCTGATCTTTTCATTTTTCTAATCAGTTGGTCCCAATCTCTTTTTTTCCACTTTCCCCCTTATCAGTATTTTTCTAATTCCTTCTCCAGGGTCACGCTTTTCTTTCTGTTTCTTCTCTCTCCTATCTTTTCCCTTCCTCCCTCATATACTCACAGGCTCATGCTTTCTCTCCCAGACTCCCTTACACACACAAGCTGTCACTTTCACATTTTCTACCACACACACAAGCTCTCACTCTAACATGCTCTACCATACACACCCAAGCTCACTTTCTCACTAACACACCCAGGCCCCCATTCTCATATACATAAAAACACCCAGGCTCCCATCCTCACATAAACACACAAAACAGCCAGGCTTCTATTCCTACACACACACAAATACCCACACTCAGTCTCCCATTCTTACATACATAACCAAAGCTCCCGTTCTTACACACAAAAATACACACACATACCCAGGCTCTCATTCTCTCACACAAACACCCACACTCAGGCTCCCATTCTCACACACATACACACACACAAAACAGGATCCACATGCAGCCCCACACTCAGACTCCCATTCTCACATAGACACCCACACTCCCATTCTTACACTCAAAAATAGTCACACACATTCAGACTTCCATTCTAATAGGCTCCCATTCTCACACATAACCCCTCACTCAGGCTTCCATTCTCATACACATACACACACATAAAACAGGCCCCCATTCTCACACATAACCCCACACTTAGGCTTCCATTCTCACACACATCCATACACTCAGGCTACCATTCTCACACATATCTACACACTCAGGCTCCCATTCTCTATCACTCACACACACACACATACACAAACACACACACACACTTAGGCGCTCATTCTTACACACACACACATAGATCAGGCTCCTTTTCTCACACACACGCATCAAGTCTCACCCCCAAACCTCTTCTTCTGCCACCACAGGGATGGTAACCCATGGTGACCTTACTCCAGAGGGCCTTCTTCACCACTATGGGTTGGGCTCCCATGGTGGCCTTGCTCCAGTGCTCCCTCTCTTTTGCTGCCATGAGGATGGGCTACCACTGTGACCTTGCTTTGGCAGGGCCTTCTTTGCTGCTATGTGGTTGGGCTTCCATGGTGGCCTTGCTTCAGCAGGTTTTATTCTTCTTCAGCCACCATGATGATGGAGTATGTGCAAGCCATTCTTTTGGCCTCTTTTGGTATCAGGCAGCCCCCTCTGAGTGGGCCTGAGCCCAAAGTGGATGGACCATGGTCCACCCAGGCCCACCCATGACTATGCCACTAACACACCCTCAGAAGGTCCCATGGTCCAGCAGAGGTGTGCCCCAATTGGTATCTTTATAAGAAGAGAAACAGGTGCACTTTTGCTTATATGGCAGACTACTGGGATATATATTTTTTAACCTCTGCTCATCTAGCCTTTTTCCTACTCTGCATCCATAGAAACAGAGAAATATTGAAGTGGCGGCAGAAAAGGATCTTATGGCCCATCCAGTCTACCCAGCAAGCTCTCACAGTTACCAGTTTCCCATAATTACCAGATACTCAGTTCGCCAAGGTCAGGGCTCTTGTTATTTACTGTTTGAGTCCAATTTCCTCCCCCACCCTACAGCTCCACAGTCCTATTGTGATGTTTCTGTTCCACTCCTCTCTCCTGTATTTCTGTTCTCGTGTTCATCTGGCCATCCAGCCACATTTTAGCTAAGGGCTAGATTTCCAATGATTCAAATGATATTTTCCAGAATGACTGAAAGAACTTCAAGTTTTTGTCAATTGTGATTCATTTTACAGTAATAATTCTTCATAAAATAAATCATATACATTAAAAAAAATTTCACTTTGCCTTGTCCATAGAAAATGGATTAAGGTGTTCATCTTTTCAGAAAACATGCCACAGCTGCCTCTCCTGGGGAGGTGTCTCCATAAATGTACTTCTATATGATAGATATGGGTCTTAGCTATCCTTTGTCCTATTATATATAGAGAAGGAGAAAGCAAAAGGTGTTTCACAAAACTTTAGTAGGCATACATCCATCTCAAAACCTGCTCTCTAAGTTTCACTTCCAACAAAATGTTTGGTTCAGACTTCTGAGTTCTGCTCTTTTTAAGCTCTTTGTTCATGCTGCAAAAAAAAAAAAATCAGTTAAATAATTATTTTTAGGTCATTTATTTTGCAGATGAAAAAAAAAAAAAAAAACCCAAACCAAGAATTGTCCAGCAGAAGAAACCTTGGGAGGTAATTTTCAAAGGAATTATACGTGTAAATGTAATATACTATCGCAGCAATTTTCAAAAGCTCATTTACTCGCGTGAAGTGCACTTAACTCAGTTAAAAACCTAATGGCAATACAAGGGCATAGCAAGTTTCAAAAGCCCACTTACATGGGTCCAGGTTTAGGCATGTAAATCCTTTGGCAAATGACCCCCATGGTTTTCGTTAATTTTGCTTTCCATAGGAAGTTGTTTCTGTAGCTACATTCAGAAATGTGCAGCAGGGGATGGGGGGTGACAACTGGTGGACTGCAGCTGTAAAGGAACAGACCACCTGAGACTCTCAGCCAACCTCGCTCCCTGGAAAGCATCATTATTGTAACTGCTGCAGAACCGTGGCCTCTGCGACTCCACAGTTCTTCTCTGACTTACGATGATCATGCAGTCACCTCCCTGGTGGTCAAAATGTTATTTTTCCTACTCAGTCAGGTCAAAGGAGCATGCCTTCCACATACGGATTACCCCTCCAACTGCCCTTCTGTGTTTTATCACTGCAACCGTTTTAACAAAAACACAGCCTTCCAGCTATTTGTGCTGCTCCTTTGTTCTTTTTTTTTTTTTTTAAGTTATCTCAATTACTCCTGCCAAGGGCCTACAGATATTCTGTACTAAAATATTCATTTTGCTGGGAAATTTTGAAGCCATCCTGAGCCTCATAATTAAAGGTATCGAGAAAGCCAGAGGGAGAAGAATAGTCCCAGTGAGAGAAAACCAAGCCGGGATGCTCTGTTTGTGCTGCAGGCAGGCACACAGAACCTCGGAGAGGAAATCGGAGAGGATTATGAATGAAATAATAGCATACGAAGCAAGTCTGCCAATCAGACTGCAACATTTCTTGCCATGTTTAGTGAGATCTTTTTTTTTTTTTAAGTAGCTGGTTCCTAAGGGTACAGTACAAACTGAACCCAAATAGAACTTCAGTCAAGCAGAGCATAAAACATTCATTCACTTACAGGAGTGAACTTTTATGTTTCTTTTGTCGGGCGATCTTTTATCAGGGAATGCAAGTAGCGCATTTCCGAGGGACTGAGGAGACGGAGCATTTGCTAGGGTCCAGGGAGAATCTAAACAACTTTTTAAAATATAAATCTTGACATAAGCCCTTTCCTGTAAGCTGTGAATTCTCAGGTAAATTTTTCTCAGGTAAATGTTTGGTAATACTCCTAACTCCAAAGTCAGGGGCATGCTTTTTAAACACACACAAGCAACCTGATTTTCCAACATAACGCACCTATATAAATTCTGTTTGAATACCAGGCTGTTATGCTGGTAAATGAACATGAGTATTTATGTTTTTATGTATGTAATTTTTGTTACCTGCCCATGGCTGTGGATGGAGCGGGATAGAAATATTTTAAATAAATAAATAAATACCTTTCACGTGTGATCAGGGTGCTAGTTACATATGTATTTTTTTAGAATTTAATTTAAGTGCAAAGATTCGTAATACACCCCCTTTTTTCAGCTACCTGTATGCTTTTGTGAACTTATGAATGTAGTTTTAGGTGGCTGAAAATCCACGTAAGAATATTCAGATAATCTACACATGCAAGTCTTTTTTCATATGTGTAGATTCCGACTAAGGCCTAGATTTATCAAAATGCTATAAATTGTAGCAGAAATAGTGCCCGCAATTTAAAAAAGGGACGTCGTTAAGATAATTCCCCTGCTCTGCCATCGCATAGGTAATTTCTGCAAGGTGCGATAATGTTATCACACCGGTTATTTTTCACTTCATGCACTCATTAATCGACCACCGGGGAGTGTTACCGGGCAAAACAAGCTTCAAACAAGCTAGGCAGAGAGTGCATCAAGATAAGTAGAGAGTGCATTGCCAAATCAACTCCTCTTGTACCTTTCATCAATTCAAACAGTTGAAAATCTTCAGTGATGTCAATTTTGCTGTTCGTACCTCCTACTGTGTATGTAAACCTGCCTCCCCCCCCCCCCACCCCAGTCCTACTGCATCCCCCAAACCCTACACCAAGCCTCTCTCTCTCTCTCTCTCTGGCATGTTGCCCATTTACCAAAACCCATTTTGATATAAATTCAAATTTTAGAAAGTCAACAAGGAAGGAGTGGACTATACAAACAGACACAGACACACACATACACACACACAAACACATACACGCCTTCTACAAAAGCATCTTGGAAAGCATGCCTGAAGCCTTGCAAAATTGTTCTTATTCTGTCTTTGGTGGCAATGAGGTCAATGTACTAACCAGAAGGATTTTCTATTTCTATGGATTACTGGTATTTTTGCACACATGTTCTACCCATGCAAATGATCTGGATAGGACACTTGTACGCAAACCTGACCTTCCGGCACAACTGAAAAAAGATTATTTCTTTCTTTAATTGGTCATGCTAAAGGCAAGTTACAAAATAAACATGTAAAATAACAATAAGAACATTAACAAATACAGCTATACAATCCATGTAACAAATTAGCTTTTTTGCAGCCATAGCACACTTTCATATGAAATGTTCCCTGCGTTTCCATGGTTGCACATTCCTGGCTGAAGCAATACAAAAAACTCTCTTCCTGGTGCCCCCATTGAGGGCTACCATGTTTTATAGGAGGCACTTGGCCTTAAAGGAACTTCACAGTTCATCTACCCCCTTTGCCCCAGTATTAAAAATTTCCTGCTGGTGCTAGTGTTGCCTCCACCCTGATCCCCGAGCCCTTATGGAACAAAAACAAAACCAAGTCGCTCGGCTTGTCACTCAAAAAGAGTGAAAACTTGGAATTGGCACTCCTAGCCCTCTCAAGCTTACCCCTTGGGGGGAGGGGGGGCATCACTGGGCAGGATCAATGACTATTCGCGTCTATCCAATCAGCGCCATTTTCCAAAATGTGACATACGTGTGTATGGTGTTAGTCAGTCAGCTGCAGCCTTTTTGGAAAAATGTGCTCACAGGGCAAAAGCATGTGAGCATTGCTTCTGCCCGCAGATGACACCCCCTCCACCAGCTTGGGGGTAAGCTTGGTGAGAACGTGGCTGCAACCAGTTCCAAGCTTTCATTCTTTTGAGGGCAATCAAGGGGTCCTTAGAAGAAGGGCTCAACAATCCTTGTAGTTTGGTCACTTATTTGCCCCATGAAGGGCTCAGGGGTTTTGGGGGGGGGGGGGGATTCACAAGCACAGCCAGGGAGTTTTCGCTATTGAGGAGATAGAGATGGCAAATGGTCTATAAGGCCCTTTAAGAGCAACCAAAATGATAAAGGGGATGGAACAGCTCCCCTATGAGGAAAGGCTGAAGAGGTTAGGGCTGTTCAGCTTGGAGAAGAGACGGCTGAGGGGGGATATGATAGAGGTCTAAGATCATGAGAGTTCTTGAACGAGTAGATGTGACTCGGTTATTTACACTTTCGAATAATAGAAGGACTAGGGGGCATTCCATGAAGTTAGCAAGTAGCACATTTAAAACTAATTGGAGAAAATTATTTTTCACTCAATGCACAATAAAGCTCTGGAATTTGTTGCCAGAGGATGTGGTTAGTGCAATTAGTGTAGCTGGGTTCAAAAAAGGTTTGGATAAGTTCTTGGAGGAGAAGTCCATTAATGGCTATTAATCAATTATACTTAGGGAATAGCC
Organism: Rhinatrema bivittatum; assembly: GCF_901001135.1. Lineage (NCBI taxonomy): Eukaryota > Metazoa > Chordata > Amphibia > Gymnophiona > Rhinatrematidae > Rhinatrema > Rhinatrema bivittatum. The sequence goes on from NC_042619.1 coordinate 146,842,000, forward strand.
ACTGCTATTAATTGCATCAGTAGCATAGGTTTTTCTTAGTGTTTGAGTAATTGCCAGGTTCTTGTGGCCTGGTTTTGGCCTCTGTTGGAAACAGGATGCTGGGCTTGATGGACCCTTGATCTGACCCAGCATGGCAATTTCTTATGTTCTTAAGGTCAATTGTATAATGTGCAGTCCTCTCGGACTGGCCACAAAAATAACTATACCGTTTTAAGGTGTAGTTTTTTGGGGGGTTTTTTGAAAACTCAAGCTAAGCATCCTTCGTCACTTGCCTGTTTTCTCCAATAATGAACTGCTTTGAATTATTTTGTATCACATCAGTTTATTACTGGGCAATTTCAATAAACTTCTGTGCAAAGTGGACTACATGTAGAGGTTTACTACTGAGGAGCCTGTTTTTGCTAAAATTATTTTGCAAAAGCTGATTTTGAGAAAAAAATCATAAGCCAAGATGTTACCATTTTTGTGTATTTACAGGCATTTTGTGAAATGTTTCATGCAAAAAAAATTGCAAATAAAATTTCACTTTAGTACATCTACCTCTAACTTTAGTAAGTTTTTGTGCATGGCATACTACACATGAAAGGGAGAAATGCAAACTGATTTTGCAAAAAGTGGTTTTGCATGAAAAAATGCTCAAAACACCACAATTTTGAAATTTTTTTGTATGAAGATCCTTTTGTGAAATCACTTCACATCTTAGTATCTCGGCTTTACTGTTTCCTACAGCTGAAGCTGCAGCTTCCTTCAGGACAACTTTCGGAATTCTGTATATTTTATTTTACCTTCAGTGGCAATTACAGCAGCAGCACCTCAATAATAGAAGATTTTGACCCTGTTATAACCTCATTAAAGAAACTATTGGTTTTGATTCACTTTTAAGAGATACGGTTTCATTTTTTCCCTTTTCTATTGTCTGCATGTTTTTTCTTCCTATTAAAATTTAAACATGTTTTTGAACTGGATACATGATTACAATGTTGTTGGTGGGGGGGCGCAGTGTTCCCTGATAGGGACAGACCACTCATCTGATACCTTTAACAATAAGTCATACAAAATGGCTTTTATATTATTTCTGATAATATTGTAATTGGTTGAGCCCCAAAACAATTCAAAAACCACTGGAACTGCATTTTCTACCAGCATTAAAATAAGTATTATCATAGAAAGTTTTTGTGTTAAGAAAAAAGAAAATAATTATAAAGCAATTGCATAAACATGAAAGGTTTTTTCCTGTGGTGGCAGTTTTGAAGCTCAAATTGGCACTGATGTGTTGTCTTCATTCAGTGTGAGCTGTCTGAGGTTTTTCTCTTTCAAATGTTGCCTTTTGAAATGCAGTGGATTTTGTAGTATTATTGTAATTATTTGCCTGGAAATGGTAAAAAAAAAAATTATATATATATATATATATATAAAACAAAAAAATAAAAATTGTTTGTGCCAGTGTTTTATGAAATTGTTTTGGGGATTTTATCCATAGAAAGTATTTTTGCATTGTTGGTGAGATTTATCTACATTTTCGATATGATCTTCTCTTGGAAAAGTATAGTCACCTATTCAGAGGATTATGTACAGAATTTATTGCAGGAAGGCAGTAGTCTTGACATGGACAATGATACAGGTTCTTCTTTTGTTTGGCAACAGTTTATTCCCCTGTATAAAAAATTGATCAGGACTGAGATGAATGAGGCTTCTTTGATACAATGCTGTCATCAGGAGCTCATACCCCATGAGTTGAAAATCCTAAAACAGCCAACGCTTTAAGTGGGGGATATACAATTTAAGAAATGTTATGCAATTCTCAAGTATTCGTTGGACCTGATAATTCTAAGAAGAACACTAGTATTCTATGTGAAGATCTTGATTCCCATTTGGTGACCTTAAAAGCAGTGATGGCAGTGGGGTTTTTTTTTTTTTGACTCTCAATTGGCTGACCTTCAAAAATCTATGGATCAATTTAGAGAAGATCTTTGTAAGTTTAAATTGGTCAGGTCTACTTGTGATGCAGGAACAATGGATGGTTGAAGTGGAGAAGAAGATTTTGTAAGACAACCCATTTTTTAGGGCACAAAAACAAATCACACTAACATTGCTAAAGAAAGAACAAATCTGTTGGTACTTGGAGATCATTCAACAGATGATCGTCCTAGACCGTTATAGGGTATAGGGTAATTGGGTTTCTTAAATTAATAAAATAATTTTGGGGGCAAGTTGTGAGATACAACGTCAAATGATTACAGTAAAGTGCTGAATAAATGGCTAATACTGTTTGTGGCTCATTGCGTGGAGAGAGACAGTGGATTAAAAATACCTGCACTAAGTTCTGATGACATTGTTCTCTTGGTTTAAATAAAGTACAAGGATAGTTTGACAACAAACAAATTGTTTCCTCTCTTTGGTTGTATAATGTTATATTGATGCCATTTTTCTGTTGTGGAATGGATCATCAGCTTCACTGAAAGATTTTTGTGGTGGGCTAATCACTTGTAAATCTCAGAAACAATTTTCTTCGCAATTTGATTTTTCAGCCATTGCTTTTTGGAATGTTGTTACAAAAGAAGAATGATTGAAACATAGAAATGATGGCAGAAAAAGACAAAATGGTCCATCCAGTCTTCCCAGCAAGCCCATGGTAGCATCTGCCACACCACGTAGGTCACCCCCCATGCTTAGCAGTTTCCCAGAACATAAAAGTCATGGCCCCTGTTTATTGTTGTTTGAGTCCAATTCCCCATTATATCTTGTAGTTGAAACAGAGTCCAATGTTGGAGTTTCATCAAAAGTATCAGGCTTATTAGTTTGAAACTTCAGTATTCTGGAAGTCCTCCAACCTAAATAATAGTTTGCATTAAACCAGCTTCCATCCCTTACATCAGAGAAACAATTTGTCCTTTTCACAGTTTCTATAATGCCAAAGATTGTGTTCTTCAACTAATCAAATCGAAGAACAACCATGGGTATTATAACTACTGGAACATAATGTATGGAGGAAATTGGATCATTATATAGATATTGTTTGAGTCTTAAGGCACTCAAATTTGTCCTCAAGGATTTCTATGATTATTAGACGTCACTGGAGGATACTGTCCCTGTGTCAGTGTGCTGGGTTACCTTTGTGTTTTGCCTACACTGACTATAATTTACATGACAATATAGTTCCCTATTTGCTACTTGAAGATGGATATGTTTTTTGGGAGGGAGGACTATTCTGCATGTGGGCACTTTACTTTTTGTCCTATGATGTTATCACTTAGTGCATTTAAACTGTCACATTTGGCAGCTTGTGGGATGCTCCCGCAGGCACCACACTCACCCCAACACAGTCGGTCATCTGGGCTTTCCTCCTGCAGTGGATGATGCCGACCTTCACCTGCATGGCAGGATGCCACCTCAGCTGCTGCCATCTGCACGATTCCTTTGGTATGCACGTGGCTGGCATCATCAGATTTAAAGGGACCATGGTAGGAACAGGCTGCAGCGCCCCCATGATGACGTTACTTCCAGAGCCCTATTTAAAGGATTTCCTGCTGCATTCTATTTGCAAATGGTCACCTGCATCTTGTGTGTCTTACCTGCTTTCCCTGCTGTATCAGTCCTTCTTGTCTCTCAAGCCTGCCCGTGGACTGACTTCTGGATCTGACCCTAGCCCTGACTTTGACCATTCTTGTTTGCTTCCTGCCTTTGACCTTTGCTTGGCTACTGACCATGCTTGTTTGCTGCATGCCACTGACCCCTGCCTGGAAATTGACCTTCTAGCTTGCTGCCTGCCTCTGACCCTAGTCTGGCCCTGGACCTGCGTTTGTGCCACTTCCATAGAGGCTCTCGCCTAAGACCTGCTGGCCCCTGGAACCCAAGGGCTCAATGGAAGAGGAGAGTTTGGTATAGGTGAAACTCCTGTCCCATCTCTTCCCTGCATATGTCCACCAGCTGTTTGTGAGGGCCTACATGGCCTCCCCCATTGGTTGAGCCAACCTCCCCACAGCAACAAGGGTCCACGGATCTTATATTGATATTCTGTTTCATCAAAATGTTTCAATTAAAACATACTTCAACATATAAAACGTTCTTTTGTGGTCTATATTATAAACTGCCCATGCAAACACTTTTATGTAGGCAAAACCATGCATGGAGACTCCTTTGGTGGCACATTGATTAACCAATCACAATATTTTTGCAGATCTTCGGAATCTAGTGATTGACATGCTTGCAACCAATCCTCGAGGCAGAGACTGGGGACATAGATCCAATATCACAGGCACTGCCATTTTAGTTACAATCTTTCCAACTTCAAGCACTTACCTATCTACTTCTGGTTTTGAAAGCACCTTTTAAAGCACTTTTCTGCATTAATGCAGATTTTCGGGTTAACATGTCTTTTTCATTTAGTGAAATTTTTACTCCTCTTCAAAATGAATCCAATTAGCTTACTGCATCTCTCAGTACCACTAGTTTTGACTGCACACATTAACAAAAAGCCACACTAAAATTTAACTCCTGTTTTATAGCATGGATTTTATTATATCGACTCTAAAATACTTCTAGTCTCATTTTGGGCACAGTCTATTTCTTTCCTTTCTGCCTGTCCTCTCAGTCCCTGTAAACCCCTGACCTTTTTAAGCCTCAGTCTCTCCCGAAGTTCCACTAAGGATCACCAATTCTTTTGTCATCTTTCTTTACGTTTTCTATACTTTATTGTCATTCATCTGTCTTCATCACTGGTCTGCTGTGACATCTGTTCCAGATGTCTGTCCCTTGTCTCTGGGCCTATGCTTGCTGACATGTCATACTCCATTCTAGACATCCCACAACCTTTCTGAAAATGCACTATTAGTAGGAGCCACGCATCCTTCTCAAGAGATGAAGGCAATATTCACATTCTCCTTTCTGAACTCATGTTGAATCTCAAAGAAATTTTATTGTAGGCTCAAGTACAACTCATTATCCATGGACTGGTGTCCGTCATACATTGCAATAACTTGAGAAGCAGGTGGATAGTCACCAGAATAAATGTTCTTCCTTGTAAATATTATAGGAGATTGCCCACTGCCCATCCGATTGTCAGGGATTCCTTCTCAATTATCAAGTCATTTTTCTTTCTCCTGTGGGAACAACTTTCAACTCAGGCATCATTAAAATCTGCTGAGAGCTGGAGAGTAGCCAAAGTAATGCCAATTTATAAAAAGAGTTAAACGAGTAATCCAGGAAACTACAGACCAGAGAGTCTGATGCTGAATAAAATGGAAGAAGCTACTGTTACAAAAAAAATGACTTGGCATATGGATAAACATGACTTAATGGAAAAGAGGCAGATTATATTTAGAAAAGGAAGGTCATGCCTCACTAATCTATTAGAGTTCTTTGAAGGTGTAAATAAGCGCGTGGATAAGGTTGAGCCAGATGGCACAATGTATCTGGATTTTCAGAAGGCATTTGATAAATTCCCTCATGAGAGGCCTCTCATGAAACTAGAATAAGATAACCTTATTGTGGATTGATAAGTATATAAAACAGTATGACTAAATAGTCAGTTTTCTCATGAGAGTGGCAAATAATAGAATTGCCCCACTGTTCTGAGACCGATGTTTAACCTATCCATTAATGATTTGGAAAATAAGACAATTACTGAGCAGATCACATTTGCAATTGACATAAAATTTTCAAAGTAATTCAAATAAAAGCAGACTATGAGGAATTGGGAACTGGAATTGAAAAGGCAGATGAAATTTAATGTAGACAAGTTCAAAGTGATTGTGCCTTGGGGAATTCTGTGCACAAAATGTTAAAATTCTTCAAAATTCTGTATATTTTATACTGGATAAAATAATAAATCACAGTCTAAGTAATTAATTTAAAATGTAATACAGAGAAGTTATTACTCAAAGTTGCCGATTTTAAAATATTTTGAGCAGAATTCAAATAGAATTATACTGTAAGAGTGACCCTTCCACCCTTTCTTCCTATTCCCCTAGCCTGACCCCTTTTACTCTCAGGCCCCAACCCCTCCATTCTGCACAAACTCCCCCTCCCCTTCCCCTCTAGGCTCAACCCCTTCCACTCTATCTCCACCTCCAGCTCCCAGCCTTTGACCCTTCTTCTCATATACCCCCTCACACAAGCTCCCTTTCTTCAGCACACACATGCCCTCACGCAGGCTCCCTCTCTCTTATGCATACACAGACGCCATCACATTCACACCCCTGCATACAGGGTCCCTCAGTCTGGTACACACAGACAGGTTCTTTGTGTCTCTCTCACACATACATACACACCTTCACACGAGTTTACTCTTTCTCTCACATACACACACCCATGCTCCCTCACACGGACTACCACTCTCTCTCACAGTGTCACACACACATACCCCTAAACACAGGCTCCCTTTCTCTCTCACATACACAACCCTGAACACAGGGTCCCTCTCTCTGGCACACACATCCATAAACGCTCATACAGATTCTGTTTCTCTCTCACTCACCTACCTTCACACAGGCTCCTTCTGTCTCGCATACACAAACCTCCGCACAAAAGTTCCCTCTCGGCCTTGCATGCACACTTTCCTCGCACAGGCTCCCCCTCTTGAGCATACACCCATACACACTGACACAGCCTTCCTCTCTCACATACACAAATCCCTATATCCGCAGGCTCCCTCTCACTCACTCACACCCTCACTCCCACAATCCCTCTCTCACACATACATCCTCACTCTTGCACACATGCTCCCAATCTCTCACTTCCACACACAACCCTGCAATCAAACTCTCTCCCTCTCACACACACATAGACTTGCTTTCTCTCTCATATAGGCTTATAGGGTCTCTTGTGCTTCTTCAGCTTCTGCTGGGATTGGCTCCAGCTGCAGCTATCCTGGGCCTCTCTCCTCTGTGTTTTTGGCCATGGGCATGATGGGCTCCATTTGTGGCCCCACTGGACCTCTTTTACTTTGGCCCTGAGCTGGATGGGATCCACTTGCGGTCTCACCAGGTCTCAGTTTCTTTGGCTGAAAGCGGGATGGGTCCTCCGGCAGTCTTGCCAGGTCTGTTTTACTAGCTGCGAGGAGAATGATATCTGCTTACAGCCCGAATAGGCCTCTTTGACTTTGGCCGTGAGCGGAATGTGCTTCACCCGCGGCCCTACCAAGCCTCTATTTCTTTGGCAATGAGCAGGTTGGGCTCCACTCATGGTTCCACTGATCCTTTCTTCTGCTGTGAGTGGGTTGGGCTCCACCTGTGTCCTCGCTAGGCCTCTGTTTCTTTGGCCTCAAACAGAATGGGTTCCACTCTTGGCCCGCCAGGCTTCTTTCCAAATTTTGCATGAAAAATGAAAGTTCTGCGCAGGAGGGGAAATTCTGCACAAATTCTGAGCTGTACCACTGTGCAGAATTCCCCCAGGAATACAGATTGGGAAGCACTGTACTAAACCTCTACTTCCTCCAACCCTATTCATGCTGGAGACAATTTATAATTTCCCCAGCAACTCATGGAATACTCCAGATTAACAGCAGTTTTAAATCTTTGGCATTCTGTAAACTGTGTCTGTGTGTAACAGAATTAAAAATAATAATAACTTATTGCCTGAGCTCCTGAAGAATTGTCCTGGGAGAGAAAGATGTAGAGCTGCATTAGCTCTTTGTTTGTTTGTTTTTTATTAATTGCTTGCTAACCTATAAGCCTTCTAAAGGAAGGAAATGCAAACAGAAGAGCACTTGGAAGGGGAAAAAAAGTAAACAAGCAATTGAGCTGATCAGTGCTTGTGTTTATTGCTTCTGCCTGTGGAAATGGAACAATATGGAGCCAGAATACAGAGAGATTTGGAGAGGACCAAAAGCATGCCTGCGGTTTGTTTGTTTGTTTGTTGTTTTTTTTGACAGAGAGCAAAAGAAATTGTTTGGCAAATGAAAATCCTTAACCCAAGCAGATGTGGCTTACATTTTGGCTCAGTGGTACAGGTCTACTAGAAAAAGAGAACCTTTGAAGAGAGGACAAGCAAAAGGAGAATTTTGTGTAGTTAAAACTTTTTGTGAATAAAAGCTTGAATGGAATCTGTTTAATTGTGAATTTGGATTCTAAATACAAGAATTTGTTCAGTCAGAGATTGGTATTAAAACCACAACCTTTAACCACTTGCTGAAATATGAGTATCCTGGCAGAATAAACTACTGTTTGTAAAAGGGCAGTTTTCTTTGTGGCCTGCACAGGGGTTGATTTGGAACTAAATCTTCCCCTTAATAACTGAGAAGAAAAAATGTAAGGAAGATTTTCTTTGCTATCTGAAATTCTTTTCAACTAAAGCTGCATGCCAGTAAGACTAACAAACAATTAATCAAATATAGAAAATAAATTTGAGTAGCTAACAAAAATTAGATAAGGACATGCATTTTTATTATTGTTTATTTTATTGACTAGTTCACAATCCAGTTCAGGGGTTCAAGCAAATGGGGCATATGCAGATACTTAGATTTTTCCATAAGATAACTTGCATAAACAATAAGATAATCTCTCTTTTTAATTTGGTAAAGCTCAGGATAGTAGGTGATATGGCTAGTATTGGACCAGCGGAACCAAGGACCAGATGATCAAAGATTTCAAGAAGAAAGCATGCCAATGCACTCCAAAAGAACCTGCAAGGATTGCAGAACTGTGAGCTATTTCTTACACACAGACAGTATATAGAGAAGCACAGACTGAAAATACACACAGAAATAACTCAGAGAAACACAGAAAGTAGTGCAAAGAATGAGGCACAAGGAAAGACTGATAGAAATTTAGTGTTCTCACCACTTGAGGATTGAAGATGATCTATATTTACCTGTTGATTTTCTGAGTAAGAACTGAAAACTGCAAGAAACAGAGTGAAAATAATTTGAGAAATGGATCATATTATTGGTTTAAGAAATTTGCATTACAAGTATGTATGTTGATGATTTGAACTGAAACTTTCCTGATTTCTTTTGTTGTTCATGAATTATTGCAAGGTAAAACAAAACAAACGTTAGTATTTGAGGTTCTTTGAAAAACCTGGAAAGCGCAAAAAGTAGTTAATAGTGGAAGGCAAACACATAAAGGAAATATACTTACCTTTTGAATATTTCACTGGAAGTTATTAATGTGGTTCCTGGAAAGTATTTAAAGGAATTTTACTTGTTACCAAAATAAGAGTAGAGAGCTTAAAGAATCTCTACTAAAGAGGATTGTTCCATTAGTCACAGGAAAGCAGAAGTAGTATTATTGTGGGTTGTAGCTCTCCCATGTGGGAGACTAGAATAGTGGGTTCCTAGAGTATATAATCCCAAGCCACCATTATAGTGCGTGGAATTTTAATTATCATTTGTAGGGGCAGCACAACCAGGTGCTAATCCACCCCCTAATGCAATAGGGGGATTAGCGCCTATTTAATGTGCATACGACACGGAGTGAATGAGTTAGCGCTCATCACATGCAAATGCATGTGAATGAGGCTATTCTTCATTCACGCCAAATGCAAAAAGATAAATGTGCATCTGCCAGTAATGAAAATGGCCGTCGATAAACTTGGCGGCCGTTTTCATTACTGGCAGACAGGCAGGTTATGAAACCCGAGGCCGAGTTTACCGCCGTCGATCTTCATAACCAGCAGCCGCGGCGGGTCGTGTTAGCAAGGTCACGCAAGTGACCCTAGGGCCTCCTTCCTAGCGTGACCCCCTAATTTACATATTGCATGGTGCCCCCCTTGCGGGCGCCATGCATGCGTTAAGAAAGCGGGCGCTGAAAAGTCAGTGCCCACTTTCCACGAAGATTATTGCATCGGCCCCAATGGAAGTAAGGAAAATGACTGGACTAAAAGGTATAAGAAATGGGACTTTGAATTAGGGCATCCAAATGGAGATATCATCCTATCCACCAAATTCTGGGAGGAAGCTCCAAATCTACTCCATTAATTGGAATGGATTAGCGATAAGAAATCTATTTGACATTAGTAACAGAATACATTAATTGGAAGTTGAAAGTCACAAATGTATTATAAGATCTGAAACTGTAAAATTTAGTGTAAATACCAAGAACTTGTAACTTAATATTTTCCTCAGATTTCCATCTTTAATCAATAAAAGTTAAGTTGGAAACTATCATTTGCTTCCAGAGTGATTATTACTGCTGAATACCAGAGACTGTAATGTTGATTTAATTATTGAACAATTAAGTCCTAGAACATAATCTTCCCCCAACAGAGAATCTTTGACTTTCAGAGTGTATTAACATCAGAAGAAGAAATTGCCAATTTAAACGCTATCTGAAGTATGGTCTTTGGGGTCCTGCAAGAGGACACTGGCCCAGGGGTTACATAGGTTTTCTTCAATTTGTGTTCTTTTATTAAATAAATTCTATTGAATCTGAGTCAAGGTATTTATAGCTGTGAATTAACAATTAAAAGTGAATTTTCAAAAAGTTATGCATGTAAAAATTTTGCATATACGTACTTAAGTAGCCTCTACTCACATATTCAACATTTTATAAAAGTCCAAAATACACATGTATTTTCAGTTTCATGCACATATATATATGCATGTAAAGCAGTGGTGATCTAGAAGCCTTTCTGGGCAGGACCAGTAGTTACACGTGTAAGTTTCTATTTTTTTTTTTAAGTTACATGCATACGTTTTCCAACTTACTTGCCTATTTTTGCATGTGCTAATTATCTGGCATAGGTGAAATTAAACGTGTTTATTCTATAGTACTGAACTGGGTGGGAGGTCTGAGTGAACTGGGAGGAGCTCAAGCTGAACAACCAGGAGGAGCTTGATAACCTGGAGAAGGACTGGGTAAACTGGTGGACGAATTGGTTAAACTGATATTTTCTCTCACATGCTTTGACTGTATGTGTTTCTCTTCCTGTGCGTGTGTGATGCATGATTGATTGTGTGTGTGTGTGTGTGTGTGTGTGTGAGTGTGTGTGCGCAATAGGATTTTGCAGCCAGAACATATTGTCTCACACTACACCTTTACTGTTCCAGGTGCCACCTGGTGGCTACAGACAGACACGACAGTGTGACTCACCAACCAACAGACACAAGACTTTGATAGATAAATGCATTTTTTTCTACAACCAAATCTCATGGCACTTACTTCTCTCCCCTACCTCTGGAGAAACCACTTGTATTGTTAATAATCACAAAGCAGGGAAGAAGTGTTCTTTTTTGTGTGATTGCCATTGGAGGAAAAGTGAGGGAGAGAGGTTATTTGCTTTTACTTCATGTCAGTTCTATAGCTATCCCTTTCCTGTTCCACCTTTGGGGGTCATATGTACATAAAGAAGGTGATTTTCAAAGGGACTTCTGTGGGGAAAACAATATTCTATGTGCAAAAGTGATCTACAAAATTGGCCAACCAATATACAGGTAAATTTGCATGTACACAAATACTTGCCCAGAATGAGTGGAGGAGTCCCTGAGGGCTGTTTGTGAGGGATTTGAACTCACACACATACTTTTGGATTTTTAAAAGTATGTGCATAAATTTTCATGAAATATTTGTGATGACTCGCTGGTCGGCCACTAGATTTATTTAATTATTTAAGGGGTTTTTTTATATTCCACGGTCTACAATGGCACACAAAGTGATTCACAAAATACACACATAATGGTTAAATGAGCCTAGATACCTGCCTATTAGGAATTAATAGCTTAGGAGGAGACAGCAGTCCTGTACCTCCCTCTTGTTGAATCTGGCTGTGATAGGTGGTCTCTGTTTACTGGGGGTGGAGCTAGGTTAGGATCAGGAATGGTCAGACTGAGTTAGTCTTTGGAGAGAGAGGAGCTATTTTTGGTATCCTGATTCGTTAGAGCGATCACCCTGACTGTTTTTTGTAGTGAGGATATCCCTTCAATGTACTGCCTACCTGCTGGGAATTTGCCTCCTTTTGGGGTTTAGAGACTATTTTGAGATTTGTTGGTGTGAAACCCTGCATCCTTTTGCGAAGGTCATCCCCCAAATCTGAAGGCCAGGGGATGAAGACCCTGTGAGCCATCCTTCTAGTTCAAAGAAGGAGCAAGACCAGTGACTGCATTACCCCAGAGTGAGAGTTTGGGCTTAGAAGAAAAGTATTTTCTTTTTTTGGTTGTGAGAAGGTTTTTGATCCACTCCTCCTCACAAGGAAGCTGGACTGGTATAGCTGGTTTCTTGTGTGTATCAAACTTTGCTTCAGAGAAGTCACTACCATCAGAAGTTCAGGAAGAAGGAACAAGGAGTTGGGAAGCCTGAACAGGATTTTCACGCTAAGGGACCAGGGCATAGTTTGGGTGAAAGAGACTGAACATTTGGACTCAGATAGGATTTTTCTGAGATTCAGGGGATTTCCCACAAGTAGGATTTTCTTAGCCCACTGGGACAGTTTATTCACTGAGAGAAGAAATGATAAACTCCATTCAAAGAACCTGAGATCCAGGTCACATATTCAGAGGAAGCCAGAGCATTGTGAGATACCACCTTGTAAATATGCACCACTGTCTTCTGATTGGACACTGATTTGAACTTTTAAAAAAATCGGTATATTTATTTTGAACACTCAGTGCAGTGTCCAGCCTGTTTGTCCCGGCAGCATCACCTCACATCTGTAGAGACATGGAGAGTCTCACACATTTAAGGGAAATTCACACCACTGCTTGGGCCAAGAAAGACTGCCTTTACTCTCACAGGAAGAACCCACGCTTTGGGGACAAGTGAGAAGGGACAGAGAACTAGTGGAGACAGCCCCAGAGAATACAATATTTTGTGTGCCTCTGGGAACAGTGAAAAACAATGAAAAAGGGGTTGCATATGTGTGTGGCTACTTTAACAGGTGTATCTTCTGAAGGTAGATTTGGTGGGATAATTTTCTAAGGGACTTATTCATATAAGTCCACTTTGAAAATTGGTGTAACTTACATGCGTACTTTTGTTAATTTTGTATGCATAATGTTACAGATTTACCCCGACAAAGGGCAATTTTTAAAGCTGTTTCCTCAGATAAAGCAATGCTGTATGCAAGAAAGTGGACTTTTATAAAATTGTCCATGTGATATGCACAACCCGTATTTGCATATTTTTACCTGTATACTAGAGGAATTCCCAGGAGTAGGATTAGGGAGGGATTCTGAGTTATGTGCATATTTTTTAATTTTAAAAAGTATGAGGCCAATATTCAAAAGCTATTTAGACAGAAGACATAATAGTTATCCATCTAAATGGCTTGCTCGGCTATATTTACCCCTTATTCAGCTAGATTCTAGCCGAGTAACTAGTTATCCGGCTAGAATTTAGCCTGATAAGAAGGGGCATTCTGGGAAGGAGAGTTTAGCTCCTTAACTTATGCGGCTAACTCTGGTCGGGCCGAAGGGCTGTCCTAAGGTTAGCCGCATAACTTTAGGACAACTTTAAGATAGCTGCTGAACATACCCTGCTAGTTAGCCAGATAACTAACAGCAGCTAAAATTGGACCCCTTTCACCAGGAAAACTACTCCCAGATAGGGCCAGCTTTTGGGGTGCATGACCTACGGAGCCGCACAGAGCACCATCCTCAAATGGGCACTGCAGCTCTCTCCCTCCCACACACCCATTCCATATGATATTTGCAAGCAGACATCTCAGGACTGCCAGGCAGGAGGAAGGAAGCTTCTGTTTGTGGTGGTAAATGAAGGATCAGCCTGCGGAGAGGAGAACAAGAAAGGGATGCTGCTGGGCAAGAAAGGGGAGGGAGAGCGGGAACAGGGCATTAGGGGTAGAGAGAGAGAGAGAGGAGGATGCTGGGTGGAGGGGAGGGAAGTATGAATGGCGGAAAGAGATGGTTTTACTGCGCCAGAGCCTCGCTGCTGTAGGAGGGAGGGCTGTGCCAGAGCTGCTGCCAAGGGGAGAGGCACTAATTGCAGTTTTTGCACAGGATACTGCTTAGGTAGAACCCAGTTCTGCCCACACATATTACCAGGTGTAAAATATGTGCAAGTAGTTTTCCAAAGGTAATTTGCGCATATTCGCTTTGAAAATTAGTAGTAAATCTGCGGGCAAAAATCACCCACAGGCTTTGCACTCTTTGTAAAATACCTCCATAATTTGTTCCAGCTCAATTTGATGTCTTTCTTTAAATTCGAGCGTATTTTAATGGCAAGTCAATGCATCTCACTAAGAATGAGGCTTTAGAGATGAGCCATGGGTTTATGGACAGCAAAAATCGCCTGTAATACTGAAGGTTCTCGTATGTAAAACATTAATAGGAACTCAGGGCAAATATATTCCTGCCAGCTTTATCTGAGCTGGCCACATCATCCCATCCTGACAGGATAAAAAGAGGATCAGTTGGTGGCTTCCTTCCAGTCTCCACGTGATACTTGTTTACCCTGGGCTCAGTCTCAGCATTCACTGCCTGAAAACATGATGGTCTGGATCTGGAAGATTTAAAATGTCAAGCTGTGCCTTATCCCACCGTGTTCTGCAACTACAACTTCACTGTAGGGAGAAATTCTCCTCTTATTGAACTGATTCTTCTTTTAAGAATTTCAAAAGATGGCAAGCCAGCATAGAGCAGAGGGATCACGCCACATGGCCAAATTTGTTGCATCCACACAGAGATCCAAGTTGTCTTCCGCCATCACTTGTATGTTCTGTTTTCTTCCTTATATTGATGGATTTTATTTTTATTCTCACTCCCCTTGACTTTAATTTCTCTAGCATGCAGTAGGACTATCTTTCCCTTCATTATGTCCAGTGCTTTGTCCTAAATATATTACACTCATGGTAATTTTTACCTTTTGTTGCATATCTTATTTCACAATTATTTTGATTATATTTCTTTTTATTTACCTTTCTAGTATGTCTCTCTATCGTGATGGTATGCAAGCTTTTTTTTTTTGCTTATCCTGTTTTTATTTTCCACCCTCGGTCAGTAATTAACCCGTTTATTTCATTCTTGCTTTCATCTCTTATCCCACTAATCTCCAAAAGTACTTTTTGTTGCCCTTATCAGGTCTTCAGGGAGTGTGTTGCTTTCCTTTCTATTTTCAGTAAAGACCTTCCTGGCCTTAGGCGCCATTCTAACTCAGTCAGCCACCGTGGCAGCATTTCAATCAAATGTAGGCAGGCATGGAGGTGATTAAAACTCATCGGCTTACTATCTGGCATCTCTGTTATACCTTTTGAGGGAAAACAGTTCTGTCCAGAAGCAGCTGCCAGTCCACTTAATAGCTAGAAAATTATCTGAAAATGTCTTCACAATTTCTTTCCTAATCATAAGTATATTAAGCAAGTGCAAAGAATGACAGCAAAAATGAAAGGATGCATTTTAAATGTTGACTACACCTGTAACCTGCTAAATCAAGTAAACAATTGCACTTCTTCAAATGTATGCATATTTATGAGGCTTGGAAGCATTTTCTTAATGGGTAGACAAGTGCTGCTTTGAATGCACTAATGCAGAATTTAAAATGCAGTAGTGGAGCTGGCAGCATGAGTCAGGTAGCAGTACAACATGGAGGCCCAGAATTGAATTTCAGCTACACCCAGCACCATCAATATAGATAAATGGGCTCTGACCAACGTGCCGTGAATGTGCAGAAGAGAGCGGCTCTGACCGAAGTGCCACTCATGCGCGGGCAGATCAGAGCGGCTCTGACAGCTCTGACCAAAGTGCCACGAATCCGCCGCCGCAAATGCGCAGATGACAGGAGGTCTGACAGCTCTCACCAACGTGCCGCACATGCGCGGCCCAGAGAGCGCTGACCCACATGCCGTGCATGCGTGAATGGGAGAGCTCTGACTGACGTGCCGCGAATGCACAGGAGAACACACATCTCACCCATGTTAACAGGCACAACGGCTTGTCTCTAGATATATCCTTTTTTAAACACAGCTATACTAACTGCACTAACCACATCCTCTGGCAACAAATTCCAGAGTTTAGTTGTGCGTTGAGTAAAAAAAGAACTTTCTCCGATTAGTTTTAAATGTGCCCCATGCTAACTTCATGGCGTGCCCCCTAGTCTTTCTACTATCCAAAAGAGTAAATAACCAATTCACATCTACCCGTTCTAGACCTCTCATGATTTTAAACACCTCTATCATATCCCCCCTCAGCCGTCTCTTCTCCAAGCTGATAAGTCCTAACCTCTTTAGTCTTTCCTCATAGGGGAGTTGTTCCATTCCCCTTATCATTTTGGTAGCCCTTTTCTGTACCTTCTCCATTGCAATTATATCTTTTTTGAGATGCGGCGACCAGAATTGTACACAGTATTCAAAGTGCGGTCTCACCATGGAGCAATACAGAGGCATTATGACATTTTCCGTTTTATTCACCATTCCCTTTCTAATAATTCCCAACATTCTGTTTGCTTTTTTGACTGCTGCAGCACACTGAACCGACAATTTCAATGTGTTATCCACTATGACACCTAGATCTCTTTCTTGGGTTGTAGCACCTAATATGGAACCCAACATTGTGTAATTATAGCATGGGTTATTTTTCCCTATATGCATCACCTTGCACTTATCCACATTAAATTTCATCTGCCATTTGGATGCCCAATTTTCCAGTCTCACAAGGTCTTCCTGCAATTTGTCAGATTCTGCTTGTGATTTAACTACTCTGAACAATTTTGTGTCATCTGCAAATCTGATTATCTCACTCGTCGTATTTCTTTCCAGATCATTTATAAATATTAGGGATGTGAATCGTTTTAGGACGATTAAAATTATCGTCCGATAATTTTAATATCGTCTTAAACCGTTATGGAACACAATACAATACAGATTCTAACGATTTATCGTTATAAATCGTTAGAATCGTGAGCCGGCACACTAAAACCCCCTAAAACCCACCCCCGACCCTTTAAATTAAATCCCCCACCCTCCCGAACCCCCCCCCAATAACTTAAATAACCTGCGGGTCCAGCGGCGGTCCGGAACGGCAGCGGTCCGGAACGGGCTCCTGCTCCTGAATCTTGTCGTCTTCAGCCGGCGCCATTTTCCAAAATGGCGCCGAAAAATGGCGGCGGCCATAGACGAAAAAGATTGGACGGCAGGAGGTCCTTCCGGACCCCCGCTGGACTTTTGGCAAGTCTCGTGGGGGTCAGGAGGCCCCCCACAAGCTGGCCAAAAGTTCCTGGAGGTCCAGCGGGGGTCAGGGAGCGATTTCCCCGCCGCGAATCGTTTTCGTACGGAAAATGGCGCCGGCAGGAGATCGACTGCAGGAGGTCGTTCAGCGAGGGTTCCGGCGCCTCGCTGAACGACCTCCTGCAGTCGATCTCCTGCCGGCGCCATTTTCCGTACGAAAACTGTAACAAGCAGGCCACCCCCTTGCCCCATACTCTTACCCACCCCTGTTTTTATTTTTTTGTTTATTTTATTTTATTTTTTTTTTTGGAAATAGCAGCCCTCCATCCTTCCGCTCCGTGAAGGTGGAACACCAACTACTGGCCACTGGCATCCCGCTCCGTGGATGCCTCTGTGACTACTGCCACTCCGTGCAGTAGCCACAGAGGCATAATTCTTCTCTCCCTACCCCATGGCTACCTCCCATTTGAATCCTTCTCCCCCTCCCGATTCCTTAACTCACCCGCTGCTATCTGGATAATGACAGCATTAGCATTTGCTCAGAAACATCCTTCCTCCTCCCCCGCGGTGTCCCAGTGTAGTGGTAGGACAGCTTCTCTCCCTAAAACTCCTCCAGATACCTTAACTTGAATGCTCGCTGCTGCTATGAGGATGATGATGAACTTACAATCACTCAGGTGTGTCCTCCCTCCTCCCCCATGAATTCCCAGTGGTACACTTTGAACCATGTGGTTCTAAGTGCGACAATCAGACTCTGGCTTGGGAAGAGGAGAATGTGCTTTGCACAACTACAAGTGCCGTCATTGTCCTCATAACAGCAGATGAGTTAAGGATTTGGGAGGAGGAGCATGTGAACAATTTAATCCTACATTTTGAATTACGATACCTACGTTAATGTGGATTGACCCATGGATAAGACGACCGCGATTTTAAGGATCGAATTTTGGGGTAAAACTTTTCGACATACACAGATATATACAGTAAGCTAAAATGTGATACAATGTATATAAAAAGATAAAATGTTACGCATGCCATCCATGGCAGACCTGCGGCACCCTCACCTTTCCATAGGGACTCCAGCCTCTGGTTCCACCTCGCTGGCTTCAGTGGGCCGCTGGCTCCGTCCTCGGGCCGCCCCCAGTGCCTCTGGCTCTATCATTGTCCCCGGTGTTCCCGGTCCTGCTGCCACTGCTCACTGGGCCTCTCCACGTGGCCTGCACAGAGACGCCACTACCCACACCGCACCCCTCTCTAGGCGCAAGCACGCACGCATCGCTGATCCTTAAGTAGGGACCGCGGCGGGAACCTAGCCACGGTCCCAGATGATGACGTCAACCTATTCATAGTATTTAAGCTCAGGCTCCGCACCATAGTATTGCCTTTGCAATAGGTCTCCTCGCTGGTCGAGTACTCATTCCTACTAAGAGATTTGTCTCTTCCCTGGATGCCTGATCCTTGTTGTTCCTGGTTCCTGTTTCCTTGTTCCTGCCCTGTTATGCTTCAGATTGACTACACGGACTTTGACTCTACTTCACCTGACCACGCTACAGCCTATCTCCAGACCCAGACCTCTACTTGTTTGACTATTTATTGCCTATCTCCAGACCCTGACCTTTGCTTCATCTGACTATGCTATCGACTATCTCCGTGATCAGACCTCAGAGCTTTGGCTTGACTACGCTCTTGACTATCTCCGTGATCAGACCTCGGCCTTGCTTGCCACGGCCACTGGATCGCTGCCAGCCCTGACTCAAGCCTACCATTGGACACCTCTTCTGCCTACTCCTTGGACATGGATTCATCAGGCTTCGACCTACCTTTGTTCGAGCGCCCTCTGTCTGCCTTCGTTCCATTGGTGCCCGAGTTTCCAAGATATTATTCAGTCCAGAGTAGGACTGCACCATCTCTCGCCTGCTATCTCTGGGCTGAACCAACCTCTCCTGCAACTCTACACAGAGGCCCACCTAAGTCCTGTGGCCCTGGCACCTAAAGGCTCAACCCGCGGGGAACGAGGGCTGGTATAGTGAAGCTCCAGCAGCCTCTGCCTATCAGCCCACTCCACCTGATGACGGAAGGGACCCGTAGGTCCTTACCTACGGGTTGCATCAACCCCACCTCTGCCCAAAGGTCCACCTCCGATGCAACAGGTTGCAAAGACCATGGACTCAGTGGAGCCACATGCCCTCCAGGCCATCCCAGGCCTGGCATCCAAGGTACATGAACAGCAGCAGTTTCTTGAGGCATTGGCCTCCTCCATGGATCATCTTCATACCCGGCTTAATGCCCTCACCAATAATCCAGTTTCTACTCCGGTTCCTCTTCATCCGCAGCTATTACCATCGATGCCTCGAGCCTAGTTGGCCCTACCAGTGCCCACACGCTTCAACGGTGACTCCAGCCTCTGCAGAGGGTTCATTAACCAATGCTATATGCAATTCGCTCTGCAGCCCTCCGTCTTCCAGGACAAATTGACCAAAATCACCTTCATCTTATCTCGTCTTGATGGGAAGGCACTGGCTTGGGCTTCCCCCCTGTGGGAACGCTCGGACTCCCTTCTAAGGGAGTTGTCTCAATTTGTGGCTGTGTTTTGACGGACTTTTGATGATCCTGGGTGGCATGCCGTGGCAAGCACCAGCTTATTACATCTTCAAGGTCAAAGAAGTCTCTATGACATTACCATCGAGTTTTGGACTATGGCTACTGAGCTCGGCTGGCAGGAAGACTGCCTGCGAGTTACCTGGATGGACTTTCCTCACAGCTGAAGGATGAGCTGGCTGCAAGGGAGCTCCCTTCCTCTCTTGAGGACCTTATAGACTTGACAGGCCAAATCGACCACCGTCTCCAAGAGTGTCACCGGGAGAGTCGGATGCCCAAGAAGTCCTCTCGGGTTCTGTCCCGTTCGCTACCGACCACCAACCCTGCCCTGAGCAGGGACACTACTGTGGCTAAGACAGAAGAGCCCATGCAGTTGGGTCGTGGCAGCTAACACAGGAAGAGTGCCTCCGGAGGAGACAAACCAGTCTGTGTCTGTATTGCGGAGTACCTGGCCAGCATCTACGGACCTGTCCTATCCATTTGGGAAACTTCCCGGCCTAAGTTCAGTAGGGGTCCTGAACTTAGGCACTACTTCTCTGGCTCCTCAATTATCTGTACCGGTCACCTTGATCTGGGATTCCCAGTCCTTTCCAGTTGTTGCTCTGGTGGATTCCGGAGCAGGAGGTAATTTCATTCTCAAGGATCTTGTCCAGCTCCTGGGTATAAATACCCTTTCGCTTGAGACCTCCTTGTGTATAGCATCTATTTATGGAGAGTCGTTACCCGGCTGAATCTTCCTTACCACTGAACCTGTCCAGCTGCGCACTGGTGCCCTACATACAGAAGAACATGAACTGTTAGTATTGGAGAAATCCATCCATCCAGTTGTCCTCAGACTTCCCTAGCTACAAAAGCATTCTCCCCGATTTAATTGGGGATCATTGCAACTGGTGGAGTGGGGTCCTACCTGCCACCAGTCCTGTCTCCAGAATGTAGTACCACCTTCCATGGTTCCTTTGGCTGTTACTTCTTCTGGCATACCCGCTCCTTACACAGATTTCGAGGATGTGTTTTCCAAGCAAAAAGCAGATTCTTCCACCTCTTCGGAGGTTTGATTGTCCTATTGATCTTCTTCCAGGGCCCTCGCCTCCTCGAGGATGTACCTACCCTCTCTCTCTACCCGAGACAAGGGCCATGATGGAGTACATTCAAGAAAACCTGGTCAAGGGATTCATCCACCCCTCTACCTCTCCTGCTGGGGTGGGATTCTTTTTTGTGACCAAGAAAGATTGACTACAGCGGCCTAAACGCCATCACCCATAAAGACAAGTATCCTCTCCTCTACCTCTACCTCTCCTGCTGGGGTGGGATTCTTTTTTGTGACCAAGAAAGATTGACTACAGCGGCCTAAACGCCATCACCCATAAAGACAAGTATCCTCTGCCACTAATCTCAGAACTATTCAATCTTCTTCAGGGAGCATCCATATTCACAAAAGTGGACCTACGCGGGCATATAACCTGGTACGAATCCGTCCCAACGATATTTGGAAGACTGCCTTTAACACCCGGGACAGGCACTATGAATACCTGGTGATGCCTTTCGGTCTCTGTAATGCGCCCGCAGTTTTCCAACGAATGATGAATGAAATTTTCAGAGATTTGCTGTATCCCAAGGTTGTGGCCTACCTGGACATTATTCTTGTCTTTTCCAAAGACCTGGCCACACATCGCACTGATGTCCGTACCGTCCTCCAATGCCTTCGCGAGAACCACTTGTTTGCAAAATTGGACAAATGCTTGTTCGCTATTGGAGCTGGGGCGGTCCTGAGCCAATGCACTGCTTCCAGTACTACAGTCCCATGTTCATTCTACTCCCAAATATTTTCATCAGTGGAGCAGAACTACAGAATAGGAGATCGTGAGTTACTTGCCATAAAATTGGCCCTCGAAGAATGGTGCCCATGGCTAGAGGGTGCACAACATAAGTTCACTGTGCTCACCGATCATAAGAACCTGAGCATCTGAGCCAGTCCCAACGTCTCAATGCCCATCAAGCTCAATGGGCTCTGCTCTTTTCCAGTTCAATTTTGAGCTTCGTTACTGTCCAGCCGATAAAAACCTCCGGGCAGATGCCCTATCATGCTCTTTTGAGCCTGAAGACACTCCGGAAGAACCCAGCCATATAATAGACCCAGCCTGTATCTGTTTGTCTGCTACTCACCCAGTCCCTGCTGGGAAGACTGTCGTGCCCCGATGACTCTGAGAAAGAGTTCTCCACTGGGCACATGATTCTATGTTTGCCAGTCATCCAGGACGAGCACGAACCTTGGCACTGCTCCAGCTGTTCTTCTGGTGGCCTACTATGGTCTCTGACGCTAAAGCATACGTCGAATCCTGTAACACTTGTGGCACAGCAAAAGCTCCCGGTCGGTTGACTTTGGGATCTCCTGCAACCACTTCCAGCTCCCTAGGAACCGTGGACCCATTTGTCTACATATTTCATCATGGATTTGCCTCCATCAAAGAGTCATACCGTAATATGGGTAACCATAGACCGATTTTCAAAAATGGCCCATTTCGTTCCTCTACCGGGCCTATCATCTGCTCCAGAGTTGGCACACCTATTTTTCACCATATCTTTAGATTGCATGGCCTACCCAAGGACATTGTCTCAGACAGAGGTCCACAGTTCGTTGCTAGATATTGGCGCACTCTTTGCTAAATATTCGGTATTAATATCAGTTTAACAACTGCCTATCATCCTCAAGCTAACGGACAAGCCAAGTGAATTAATCACTCCTTGAAGGCCTTCCTGTGAGTTTTCTCACAACTCCCACATCGCCACTTCTACAGGCACATCACAGTTCTCTATTGTCTATGGAAAACAACCATGACCACCGCTGCCCATACCTTTTGTCAGTACCATCCCCAGTGGCACAGGCTCTAAGGACAGATACCCAGTATTTGACCACTGCCTAACTCCTGAACCTTTTCACTTGCTGCTTACCTCTGACCACTGCCTGACTCTTGGACCTCTCTGATCACTGTCTGAAACTGATCCGAAGCCTGTCTAAGGATCCGCCTGATCTTAGTCTGCTCCAACCCCGCTACGTCAAAGAATCCTCACCATCCACAGAGGCCCCCCTCCTAAGACTGACAGCCCTAGCACCTGAAGGCTCAACCTAAGGGGGAACAAGGGCTGGTAAAGGCAAAGCTCCAATTTGGCCTATGCTTCATCTGAGTCCACCTGTCAACAGTGGAAACCTGCAGCTCCTCCCTGCAGGATATGTGAACTCCATCTTGGCATATGGGTCAATGCTTGCAATATTTTCCAAGTAACTGGGGAAGCTGTAGAGCACCCCCTTCAATTCAAAATTTCAAAACCAATCAAGCATGAAAAAGTGGACAGCCTATACAGAAACATAAAAAGACTCATGAACAGCGACAAATCTTAGATGAGTCTGTATGCCAGTGCCTACGAGTGTGTGGGGAGGTATGTAGGGAGGGATTGTGTGAGGGGAAATCTATGTATGTGAGAAGAAGGTTTCAAAGTATATGGGATATGTATGTGTGCATGTGAAGGACAGTGTATGAGGGTGCATGTGAGAGTAGGTGTGGGGAAAAGTGTGAGTGAGGGCAGTATATAGGTTTGTGTCAGGGGAAAGTGGGATGTGAATGATGGTGGTGGTGTGTGATGGGGTGTAGGAGTATAGGGTGTGTATAGGGGTATCAATTTTGAAGTGTTTATGTGAGGAGTGTAGTATGGGGTGTGCTTCGAAAGATGTATATGTAGGTATGTGTTTGTGGGAATAAGTATCTGTGTATGGGGTATATTTGGAGGGATGGGTGTGTTTGTGGGGGTCAATGTGTGTGGAGGGACATGGAGTGACCTGTGTGTGTGAAGGTAAGGAGTTTGGGGAGGTGTGGGAGCAATGCAGAGGGGAATTGGATGGGAAGTATTGGGAGTGGTAGCTTGAAAGTTGCCATTCTTTGCCAGCTGCATCATGTTTTTCCTCTTTTTCACTATTCAGCAGCCTCTAACTGCATCCCATAGTAAAGTGCCAGGGCTTTTTTAGGAGGGTTTGTTTTCCAGAAACAGTGACCTAATGTTTCTGCTATTAGAAGTTGTCAAAGATAGTCCCAATTTCCATATGTAAGAAAAAATAAAAGAGCTCTCACACAAAGATTTTCATCATTATTATTAGATTTTATCCTACTTGTTCAGCAAATGCTCCAAGCAAGATACAATAAAAACACAGAACTAGAATAACAATACAATAATACAAAATACAATAATAAACCATTAAAATAATACAAAATACAATTAAAACAGACAAATTACAATAAAGCAAGCATTAACAATCTTAAAGGAGTAAGCAGTAAGCAGGAAAAGAATACAATTGACATCTTCATCTCCTCTTGTTAGCCACCACTATTTAAATTAACCTGCAAGAGAAAACCACCATGCTTTAACCAGTTTTTGAAACATCAAGTAATCCAGGATTTCTCTGATCTATGACGACAAAAATAGGTCCAGCTCAACTAAAAGCACAATTCCAGATGGACTTCAAATGGGCAATCTTCAACAAGGGGGTCGCCAGCAATGCCTTGGAGGACCTCAACAAAAAAATAGGACAAAATGCCTGAATTCAGCTTCTTAAATAATCTGCATTTTTTGCCTTCAGAGCCTTAAAAACAGGCACAAACATTTAAATTGAGTCCTGTACATAACCTGCAGCCAATACAAGCATTCTTCTCTTTCTGCGATGACCCAGGCTGCTGCATTTTACACTCACTTTTCCTGCAGTACAAGCCAAGTGACCCTATTTCAGAGAGATTATGAATAGACTTTGGAACTTTGCATTTTAATTTCCCAAGCTCAAGTAAAATCAAGCCCAACCCATGTGGAGAAGAGGTGGTTTGCTTCCCTTAACCCGCATACAATGCTGAAAGTGGGGCACACAAAAGGGAGTTGCCTCTTTGGTGCCCCTTTGATAGATTTGGCACTTTTTCAGGCACTTAAGTCACATTACAATAAACCACTAAATAAACTGTGGTATCCAATTCTTCATTTACATCTGTGTAGCATTTTATCATAGGGTGACTTTAAATGCAAGGAAAAAGTCCTGTGAGGACAGGGCACTATTCTAATTGTCCCATAGTCACTACGAAGTTTCTTAATAGGACTAGAGAACTAACACTATACCCTCTATTAGGCATTGCAGCTCATTGTGTGGATCTAGAAGAGATCAATATTTGGCATTTCTGTCTGTAAATTGTTGATTTGCAAATGCGAAGTGGCATATTCTATCTGATCTGATTATGGAGTATAAAATGGACTTCCTTTGTTTAATATATACCCGGTTAAGAGCTATGAAAGGGTAAATCTGACTCACTTAACCACACCAGGTTACTTAGTTCTTCATCAACCTAGAGAAGACAAAAGAGGAGGAGGGGTAGGTAGGTATAGTGTACAGAAAATCCTTCTCTATATCCCCTATAGTATTAAAGCCAAAACAAGATGGTGAATTTTTGTTGGTCACACTAGGAGAGACTTTTTTTGTTTTGTTTTGTTTATTGGGCTCCAAATTATGATGCCTCAAAAGCTATCCTATTGCATTTGATCATGGAATTGTCTTTGCAGTATTGAAGATGTTGATTTTGAGTGATTTTAATTTTCATGTGAATCTGCCTAACTCTGATGGAACCTGCAAAGTTTTGTTGAAATTACTTTTGATCATCAAAACTTTATGTGGATAGTCTTTGCTTTGGAACTACTGTTGCCCTGAAATCTCCAAATGAGGCTGTTATAGGAATTAAATAATAACAATAACTCCAGTAGATAAGTTAACCCCTCTAAAAATCTTGGTACATCCTCATGTGAAGAACTCACCATGGTCAACCGATGATTTAAGAATATGGAAGAAGAAGCTACATGGGCTGAAGAGTTAATAAAGGAAGTTACCAAATGCTATTAATAAACGCTTTTGAAGAAAGGAAGCTTCTACTGATAAAATGTTGAAAAGATCTCAGAAAATGCTTATTTTACCAGTATTATGGATGACTCTTTTAATCCAGAGCAGCTGTTTGGAAGTGCTGAAATCCCTGCTTGACCCCAAGCGGCAGAGCTCTGGGCTAGAGGGTTTCTGTAGAAACCTGCAATTGATTTATGACTTTTTTTTTTTTATTATTAAATGTTCAGGGAGCCTTTGTAACTGGGTAAATCTTTTGAAAATCCACCCCATACCTCCTTATCAATAGTTCAGACTAAGCCAGTTCTTTTTCAATATTATGCCAACTGTGGATTTTTAGTCCTAATTATTCAAAAACAAAGCAGGTCTTTTCCTTTTGGATTTATATGGCATCTTCATTTTTTTTTTTTAATTTAAATGAATTAAATTTAATAAAGATTTAAGTCTAAAAAAAAAAAAAGCAGATCTGCAAGTGCAGTAGTGTAAAAGCATAGCTGACTCAGTCTTTCCTTGATTACTTTATGGGAGGAAACACTTTTTTAAATGCCAAAAAGTACACAGATGAGATGAGGAGTCAAAACTCACTGCAGGGGAAAACTCTATTCTATCCTTCCATGCAGGAAGGAAATGACTTAGATTAAAAATTCAGAACCTTTGCCTGTTGGAGACCATGGCTTATTCACTATATATTTCAGTTTGAAGTTTTCAGTTTAAAGATAAAGATTTCTTGATATTAAATCCTAGACCAAGGACAAGCAAAGAAGCACCAAGACTACAGAAGCCTAGGGCTACACATTCATCCAAGTTAGTTTACACATTTATCTCTTCTATTTATTGCTACTTTTGTCTGTTGAACAGATTTGCAATAGACCATATGTTTCCAGCAGTTTATCATGAGCACATATCCCACTGCTACCAATGAACTATCAGCAGAACTGGCTGATTTAATCTATGTCCAATGTGATAATTGTGTCTAGCTTCCACAAGTGTATGAAAACATGCAAGTGCTTTCCCAGCATGCTTTTTTTCCTATACAACAATGAACATAATTAAAACCTTAGTCAATAATATTTTATGGAACAAAGTTTCATTATTTTTTTTTCTCATCTTATTAGAAAACTGGGTATGTTGTATTTTATAGTCAGTGGGGTTTCAAAGGATTCAATTGATAAATCCAGAATCTCTCAGCAGCTTTTTATTCTAATTCTCTCTTTCTGCATCTCAGAGAATTTTCAATTCCATGTATCCCCAAGGTGTTGATGCAATTTCTTTTATTATGTTCAATAAGTTGCTATGCTAGAAAATTAAAAACTTGCAGGACTCTGCATTCGGTTTGTGGTATTCAGAAAGATTGTGGAGTAGAGAAAATCAGCACCTTTCCAAAAATCCAGAATAAGGTGACCTTAATTTTATACCACTGCCATTAACTATGTAATCTTTAACAAATTGCTTGATATTACTTATCCTATTTTATAGTGCTACTGGAATGCACAGTTATGACAAGTCCCTTCCCTAAAGAGCTTACATTCTAAGTGATTACCTTGGGCAATGGAAGATAAAGTGACTTGTTCAAGGTCACAAGGAGTGTGAATAGGAGAAGCAGAATTTGAACCCTGGTTTTGCTGGTTCCCAGCTCATTACTCTAACCTCTAAGCCAGTCCTCCCCTGAAAGGTAATACTGGAGTCTAACAATCAGGGCATTTGTATCTTTGATATATAGATTGGTTATAATGTAGGAAGACCCCCACAATTATTTCTGCCTATTTGTGAGATTGGTGGGTATACAGAAGATTCTGGGAGGGGGAGACTCCAGGAGTCATTAATGTGTTTGGTTTTTGGAAATGGTAAATGTTTGTGCATGTAATAATACTAGTTGACCACTGGATGGCATTTTCTTTCCTGATATAATGTGTTACTGGGGGAAATGTGTGTTCCCGTAAAGGTTTTTGTTTCTCTGATTGGTTGCTGAAAGAGAAGCGTGAGGTATAAAGAGGAAAGTTTTGTCAGCATTTTGCCCTTTCCCCTATAGGGTAGAGAAGAGGGACCTCCTGTTATGTAATCAACTCGCTCAGCCTGCAGGCCGGGAGATCCAGGGAGTCTCCAAGGGGAATGGGGCCTGCAGAGGCTCTTCCCCTCAAGGGAAGATGAAGTGGTGAGGAGTCAGCCTCCTTTCTGGAGTTTGGAACAGTGTGGAGAGGCATTAGATGGTGACTGCAGAGTGGCAAGGAATTGGTTTATCTCGCCCCAGGGGAACAACCATGCAGCAAGAAGAAGTGCAGGAGCGGGGTGAGTTCACAAAATTAGGAATGCCCCAGGGTGTCCTTTGCTATGTGAAGGTTCAGTGAACCAGCACACAGAGAAGGGAGAGGCGTCTTCCTTCCCCCTCAAGGATCTTACCACAGTGGTGAAATGGATAGGTCATAGTACAGAGTGGTGTTTTTCTTCCTACTGAGGAATTACCCTAGAAAGATGCAGAGTAGAAGCATGAGTGGGGTGATTTCTTGTAACATTATGCCCCAAGGTGTCCTTGAACGGCAGTGTCCGGGCAAATTTGCACAAAGAGGACAGTTAAGTGGATAGTATTGAAAAGAATCCTAGACCAAAAGGAGGGGCGAGTAATGCTATGGGAAATATAATGGTGTATCTGATGCCCATTGGATGAGGATTTTGATATGGGTATGTCTGAAACAAACTAGTTCTCCCTTAAGGATGAAAGAGAGAAAAAACAGTGGCAAGGATAACAGGTTGACCTGTCTGGTCAGCAGTAGTGGTAATATTCACTGTTATGGAAGCCCATGATTTTCTGACTTGTTCAGTAGCAATGCAGATGACACAAAATTGTTCAGAGTAGTTAAATCACAAGGAGATTGAGATAAATTGCAGGAAGACCTTGTGAGACTGGAAAATTGGGCATCCAAATGGCAGATAAAATTTATTGTGGATAAGTGCAAGGTGATGCATATAGGGAAAAATAACCCATGCTATAATTACACAATGTTAGGTTCCATATTACGAACTACCACCCAAGAAAGAGATCTAGGCGTCATAGTGGATAACACATTGAAATCGTCGGTTCAGTGTGCTGCGGCAGTCAAAAAAGCAAACAATGTTGGGAATTATTAGAAAAGGAATGCTTAATAAAATGGAAAATGTCATAATGCCTCTGTATCGCTCCATGGTGAGACTGCACTTTGAATACTGTGTACAATTCTGGTCGCCGCATCTCAAAAAAGATATAGTTGCGATGGAGAAGTTACAGAGAAGGGCGACCAAAATGATAAAGGGGATGGAACAGCTCCCCTATGAGGAAAGACTAAAGAGGTTAGGACTTTTCAGCTTGGAGAAGAGATGGCTGAGGGGGGATATGATAGAGATCTTTAAAATCATGAGAGGTCTAGAACGGGTAAATGTGAATCGGTTATTTACTCTTTCGGATAATAGAAAGACTGGTGGGCACTCCATGATGTTAGCATGTGGCACATTTAAAACTAATCGGAGAAAGTTCTTTTTCACTCAACACACAATTAAACTCTGGAATTTGTTGCCAGAGGATGTGGTTAGTGCAGTTAGTATAGCTGTGTTTAAAAAAGGATTGGATAAGTTCTTGGAGGAGAAGTCCATTACCTGCTATTAATTAAGTTGACTTAGAAAATAGCCACTGCTATTACTAGCAACAGCAGTAACAGACTTAGGGCCTCATTTTCCAATATCGCATTGGTATCGCATGCGATACCAAAAAGGGGTGTACCTTATGCTAATAAGCATGTGTATCATGAATTCCACTATCAGCTATGCGAAAGGCTGTTATTTCAAGTTGTACTATTAGTCCAATTTGGGCTACATTGCCAGTATATTGCGGTTCATGATGTCTCCTGACAGGCCTGTTTCAGTATGGGTGGGGGAGAGAGAGAGACTTACCATAGTGCCTCCTCCCTAGACAGGTATTTGTATCCCTAAGGGAAGCCCACCTAGTAACTCGAGGTGAGGTTTAAGTATTAGTGTAGGGGGTTAGGGGCCACTTTCACATTCAACGTGAGACGTACGAACAGAACAATGGTCTCTTGTGAAGATTTGATTACCTACGGTGTGAGGAAACTCACCCAAAGATGAGATTTGGGCAATGTTCTCTCAACCTAGCTTGTTGTTACCCACGTAGAGAGTCCATCAAGCTAGGTTGAGAGAACAAATGAAAGAGGTGTAGTTATTGGCCATGCTAACAGTGCGGCTGTTTCAAGGCACATGATAAATCCTCCCTACTTTACATTTGCTCCGCCCCTAAATACGAAATTAAAAAATTTGCATGCGTTAACTGCTGTTAGCGTGGTTTGCGGAATTATCACACGCGGTAACTCCTTGGAAAATGAGGCCCTTAGTTTTTGGTTACTTGCCAGGTTCTTATGGCCTGGATTGGCCACTGATGGAAACAGGATGCTGGGCTTGATGGACTCTTGGTCTGACCCAGTATGGCATATTCTTACCTTCTCATTCAAGATATTCCAGAAAATAAAGTTGCTGTTGGTTTGGAATTTAATACAACGTGTCAGTCTCCATTATTCAGCCAATCTATTCCTATGTATGGAGTGAGAGATCATGGAGGGGAGTGAGGGGGTTTTCTCCCTGTCCTAACAGTTCAAGTGAAAAAGAGTTGCGTAAATCCTGCTGTCACTAGAAGGTTCCCGTCAACATCAGCATGACCATGTTAAAAATCGCACAATAAATTTAGAATGGATGACCACAAATTAACAGGGAAGTCCCATTCATTTATTAAACCATAATCAATAACACTGTATCCCTGTACTGAGTTAAAAGTATATCTGCTCAGGGAGTCCGCACTAACTCCCTCTGAGAATATATAGGCCTAGGCTTTTACACAGAATAAGGAGTTTTTCCCCCCATTTGTGTTAATTGCTCTATTATCTGTTCCTTTCTTTTTTCTAGATACTAAAGTAAGGTAACTTGTCCACGGGACTTGGTACTGATTTGGGAGTGGTTCTTTTCAGTATCTGTGTTAGCAACATTGCTAAGGAACCTGAGGGGAATATATGCTTGGTTGCAGAAGATATTAAAATCTGTCATAGGAAGGAGTGGAAAATGTGAGGGGACTTGAAAAAAACAGGAAGAACAGTCAAAAGCTTGGAAAATGAGCTAAAATTAGTTAAATTAAACATTTGGGATACAAAACACCTCTGACCTCCTATCACTTATGTTTGTTTCAATATTACTAGCTGCCATGATCTTATGAATGTGCAGATGATAAATAATTTTAAATAAAAAGAGTAAAAGAATTGGAAACTGTCAAACAAGAAAATGATCTAAAAGCCCAAATATAATAAAGCAACTGGAGTAGAGGTATTATTATTAGAAAAGGAACGTAATATTGTATAAGTTAAAAGTGAGACCCCCACTCCCTGGCCCCATCTTGAGTTCTGTGCTCAGTTCTAGAATTGTACCTTCATGATATTATATTAGTGCTATGAAGATAACCAGAGATGTTTGCCCTATTTAACAGTATATCCCCTCCCAACTCACTTAGCACAGTCATTAAAGCAGCAGCACTTCACACGTGGCCATCTAGCAGGGCTCCTTCTAGATCTCTGCAACCGTGGACCCTAAATCCAGGTTACAAGGATTGTGTGATGAGCAGGTCTTCCTACCCCCAGGGCTGTGAATGAGCGGATCTTCCAACCCCCAAGGCTATGAATCCAGAGAATCTTCAGTCCTGGTCTTTCGGGTAAGTGGAAGACCTGAGCCAATAATTAAACCCAGGTCCTCTGCATGGCAGTGTACAGCACTGCTGCTGAGCCACCAGCTCCATCCTCAAGTTCTAATGGATCACAGGTCCATACCTGGGAACTCTCTGGATATGGCCCAGAGAATCTGGAATTCTGAATGAATTGCCGGGTCTCCAGGACACACCCACAAATTCCGGGTGCCCTAGGGTTGCCAACTGTCTGGATTTTCTACGGACAGTACAGATATTTGAGGATATATCCAGAAGCCAGAAGGAGGGCTAAAATGTCTGTGTTTTAGCCCCTCAATCCAGCTGCAGTCCACCCAGCCTGAAAACCTCCTCCCACTCAACGCTGGTGTCTTCCACTAAGTTAACACCATCCCTACTGTGAAGGTCGGCACGGTGCCTCTTCTGTTGTTCTAGTGGCGCAGATCAAATGTCAGCTGTTTGAACTGGAGGGGCCTCAATAGCCCATGCGGTTCAAACAGCTGATGTTTGACCTGTGCCACACTGACCTTCACAGTAGGAATGGTATTCACAGCGAAGACAGAAACAAAGTAGTGCTTCAGGAGCAGCAAGCTGGCAGGAGCCCGAGCCCAAGCCCAAAAAAGATGTGCCCGGTAGCAGCAAGCCACTCATGCCCAGCCAACAGAAGAAGATGCACTCTGAGAGCAGCAAACCAGCAGGGAGCTCAAGCTCTGCAGGCAGAAGACGAAACATCTTGTAAGTAGAGAGCCGGCAGGTTATCCAAGACCTGACAGGCAAATGTATGAGCACAGAAGGGGGTGGGGCCTTCAACATCTTCTGTTGAGTGGGGTGAAGGGAGAGTAGTGTGTGTGTATGTATGTGTGTATATATGTATATATATAGGTGATGGAGAGAAAACCAGTGCGTGTGAGTGCCTGTGTCTATATGGGAGGGGAAAGAGAGCATGTGGGTGTATGTATGTGTGTATATATGTATGTGAGGGAGAGAAAGCTAGTGAGAGCCAATGTGTGTATGTGAGGGAGAGAGAGAGTCAGTGTGTGAGAGTCTGCAGATGTGTGTATATGTGAGGGAGAGCCCATGAGTGTGTGTATGGGGGGAGAGAGCTTGTGTGTGAGTCTGGGAGGGAGAACCAGAGAGTGTATCTGTGGGTGGGGGAAGAGACCTGAGTGTGTGTGGCTGGGGAGGGAGAAGAGAGCCTGTGTGGGTATGGGTGTGGGTGGAGCCTGTGTGTGTGTGTGAGGGAGTAGGGAGAGAGCCAGTATGTTTGTGTGTGTGAGGGAGGAGGAGTGTGCATGAGAGTCAACATGTGTGAGAGAGAGAATGAATACGTATGTTAGGGAGTTTGTGTATATGAGAGAGGATAAAGTGTGCAGCCTCCCTCTCCTCCACTAATCTATGACAATCTCAGGGTGACCGGAAATCAAAAGTTCCCAGGTATGCACAGGTCTCTAAATCTTATTGTGATGGGGTAAATATATCCTGCACAAAGAAACCTACATTACACATAAACACATAAGAGTTAAAAGCCTGGAAAGCTATAATACTGCAAACAAATCAATGACCCAGCCTTAGAGAAAAGTCTGTTATTAGGTTAAGTGGGAATTGTCAGTCTCCCTAGCTGAAAGCATCTTGGGGTGGAGCTCTGGGAAGTGGTTGGTTCAGAGTTCCTCAGTGCCACTTCTGATAGCCATTAAGGCCCTATAAAAACAGCCTGTGTATTCTAAGGTGATCCACAGGAAACGTCAACAGTCACAGGCTGGACTTTTGTCTATGTAAGGCTTCTGAAGGAGCTAGGATCTGATACTTGTAGCTTTACCTGCAACAAAGATAAGGACAAGGGATCAGTGACAGAAGATTACCCTGACATAAGGATTATGAGCTGTAAGACATATGCATCCTGCCCAGGGAGAAGAACTGAATATCCTATTTTATTTACCTAGCACCTGATAAATGACTAATAGAAAGAATGATTCCAGAAGATTGGGTTCTTTATGTGGAAGATTCCTGTGCAGTGTAGCTAGTAAACCAGAAGAACTAGAAAAAAAAATGTCTATTGAAATACATTTTAAAAACCTGCAAGTTTTAAAAGTTTTACTTGCCTGTGAGAGCTCCCATACCTCTGAAAGAGGCCCCTGGCCAGGCTGAAGAAGCAGGCAAGCAAACCAAATAAATTAAAAGGGGTGCAGAAAGTTGCAGAGGGACTACAGCAAGCCCCATTGCATGGCACAGGACACTCAGCCCTTCCAGTAATGCACTGGGGCACAGGGAGAGATGGAATAGCAGCAAAGGATCATGGGATAGTCCCTACTGCTGCTGCTGTATGGGAGAATGTATTTGTGCTGGAGAGAAAGATAAGACCCATGTAACTTCTAGGGAAAAACACTTTAAATTCAATGACTGGGCAAATTTGAGTTTTGGGAACCCCTATGCTAACTCTCATCACATGTGCAAGGGTGTTTTGGAAGATTTTTGTGACCAGGGGACAGCAGCTGCACTGGGTCTCCAGTCTAGGCAGGAATTCATGCTTAGATTTCCTGCAAGCATCCTTTGTATTCCTTGTAACAGGCTCAAAAGCATGAGTGCTAGCCTTGTGGCTTTTGGAGGTGATTTTCCCAGTGTAGGGATACTAATAGTGAGGTGATCAGCCCACAGGAAAAATGATTTGGGACAGTGAAGCAAATTTAAAAAAATGTTAGATTAGAAATAAAATTGAAACGGCTGACACCTCTGACCTATCACCAGGACGGCTAAGAGTGACAGCGCTAATGAAGCTAAGAAGATTTTAAAAGTGGCACTAATTGGGTGACATAAGAAGAGCAGGGATCTGCTCCCTGAAGAACAGTCTGTGCACGTGGGGACTTGTGGAGAGAGCAGGAAAACTCTGGAGAAGGCAGAAGTGCTTATCTAAAAAGCACTTCCCGGTAGCAAAGACCTTCTCCCGCAGTTGTGGCCAAGGTTGGTGGGGTGTGAAATGTTTCTGTGTTGTAAATTCTCTAGATGGAATCTCACAGGGGGCACTGTTTGATGCCCCCTACTGGGTCTCCTGTGCTAAAATAGGGTCCTAAACCCACCCAGAAAAGTCTCCTGGGGGTAAGGAGGAGAATTTGTAACCTATCATTAAAATCATCCATTGTACCTGAAGACTGGAGGGTGGCCAATGTAACCCCAATATTTAAAAGGGCTCCAGGGGTGATCCAGGAAACTATAGACCAGTGAGCCTGACTTCAGTGACAGGAAAAATAGTGGAAACTATTCTCAAGATCAAAATTGTAGAGCATATAGATTATAGAAAGACATGGTTTAATGGAACACAATCAACATGGATTTACCCAAGGGAAGTCTTGCCTAACAAATCTGTTCCATTTTGTGAAGGGGTTAATAAAAATGTGGGTCAAGGTGAACTGGTAGATGTAGTGTATTTGGATTTTCAGAAGGTGGTTCACAAAGTCCCTCATGAGAGGCTTCTAAGAAAACTAAAAAGTCAAGGGATAGGAGGTGATGTCCTTTCGTGGTTACAAACTGGTTAAAAGACAGGAAACAGAGAGTAGGATTAAATGGTCAATTTTGTGAGTGCAAAAGTGTAAACAGTGGAGTGCTTCCGGTATTTGTACTTGGACCGGTGCTTTTCAATATATTTATAAATGATCTGGAAAGGAATACGACGAGTGAGGTTATCAAATTTGTGGATGATACAAAATTATTCAGAGTAGTTAAATCATAAGCGGGTTGTGATACATTACAGGAGGACCTTGCGAGACTGGAAGATTGGGCATCCAAATGGCAGATGAAATTTAATGTGGACCCTTGTTATAGTTACACGATGTTAAGTTCCATATTAGGAGCTACCACCCAGGAAAAAGATCTAAGCATCATAGAGGCTAATACTTTGAAATCCTCGGCTCACTGTGCTGCAGCAGTCAAAAAAGCAAACAGAATATTAGGAATTATTAGGAAGGGAATGGTGAATAAAACGGAAAATGTCATAATGCCTCTGTATTGCTCCATGGTGAGACCGCACCTTGAATACTGTGTACAATTCTGGTTGCCGCATCTCAAAAAAGATATAGTTGTGATGGAGAAGGTACAGAGAAGGGAAGCTAAAATGATAACGGGGATAGAACAGCTCCCCTATGAGGAAAGGCTGAAGAGGTTAGGGCTGTTCAGCTTGGAGAAGTGATGGCTGAGGTGGGATATGATAGAGGTGTTTAAAATCATGAGAGGGCTTGAATGAGAAGATGTGAATAGGTTATTTACACTTTCAGATAATAGAAGGACTAGGGGGGATTCCATGAAGTTAGCAAGTAGCACATTTAAGACTAATCAAAGACAATTCTTTTTCACTCACACACAATTAAGCTTTGGATAAGTTCTTGGAGGAGATTTGAAATGACAGGTACCAGCGCACCCAGGTTACTGTATAGGCGCTGTATAGCGCTCTATACAGTAAAATGGATTGCGCTTCATGGACGTGCTTTGGACGCGACTTGCATTTGTATGCCATTTAAATTCTGTATCGAGCGGTATGTGATCCAAACTGTGCGCGCGGCAAACGAGCGGGCACCCGGCACTGCCGCACTTTTTCTACCGCGTCCTTACTGTATCGGCCTGCAGGCGAGGAAACCTGGAAACTGGGACTGGTGCAGGAGCCTTCTGCACATTGTGTGGAGAGAACAAAAATCCCCCCCCCCCCCCAAAAAAAAATTTTCTTGGACAGTCCCACCAGGCACATGGCCTTTGCAATCTGTTGCACTGCGATGGGAGGGAGTGCTAGGGGGCATTCCCCAGTGCGGGACGAGATGTATACCTCTACAGTGAGATGAGCCCCTTCTGGGTAGACAGGAGGAATCTGGAGACCCTGACCCTCCACCGAACCTGCACACCCCAGTGAGACCATCAACGCAATGGTGGTCTCCGAGTGGTCCTCCAACCACTCCAAGCCCTTTCGGACCTGCTGCTGGGTAACGGCAAGGGCAGCAGGCCGGACAGAGTTCAAGGGTGGAAGAAGACATCGGCACTGGAGGAAGAGACGAGGACACAGGACTCTGGTGGAGATGTGGACTCAAGACGAGGTAGCAGATGAGGACACAGGGTAGAGGCTAAAACTGAAGGAGTGTTGCCACACCACGTGCCCTACATAGCCAAGCCTGGCTAGTCGCGGACCACGTAACCAGCGAAGCAGACCCCACACAGGCATCGACTCAAATACAAGAGTTCAAGATGGCAAAATGTACTGACGAAGACTCAGGTGCTGAAGGTGATGATCCATCTTGGACTAGGCTTCGTAGAACTGGTGGGACAGGTCAAAGAAGTTGGAGTGAGGACAGAGTGATCACCAGAAGACGAGACATGGGAACATCAACAACAAGACACCAAAGTAGGCTAATACAACAGGCCTCCAGGCACTGACGGAGGATATAGAGGATTCTTGGCCCAGATGGAACGATATCTACCCGAGCGCCCTACACACCGCAGTCGGGATGGTCGCGGACCACACAGGATGGACAACAGGACCTCGGAATCCCCAAGACAAGACGAGACGGGCAGGCAAGCAATGTCCCACAGGCGCCCTACACACCCCAGCCGGGCTGGTCGCGGACCACACTGGAAGGACA
This sequence comes from Rhinatrema bivittatum, assembly GCF_901001135.1. Lineage (NCBI taxonomy): Eukaryota > Metazoa > Chordata > Amphibia > Gymnophiona > Rhinatrematidae > Rhinatrema > Rhinatrema bivittatum. The sequence goes on from NC_042619.1 coordinate 146,878,889, forward strand.
TCAGACATCTAGACAGGCGGACGAGAAGGATCTTCGGCCCCATTATATGGAGGAATCCCATCAGTGCCCTATGCACCCCAACGGAGTGGTCATGGACCACTGGGCCACTGAGCGCCCTACCAACCCGGCTGGGCTTGTCATGGACCACAAGGGACGGGATGATGGAGCCTCAGGAGGAAGAACTTCGGGTGAAGACATTGGACATCAGGACCAACTGGGAACATCAAGACGTGAAGACATCGGACATCAGGAACAACTGGGAACAACAAGATGTCAATGAGGAGACCAGAAACAGGATAACATGGGATCCCATGCAGATGAAGAATGCCAAGCAGGAGCAGGAAACGAGGGGTCCTCAGGAGACCAGCTCCAGAAGGACAAGCTCCAGGGAGGAACTTGCTCCTTGCGAAGGCAAGTTGGAAGTGACAGAGGAGCCCTTTTGTAGGGCTAAGGAGATGACTCCCAGGGAGGAGCTCACAGGTGGAGCCAGAGGGACCACTCCCTACTGGCCCTTTAACTCTGGAGAGAAAACACGGCCCGCCCCTAGAAGGCCGGAAGAGGAAGTCTGCAGGACCATGGACAGCGGCCCTGCTGACGCTGAAGACGCTGAAGAGAGGAACAGAGCCGACATGGGAGGTGGAGCAAGGCGGCTTCCCTGCCGCTGCGGAGCAGGCCTCAGGATGTAGAGGACGGCGTGGGCGGCGGCTCCATGCCACAGAAGAAGAGGCCGAAGTCCGTGGCTCCCTGCTGTGGTGAAGAGGATGTCAGGAGCGGCCTCCTGCCATGTTGAAGAACCCCGGCATGGCTCCTGCCATGCCAGGACGATGTCGGCAAGATGGCAGCCTCAGGCCGCGGAGGTAAGCTCCTGCTCACGGCTAGGCCCTTGGGAAGTTCTTCCTCCCAAGCCTCCATCATCCCGTCCCTTGTAGTCCATGACCAGGTTCTTATGGCCTGGTTTGGCCTCTGTTGCAAATAGGATGCTGGGCTTGATAGACCTTTGGTCTGACCCAGCATGGCAATTTCTTATATTCCTAAGTAGGGATAAAGTTAGGATAAACATCCTGAAGGAGAATGTTATCTGGAGAACCTCTGCAGTAAACAATCCCTGAGATAAAAAGATTTTAAAATGTTATTTTTACCAAAAAGAAAAGAATTAGGAATTGCAATAAACAATAACAAATTTTCACGTTCTCTTAATAGGAATGAGTGAAACAATATTTCAAGAAAAAATCATCTTTTTCTTTACATTAATCAACAAACAAATATTTAGAATGTAAATGCTTTTAAATTTTTATTTTACATGTAGCAGTACTAAACCAATATTATTAATTTTATTCTCTTTCTTGTAGAACCTCAGGCTGGATTCAATTCAGAGTCAGGAAAGTATCACTTTTAATTTACTCTAGCTGTGTCCCAAACTTGTATCCAAACTGAAAATTTATATTTTAAGATATTGAGTCTTTGTGGGTTATATATTCTCTTCCAGGCTCTGTTGAAACAAAAAGTGTGTCCCTCTTATGATAAGTATCTATGTCTTGTTTGACTGTATGAGTTTGCCATTTTTTTTCTCTGTGTTGTCTGACTTTTCTGTCACTTTCCCACTGAGCTCAGTGACTTTTATTAGTCTGTCCAGACCTAGGTTATGTCCCTCAGATGTGTGTCTCACACTTATCTCATGGTCTCGAGGTTTTGGGACCAAGTTCTGTCTGTTGCTGTGACGCAGTCACATCTCTTCCAGTGATAGGTTCTGTGGTCTTTGCATTGGGCCTTCTTCTGTTGTTGTCCACCTCTGGGGTTTGGAGAATACCTTCTACCTATCTTGCAGGGCACCAGGAGTCACTCTGGAAATGAAACTGGAATCAAATGTTTTTTTTCCCTTCTGCTTCCAAATCTCCTCAGAAACATAGTAACAACAGTGCTACTAGCTCCTGTAGCTGTTCCCCTCTAGTGCAGGCTGGCTCCTCTACAAATCCTCTGGAGAAAGACAGAGATGATTATCAGCAATTCTGCTTTCTCCAAAGTTTTCCTGCTCTCTCTTAAAGTCCCCACATATGGACCCTTTTTCTTCAGGGAGCAGATACCTGCTCGTCTGATGTCACCCAAGTAGTTTTTATAAACCTTCTTAGCTTCCATAGCGCTGCCACTCTCAACCATCCTGTTTACAGGGCAGAAGTGTCAGCTGCTTCTATTTTATTTATAAACTCTTTTAAAGTTCTGCACTGTCCCCAAATTAGGCTTTCTTGAGCTGGTCACCTCACTTTTAGTGTTCCTACACTGGGAAAATCACCTTCAAAGGCTACAAGGCTCGCCCTCGTGCTTTTGAGCTTGTAACAGTAAGCATACAGGGTGCTTGCAGAAAAGCATGGCATGGATTTCTGCCTATACTGGAATCCCAGCACAAGGGCTTTCCCCTGGCAACAAAACCCTTTCAAAACACCCTTGCACGTGTGATGGGTCTAGTACAGGGCACCCCAACACTCAAAACTGCCCAATCATACAATTTAAATTGTTTTCCTTGGGGGCTACATGGACTTAACTTCTGGATCTTCTCTTTCTCTCTCCAGGACCCCTCTCCCATACAGCCAGGCAGCAGCAGAACTGTCCCTTGCTGCTAGCCCATCTCTCCCCTGTGCCCCAGTGCATTACTGGGAGTCCCGAGGGGCTGAGGGTCCTGTTCCATTACGTGAAGGATTCCTGCAGTCCCCCTGCAACTTCCTGCACCCCTTCTCCTTTTATTTTAATTTATTTTGCTTCTTTTCTCTTTTCACTTTTATTTTATTCTTTTTATTTATTAAATTTGCTTGCCTGCTTCCCCAACCCAGCCAGGGGCCCTTCCAGGGGCATGGGTGCTCCCACAAACAAGTGAAACTTTTAAAACTTTTTCGACCTGTCCACACTTTAACCAGCTCTATCTTCATCCAAAGATTTGTGGTAGAGCCAGCCTGCACAGCTACAGGAACAAGTAGCACTGCTGTTATTGTGTTCCTGAGACGATTTGGAAGCAGAAGGAGGAGAAACAAAGAAGTTTGATGCCAGATTGGCACCTGTGCCCTGCAAGGTAAAGACAAATTGGACAGGGTAGTTAATAGTAATAAAGTTGAACAGGAACACAGTCTAATAGAACCTGTTCTAATTAGAGAGGAGTGTGCAGATTTAAAGACTGAAAAAGTGAATGCTGTTCCCCTGATATTAGAGACAGGGAATTTCAAATTATCTTTTGTTTTCCATAGCTAGAAATACCCAGTTCCACCAAGCTGCTGGACTCCCTCACTAGAAAGGTTTAGGCTTGCAAAAGATACTTGATGCCAGAGAGGCAGTTTTTATTATTGATTTCAAATAGATAGATAGTAGGTACTTTCCCTTGAGGTGGGCACTGACAGAGGAAGGCTCGAGGCAAAGACCACAGGACCCATCACTGGAGGAGACAGGGCCACACCTGAGACCATCACACAGCTACAGACAGATCTTGGACCCAAGACCAATGTTCCCGCCAACGAGTGACTAGGTGTGTGCAAATTCTTTTTCATTTGAGCAACAGTTTTTTAAAACCAACAAACTTTGAGCGCCAGTATTAACATTGCATTTCTGTATACAGCACAAAGAAAAAATGAATTGAGCCACACTCTGAAATGTAAGAGCAATCACTCACATGCTTAGCTTAGAGGGAACTATGCTCTGGATCACAGCTAAGTGTGTGACACACATCTGAGGGACACAACCTAGGTCTGGCCAGATAAGTAAAAATCACTGAGCTCAATAGGAAAGTGACAGAAAGGTCAGACAACACAGAGAAAAAAAAAGACAAACACAGTCAAACAATGTTATGGTTTGTTAGTATGTGGACCCTGGGTCGAGGTGTCACCGCCCACAGGGAGGAGCCCTGTGAGCCTCACCGTCGGGACGCATGGCCCCAGCAGACATCAGAGACAGCTGTGGAAAAGAGTCTTTATTGTATAGATAGAAGAACACAGCCCGCTGAGCGGGAGTACAGGAGAAGTGATGATGTCAGAGTAGAGGGGTATACCCAGAGGGAATACCTCAGAGAAGAAGATCCGGTAGTGGCCCACAGGGTGGGGTATGCGTAGTGGTGATAGGTTGTGGCCTGCAGCGCAGGTACACCGAAGGAGTCTCTCAGTAGTGATGATATGTAGTGACCTGTAGCACAGGAAATAACCAGGTAGTCTCTCCGTAGCGATGGTATGGTAGTGGCCTACAGTGAGGGTACACTGAGGGATTCCCCTCAGAGATGGTATGGTGGAGGTCCGAGGCACAGGAACACGGAGAGAGTCCTGGAGATGAAGCGGTAATGGCCTGCAGCGCAGGGTAAACTGGAGTAGCTCCTACTAGAGAGAATATAGTAGTGGCCCGCGGGACGGGGTACACTGGAGAGGATCCCACAAGAGTAGATAGAGTAGATCCACGGAGTTAGGAACTCACTAAAGTGTAGTTCCAGGAAGGGTCCCGAGGAGCGGGACAGACAGCAGTTCAAGGCAGAAGGCCCTCCAAGGAGCGGATATCCAGAGACGAGGAAGGGCCCCCGTGAAGTGGGTACCCAAGACATCTCACGCCAAATGCAGGAACAGGAAGTTCGTGAGCGAGAGCTGATTCAGCAACGAGGGAACTCCTTGCTAACTCGTCGATAGGCAGGGCTGGTCGGGTTAAGTACAGCAGAGCGAAGACATCATCAGGAGGGGACGCCCCCGAGGTTCCCGCCATGACATGTACAAGAGAGGCCCTTGTGCGCGTGCCTATATGATTCCTGGGGCAAGATGGCGGTCGGCCGCGCCCATGCTGTCCCAGGAACGCCAGGCAGGTCAGCCATCGCTGGCAGAGGTCGCCGTTCTCCCCAATACTGACAAGGCAGCAAAGAAAGAGGTAAGCATTAGTGGTCGCAGCCGTCTGCGACCGACGGGCGTAACAAACAAGGCAAAAATACTTATCGTAAGAGGGACACTTTTTTTGATTCAGCAGAGCCTGGAAGAGAAAATATAACCCACATAGAATCAATTTCTTAAAATACAAATTTTCAGTTTGTGTACAAGTTTGGGACACTGAGCTCAGTAGGAAAATGACAGAAAGTACAGAAGAAACCAGAAAAGATAACACATACAGCCAAGCAAGACAAAGATGGATTTTTATTGAGATGGCAAAATATGATGGTGCCTGTTATGATGGCCATTATAGCATGGCGCTGTTAAGAGTACTTCAGATAAAGTGTGACAGATATATTGGTGATAGTATTTTGGCAAATCTCTCACTAAAAGAGTTGGTGGGCATTGATTAACTTTAACTAATTTGAATACATTTCTGTCATCTATAAATTTGATCATCTCCATCTTTACACCCTTTTTCATATCGTTAATAAATATGTTAAACAATACTGATCAAAGTACAGATCCCTTGAGCATTCCACTATTCACCTTTCCCCACTGGGAAAACTGCCCGTGCTCTTTGCTTCCTATCCTATAACCAGTTACAAATTCACAATAGGACATTGCCTGCAATACTATGATTTTTTTTAAATTTCTGATGAGTTTCTCATGAGGGACTTTGTCAAGCACCTTTTGAAAATCCAAATACACTATGATGTAGATTTTAAAAGCGTTGCTCGTACGACACTGGGCCCTTACACGCATATGTGGGCCACGTGCGAGCAACACAAATTTTAAGAAGCCAGGAAGTATGCGCATACATATCCGTGTGCACGTCAAGAATGAGGGAGGCAGAAAAGGGGGCAGGGAATGGGCATTCCGAGGGGAGGCCAAGATTTACGTGCATAACCCCTGAATTTTGCAAGGTTTCCCGTGGCAACGCATGCCACGTTACCTGCATAACTTTACTACTGGTCCTGATGAGGCGCAATTCTGGAGATCTGGGATCTTGAACACCCGCAGGGGGGGGGGGGGGCGGGGGGGGGGGGGAAGAGAGAGAGAGAGACGCTCTTTTAAAAAGCCAAACTGACAACCTATGTACCTCCCTCTGTAAGAGGGGCACTTTCAACTCAGGGTGTGTTTTGGGGGGGGGGGGGCAATGTTACATTGGTCTGCCTAGGGCACAAGGACCTGTAGACCTTTGTAAAACTGCACCCCCCCCCCCCCCCAATACCCACCCTGAGTTGAAAGTGTCCCTCTTACAGAGATAGAGATATAGAGTGTCAGATTGGCTCTTTAAAAGTCTCTCTCTCCCCACACCCCCCACCTCTGAGTATGCGCATAAAGGCACCACGCATATGCACAGTAGGATCATTTTAAATGATACACATGTACGTGCATGCACGATATAAATATTTTTACTCGTGTGCCCAATACACGTGTTTATGGGTGCATGCGCGCTCCTTTTAAAATGTACTTGTTTGTCAATCAGTTCACTCATCCATATGTGTGTGTGTGTGTGTGTGTGTGTGTGAGGATACATTTGTACTTCAAAGAAGTCTAAAAGATTAGTAAGGCATAACTTTCTTTTTTTAAATCCACATTGGCTTTTCTCCATTAAGCTATGTTTATCCATACACCCAGCAATTCTCTTCTAAACAATTGTTTCCATGATTTTGCCCAGCTTCAACACCAGGACCACCACTGGAGCTCTTTTTAAAAATTGTTATTATATTGGCTACTTTCCAGTTCTCAGGTACGGCAGCGGATTATGATGATAGGTTACAATCAATATTAGTCTGAAATGTCATATCTGGTCCTACGTGCGTAGGTGTTTGAAAATCTGCCCGTGTATGTTAAAGCAGAGGTTCTCAACCCTGTCATGAGGTATATCTAACTGCTCTTATTTTCAGGATACCCATAATTAATATACATTAGATATATTTCATACATTGGTGACCTAACTTGTGTAAATCTATGTTATGGATATTTATTGTAGATTTCCTGAAAATTACACGGGTTAAGTGTACCTTCACAAGGGGACTCGATGTCCAAAACACGACTCATCCAAAAGTGCAAGTACAATAATCAAATGCTTTTCAAAGGTAAAATAAAGTAAAAATTACATTTTAGAAGTTACTTACCGCTACTTGTTATACTCACCCCAATGCCGCCAGATGAATCTGGCCACTCGAAGTGGCAGGGAAAGGCTGCCACTCCTGCTCTCCTAGGCCCGCAGGCAGGGGTCATAAGAGCCCCGTGGCAGTAATCCTTGCTTTCGACGCCCCCGATGATGTTACATGGCCGGGTATTTTGCTCAGCAAAGGTCACCTGTCTGTCAAGCCTTGCTCCAGTCAAGCCTTGCACTGCTCCAGTCTTTAGCCTCAGCCTTGCTCCACATCCGCCTTCAGCTCCAGCCACAGTCAGATCTTCAGTTTCAGCTTGTCTCCAGCCTCATGTGGCTCTTCACACAAGGCTGGAGGTTGTCCATAGACACAGCTTTCTGGACCTCATCATAGTCCGGCTCATACAAAGACTTGTTTGCCCACTTCAGCGCAGACCTTAGGGCTTGCGCTACAGCAAGAGGGGCTCACGTTCACGTCTCTGCAACACTACTATGTCATATCTAGAGATTAGTTGATGTTAAAAGTTTTCAGATGAAAGATAAGAGAACCCTGCCTTTGAGTATTGTTGTTGATTGATTTCATCTTTTTATGTGGAGTACTTGCTGGGTGAGTTACACTGCATCCAGAAATTGGCGATAACTATAAAAATATTAACTTGCTATTATAAGCTCTTTTCATCCAATCTCCCCACATGTTTTATAGTTGCCACTTCAAAAACTCTGAGCAGTCATCTCTGGGTCTGATTCCTTTATTCATTTTGGTGCCTGGTTTGCAAGATAACTTCCATGAAGAGAAGAGAATGAATAATGTTATTATCATTGTTATTACCCAATTACCAGTGTGTAAACTGAAGCCTAGAGAGATAAAATTACTAGACAAATGGTAAGGACTTGCTTGTCATAGCACACAGTATAACATAGCACAGTATAATTCCCAGTTCAATGATTATTATTGACCTCTACCCTTACCCGTTTCCTACTGCTATCCTCCACTGTAATATTAGACAGATTATGTAAATGCTTAATCTTTAGGCCGTTAAGAGTTTTTGTGTCTATATAAAGTGATTCACAGTGGTGCAAAAGGACATGGATGTTTTTCAATCCATTCAATCACAAGGCTGTTTTCTGGCTCATAAATAACTGAAGGACATGCCTTCCAAAAAAAAAAAAGATTTTCTATTTTATATGTTTTGCATTGGATCTAAGAATGTCGTCTGTTTTTACTTTGTATTCCGTGCATTTTGATCATCTGCTAAATCATGTTTGACTCCACTTCAAGCTGACCCCCCTGTTATTCCTAAGGGAATTTATGATAATTGAATCCTTTGAGGATGACGCAAAACATCTGTAATGTTTCAAGATAGGCAGCGGCAGGCATTTCTATCACCACCACGGCAGAGAGGAGTTTTGTGCCGTATTCAGTAGCATTACATACGATTTCCTCTCTCAGCAGGCAGCTAAATCATCCATTTTCAGGATTTCAAACATTTCTCTCTCTCTCACTGTTCCAAATCAGTGTCTCCTCTAGCTAGGGGCAGAGAGGCATCGCTGTTTGTTCGCAGTGTATCATGGGAGCTTGAGGCTTTTGGGAAACCGAGATAAGCAGCATCCTGGCTCAGTCTGCAGTATTTAAATGCTGTCATTTTTTTTGTCAAACCAAGTAGCAGGAAATTATTAAAGCACCTAAGAGACCTGACAAAGCAATATGAGATCTTTTTTCTAAAGCAGCAATACTGGCAAAAAAAAAAAAAAAGATATTTTTAGCAATCAGTTGTTAGTTATAAACACAGCCCACACTTTCCTGCAGCAGCTCAAGGGCAGATTCTGCAGCTAAACTTGAAAAGTTCAGTGACAAAGCTTCTGAAATTCTGCAGCAATTGTACCACAATAGTGAAAAAAATTTGCATATATTTGCATATTAAATGATCTAACTTCTTTACTTGTAAACATTTCTGATATTTTCTGTGTCCAACAAATTGATTTGATCATTTGGGGGGGGGGGGGGGGGAGGGTTCACAGTGATCAAGACTGGGAAAAGAGTAAGGGATATGGAGAATGGGGGGAAAGAAAGGATCTGAAGCAGGAGGGGCAGATGGATAGGGGGTGGAAGGAGAGATGGAGGGGCAGAGGAAGGGAGGATTGGGGAAAGAGACAGCAGAAGGAGGAGGAGAAAATGAGAGCATGAGGAAAAGGATCAGGGAGGGGGAGGAGGAAAATGGGGGTTCTGTATCATGGAGGGAAGATCCTATCACAACCCACAGCTCCTCTGATCCCCTCATTCACATTCTTCCCCTCCCCTCCATAGATCCCCTTACTCTCCTCATCTCCTGCACCTTGACCCCCTCCTCTACTCATATCCCACAGCACCTTTAATCCCTTCCCATTTTCCCTGCATTTTCCTCACACCCCGCAGCCTCGTCTCTTCACTCCTTTCACCCCTCCCGCAGCCACACACACAGTTTGCCTGCTTAGTTTGGGGGAAGGAGGTTAGGTGAAGGGAGGAGAGAACTTTCTCTCTCCCCCCCCTGCCCCCAGATTGGCACGGATTAGATTTCTCTCCCCACCCCTGATGCACACTAATTCTTTCACTCACACGCACCTGCTCAGGCTATCACTCTCTCACGTCCCCAGGCTCGACCCCATCAGCCTCAATCCTTCCACCTATTCAGTTGCAGCTGCAGAAGGGCAGTATTTTCAAACCTTTGCCTTCCATTCTCTTCATCGTATTTCTTTACATTTCTTCCTTGATCCTTCAATTTCTTTCCTGTTTTCTTCATTCTTTTACATAGATTTATGTTGATGTATATGTCTGAGGAATTATTATTTTTTGTCATGTTGAACGCGACCAAGATCTTTGCTTTAGTTTAGTGGATTATAAGTGATGATAAATAAATACATTTCTATAAATCCACATTCAGTAAGCTGGCGAGCACACGAGGACTGTATCTGTGGCAGATATTCAGCAGGATATATTGAATATACTAAGTTAAAGTTATGCAGAAGTTTACTAGGATAACTTTAAACATAACCAGCTACATCTGAATATAACAAGTTAGGTTTAAATGTATCCAGGTATGTGTGTCTGAGTAATTTTAATCTTAACCAACTAAACTCAAAAATATCAAATAATTAAACCTTCCAGGCCACTAGGCCCAATCTGCAACCCTCCACAATAAGTAAAGCTTATGTTGGGCCATAGCACCCGACAGATTCCGTCTCCCCACCCCAACCCTTCAGCTCCTCCAAAAGAATTAAAATATGTTAACTTAAAATGTCTCAAGAACTGAAAAGTAATATTATGATCCAGAATACTCAGTAAGCATGGCGATGGTGAAGGAAGATTAGGAAAAAACATCCAGACATCTCAGCATTTATTATCTTAGATGGTAATATGGATTTTCCAGCTGGGTGTCTCAGTTTCATAATTGGTATGAATTGGGAATATGTAATTTGGGAAGCCTGATGGATGAAATGAGCGGTGAGATTTTCTTCTTTGAAGCTATTAAACAAAACTGGGAACTACCAAACTCTCATTTTATAGCATTTTTACAAGCTAGACACTATTTTATACCTGTAGCACGTCAAATTTGAAAAGCATTAAAAGAACAGGGATAGATGAAACCATCTGGGATATTACAGTCAAACAGTAGGATCTCTTACTGGTATTTAATAGGAAGAGATAATTATGATGAAACTTATTTAAAAAGACTTGTGACACAATGGACTTGAAGAATGCAAAATGAGAAAGACAAAAACATGTTAAGAATGTTTGAACTTCCTTATTAAATGACTATAAATGCAAATTTAAGAGAAATGCAATTTACAATATTACATAGACTCTATATAACCAGAGTGAAAGGTTTTAAGATGAAGTTCTGGGAGATGATTTATGTAATAAGTGCAAAATTAAAACTGGCACATTAAAACACGTTTATAGAATGTCACAAACTGAGGGAAGCCTGGAACTTGATATCACATGTGGAGAAAATCACTGGAAAAACATATGGAGTGGTCAAACTATTCAGTATTACTAAGTAATATAGAAATTTAAGTGGGATTATGATAGGGATGAAAAGATTTTTCTTTTTAGAAATGTTTATTGCAAAAAAAAAAAAAAAAGAATTATTTCAGAGCGAATATACAATTTGGGAGTCTAGCATGAAGCAATGTACATGAAGCCCTCTCCTCCCCCCAAACTAAAAATGCCATGTGAGCTCTACACCCCACCCTTCCCATCCACCAGGAAACCCGCCAAAACCCCTAAGAGCATGGTACATTCATACCACTCCTAGTGGCATCCAGTATTGCTGCCATGTGATAATCTGACAGCAACACTGATCATGTATGTTACACTTGTTACATGACAGTACACACTACCAGCGTTGCTGTCAACACAATGCTGGGATGCCACCAGTAGCAGGAAGGGCCATGGGGACCAGCAGCACCGCACATGCTTAACATCCCTGAGGACTGTGCTACTGCTCCTGTCTTCTGGTTGTACATCCACTTCAGCCTCGTCCTTCTTTAACGCACATCCATACATGGAGCATTTGAGGAGGCATTGTCCCATGTACCCCTCCAAATTACACCAATGCCATAGCCCTTCCAATCCCAATCTCACTCACTCTCCTTCGCTTCCCTCTGATCCTGCTAGAGACTTGGGGCCTAGCAGCAGAGGAGGAAGGAGGTGGCCCAAGATACCACATTGTATGTCCTTCTCCTTCTTCTAAGAAGCCTGGGACCAATGTGGGGAAGGGAAGAGGAGGAACTAGCAGGAATACCACCTCTACGGCTGCCGCTTCTGACACTGCTGACCATTGCAACCCGCAGTCCTCCCAGCATCCCTTACCACAGCCATAGAATCAGGGCAGACTGGGGGGTCCTGGTTATAAACAACAAGATCAATCAGATCCCCCATCTTCATTCTGATTTACCTTTTATTCTTGAGGAAATATTTAGTGTTTTAACTCTTTCACGTTTCCCTTTAGACAGACTCTCACTGTTATGAACATACCTGGGAACTTTTGAGTTCAGATCAACTTGAGATTGACATGGAATAGCGGGGGGTGCCAGATGCAAGTAAACTTCCTCCCCCCACCTCTGACTGATATGGATTAGCAGGGAGGGAGGGGAAAAGGGGCGAATGTCCTCTCCCTCCCCATAGATTGTTATGGATTAACAAGAAGAGGGGAGACATTGCTTTCTTACCACAGACTCTACTGCCTCAGGCTCACTCCCACAATACACTCTTACACGCGCACACACACACACACAATTGCTCTCACACATCCTCTCTCACACACGCATAAACAGACTCTCGTTCTCTTTTTCCCCACCTTGCCTCCAGGCCTGACACCCTCCTGCCTCTGATTCACCCACCTATTCAGTGATAGCTGCAGGGGAGCCATTCGGCTGTGGCTGCTCCCTCCCTCCTTCTGTTCTCCACACAGACTTACATTAGGCCAGCTATTCTTTCTTTCAAGTTTGTCGATGCAATGCCAGCTCTTTTCTTCCAAGCTACATAGGCAGACTCGGTTAGGAGCAGTACCTGGCAAATTTCCAGTATTTTTCCAGAGACCTGGCAGTATTGCCAGGTAGGATCTGGAGAGTTCCCAGATATGATTATGAATCTATCGAGGCACCACTCTACTGATCCTTATTGGAACCGTACGGGCATCAGACTCATAATATGTAAAGTATGAAACTAGCATATACAGTAAAAGGGTAGATTTGGCAAAAGAAATTTTAAAAAACAGACTTCGAATTATGTACATGCCTATAGGGCAGTGTCTAATGCAGCAAAATCCCTCCCCTTGTAGATATCTGATCATAACCTTCCCACCCCCTCCTTTCAAGCCTTCAATCGTTCTGCTTCCCACGCCCCCTCCAGTCTTTCCCCACAACACAAATCTTTTTCTTGGCCCCCTGCACAGGTCTCTGATCTTTCTTGTTGCCAGGCCTGGCCTTAGGACGGTCTGGGGCCCTGGAATGCTGATTATGCATGACTCCACCCCCAAGCTGACAGGAAGTGATAAATGTCAGGGGTGGGGGGCTGCCATGACTGTGCAGGGACCCTCAAAGTGCAAGGCCCTAGTGTGGTTGCTACCATTTTCCCCACTAAAGACGGCACTACTAGCTGCCCCTAGCTCCATTAGCAGTGTCGTTATCAACAGCAGGTTGAATGAACATGTAACTAAGCCAGACTGTGCTGATAGGCCTGCTTTTCATTGTCAAAAACTTAAATCGACCAGTATGTATCAGAATAAAATGTGCACACCTTTTTTTTTTTTCCCAAAGCATGTAAATATCCAAGAAAATGTATAAGAATGGAAAAAAGAAAAGAAAACCTAGAAACAACATCCAGATGAAGAGCAATAGGGCAAAGAAGTAGGAAAATGGATATTTTGTGGCATCTAGCTAGTATTTCTGTTTAACTCTAGTTGATTTTTCAGTATAATTAAAAAACAAAGGATCTTTTCCCTCTGCTGGTCTGGGTTTGTTTTCTTCACATGGCATCTAGTGTTCATAATGAGGTGTTAACAAGCAGTCAATTACAGATGCTAATTAGATGGAGGGGATTGAGGGGCTTCTGTTTCTATAGAACAAAAGCATGTTAATAAATAAGTCATTCAAAATGTAAAAACTATTATCCTTGTCCTTCTTCCAAACAGCCCAGGGAAAAGTGGGATTAAAAAAAAAAAAAGAGAGAGCTTGCCACCAAAAGAAAACTCATGCTTTCAGTGAGGGTTTTATGGTTTAAAAAAAAAAAGTAAAAAAGTAAATTAAAAATGCAAATAAATAAAATTAACATGTGAATGAAATCTTCCTCTACTGATATGAAGACTGGAGTTCATGCTTCTCATCTTGCTCCATCTTTTTGTTTGTTGAGCTGAATACTGCAGTATCCCAAATTTTGTCTCATAGACCTGTGTGCATAATTTCATTTGAAAGGCAAACCTGGAAAGTGATGCAGTTTTGCATATTCATGAACACTCCTGAGTCAAAGTTATGTTCACGTTCCAATATGTGCCTGAAAAAGTTAGATACTGCAGTTACAGGAACCGGTGTCCTATATCTGTGATTGATAAATAGGTTATAACCAGACCACTAGATGAGTCCACATGAAAGTCAAATGGCAAAGTGGAATTATCTTGCAAACTCCTTAATCCCCAGTGTCAAGGGTGATTTTTTCAAACCCAGCAATTTCTTCTTGCTCCTATGGGACCTCCAACTCAATTAGAGGTCATGCACCATAGGCCTTCATTTACTACTTTTCTTCTAGCACAGCCATCACACGGGCCGATACAGTAAAGTCCATGGGAGAGCGGACGAACGCCCGCTCTCCCGGCGCACGCACCGGCCCTTCACCGGTGCGCGCGATTCTCTATTTAAATTAGGTGACGCGGTAGATCCGGGTAAAAGGAGACGCTAGGGACACTAGCGCGTCCCTAGCGCCTCCTTTTTGACAGGAGCGGCGGCTGTCAGCGGGTTTGACAGCCGACGCTCAATTTTGCCGGCGTCGGTTCTTGAGCCCGCTGACAGCCACGGGCTCAGAAACCGGACGCCGGCAAAATTGAGCGTCCGGTTTTCGGCCCGACAGCCGCGGGCCGAATTCAAAATATATATATTTTTTTTTTTTTACTTTTTTTACTTTTCGGGACCTCCGACTTAATATCGCTATGATATTAAGTCGGAGGGTGCACAGAAAAGCAGTTTTTACTGCTTTTCTGTGCACTTTCCCGGCGCCGGAAGAAATTAGCACCGACATTTGGGTCAGCGCTAATTTCTGAAAGTAAAATGTGCGACTTGGCTGCACATTTTACTTTCTGTATCCTGCGCGCATACCTAATAGGGCCATCAACATGCATTTGCATGTTGAGGGCGCTATTAGGTGCCGCGGGTTGGATGCGCATTTTCCTCCCCTTACTGAATAAGGGGTAAGGGAAAACGCGCATCCTAGAGCAGGCTAACAGTGCGCTCCATCGGAGCGCACTGTTAGCCTGTCAGGCCGATACAGTACAGTGCCTGTCAGGCCGATACAGTACAGTGCGCTCCATCGGAGCGCACTGTACTGTATCGGCCTGACAGTGAGAGCCCTAGGCTAGGGAGCTAAGACCTCAAATCCCACTAGAACCCACTTCATATGGAACCCGAGTCTGGACACTAGCAGGCGATGCAATACCATGCACGCAGGTTAGTGCACAGGTTAACCCGTGGTGAGCGTTTTGGACGCGCCTCCATAACCCCTTATTCACAGGCCAATACAGTAAAGTGCAGCCGCGGTTACCCTGCTTCTAACCCGCTTTCTACTCACAATTTGGCCACATTAGTCCAACCCACAATTCACTATCCCTTTTAACCCATCCCTACCGCTTCTTTAAATCAACGAGAAACCCTTTCCGCCCGCGGCATGTATATGAGATGTAAACGATCGGATTAGCTATTCCCTCCCATACAGTAACGTGCGCCCCGATTATCGCTTTTTTTAAGCTGCAGTTTTGCCGCATGTTTAGCCTGCTAATTTACCGCCTACCCTTACCCCTGCATTAGTGTGGAGCGTCAGGTCAGAGAGACGAAATTTCACGGGCAAACGACCCCCTCACCCCCCGGGACAAGAGCCAGGATCGGGCAAACTTTCCCCCAGCCCCCGCTCACCTGCCCTGGTCGCGTCCATGGTGCCGGTCTCCCGTGCAGGCGCGCTGACAGCTCCGGAGCAGGAAGGAAGGACCTGTTGTTTCCAAGCATAAGCTAAACTCTTGCCTGCCCAACCTAAAATCCAACGCGCCAGGAAAGCCACTCTTCAGATCACGACTAATCCCATCCCCCAGCCCCCGCTCACCTGCCCTGGCCGCGTCCATGGGTGCCGGTCTCCGGGGCAGCCCCAGTCCTCTCTCCCATCCTCCCGGGGGCAGCCGGCAGCGAGAGCAGCCCAGGGCGGATCGCAAGGCGGCTTCCAGCAGCCCCCGCCGGCGAGGGTGCGTGAACGCATGCCGTGACCTGAGCGCCCGGCTGGACGTCAGAGGTCACGGCGTGCGCCCATTCACCATCGCCGGCGAGGGCTGCCCGGAGGCAGTAGTAACTTTTCAGATAAAGGTAGGGGGGGTCTAGATAGGACCGGGAGGGTGGATTAGGTAGGGGAAGGGAGGGGAAGGTGCCGGGGGGGGGGGGGGGGTGGAAGGAAAGTTCCCTCTGAGACAGCTCCAATTTCAGAGCGGCCTTGGAGGAAACGGGCAGCACGCGCAGGGCTCGGCATGCGCAAGTTGCACAAATGTGCACCCCCTTGTGCGCGCTGACCCCGGATTTTATAAGATACGCGCGGCTACGCACGTATCTTATAAAATCCAGCGTACTTTTGTTCACGCCTGATGCGCGAACAAAAGTAAGTGCACGCGCTGTCTTTTAAAATGTACCTCAGTGTGCGTAATTCAGGACACACAAACTTTAAGTAGATGCCTCTATTTTATGAAGTGTGCAGTGGGAGCTGTATACCTTATAAAATACCAGACATTACCACTCCAAAAGTATATGTGCATTTTTCAGTACATGCATACTTTTTGAATGCAGGGATCCGCATAGTTTATGCACTATCAGGTACTTTTTCAAAGGAGTTAAACATGTAAATGTAACATACTATCACTGCAATTTTCAAAAGCCATTTACATCGGTAAAGTGCATTTACACATGTACAATCAAGTTTTAAGCATGTAAATTCTTTTGAAACTCAGGCCCTTATTTTATAAAAGTATGCCTATATATTTTGCTCACTCAGGGGTAGATTTTAAAAGGTTGCGCGCGTCCATGTGCAGGTGCTACCCAGCACACGCACATGGATGCCCGATTTTATAACATGCGCACTCAGGTGCACGCATGTTATAAAATCGGGGGTCGGCATGCGCAAGGGAGTGCACAATTGTGCAACTTGCGCGCGCCGACGCCCGCGACCTTCCCCCATTCCCTCCCAGGCCGCTCTGATTTCGGAGCAGCCTTGGAGGGAACTTCCCAATCCCCTAACCTAACGTCCCTTCCCCTTCCCCTCCCACCCCTAGCCCTATCCTAACACCCCCCCCCCCCGACCTTTATTTTACCTGTTGCGCACGCCGGCAACCTGCCAGCACGCTATCCTCCGACACAGCAGCAAATGGCCACTGTGCCAGAAGCCTCTGGCTCCGCCCCACCCCCCTTGGACTGCCCCACACCTTTTTAAAAGCCCTGGGACATACGCACATCCCGGGGCTTTACACACATCGCCGGGCCTTTCTAAAATAGGCCCAATACACGTAGGCTTTTTAAAATCTGGTGCTCATAATAATCCTTTGTTTATGAGCAGAGGCAGGGAAAGAGAGAAAGTGACTCAGTAGAGAACAATATGTCACTCTACTATTTATACCACTGTAAGAGGGCGCACTTTTAACTCAGAGTGGGGTTTGCGGGTGGGGAAGGTTTGGGGGGGGGGGGTTTGCATCGCAGTAGGAGGCACGAACAGCAAAGTTGACATCACAAAGATTTTCTGCTGTTTGAATTGATGAAAGGTACAAGAGGAGTTGGTTTGGACAATGCACTCTCTACCTAGCTTCAAACAAGCAGGCAAAAGAGAAGTCAGATTTAATATCTGTGACTTAACAGGTATAAAAGCATGCATATTCCATTTATAAAATAAGTAAATGTGCATGCACTTCAAACCCAGCCCCGAAACTCTTTGTATGCCTTGCCACATAAGTAGCAAGAAGCCATGAGCATTTATGTATCATGCACAGAGGCTACTTATGTGCATACTGTATACACACACAACTCCCTTTAAGTCTATGAAAATTACCCCCTCTATTTGGGGAAAAAAAAATCTTATTTTAGGACTTTGATTGTAAAAGATTAGGACCATTTTTGTCAATTTTTTTCAGGTAGTAAATCATTTTTATATGTTTACCTTACTGAAGGGATTTTTAGTAGTGCCCCTGTTGTGGATTCATCAAAACTTTATGACTTTTATTTCCTCTAAAAATTCACTGATTGAGCCCATTAACGATCTGGCAACAAAGAATGCTGGCCTTTCTGCGGATGGTGTTTTTCAGACATTTTCTCAGATGAGGCCAAAAGATATTAGGTCCATTATAGGCAACATTAAATCTACTAATTGTAGTTATGATCCTTGTCCTTCTCATTTGATGAAAGAAGATTATTTTGTAAACCTGATCCAGCAGATAATGTAACTTTCCCTAGCAGTGGGGTCTTTACTGTCAAGTTTGAAATCAGCAGTGATTCATCCACTAATGAAGAAGCCCTCCCTGTAGCCTAGGGATGCCAGGAGCTACTGTCCGGTCTCCAGTCTTCCTTTTTCAGGGAAGATTGTAGTACAGAAGGTGGTAGTCCAGTCATGTACGTTTCTAAATACAAATGCAGTTCTGAATCCTTACCAATACAGTTTCATGCATGGTTTCAGCACATTAATTCAGTTGCATTAATAAATGACCAAAGGAGCAATCAGGATGGGGGCACAAAATCATTATTGGTACTTATTTATCTCATAGCAGTTTAGGATTTCTTGGAACATGGAATTCTTTGTTAGTTACAAGAAGCTGGTAAGGTTTTCCTCCCACAAGCCCAAAGGGTGTCTTATTGGAGAGCAACTTTCTGCTCTGTGGCTGTTAGAGCTTGGCTCCCACTAGGGGTTAGTATCATCCTTAGTTCTGTTTAATCTGTATTTAAAGCCACTCAGGGACTTACTGCAAAGCCTGAATATTAGATATTACAGTTAGTCAAGTGACATACAGCTCTGCATTCTTCTGTCTCCAAGTTGCTCAATACTTACAGTCAGATCCAATGTCTGGCAAGAATTTCTGAGTGGCTGAAGGAAAACAAACAAAGACAGAGATACTTTAAATGAGAAAAGCTTCTACCCTTCATCTTCCCTCACTTTCAATGGTGGAGGGAGTGGGACTTACTCCTAGTTCTGAGGTAAAGTCTACGGGATGCTCACTGCACTTGTGAGCTGTTCCCTTTTCCATCTGTGCCATAGTCAACAACTGTGCTCCCTTTAAAAGCCCGTGGATCTGATGAAGATAATCTATGCATTCATCATTTCCTGGCTAGATTATTATAATTCTTTATAATTTGGATAGCCGCAACTTGGTGTGCAAAACTGCAAAGGCTTCAAACTATCTAAAAATCAGCAGGCCGATTGGTATACGGCAGCAGTGTAAGAGAGCATATTAAGCCTGTGTCAAAATGTCTGCAATGGCTTCTGATAGTTCAAAATTGTATTGCTCACATTCAAAGCACTACACAATATGAGGCCTTTGTGTCTGATGGACAAGTTAGAATATGTGCCATCACGGTCTCTGAGGTCTCAAGATGAATTTTATCTGCAACTCCCTTCAGGGAGGGAAGTAAGACTACAGTCCATCAGAAAGCACACTTGTTTTAATATGTTGTTCTGGTTCTTTGGAGCTTTCTTCTCAAAGAGATCCAGATTAATGATAATTTAATGTTATATTAGAAAAAAGTGAAGGCATGATTGTTTTCACTTGTTTTCAATGTCTGATTTACATTTTTGTAAGGGTTCAGAATGGTACTGCATAGGTAGGGTTAATCCACATTTTTCAGAATTGCTTTTATTGCTAATTGTTATCAAGTATATGGTTGTACTGTTCATATTATTGATGCTATTGCTTAATTCTTGTATTTAAATGTTCATTTTGTCGTTAACTGCGTTGAACAAAATTGAGTGAAGTGATATAAAATGTGAAGAAATAAAATATCACCTTCACTCTGCTAAGACACCACCTTCTCCCCCTTCCTCTTTCCACTACCATTGTAATATAATCTGAGATTCACTTGTTTATTCAAACATCTTCTATCTTTACCAGCTCATTTACCTTTAACTAATAAAGGAAGTTTAACTCTCGAAAGCCAGTCAAAGAACATATTAGTCCAATAAAAAGATATCACCATATATTTTTTGTTGCTTTTTTCCATGTATTCAGGCCAACACACTACTTTATTGTTGGGAATCCCAGCCGTGGCCATCTGCAGTCAGGTCCCCCCTTACTGCCAAGTTCGCTTCCTGCTCCGTCGGGGCCTTCTCGCGGCATTCTATATTCAAGAAAATTTGGAAAAGGGTTTTATCCGGCCTTCCAAATCACCAGCCAGAGCTGGATTCTTTTTTTTTGGCAAAAAGGATGGATATCTTCGTCCATGTACAGACTACAGAAGACTCAACGAAATTTCTATCAAGGATCGCTATCCATTACCTCTGATTTCACAGTTATTTGACAGACTCCAGGGGGCCAAGATTTTCACAAAACTAGACCTAAAGGGGGCATACAACTTGGTCCGCATTCGTCAAGGAGACGAGGGGAAAACAGCCTTTAATACTCGCGATGGCCACTTCGAGTACATGGTCATGCCTTTTGGCCGTATTCCAAAATATGATGAATGAGATTCTGCGAGATATGCTTTACCAATGTGTGGTTGTGTATTTAGACAACATACTAATTTTCTCCCAGGATTTGCAAAGCCATCAGATAGACGTTGCCAGAGTCCTGCAAAGACTATGTGATAACCGTCTCTACGCCAAGCTCAAAAAATGCACTTTCCATCAGGAGTCCGTTCCCTTTTTGGGCTATGTGGTGTCTAGTAGGGGGTTCCAGATGGATCCACAAAAGACCAAAAGTATACAGGACTGGCGTCAACCCACTGGTCTCAAAGCACTCCGCCACTTCCTCGGCTTCACTAATTATTATTGCACATTCATCCAAAATTACTCTACCTTGACGGCACCACTAACTGCCTTGACAAGGAAGGGAGCCAACCCTTCGCAGTGGTCTCCAGAAGCTGTTGCGGCGGCTTTTCAAACCCTCAAAGAGGCTTTTCTAAAAAAAACCTTGCCTTCACCATCCAGACTCTTGACGTCCATTTATAGTTGAGGTTGATGCCTCGATGTCAGTGTAGGGGCCATTCTTAGCCAGAACAGTGATACCCATACTCTACACCCCTGCTGTTTTTTTCCCAGTGTTTTTCTCCTGCCGAGAGAAATTATGGAATAGGAGATAAAGAGCTGTTGGCTATTAAGCTAGCATTTGAAGAGTGGCACCCTTGGTTAGAGGGGGCACAACATCAGATAACTGTATACACAGACCACTAAAACTTGGAATATCTGCAACATGCACATAGACTTAATCATAGACAAGCCCTATGGTCTTTGTTTTTTAATCAGTTTGACTTTCTACTCAAGTACCACCCTGCTGACAAAAACAGATGCACAGATGCTCTCTCAAGATCCTTCACTGTTGAAGATGTTTCGAAAGCACCTTGCTACATAATCAACCCTGTTAAGGTCATTCTTGCTGCTACCCATTCCATTCCAGCTGTGAAGACAGTAGTTCCATGGTCCTTAAGAAAGAAATTTGTTAAATGGGCTCATGATGCTCATCTAGCCGGTCACCCGGGACAAGCCCATACGCTATTCACCCTAGAGAGATTCTACTGGTGGCCTTCAATGAAGAAGGATGTGCAAGCATACGTAGAATCTTGTGTCACCTGTGCAAGACAAAAGCCTCTGGCCGGTCACCCTTGGGGCCTTCTCCAGCCTTTACCTAGTCCAGAGGAACCATGGACGCATATCACAACTGACTTTGTCATTGACCTACCAGTGTCAACCTACCTACTTTCCCAGCTTCTCTTAATTTTTCCAGATATTGTTGCCTATATTTCTCTTTCTGTGATCTTTTATAGCAGGGGTGGCCAACTCTGGTCCCTGAGAGCCACAATCAGGCCAGGTTTTTATAATATACATAATGAATGTGCATGAGATATATTTGCATATAATGGAGATAGTCACTACTGCATATCTTCTTCAACAGGTGGACCCCCATCTCTGCTCCGCAATCCTTGAAATATCATCCAATGATCCAGGAAGCCCAAAGGCTCTCATTGATACCATTTATACAGCCATTCATTTTTCTCCAAAATATGAGCTTCCCTGCTGGGCCTTTATCCTTGACTGGGAGGATGGAGGAGAGTACCACCTGCACACCTATCTACTTTACCCACTCTTACAGAGCCATGAAGTCACTTTTGATACTATCTGGGTTGTAGCTATTAGTATAATTCATGCCAGCATTGATGAGCAACATTGTATAGTAGTTAGTAGGCTTAGGGATTTTTGGCAATATCTCCATATTAGATTTTGACACCCAACAAATGCACACTTCCTTGGACAACATATCGGGGGGGGGGGGGGGGGGGCAGATGAATGCCTCTGTTTCCCTCAGAAGCAAGTCACCATTTGCCTCCTAGGTGCAGTAGTTGTTGCGCCTGCAGCTTTGAGGTTTGCATGCTTTGGTTCCTCTAAATCATGGGATAGTAACTCCTCCTCCACTTTTGGGACTGCATACCAGTTCTTCAGGTCAAGGGAAATTGGAGCAGTGGTATAGGATCTAGTAGCTGTAATGATCTGGGTCCAGTTGTCATCTAGTGGTCCAGTTTCACCTACCCCTCTCCTTGAGTTCTCCATCTTGGATGCCTTGATAAACATTTCACTGAATCAGTTCTCATTCTCCCAGATGCTTCTCAGTCTCACCACATCCTCTCTTGAGTTTCTCCACCTGTTTCTGGAGGGAGTCAATCTGCAGACACATTTCTCACTAAACTGGTTCCTCACTCTGTATCAGACAGCAGTAGAACTAGTCACAGCAGCAATAGCACTGGCGATATGATGTTTCTTGGCCATACTTCAGTTAGTGACAATTTCTGGTACCTGCTGAAAGAAATGAGAATGACCTGCCAAAGTCCCTGCCTTTTCCTCAGCTGTCATGCAAGTAAAATTAGCTAGCCTATGGAATCTAACTTCCACCTCTGTACTCAGACTCCCTGTTTGTGGTCCTGTTTGCTTGCTTACTTGATGTTTGGAAGTATGGAGTGTCTTATCTCATTCTTTCAGACTACAAAACATATTTATAAATCAGTGAGATATGTTTTTTTGGGTTGTTCCCTTTGTAGACTCTTATTGTCGAGGTTATAAACATAAACCAGAACAGCTAGAAATTATTACCATCACAAGATCTAATATAATGCTACCATTCAGCTCACAAGAAATTTAGTTAATTTGTTCTATTTGCAGAAAACACAAAATGACCTAATTTACTTGCTATCCCTCCTCTTTCTGACAACAAGCAAAGCTTTTCTCCAACTGATGACTAGTAATTTATCCTGAAAATTAATTACTTTAAATATATACTATGGTTTACTAATTAAGTTCCCCCTGAACTTTACTAAAGTGCTTTGATTCCATAAATAAGTAAATGTGTCTAAATTACTTCCTTGTGATACTCTCCAAACAATGTCAGCTTGTTCTGTATAATTCAAACCCCTAATCAGTAGGTTAGTCTATAAAGTTAGAATTGAAGGTAGAAATATGTGGGGAGGGAGTAAGCCCCTTCCCTTCTACTCTTTCTTTCTAAAGCTAAATAGAAAAAATGCCCAAGAGACAAAAAAGCAATGCAAAAAAATCCCTTTATCAAAAAAGAAAAAGCAATGGCAAAAAGCAATTAATAAAAATGATCTCCTTTCAAAATAAGGTCCAGCAGTTGAATTCAGCCAGAAAAATTAGCTGTTTGCAGTTCATTTCCTCCAAGAATAGATTTTTTTCTTAGCTGTGCTGATCTATATACAGAACTCAGGCACTAATACAATTAACAAAGGTAATGAGTTCCTTTCAAAACCCAGGCTTAAAAGAAAAAACTTTCCCTTTGAACTACTAAATCCAAAGGTAGGAAAAAAAAAACACTAGAACAAAGCAACCCCTTCCCTTCTACTCTTTCTTTCTAAAGCTAAGTAGAAAAATATACAAAAAACAAAATAGCAATGCCAACATTTTTTTCAAAAAATAAAAAGAACAAAATGCAATTAATAAAAAATGTCCTCTTTCAAAATAAGGTCTCGGCAATTGAATTCAGCCAGAAAAAAATAACTGTTTGTAGTTCATCTCCTCCAAGAATGGCAAAACTCTGTGCAGTGGACTTCTTGGAGGGGGGCCTTCTCCCAGGCATGACTTCAGTGCTGCTATTTGGTTAAAAGGGGCCAGCAATGTAAGAACAGCCACCCTGACTCATTTGCCAGTCCCTACCACATGATTGCCTTGGCATGTCCAGGCTGAAGAGATAGATGGGTAATTTGAGCCTAGATCTCCTGCACCCTGGTCTTTATTGAAACGTTTTGAAATGGCACAATACAGATACAAACTACATTGGACAATTTTTAACTCAATAGTATTAAAAATTTAAATGTGAGATTATTGATTAATAAATAACTCAAACTCTTATCCCTTTTAAAGTTATTGAAGTTGTATACATAAACCAGAGGTCGCTCAAAGCAATCTGCTGCCTGAGATAAGGGATGAAATGGCATCCCCTCCCCATAGTGTGGCACAGGTGAAATCACCAAGAGGGCTGAAGCAGGGGGTCCTCCTTAGAGTCTGGCCCTTTTGGCAATTTGTAAGGTTGGGGGAGGGAGGCAGGTGTTCTAAAGGAGTGGTAGATATTACTATCACCAACACTTTTTCTAGGAAGCTGGCAACCCTGTCACACTCCTGAGAATCCTATTTTAATAATTTTATTTATATTCTGCCTTTCAGCCATTTCAAAGTGGTCATAAGGTCACAGGAAGCAGCAGTGGAATTTGAACCCTGGCTTTCCTGGTTTTCAGCCCACTGCTCTAACCACTAGGCTACTCCTCCACTTCCCACTACTACCTACCTTCCCTTCCCCAGCATCTGTCCTCTGGGGCTGTGGAAGACTGAAGAGTGGTGGGAGCCTGTGTGTGTGTGTGTGGCACACTCTCTTAGGGCCAATGCAAGGATATTTGATGCCCTAGAGGAACTTTACAGATTTTTGTTCCCCCTTCCCTCCCCTCTCCACACAATTAAAAATTAGGCATTCTTTTCTATTTTAAAATGTATTAACCATTTCCTTAACCTAATTAGGGAGACTTTATACGGAAAAAGGGCATTCAAAGTACAATCTTCTGAAGTAAAAATATCACTTATAATATTATATTTACATGCACTGCAACAAAAAAAAGTTTCAATAATAGTAGATTAATAGGCTTAATAAACGTCCTTTCTCATAGTAATCAAGGTGGCTTTCTGGATCCCATATGGTTTTAGGCCTATGGTAAAGTGCACTGGGTGTGGACTTAGCCCACAAAAAAATCAATGTTAAACTGAACTACAATTCCAATAGAGTAAGCCTTCCATATCATAACTGCAAATATTAGCAACTGCAAATATTACACCCGGCCCTAAACACCAATATACCTCCTATAAGGAAATGAAATTAAAGCCAGGTTATTGTAAATCCCTACACAGAAATTGCATGCTAGCAGAATACCTAACCTCAATCACACATGCAGAACACAGACTATCACCAAAAACAGAATAAAGAGACCATAAAATATAAACTGAAACGTGCAAACAAAAACTGAATTGGAAATCATGAAAAGCCAAAATGCAAATACAATCAGGACATATATCACTTTCCTAGTGTGTAGACCAATGGTCTCAGGACCAGTGGGCCATGCTCCCCTGCCAGCAGATGGAGACGGAGCAAGCTGATGTCACAGAATATATACTCCTGCAGTAATACCACCCTGCTGTATTCTCCATCTCCAGCAGATGGTAGATGTGCATCTTCCTATGAGAATTGCTTTAGATTTTGGAAGGAGAATTAAAAAAAAAAAAAAAAGCCCTGCTCTCCTGCAGTGATACCAGATGATCCATTTCCCAGTTGAGAATTCTTGAGGTGATTCCCATGGTCCCTCAGATGAGTGCCTTGGTCCAGTAGCTGGTTTTTATGGTGTGGACTTAGCTGATTGTACAGCTTAAAGGCAGCGGGTACAGGAGGCCAATCACAGCAGCGACGACACATGCCCTCTCCCCCCCAGCCAGAGACCATTTCTGTGTTCAGCTGATAAGGGTTAAGCTCAGATAAGTTTAAAAAAAAAAGAAAAAGAATTTAATAAAGACAGAGAGGGGTGTAATAGGGCTTCCTCTGGTTCTATGCTCGGCCCATCATCTGACATTCGTTCCCGCTCCCATTGGGGTTAGGGGAACCAGGCAGCCTGGAGGATTGAGCGGCCCGGGTGGGCCAGACCCCACAGTTAGGTTTTTTCCTGCATGCCGCGTGGTAGGCCGTGGTGGCATTTTCATGCGCCTTTGTGCATGTTTGACTGCTCTCTACAGGAATGTCGATGTACGCAGTGCTTCTGACTCTGTGCATGCATTGTGTGCTCAGTTTGGGTTCGGCTTTGGGCACACATTTTTTATATAATTGGTGGTGCTCCCAGATTTTGGCACACAGTTTGTGCTTGTGTTTTTGCGGCGCTTATTCTGGGGGTGCCTACGTTTTGTGTGCATAAATTTTGTGCGCTTGAAATGTTTCAGTGTGAGCTGGCTGGATGCACATTCTCCATCGGCTGTGCATTGATGGCACCAGTGAGCAAGAAACCTAAGCGCCTTTCTCTCTGAGTTGCCTGTCATATTCAGGCATCTCAGCCTACAGTGCAATCTAACATGTGTCAGTGCTGCTTAGAGGCTCAGGGAGAATTGTCTTCCTCTGATTTCATTAAGCCTGGCTCTTCCCAGCCTGATGAGGGTCTGGCTAAGGAGATGGCAGCTCAGTGGGCCCCACTCCAGTTCCTTCTGGGTTTGGCCAGGATCCCTCTGCCTCTTCTTAGGTAGAGTTTTTCAAAGCTCGCAATCCTTTCTTCAGGCGCCGTCCTCAGCTTGGACCAATCCTATCAGGTTGGATGCTCAGCCGGTGGCCCCTCCCTCTTCCAGCTCTATATTTAAGCACCGAAGCACTCCTTAGTTTGCTGCAGGTATTCCCAACAGGAACCCGGGTGGCACTGATAATGAGGCAGATCCCGACTGCCTGGAAAAAGGAGAAATCCCTCCGGGACTGGAACTGTATCAGACCATGTTGCGGGTCTTCCTAAAAATTAACTGCTGGCCCTGATTTCCCAGACCTTGAAGATGCTGGGTGTTCCTGCAAATTCCATATCTGAGCCGAAGAAGAATCCCATTTTAGTTTCTTTGCGTAAAGTCTCTTGCTTTTTCCCTGTTATGAACGCTATTCAAGAATTGATTGATCTTGAATGGGGCGCTTTGGAGGCAGATTTCAAAGGGGGTTGGACATTGGAAGGACTGTACCCCATGGATCCAGTGGTGAGCAAGCATTTGCATTTTCCAAAAGTGGATGCACTGGTCTATTCCATCTCTAAATGGATGACTATCCCTGTGGAGGGGAGAGCGGCCTTGAAGGTTTTGCATGATAGTAGGACTGAGTCCATCTGTCTACACTAAGGAAAGCAAAATTATCAGGTAAGTAGTAATTTCTCCATTAAACATACCAATAAAAAGAATATGTCAGATCAGCTGATGAAAAGAAAAATATTCAATAAATAAAAACACATACAAAAATGTTACAAAATTTTCCAAACACTAATAAAATATTTCAAAACTGCAGAAATATCACATCCAATAATTAAAACTAACAAGGATAAAATAATCTCCCACTCTCTATACCTGAGAACTTTAGATTTCAAGTCATGCTGAGAATATCATAGATTGGAGGAGGGCACACATACTTTAACCTCTCTCACACACACATACTATATGCAGGTACTTTCATACACAGTCTCTCACATAGACAGGCAGGCATACATACACATGCACAGGCACTGACTCATACACATGCATGGGCATAGGCAATCTCACACACACACACATACAGAGGCACTCTCACACACACACACACACACATACACACGTGCACTCTCTCATTCTCAAGTACCCTTTCAAACATACACACACAGAGTCACCCCCTCATACACACACATAGAGGCACCCTCTCATTTATTTTTATTTATTTATTTATTTAACATTTAACATTTATTTAACATTTATTTATTTTTATTTATTTATTTTATTTATTTATTTTATTTATTTTATTTATTTATTTTATTTATTTAACATTTATTTATTTTTATTTATTTATTTATTTATTTATTTAACATTTAACATTTATTTAACATTTATTTAACATTTAACATTTATTTAACATGCATACACAGCCACCCTCTCACTCACACACACACACACACACACACACAGATACTCTCTCAAAGTCTTTCTCACTCTTATATGGCCAGTCTCTTACATTCTCAAGGCCAGTCTCTCACTCTGTCACACACACGTTCTGGAACTTTTCTTCGGAAGCCAGTGAAACACCAGCAAAACCACAGGGCCTCTTCTTTTTCCACTGGCTGCAGGGAAAATGTTGGTTGCACTGCAGGGCCTCTTCTTCAGCTACTAGATCTTCCTTTTGCTGGTGGAGAGTGGGAGCCCCACCAGCACATCATTAATCTGTGCCACCATGGAACTTTCTTTTTGCTGGTGGAAGAGGGAACCCCACCAGCACATCACCAGAATCGCGGGGTTTCCTGCCAGTGGGGTGTGGGAACCCTGCCGGCATTAGAATTTAAAAGGCAAAGTGAGGCAGCAGCTGCAGGGTTTTTATTTTGGGGGGGAAACCACTTGCTGCAGCTCCCAAAATGTTTCCCCTGAGGAAGCTGTCTCACCCTGCCTCATTATAGAATCACCCCTGATACAGACACTGATCAAAGTATTGCTTATCAACCTTTGCTCAACCAGGATGCACTAATTAGTTCTTCCTATTCAATTCACTGAACAGTAATCTCCGTTTATCTGAGACTTTAAGCTTAATGTCAATTAAACATTTTGAATACATTCGTATCATGACACTGTTTAAATATTTTCTAATGCTCTGAATATGCACTTTTTGTCTATACAGTTTCATTACTCATTTGACAACACTATTCATGTTTGAAAGTGTTATTTAATATTTAAAAAATACTCAAGAGCTATTCAAAGCAGGAAATGAGCATCCTGGTTATATAAAGGTCCATTATTAATAGCCAGCGGGAGGTGTTATACCATGGGTTGTATGCAATTCAGAGAATGAGGTTGAATTATTAAGTGCTTCATGTTTTTCTTCAGTTTGTTTTGGGGGCTTTGAAAATGCACTACAATTAACTAGTCATACACAGTATTGTAAAGCAGTGAAAGGACACATTAGTTCAGTCAAGGAAAGGCAATAAGACCACAGAACAGGGTTTTGTCAAAAGCAAATAATCCATTTTGTACTCATGAAGGTAATCTGCCTTTGCCTACGACGACAATAACAGACTTGGAATTAACCACCAAAGAATGTATCATTTTGGAATATACTGAATGCTTAAAAAAACACTGAGTATCAGATATAGATAGCAACCTGTATTATCAAAATGTAAGAAAACTAAACCTGAGGGGCTCAATTCAACCAAATTTGGAACTTTGACAAATTTCCAACAGAAATATATTTGCATCGTACATTTAAAAAAAAAAAAAAAAAAACAAACTTGACTCATAGGCACTGTGCAGCTCAGAAAAGTCAAATAAATCTCTTTTATGCATCCTTGAAAATCATCCACTGCTCTGAATCATGTTATCAGTTGCATTACTTTGAGCTGTATTATCCTTTTTCAATACATAGAGTCATTCATTCTATTGACATCAGCATCAGGAACCAAGCAGCATCCCACCATGTGTTGCGATTTGGCTCGTCGCAGGAGCCACGAGCCACTTCTTACCTGCGCGGCCCAGAGGCCCCAGCAGCCCGGGACCTCCCCAGCCGACACCATCTTGCCCGTGGTATGTGCAGCCACTGCTCCCACGTGGGCGCGGCCCAGAAGCTGCTACAGCCGGGGCCTCTTCCGTGGCGTGGGCCGCCCTCGCCAGGACTTGCTCGCGGCAGGTGTGCCACCGATGCCCTCTCCTCTTTAGTGGCAGGGAGGCCGCTTCCAGCGTCGGGGCCTGCCTGTGGCCCATCTCCTCCTCTCTGCCTCATCAGCGGCAGGATGCCGCTGTCCAGGGTCCTGGACTTCCTGTTCCTGCTCCTCCTAGGGGTAGGCCCACGGCTGTCTTCCCTTCTTAAAGGGATAGTGGAGGTGGGGCCCCGCTGGCCCTTCCTGGACTCCTCCCTGGGCGTAGTCTCTTCTAGCCCTATAAAAGGGCTCAGTCGCCTCTTCAACCTCACCTTGGCAAGGAGCTTGTTTCCTGGGAGCATTCCTTCCTGGACTCTGTGTTCTGCTCCACTTGGACTTCCATCTTTGTTCCTGCCTGACGTCTTCCATCTTGAATTCCTTGTTCTTGTTTCCATGATGTCTCCTTGCCCTTCGTCTCTGGATGTCTCCATGGCTATGTAAGCCTGATGTCTTCTCATCCTTCGTCTCCAGATGTCTCCATGGCTGGGCAAGTCTCCTGAGGTTCCTGGCTTTTAACTCTCCTTCGCTGAGTCCCGCCTCAGTGTCCTGGCTCAGGGTTCCGTCTCTGGGTACCTGGCTCCGAGTCCCACATCCGAGCTTTCCCTTGAACTGTGTCCAGGTCCTCGGAGCTCCTTGCTCCTGCCTTCGTCTTCTGTTCCAAGTACCAAGCCTTCGTCTTCTGTTCCAAGTACCAAGTCTTCGTCTTCAGCTCCAAGTTCTAAGTCATCTCTTTTGAACTTCAGTTCCGAACCTCCATCTCCTCTGGACTCCATTCCCAGATGAGGTTCGTCTCACCACAAGGGCACACACATCTCGCCCCACGCTGGGGAGCGCCCCCTAGCGCTCTCTTCCAATGCAGCGCAACACCATGATGTCACTACAAAGGAAAGAAGTAGCCAAAAATACATGCTTACACTTCAGTTCACCAAGCTGTGACATTTAAATATAGTCAAAAACATTTATATAGCCTTATGTCATAAGAAGCATTTGGGAAAAATCAAATATAAAAGAAAAATAGAATCTACCTTATAAATGGCCTGTGACCGACGGCCCGCAAATGCGCAGTAGAGCGCAGCTCTACTGCGCATGTGCGGGCAAGGATGTCGATCAGAAAAAAAAAATGGCGGTGGGGCCGCAGGAGCGGGAGGAGAAGCAGCGGCGCCGCGCGCGCGGTGCCGCTGCTTCTCCTCCCCAGATCTGCCGGCAGATCTCGGGGGGGGGGGGGGGTGTCACTCCCGCGCCCCCCCCCACCGAGATCTGCCGGCAGATCTCGGGGGGGTGTCACTCCCGCGCCCCCCCCACCGAGATCTGCCGGCAGATCTCGGGGGGGTGTCACTCCCGCGCCCCCCCCACCGAGATCTGCCGGCAGATCTCGGGGGGGTGTCACTCCCGCGCCCCCCCCACCGAGATCTGCCGGCAGGAGGGGGAGGAGAAGTAGCGGCACCGCGCGCGCGCGCGCGGTGCCGCTACTTCTCCTCCCCAGATCTGCCGGCAGATCTCGGGGGGGTCACTGCCGCGCGCGCGGGAGTGACCCCCCCCGAGATCTGCCGGCAGGAGCGGGAGGAGTTAATGGAGCCGGGTGAGGGTTGCGGGAAGTCGCGCTTACGGCGCCGGGAGGAAATGGAGGTGGGTGGAGGGAGGGAGAGGGGGACTGAGTGAGTGGGAGGGAGGGAGGGAGAGGGGGACTGAGTGAGTGGGAGGGAGGGAGAGGGGGGACTGAGTGGGAGGGAGTGAGGGAGAGGGGGACTGAGTGAGTGGGAGGGAGAGGGGGACTGAGTGAGTGGGAGGGAGGGAGAGGGGGGACTGAGTGGGAGGGAGTGAGGGAGAGGGGGGACTGAGTGAGAGGAGAGGGAGGGTGGAGAGGAGTGAGGGGAGAGAGAATGAGGGGGAGGTGAGAGACAGAGGGATGTAGCCCGTTTTAACGGGCTTTACGGCTTGTTCAATATATTTTAGAGGAAGATACTCATATTTAGAAGATTCTTACAGAGAATGCTATAAAGATCTTAGGGAAGGTTCAGAATAATAAAGAAAAAATAAGGAAAATATAAGATAACACACTGGGGCAGATTTTCAAAGGGTTACGCGCGTAAATTTAGGAGGATTTACGTGCTTAGGGGGGGTTACACGCACCGGGCCTATTTTCAAAAGGCCCGGCGGCGAGTGTAAAGCCCCGGGATGCATGTAGGTCCCAGGGCTTGAAAAAATGGGTGGTCAGGGGCGGGGTGGGGGCATGGCCAGAGGCCTCTGCAAGGCCGCTGGGCCAGGGGATTGCATGCCGGCAGTCAGCAGGCGTAACTTGTGAAATAAAGGTAATTTTTTTTTTTTTTGGGCTGGGGGGCGGGACAGGTAGGGGAAGGGAGGGGAAGGTGGGGGGAAAGGAAAGTTCCCTCCGAGGCCGTTCCGATTTCGGAGTGGCCTCGGAGAGAATGGGGAAATCCAGCTGGTCTCCCCGAGGGCTCGGCGCACGCAAGGTCCACTAGCGTGCATCCTCTTGTGCGCGCCAACCCCTGATTTTATAACATGCGCGCATATGTTATAAAATTGGGCGTACATTTGTGCGTGCCGGGTTGCACACACAAATGTACGCCGTGCGCGTACCTTTTAAAATCTGCCTCACTATGCTCAAGTTGAGGTCAATGTAAAAAGTGTTGCTTGGGCTAAGCATGATCAGCACAAATTTTAAAAGCTGTGATTTATGCACATATATGCGCATGCGTGAGCAAAAAATAAGGGAGCGGAAAAGGGCAGAGTATGGTCAGGGCTTGAGCATTCTGGGGTGGAGGCCAATTGTTATGCATCTAGCTCCATATTTTAAAACTGAAGATAGCAGCACTTGGCGGGTTGTTAGCCGCATAACTTAACTGCTGCTCCTGATGAGCAGCAATTCTGCAGATGTCATGTTCTAGAGCTTACACAAAAAGATGAGGGGTGCGGGTCAAGTGGGGGGCATGCAGCATGAGGAACCAGAGGGGTCTGGATGACCTCAAGACTGAATGGGCAAACTGGTGAACTTCTTGGAAAAACTGGGAATGTCCCTCGCACGAGCATATTTTAAAATCCGCTTACATACACTACTTCCTTCTGCCTACTTCTCTGGTTTTCTATTAATATGGCTTTACTATAGGCATAAGTAATGGTATTTTCATATTGGGGGGATTTCAATCCCACCTTGACACGCTGTTTCTCTAGTTAAAAAGTAAGCAGGAAAAAGAAAAATTAGACCGAAAGCTCTTAGTCCTTGCAGCTTTAGAAGATGGAAATGTGAGAGGAGTAAAGTTTAATTTTCTTTAATTTTTTTAATTATAAATCATATTTTAAAATCCAGCGCATGTGCACGCGGCCATCCGATTTTATTTGTGCGCGCCGGCGCGTGCATGTTATAAAATCAGCACATCCATGTGCGCAGGCTGGGAACCGCGCACTCCTTTTAAAATCTACTCCATAATCACTAGGGTATGCAGGGGGCTTTTTTGTATTGTTTTTGTTTCGTATCATTTTTTGCTTTTAAAATGGTTTGTTGGGGGTTTTTTTTTCTTTTTGCCCTAATTTCATGGTTAGTGCACACTAAGTTCTATTTGTGCACACTAACTGGACTTTGAGGTGAATTTTAAAAGCCCAGCGCGTGCATCATTCGAAGGGATAAAACAAATAAGTCGAGCTCATGGGCACCGAGCGGATTTTAAAAGCCGCTGAGATACATGCGTATCTCCCACAGCGCGCACATCTTGAACGTTTTCAAAAAGGAGCGTGGAGTGGGCAGGAATGGGCATTTCTGGGCTTGAACCATGAATGTGCATGTAAATACCGACGTGATTCGGTGGGTGCTGAGGCTCTCTGCCGCATACCTTTACTTCTGCTATGTAAGTTAAAATGTGAAGAAAACTAGGCAGATCTGCGGGGTTTTAAGGGTCAAGGCTACCTCGGGTGAGTGAAGGCTATCAAATCAGGGGGCTTGGAGGACCTCTCTCGTAACTGGGCGAAATGGGGATGAACTGGTAAAACTGGAAATGGCATCCGCACGAGCCCCATTTAAAATCCTCTGATTTATGTGGTAGAAGTGGTTTCTGCATGCACATGAGCATGCCCCTTAAAATTTGACACAGATGTGCGCACGGCAAGGCTATTTTATAATATGCACGCATATGCGTGCGTATGTTATACAAAAGCTGTGTACCTGGGCGTGGGACGATGTATGTGCGCACATGCACCAGTGTGAAAGTTACCATTTAAGTCCAGTTAGTGCGCACAAATGGAACTAAAAATACATTTGAAAATTTTGCATTTTTTTCTTTTATTTTGCATTTCCTACAAAATGAAATGAAATAGACAAGGTTGTTGACATTGTGTATTTCATTTTAAACAAATGCACATCCCTTGTAATCACCTGAGAAGAGGGCATGCACGATCATAATGACATTGGCGAAAAAAGTAATGCATCTTAATTTTGAATGGACTGTAGTGGAGCTAGATGGCTTTTACCACAAATGCAACGTTTTCCTTAAGAAAGATTGATCAGATTCTGTGAATCCATAGATATATAGTAGCCTCTCTTTTAAAGACAGTTGCACATCAATAATCCTGGGATTATGATAGTTGGAAAGATTGAGATGAGGGTGATAATGTAATCCACAGGTGCTAACATAGATTATTCTATAATCTCATATAATTTTGACGAAACATACAACCAGTGCCCCTCTTCAAGTAGTATTTTCTAAGGTAAGATTGAAAGGGGACAATCTTTAGAAAGTTTGTGTAGCTGCAAAGTGTTTGAATGTTTCCTACCAATGAACGTTGTAACCAATTTTGAAAGGGAATCAATTTGTGTGAGCAAAAATGGCTGGAAAACAATGTGAAAATTAAATGTATTTGCCATCTGCCCCTCCCCCAACACATGCCTGGGAATGAGGTTTACAACCCAGCTAAAAGTGCATGTGTTGTGGAAGCCCACATATATTTTTAGCTGGATTGAGGAGAATAATTTTAGAGCCCAATTTATACAGGTAAATTGCTAATTACCCACGTAAATGGCTTTGAAAATCATCTTCCCAATGAATACTTTATTTTAGCTGGCATATATCTTTGTACTGGAAATGTATTGTGAGACCAGAACTTGGATGAATGAAACCCATGAATATTAAAGATCCCAGAAAGATAATAATTTCCTCTTTCACTCCAGCTATTTAAAATACTTGTATTTTTCATACCTATATTATTACTTTGAATATTTTCCTAGAAGCAGAGCAGATAATTATTTGCACAGAGTGATTGTTCCCTCTTTCTATTCATGGGGCAAGCAAAAGTAACTTCAAAACCCCTGCAATAAGTAATGAAATAAAGAAAGATATAGGAAGAGTGGAGGCAAATCTTCCAGAGTCCAACTGTGAATATTTCTATTAATAAAGTACTGTGTAGAGGTTAAGTCACATTTTAATCATTTAAATAACTAGAGGATCACCGCTTGAGAAATGTCATTAAATCTTGTCAGGCCTGTCCAGAGATGCTCTTCACTGACAAATTTCATTTGATTTTGTCATGTTATGCTGCCCATCATACTTTGGGCAGAGACACAGATTAAATACTGAATTTTCTAGAAAATTAGTGGTCTATCATAGTTATCAAAGGCAGCTATTCCTGTCCAAGGGCCAGCAATCAGCAGCCCCAAATTCTGGACTCTATTTATGAAAAAAACCAAAAAAACCCTTTGGTCAAAGAAGGAAAGGATAGTACTGAAATGTTACTTAAGGAGGTCATTTTTAACAGAGTTACATGTGTAAATGTAACAAACTATCGCAGGAATTAAAAAATATATATTTACGAGCATAAAGCACACTTACACGTGAATATTTTATGGACAATTCAATGGTATAAACTGTAGTAATTTTCAAAAGCCACACTTACACTGTGTAAATCCCAGTTTTAAGTGTGCAAATGTTTTTGAAAATCAGACTCTTAGGTTTTTTAAACTTTCTCTCTAAGCTAACCTTGCATATGATTCTTAGTGTGTGACTGATTCGGTTTGAGTCTAAAATGGACAAAACAATTTAATAAATCAAAAGGGAAATATTGTTCAGTTAGACTGTCATGTAATTATTCAGTCAAACTCAAATTCCATTTTCAAGACTCCATATAACATCGGGCAGTTCAATTTTGATACTGCCCATATACCTGCAGGACCACAAGCTGATGTTCAAAGGGAAATTCCCTGCATTGGAGCAGCAAGAGTACACATAGGTTTAAAAAATGAAATCTCCATGAGTACTTTTCCCTCCCTTGACCTGACTCAGCCCTTCTTTTCATGCAGGGAAAGGTATGCAGCAGTGCATGCACTTTTACCAGTATACAGAGGCCAAGCAATTCTCAAAATCCATTTTTACATGGGTAAACACATTTACCTGCATAAAAACCTCCGTTTTTTTGTACAGTCCAGTCCTAGTGATACCATCAATGACCCAGATTATGTCCAACCACCATGAAACAGCAGTTTTACTTTTCATTTAAATATCACTTGGGAAATTAAATATTTAAGTTCTTAATGTACAAGGTTGTGGGATGAAGTCAGCATTTTATATACGTTACTTCCACTCCAGGTTTAAGACTGGCAATGAGGGGAGATCACAAGAGAAAATAAATTACAATAACTATAAAGTGGAGGAATAGTCTAGCCATTAGAGCTTGTGACTTTGGGCGAGTCACTTCACTTTCTATTGTCTAAGGTATAAACTTAGGGGGTCGTTTACTTAGCCTTTTTCCCCACAGACACAGAATGGGAGAAAACCTTTTATAAATAGGCCCCTTAGATTGTAAGCCCTCTGAGGACAGGGAAACACTTGCAGTGCCTGAGTGTAGCTCGCTTGAGCTACCAATGAAAAGGCATGAGCTAAACAAATACATAAATGTGCCAATATAGCTGACAACACAGCTTCTTTAATCCAGGGAGAAACAATAGATACCCTGAAATCTAATCCTCTAACCAGAATCTTAAGTTTTCATCTTTCACATATATTCTAACATAGTCTCTCTTACCTTATTTTCACCAAGCACACGGACACCCATATATGTTTTTAGATTTTCCACCCCTTTTCTAAAAATAAAAGACCTGGGATTCTTGAAAAAAAAAACCACAACTTTACCATACTAAATGTGACATAAACCAAAATTCAATAACAGTACTCTATCATATATGTTCAACGAAATATCTAAATAAATGGATTAAAGCACAGATGTATTAAAAGTTAAAATATCTGGTAAGAAAAAAAAAGAACACCCAAACTTTAAATAAAAAAATTCCAAAACATTTCTTGTAAAAAAATACAAATGCCCAAAATGGAGAAATGAAATGTTGGAGCTCTTGTTCATTGGTGCCCTTAATAAGTTGTGTAACACTGTCAAAGGAAGTCGACTCTTGTGGCTGCGGTATGGTTGGCACCACTTAGTGAGTGAACTCACTAGGCCCACGCTGGAACATAAGAACATAAGAAATTGCCATGCTGGGTCAGACCAAGAGTCCATCAAGCCCAGCATCCTGTTTCCAACAGAGGCCAGGCTAGGCCACAAGAACCTGGCAATTACCCAAACAACAAGAAGATCCCATGCTACTGATGCAATTAATAGCAGTGGCTATTCCCTAAGTAAACTTGATCAATAGCAGATAATGGACTTTTCCTCCAAGAACTTATCCAAACCTTTTTTGAACCCAGCTACACTAACTGCACTAACCACATCCTCTGGCAACAAATTCCAGAGTTTAATTGTGCATTGAGTGAAAAAGAATTTTCTCTGATTAGTCTTAAATGTGCTACTTGCTAACTTCATGGAATGCCCCCCAGTCCTTCTATTATTCGAAAGTGTAAATAACCGAGTCACATCTACTCGTTCAAGACCTCTCATGATCTTAAACACCTCTATCATATCCCCCCCTCAGCCGTCTCTTCTCCAAGCTGAACAGCCCTAACCTCTTCAGTCATTCTCATAGGGGAGCTGTTCCATCCCCTTTATAATTTTGGTTGCTCTTCTCTGTACCTTCTCCATCGCAACTATATCTTTTTTGAGGTATACACAGTATTCAAGGTGCGGTCTTACCATGAAATGATACAGAGACATTATGACATTTTCTGTTTTATTAACCATTCCCTTCCTAATAATTCCTAACATTCTATTTGCTTTTTGACTGCTGCAGCACACTGAGCCGACAATTTTAAAGTATTATCCACTATGATGCCTAGATATTTTTCCTGGGTGGTAGCTCCTAATATGGAACCTAACATCGTGTAACTACAGCAAGGGTTATTTTTCCCTATATGCAACACCTTGCAATTAATTGTCCACATTAAATTTCATCTACCATTTGGATGCCCAATCTTCTAGTCTTGCAAGGTCCTCCTGTAATGTATCACAATCCGCTTATGATTAAACTACTCTGAATAATTTTGTATCGTCCGCAAATTTGATAACCTCACTCGTCGTATTCCTCTCCAGATCGTTTATTTATATATTGAAAAGCACCTGTCCAAGTACAGATCACTGAGGCACTCCACTGTTTACCCTTTTCCACTGAGAAAATTGACCATTTAATCCTACTCTCTGTTTCCTGTCTTTTAACCAGTTTATAATTCACAAAAGGACATCGCCTCCTATCCCATGACTTTTTAGCTTTCTTAGAAGCCTCTCATGAGGGACTGTTACAGTCCCGGGCCATGCCCCGTGACCACCACTCACCTCTCAGCCCGTGCCGGCCGCGGGAGTCCTTCCACTTAGGCCCCAAAGGCCTGAAACACGGCCTACCGCAGCGCTTTCCCTGCGAGGGAGATGCAGCCGATGATCCAAGGCTGGCCCTGCCTCCTAGGCACGCGGACGTGCCGGGGTTTCAGTCTTAAAGGGGCCAGCGTGGGAAACTCAGGGACAGCCTCCCACTGACGTCAGACACTGCTGGGTTATTTAAACCCGGCAGTCACTGACATGCCTCGCCTTGCAACGAGGTTCATTCAGTCCCCTGAGTTGCTAGTTGCTGTGTTGGATCTTGGATCGTCTCTTCTACTTCTGGCTTCTGACCCGGCTTCGTCCATTGACTTCATCTTCGCTCCCGGTTTTGGTTTTGACTTATGACTTCTGGCTTCTGACCCAGCTCCATTCACAACTCTGTTTCCAGCTTCCACCCCTGGCTTTGACTTCGGACCTCTGACTTCTAGCTTCTGACCCTGCTTCACTCCTGGACTCCGACTTCTGTTCCCTCCACCTCTTCAGGTATCCGGTTCTTGCTGGCTCAGGGGATTCTCCTAAGTCCCAGCGGCTCGGGCTCTCACAGGGTCCTCCATGGGTTTCCGAGGGTGAAGACTCTTCCAGCCTCCTGGGCCCTACAGTCCTCATCGACCATCTCTTCGACCACTTCCTGGATCCTTAGTCACAGGGGGTCCCACCCAAGTCCAAGAGGTCTGGTTCCCTACGGGCTCCTCCTGGGGGGACCTTGGACTTCCAGTGGTGAAGTCTTCTCCAGAGTCTCTCGTCAGTGCCGCCTTCTGGCTGCAACACTCTCAGTGGGTCCCCACAGTACAACATCTGCAGTCTCAGCCAGCCCAAGGGTCCACGAACATAACAGTTTGCAAGGCCAAGGACCCGGCGGATCTCTCGATCTTGAAAGCCATTCCGGGAATTGCACAAAGGTTGCAACAGCAACAAACTTGCCTCGATTTGCTGATGGCAACTGTGCAGAGGCTAGCGGACCGGGTGGAAGGAGCCGCCGCTTCCCCAGTACCGGTAGCCATCCCTAATGCAGGGCAGTCTGTGCCCATACAGATGCCAGCACCTTCTCGGTACTCAGGGGATACGAAATTATGTCGCGGATTCTTGAACCAATGTTATATTCGCTTCAACCTACTATCAGCGCAATTTCCCACAGACCAGATCAAAACAAGCTACATTATCTTCCTGTTGGATGGGAGGCCATTGGCCTGAGCCTCTTCCCTATGGGAGCATCAGGATCCCCACTTAGGCAACTTGGTTCAGTTCGTCACGTCCTTCCGACGGATCTTAGACGAGCCCTCCCACGGATCCACGGCCGCATCCAAATTACTCCAGCTACGGCAGGGTAACCGTCCCTTGGCGGAGTACGCCGTAGAGTTCCAGACCCTTGCTGCCGAGCTGAACTGGGGAAGCGATAGCCTGCATGGCATATTCCTGGAGGGTTCTCTCCACGACTTCAGGACGAGTTGGCGACCAGAGATCTCCCGGACGACTTGAATGATCTGATTGACATGGCTGGCCGCGTAGACCGCCACATCCAACGCCAGTTCCAGGAGAGGAGACCCACTTGGGGATTTGGGGGCTCCGGAACCACGTCTCCTCGAACCAGGCATTCCCCTCCTGCCTCCCCGGGGCCGCACAATGCCGAACCCTTGCAGTTGGGCCGGGGTCCTATTTCCCAAGAAGAGAGAAGAAAGCGCCGGTCCCAGGGTCTATGTTTATATTGCAGGGGACACTTCCTTGCCCGCTGTCATGAGCGACCGGGAAACGCTCGGACCTAGAGTCAGTCGGGGAGTTAACTTGAGGTAACACCACCTCCGCCTCCCCGTGTACCATTCCAGTAACCCTGATTCTCCCGGACGGAAACTTAACACCCTAGCTCTGCTAGACTCCGGAACCGTGGGGAACTTTATCCTCCGGGACCTGGTACAGCAACTCCAACTTGGGGTCCAACTTCAGGAACCCCCCATATGAGTGTCTTCGATCCAAGGGACCCCACTTCCTGGAACCATTTCCATATGTACTCAGCCACTAACGCTACGCACCGGTCTCCTACACGTTGAGGAGATCTCGTTCCTCATCCTGGAGAAATCCATAAACCCAGTCATGTTAGGACTGCCTTGGCTTCGGAAGCACTCTCCCGTGATCAGTTGGGACTCCCTCCAGATTACATCCTGGGGCCCAACCTGCTTTGATGAGTGTCTGTCTGCCCGGCCTCAACCGCTGGTACCACTCTTGAGAACTCCACTAGCGCTACCTCCCCAGTACCATGTCTTCCGAGACGTATTTTCGAAGGAGAAGGCCGAACTACTTCCCGAACATTGGCCCTTCGATTGTGCGATAAACCTGATCCCCGGCACCATGCCACCTCGAGGAAGGGTCTACCTGCTATCAACTCCCAGAGACTCAGGCCATGTCTGCCTATATCAAAGAGAACCTGGACCGAGGGTTCATCAGACTGTCCAACTCCCCGTTTGGAGCCGGGTTCTTCTTCGTAGGTCCCTTCGACCCTGTATCGATTACCGTGGCCTGAACAGCATTACGCGGCGTGACCGCTACCTGCTACCCTTGATCCCAGAACTATTGGATCGGCTACAGGGAGCCAAGGTCTTCACGAAGTTGGATCTCTGGGGGCATATAATCTGGTGAGAATTCGGCCCAGTGACAAGTGGAAGACCGTATTCAACACAAGAGATGGTCATTACGAATATCTCGTCATGCCCTTCGGCCTCTGCAATGCTCCAGCTGTGTTTCAGAACCTCATGAACGAGGTACTCAGGGAAATGTGCACACCTCAGTGATTGTTTACCTCGATGACGTGTTAATATATTGCAAGGATTTGGAGGCGCACCGCCGAGATGTCCGTCAAGTACTGCAGAAACTGCGAGAGAATCGGCTTTATGCAAATTGGAGAAATGCCAATTTGAACAGGAGTCGCTACCTTTTCTGAGGTACATCGTATCCTCCACGGGGTTCCATATGGACCCAGAGAAGGTCGCCACCATCAAGAATTGGCCTCAGCCTGTGGAAGTCAAAGCGCTTCAGTGGTTCCTCAGATTTGACAATTTCTACCGTCAATTTATCTCACACTATTCCCAGATGGTGGCCCCACTGACGGCCCTCACCAGAAAGGGGGCCGACACTAAGAATTGGCCAGCGATGGCCCTACAAGCCTTTCAGGAATTGAAGGACACTTTTCTCCAGGACACATGTCTCTGGCACCCAGACCCTCAATGCCAGTTCATTGTGGAGATTGATGCCTCCGACACGGCCGTCGGGGCCGTACTAAGCCAATTATCCAATGGGGGTAAATCCCTGCCCTGCTCCTATTTTTCACGCAGATTCTCGCCCACAGAGAGGAACTATGGCATAGTGGATAAAGAGTTGCTGGCCATCAAACTAGCATTCGAAGAATGGCGCCAGTGGTTGGAAGGGGCCCAGCACCCAGTGGTCGTGTATACGGACCACAAGAACTTGGAATACCTATGCCACGCCCAGCATCTTAACCCCTGGCAGGCCCAGTGGTCTCTCTTCTTTAGCCGCTTTGACTTCCTTCTCTGCTACCAGCCAGCAGACAAGAACATCTAGGCAGACGCCCTTTCCCGTACAGCGGAGACGGAGGATACCCCTAATCTACCACAGTACATCCTTGACCCAGCCAAAGTGCTCCTTGCGGCCTCTGAAGTGGTCCCGATGGGGAAGACAGTGGTGCCTCTCTGACTTCGAAAAAAAGTCCTCTCTTGGGCCCACGACTCCCTGACCGCTGGTCATCCGGGAGTAGCTAGGACCCAGGAGCTACTCTCTGAGTTCTACTGGTGGCCTCAGTTTAAGAGGGACGCCCGTCTCTATGTCAGCTCCTGCCCGACCTGTGCCCGACAGAAGACTCCCACCGGTTGATACTGGGGTCTTGTTCAGCCTCTGCCTGTCCCCACTGAACCGTGGACCCACTTATCCATGTATTTTATCGTAGATTTACCCATCTCTGAAGGGAAAACGGTGATCTGGGTCACAATAGACAGGTTCTCTAAGATGGCTC
This sequence comes from Rhinatrema bivittatum, assembly GCF_901001135.1. Taxonomy (NCBI): domain Eukaryota; kingdom Metazoa; phylum Chordata; class Amphibia; order Gymnophiona; family Rhinatrematidae; genus Rhinatrema; species Rhinatrema bivittatum. The sequence continues at coordinate 146,921,532 of NC_042619.1, forward strand.
ACTTTGTACCCCTCGCTAAATTGCCCTCAGCAACCGAACTGGCGAACCTGTTTACTCATCATATCTTTCGCCTTCATGGACTCCATCTACACATTGCCTCAGACAGGGGCTTCCAATTCACGGCGAAGTATTGGAGGGCGCTCTGTAAAACGTTTGGAGTCCAGCTAGACTTCACTACCACATACCACCCCCAAGCTAACGGCCAAGTGGAAAGCACGAACCGGACTTTGAAGACATTCCTCTGGTCCTTCGTAGGAGACCTACAAAATGATTGGGTGGCTTTACTCCCGTGGGCGGAGTTCTCTTACAACCACCACAAGCATTCCGCCATCGGTAGGTCTCCCTTCTACATGGTATATGGGAAACGTCTTCGACCTCCTTTGCCATTACCATTGGAAGTGCCATCGCCAGCTGTACAGATCATGGCCCGACAGTTGCGACAGGTCTGGAAATCCACTCGGGAGAAACTTCTCCGCACTGCAGTCATTGCGAATAGATTTGCGGACCACCTACGACAGCCAGCCCCGATATTTCTGCCCGGGGAGAAGGTGTGGCTAAGCACTAGACACCTCCGCTTGCGGCTTCCTTCGATGCGTCTGGCTCCGAAGTACATTGGCCCGTTCGCTATCATGGAAAGGATAGGGGCAGTTTCCTACCACCTCCGGCTCCCGGCCACGCTCCGGGGTACACAATGTCTTCCACGTTTCCCTGTTGAAGCCATTGGTCCTCTCTCACTTCCATAGGAAGACACCTGCACCAGCCACTCCTGAGGCACAAGAAGATACTATTTATCAGGTTAAGGAGGTACTGGACGTGCAGTTCTGCCTAAGACGTTGGGAGTACCTCCTCTCGTGGGAAGGTTATGGCCCCGAAGAAAATTCCTGGGAGCCTACCGTCAACATCTTGGACAAGGACCTTCTCCACCAGATTTATGTGGCTCATCCAGGTAAACCCAGGCCTCCAGGAAGGGGGCGTAGGAGGGGGGATACTGTTACGGTCCCGGGCTGTGCCCCGGGACTTCCACTCACCTCCCGGCCCAGGCCGGCCACGGGAGTCCCTCCACTTTGGCCCCAAAGGCAAAAAACGTGGCCTACCGCGTCACTCTCCCTGCAAGGGTGACGCTGCCAATGATTCGCGGCTGGCCCCGCCCCCTTGGCGCGTGCACGTGCTGGGGCTTCAGTTTTAAAGGGGCCAGCGAGGAAAACTCAGGGACAGCCTCCCACTGACATCAGACGCTGCCTGGTTATTTAAACCTGGCAGTCACTGACATGCCTCGCCTTGCAAAGAGGTTTACTCAGACCCCTGAGTTGCTAGTTGTGCATTGGATCTTGGATCGTCTCTTCTACTTCTGGCTTCCGACCCAGCTTCATCCATTGACTTCGTCTTTGCTCCCGCTCCTGATTTTGGTTTTGACTTCTGGCTTCTGACCCGGCTCCATTCACGACTGTTTCCAGATTCCGCCCCTGGCTTTGACTTCGGACCTCTGACTTCTGGCTTCTGACCCTGCTTTGCTCCTGGACTCCAACTTCTGTTCCCTCCACCTCTTAAGGTATCCGGTTCTTGCTGGCCCAGGGGATTCTCCTAAGTCCCAGCAGCTCGGGCTCTCATGGGCTCCTCCCGGGGGAGCTGTGGGCTTCCAAGGATGAAGACTCTTCCAGCCTCCTGGGCCCTACCATCCTGATCGACCGCTTCCTGGATCCTTGGTTGCAGAGGGTCCCACCTAAGTCCAAGAGGTCCAGGTCCCTATGGGCTTCTCCTGGGGGGACCTCGGACTTCCAGTGGTGAAGTCTTCTCTGGAGTCTCTCGTCAGCACCACCTCCCAGTTGCGACACTCGCTGTGGGTTCCCACAGTGCAACATCTGCAGTCTCAGCCAGCCCAAGGGTCCACGACCATAACAGGGACTTTGTCAAACGCCTTCTGAAAATCCAAATACACTACATCTACCAGTTCACCTTTATCCACATGTTCATTAATTCCTTCAAAAAAATGAAGCAGATTTGTTAGGCAATACTTCACTTGGGTAAATCCATGTTGACTGTGTTCCATTAAACCATGTCTTTCTATATGCTCTACGATTTTGATCTTTAGAATAGTTTCCACTATTTTTCCTGGCACCGAAATCAGGCTCACTGGTCTATAGTTATCCAAATCTCCCCTGGAGCTCTTTTTAAATTTTGGGGTTACACTGGCCACCCTCCAGTCTTCAGGTACAATGGATGATTTTAATGATAGGTTACAAATTTTAACTAATAGATCAGAAATTTCATTTTTTAGTTCCTTCAGTAACCTAGGATGCATACCATCTGGTCCAGGTGATTTGCTACTCTTTAGTTTGTCAATCTGGCCTACTACATCTTCCAGGTTCACAGTGATTTGTTTCAGTTCATCTGACTCATCACCCTTGAAAACCATCTCCGGAATTGGTATCTCCCCAACATCCTCATTAGTAAACACAGAAGCAAAGAATTAATTTAGACTTTCTGCAATGGCCTTATCTGGTGGAGAAGCCCATAGGCAGGACCAGCAGGTGCTTTGGCTATACCAGCTGCCTCCCCCGCAGTTTGAGCCCTTGGGTTCTGGCAGCCAGCAGGATTTAGGGCTATCCAGAGTGAGGATGTGATCTGAGCAAGGGTTGTGGCAAGCAGCAGATAGCAAAATGTGTAACAGGCCAGAAGTCAGGGCAGGCAGCTGATAATGGAAGGTCAGGGGCCAAGCCAGAGTCAGGATTCAGGTAGTCAGTCCGAGACAAACAGATTAGACAAGGCCAACAGGACAAGCAGGCAGACAGGAAAGGAACTGGACAAGGAGCAGAGCATGGATGTGTTTGGGACAAGACAAGGAACACAAGGCAAGAATGAGCCAAGGATAGCCACACACACTGGAACACAAGGGCACCAGGAGATCTGTTGCTAAAGTGCTGGCTGGTTGCAAAGGAGTTCCTTATATACTCATACAAGATGTGATGTCAGCAGCCAGAGTCACAGGAAATCCCAAGTAGGCAACCTATAAAGGACGTCCAAATTTACAGGAGGTTTTATCCTCGGTCCTTGGAACAGTATGCTGCTAGAGTCGCTTCGGATCAGAGGTGAGGGGCTTAAGAGGTTGTTTTTGTTTTAATTGATGTTATCAGTTCTTCATCAATAGTGAAAGCTGGTTTAAACATTATACTTGATATGCAAATAACCTGTGCCTTCCTCTCAGGATATGTACTGTTATAAACTTACAGTTCTGGAGTGTTGCTTCTGCTCTGTAAACTAGTTGACAGTCACTGAGGCAAGATTCACTGCAGCAGGCAAGTCAACCTATGCTGAGGGAGTCAAACCTGGTTGGACATTACTTCAGATATTTTCCCTTTCTTCTGTTGTGCTTCTTGGGGAAAAGAAAATACATATCTCACATTAGCTGATTATGCCAATCAATTTGGATCCTTATCAAGATATGCCAATCAATTTGGATCCTTATCAAGATATGCCTCTCAAGTATACTTACTGTGGAGTAGCACTGCTGGCTTCTCTGTCTCTTAGGCACTTTCCCACACTGGGAACTCCATTCATCTCATTCTTCTCACTCATCACAACTCCATCACAGTCCACCCTCAAGTTCAAGCTGCTCTGTTTCTCCTCTCTCATCATCTTCTTCCAGATTGGAAGTCAAGTTTTTTCTAAACATTCAATCTCCATTCTTGATTAGATAAATGTTTCTGAAAGTCTCTGTTTGCTGGCTGGCTCTCACACTGTCTTGCTTTTGAATATCTTTAATGACAAGTTTTCCTCTTACAGTTCACACCTGTCTCCTTGAATGTGGCTGTAAATAGGAGAATGCTAATTTTCAAAGACAAGTGCCCTTAACTTTTGGATCCTTAAAGCCGAGGAGAAACCAGCATACCTTATCCAGGCAGATGTTTAAAGGCAGATACTATATTTAAATACATGATTAGATAAGAGGAATTAAGGGTCAGGATATAAGCATATAATACCATCTGAGGAAGTATTTGATACTTGTGTCACAGTCATATTCTCCTAAAGAAATAGCATAAATCAAATAAGTACCCTATCCCACTCCCATCCCGTATTTATTCATTTTAGGATACTGCAATAATGTATGAATTTCTTCATTATGAAGTTTCAATGAGTTCATTCTTGAGATAGTGAAACATCCAGCTGTGTCTGTGTTCACTAATATATCTACTTCTATATTTCTTAAGAAGTGGTCATCTGGTTTATACCACTCCCCTTCCAGGGGCCCATTTTGACCTTACAGTTCCCTTTGTACTCAGTAATGGCACAGTTTCCAAGTCCTTTGCTTCTTCCTTGTTTCTGTTTTTTTATTTTAACCAGTGCTTCTCTCTTTGAACTTGTGCCATTCATATTAACGCTTATCTTAACCTGGATTGGATTTTATAGTCTCTTACTGCAGCTGCTACACTTCATCATTGTCTGATGAATCTAAAACAGGAGAAGACTTACACCCAAAAAGTGCTGTTTGACAGTGTGGGGGTTTTTTTTCTTGATATGCCATGAACAAAGTTGTTTAACAATCTGCCTTGCCTGCTATTTTACTCAGTTTTAACTGTCTCTGTCATATTAATCCCTGTAGATTGCTCTTGTCTCACCACACAGCATTAGTAGTGAATATACATCTTAAGATGCTTTTGTAGGAGCAACATAGCAAGTCATTCATTTTGGTAGTTAATGCCATGTGGAAAATGAAGGACTGAGGTGAAACTTAGACCTTGATCCTAAACAAGGCATTAAGGGCCAGATGTACTAGGCATTTTTTCCATATGCACAAAATGGAAAAAATTCTTTAGTATATCTGACAAATGGCAGTAAACAATCTGTCCAGAAATGATTACTGATATTTTAAAATATTGTTTGTCTCAGAATCTACTATCATAATACTATATAAAAAGAAGCAATTGGTATAAACACTTCAGTTACAGAAATTCAGTTTAAAAAGAAAATTAAAGCCCTAAGTAATTTCACACCAAACTTCTAGATTACTCACAACCTCTAAAAATATAATTTTTTCTACAGTCAATCTAGAAAGTGATGTCACTCATAAGTTCTGTATACATAGACAGATAGATACTACAGATAGATGTTGATTTGGCATTTTCCTCCTGCTCTTTTGAGATTCCAGTTCAATCAGAGCCTTTACAATACCCAGATTTTTTTTCCTCCTATTTTTATATTGTCCTCCCTGGTTTATCAGTCAAGCCATCACAGCAGTATCCTTGGCCATAACTAGGAACTTCGAACTATGGCCCCCTCTGTACCATGACTAATATGGACACTGGGTAATGCCATTGAGTAATGGCTGAGACTCTATTCTTCTCCCACCCTGGGACTGTGAAGACCACCTCTGCAGTATTGCCAGGCTTGACTGAACCACAAAATTTTGCCATAAAAATCAAATCCAAGTCTTTCATATGGCAGTGCACATCATCTACCACTAAGCCACCAATCCAGCCCCATAAGTCCTTATATTAAGTTCTTTAATATCAATCTTCCAAGGATTTAGGTGCCTTAGGATGAGCTCCTAAATGTAGGTCCCTGTTTCACTAGGTGCCTAACTTTAGGTGCCTAAAAAGTAGGCAGAATCAGGGGAAGGAGAGAAAGTTAGGCAGCTAGCATCAATTTTCAGCTCTAGGTACATAACTTGGTTAGCCAAATCTAGGTGCTGTCAAAGCAGGTCTATGTCTGGCAGGCCAGATACTCCCTCTCACCCAATGGTGAAAGGTGAATGAGAGGCTGACATGCCCCAGCCATGAACCCAGACCTCATGCCACCGGGCGTGTAAACCGTGCAATTGCACAGGGCAACACACTCGTGGGGGCAATATCAGCAATGGAAGAAGGGAGCAGGGAGAGACCTGGGTAGCTGTTAGTGGACCCCTTCCCACCAGCTGTGAAAGGAAGGACAGGGCCATATTCCCTGGAAGCAGAAGAATATGGAGCCTGTTCTGCAGCTCCTGTTCTTGTGCCGGCTTCATGCTCTTCAACCCTTGCAGTGCTAGCAATTCCTCTATACTCATCTCGTGTATTGCCACAGAACACGCTCCTATAGGCTATGGCTTTAGAACTCCTGTTCTCCTTCCCCAGCAAAGGAGGTACCGGGTAGCAACTGCATCAGAGGAGGGGTAAGATGCCCCATGGATCCTGTCTGCCTGGGTTTCATATATGTGTGTGTGTGTGAATGGGAGCCTGCTTGGGATGGGTGAGTGTGTGTGTGAATGAGAAGCTGACTGGGATTTGGATAGGTGGCTGGGTGTGAATGGGAGCCTGCCTGGGTTGTGTGTGTGTAAATGGGATCCTGCTTGGGGGGGGGGGGGGTGTATGTGTATGAATGGGAGCCTGCCTGGGGTGTGTATGTATGAATAGGAGCCTGCCTGAAGGGTGTGTCTATGTGAATGAGAGCCTGCCTGCATTGGGTGAGTGTGTGTGTGTGTGTGTGTGTGTGTGTGAATGGGAACCTGCCTGGAATTTGACTATGTTGGTGGGTATGAATGGGAGCCTCGAGGGATTTGGGTGGATGTGAATAAGGGTCTGACTGGGATTTGGGTGGGTAGGTGTGAATGGGATCCTGACTAGTGTGTGTGTGTATGTGTGAGAGAGAGAGAATGGGGCTTCAGGTGGATTCCAACCTGCCAGCAGCTAAAGTGAAGAGGAGGGCCTAAGGCTGCTGGGGGATCCCAACTAAAGCAGAGTTGGTGATGCCTGGGTGTATAAGTGAGGGAATATATAAAAATATATATGAAAGAGAGAAAAAAGTTTGCACACTCCACTCCCACTAATCCATGACTATCTGACAATCTCAGTGTGTCTGTAAATCAAATGTACCCAGGTATAGAGTGTGAGAATATTTTTATTCTTATTAGTTTTATTTTATGGGTGTTGTCTGCTGATTTGAAATATTATTTATTATTAATTTTAAAACATATTAAATGTAATTTACAAATAAGATTGAACTAAGCAATGTTTGGAACATTTAACAAATAATTGTATATGTTTTTAATTATTTGCTCTTCTGTTTTTGAAATATTTATATTGGTATGATAGTCTTATTATGATTATATATGAACTGTATTATATTTCTTGATGCTATTGTTTGATGTTTGAGGAATTGATGATAGTTCTGTTTTTCCAATGTTGCACTGCACAGAGAGACTGGCATGTTGTGGTTTCTAGTTCGTTTTTTTGCCTGTGTGTTTCTATTCTGCTCTATTCTATATTTGGTGAGGTTCTTCTTGTGTTCCTAATGTGTGACTAAGGTGAGGTATTCTCCTAATAGGAAGTATATTGGTATTTTAGTGCTTTCTAAGAGTCAAACCCACATCTAACACACGTTACAATAGGCCTAATACCATATGTATTCCAAGCGTCTTCTTTTCAGGGATTTCGCATCTCAGCAAAACATGCAAATATAATATAAAGTGATATTTTAAACTCAGAAGACTGAACTTTGTTCTTTTTCATGTAAAATCTATTATAAATATATAATACTTAACTGTGTGTATATGGAGAGAGTCAGGAGTGTGTGTGTGTTTGTGTGTGTATGGTCGCACAATGCTATACAGTTCACTTAGGGCACCTAATACCCTTGCACCAGCCATGGGTTCCAGGGATGGGTGTGTCTTGGTTTTGCTCTGATAGGCAGCTCTAAGTGAATGAGACTTTTATAAGGAGTCCCCTTATAGGTTACCCTTTCTACTTAGAAACCCATGCCACATAAGTTTAAAATATCAGTGCTCCTTAGAGTTGACGCATCATTTTGAGCTCAGTTAATTATTTATGAAATCAGAGCCACTCAATAACTCAGTCAGAGATATAGTCTTAAAAAAGAAGAATATAATTTTTACATGAGGAAAGTATTTAATTGATCAAGTCGTATCATAGATGCAAAAAAATAATATAAATGGTTTCCTACCAAATATGAGTTAAATCTGCTAGGGTTTCGGGTATGCCATACACTGGATAGAACACTGGATTTCACAGTATATATACCCTTTTTCTTGCTGACCTTTATGGCTTATACTAAATTCTATTTCAATATAAGATAAGTTAAACTATCTCAGAGACATCTGACCTCATGTGGTCTAATTTCTTAACAAGTACATATATGTCAGGTTACATGTCCAGAAAAATTTAGCTATAAAAATTCTTTAATCTTTACATCATATGTGCTTTGTCAAGATACCTGTGTGCCTTGATCTTGCTTCATCATTCTATCTAGACAGAAAAGCACCTAAGTATAAAGAAATGTCAAAGTACCATAGACATCGAGCATCTAAAACTCCTAATGGGACTAGGACTCCCAAGCACATTGATAAGACCACTCCAGATACTTCAAAATACTGCAGCCAGAATACTGATAGGGAAAAAAGAGGAGGGACCATATAACCGAAACTCTAGCAGACTTACATTGGTTACCCATCGAATACAGGATAAAATACAAGGCCTTATGCACCATACACAAACTAATATATGAAAAAGAAGCAGACTGGCTAAACCCAGCCTTACGAGTACACGTTCCACAAAAAAACCTCCGCTCAGCAAACAAAGCACTACTAACAATCCCTTCAGTAAAGTCAGCAAAATTAACCCAAGTGAGAGAAAGGGCTTTATCATTGGCTGGGCCCATACTATGGAACACGATGCCCCCTGAACTCAGATTACAGAATAATCTCAAAACTTTTAAGAAAAATTTAAAAACATGGCTCTTTAAAAAAGCCTTCACTAAAGAGTGTGGAGGGTAGAGAATTAAAGTACAGGGTAATGCAGATGAGAATGAATTTACTCAATCCTACATTTAAGAAGTAATATCTCAAAGAGATAGTAACTCAATAATATACCTGGACTTGACCAACATTACTCAAATAATGATTTTATTTATGAAATTGTAACCGAACTTTATTGGCACCTGTTAGAATGTACGATATCCTACATTTACTTACCTTAGTCTATGTGCCTATTTGTAAACCGTTGCGATGGTATATAACTTAGCAACAGTATAGAAAAGTTTTTAAATAAATAAATAAATAATGATTAAATATGTGAAATAGACATATGTCTATACTAATTGCAGAAGGTCAAAAGACATCATCATTTGTCTAGAGATCAGTGTTAATCAAGACACAAATTCTAGGAACTTTGCCAAGCTAGAATACATCAGTAATGAAAGTCATTCTTGGTTTCTTATCTGAAAAAAGTGCTGGCTATTTTCCCAGTTCTAATAACTGCATGTGTTCCATGGGACAGATAAGTAAAGAAGAGAACAAAAATTAAAATGGAATGAAATGAAACTAAAACCTGCAGTATTAGGCCAGAACAGCACAGGTCATTTCAGTGGTTCAGAATGTTTCCGGATTTACTGATTTTCATACTTCTGTGTTTTAGAGGTACAGGGGACCTTGAAAACCATGTCTGGTGAAGCATCAGTTTTTAAAGTTTATATCATTGGAGGGAGCAAGGTTGTTGTTTTTTTTTAGGGAAGGTTTTCTTTTTTTGAGAGAGAGAGAGACTGAATAAATGATGGGGTAGGGGTGGGGGGACGGCAGCTCGATGATTGTTCACGTAGGACAGCAAAAAAGCTAGTACCGGCCCTACATGAACCCCTCTCCATTTCCCTGTACTTCAAAGTTATACAGGAGCTCTGACATCTCCTGTGATCCCACCTTCCTCCCGCCGCACTTAAAGTAATGTGGGAAGGGTCCAATATTTCCCCAGTAATCCTCCCTGCTAAAAATTTGTGTTCCTATGTTCAGATAAAATTTTGTCTAAATATAGATGGCTAAAATTTGGCTGTCTAGATGAAGCATTCAACCTTTGCTTTCAAAAAGATCAAACTGCTAGCCTGGTTTCATGGTGAGGTGAAAAAAGCAGTTAAAGCCAAAAATGGAATTAATGAAAAAATGGCAAGTAAACCCAAATGTAGAAAAAGGCAAGATCATATGTACTGGATAGTTAGATGCAAAAAACAAAATCACTGATCATAGACATGGCATAATGGGGAAAAGTCAACATGGTTTTAGCAAAGATTGCTTCACCAATCTTTTGTCAATAACACCAATCTTTTGTCAACACCACCACAAAGGACTGCTTCTTTAAATTACAAGTTATTAAAAGGTTGAGATCCCCTCCGCCACTTTCAAAACTACCATACAGTTCTGCAAGCCATCATTTTTTCTAAAATCGACTATTGCAACTCGCTCCTCCTCAGACTGCCTGCTAACACGATTAAACCGTTGCAGATGTTGCAAAACGCCACCGCCAGGATTTTGACCAATACTAACAAAAGAGAGCACATATCATCCGTACTCCGGAACCTCCATTGGCTACCCATTAAATTTAGAATCCTCTACAAAGTACTCATGATAATTCATAAAGCCTTGCATAATCTCACCCCGCTTGAGCTAAATATCCCGCTTCGCTTCCACAAGCCACCTAGACCAGTTAGAGCTGCCTACAGAGGCATCCTTTATGCCCCCCCCCCCCCCCCCAGCCAAATCTTCGTTAAGGAAATGAGATCTTTCAACAGCCGGTCCTCCACAATGGAATGCTCTCTCTCCCCCCCCCCCCGATCTCCAGCAAGATCCATGCCCGGTCTCTTTAAAAAAAAAAAAGCTCAAAACGTGGCTATTCGATCAAGCATTTCCTTAATCAGATGAATCGTCTCTCTCGATCTTAAGCAAGCAAGCAATCTTAACTACCTGTTCTCCCTTATCAGAAGATCGTTCCCCCTCAAGTCTTCCTGCAAGTCATGACTAGACTTAAGTTTAAGTTTGGACTCAGAGCTAGGCTTTCCCCCCCTTGCTTACAAGATAGGCTTTGTTATTTTCTACACGTTATCTTATTTGTTATTGTCTCTTCATTGCTCTATTTAACTGCCTTGGTTCAATTGTTCTGGGTATATTGCCCACCCTTTCCCTCACCCCTTTTTAAGGATCTTTTTGGTTCTTTATATTTATTTATTTATTTTATTTAAAATTTTTATATACCGGCATTCATGATACAATCACATCATGCTGGTTTACATAGAACAGGGGTGTACAAAGAACAAATGAGTAACCTATTAGTGAGGAGGAAGCAGTTACAAATAACAAGGTACTAGAACTGGGAGTAGAGAAGAAAGGGAGAGGATAACATTAGATAAAGATATTTACATTAAATTAACATTTTTACAATGGGAGGTTATATGCTGATACTGATATGCTGATATTCTGTTATATGCTGATACTTTTATGTGCATACACCTACTAGCACCCTATGGGGTAGATTTTCAAAGGGGTACGCGCATAAGATACACGCGTACCCCCCAAAAACCTACCCCAAACCCCCCCTGCAAGCGCCGAGCCTATTTTGCATAGGCTCTGCGACGCGCGCAAGCCCCGGGATGCGCGTAAATCCCGGGGCTTGCATGGAGGGGCGTGTCGGGGGGCGTGTCAGGGAGTGTTGGGCGTGTCGGGAGTGACGCGGCATTTCAGAGGCATGGTTCCGGCCCGGGGGTGTTCTGGGGGCGTTCTGGGGGCGTGACAGCGGCCCCTGGACCAGCCCCCGGACTGGAACATGGAGCGCGGCAGCCGGCCTGGCGCGTGCAAAGTTACGCCTGCTTCGAGCAGGCGTAACTTTCGTGATAGAGGTGGGGGGGGTGGGTTAGGTAGGGGAAGGGAAGGGAAGGGAAGGTGGGGGGAGGGCGAAGGAAAGTTCCCTCCGAGGCCGCTCCGATTTCGGGGCGGCCTCGGAGGTAACGGAGGCAGGCTGCATGGCTCGGTGCACGCAGGCTGCCGATTTTGGGCAGCCTTGCACGCGCCGACCCCGGATTTTAATGGCTACGCGTGTATCTATTGAAATCCTGCGTAATCTTGTTCGCGCCTGGTGGGCGAACAAAAGTACGCATGTGCGCAGTTTTATAAAATCTGCCCCCATATTTATACTTCCTCTACTTATTTTTAATGTATCCCAGTTCTATGTAACCCTTGTTCTCTGTAAAGCTTTATTGCTATATATGGTTCATTGTAAACCGATGTGATATGTAATTTTGCACATGAACATCGGTATATAAAAGTTGAAAAATAAATAAAATAAATAAATTTTAGATTTTCTTTAAGGAGATATATTGTATTTGTATTAACAGAAGGCATTTGACAAAGTCCCCCATGAGAGACCCCTCAGGAAATTAACAAGGCCTGGGATAAGAGGCAATACCTATTGTGGGCTAGTAACCAGTTAAAAGATAGGAAGCAGAAGGTAGGATTAAATGATCAGTTTTCCAAATGGAGAAAGATCATAGTGGGAGTGGTACTGAGACCTATGCTGTTTAACATACTTCTAAATGATCTGGAAAAGGAAATGAGCGAGATGATCACTTTTGCAGATGACACAAAATTATTTAAAATTGTTCAATAGGAAGCAGATTTGGAGGCACCGCAGAGGGATATTGTGAGACTAGAAAACTGGGCATCTAAATGGCAGATAAAATTTATTTATTTATTTATTTATGTATTTCAATCTTTTCTATACCGTGGTTAAGAAGGGTCCATCACAATGGTTTACAATAGGGCACATAAAAATAAGGATGCTGAAATATATTAATTTACACAGGGGCCATAATGGTTCGGTACATAGTTTTTTTAAACAATAATAATTAGTTTGTATGTGGAAAAGTGCAAAGTGAAGCACATGGAAAAATAATTCTAACTATAGGTACACAGTGTTGGGTTCTATATTGGGAGCCGCCACCCAGGAAAAGGGAGTCCTTATGAACAAAACATTGAAATCCTCTGCTTGTTGTGTGACAGCAGGCAAAAAAGCAAATAGAATATTTAGGGATAATCCAAAAGGGAATGGAGAATAAAAAGGAAAATATATCACCTCTGTATCAATCCATAGTACGACCACACTTTGAGTATTGTGTTATTTATATATTTATATATATATACAGCTTCTAAACTGCGAATACAAGTACATAATAGCATAAAATATAAAATGACAAATAATATAAAATGAAAATAAATAATACACACAATAACAATAAAATAAAACAGTACTAAAAATACACTTAGGGGTACATTTTTAAAGACCCGCGCTGGCGTTCATGTGCGTGCGGTTCCTGGCACGCGCACATGGACACAGCGATTTTATAACATGCGCGCAGCGACACATGCATGTTATGAAATCCGATACTTGCATGCACGAGTGCAGCCGATTTTGTATCGGCGCAAGTATGTACGTGCGGGTGCCTACTCGCATGCGCAGGGGGGACATTTTTTAACTCACGCACGCATGACCTTTGCCCAGTTCCCTCTCAGTCCACTCCAATTAAGGAGCGGACTAGGAGGGAACTTCTCTAACCCCCTTACTACCCTTCCTCCCTTTTCCCCTCTCCACCCTGAACCCTAAACCCCACCTAACTACTCTATTTTTTTTAATTTTAAAACTTACCTGCTCCTTTGAGCAGAAGTAAGTTGTGCGCACTGGCTGGCTGCCAGCATGCACTTCACTGTCCCAACCGGCCGGTCCCCGCCTTGCCCCTTTTTTAAGGAGATATTTGCGTGGCTGGGCTGCTTTAAAAATGCGCCCAGCGCACATAGCCCAGCCACATGCATATCTCCCGGAATTTCCGCGCACCGCCTTTAAAAATTTACTAGTTAACTTGTTTGTAGGACTGGTTGCCCCATCTCAAAAACAACATAATAGAACTAGAAAAAGTGAAGATGAAGGTGGCAAAAATGATAAATGGAATAGAATGCCTTTCCTGTGATGAGAGGCTATGTAGACAAGAACTCTTCAACTTGGAAGATGGCTGAGAGGAGACATGATAGAAGTTTATAAAATGATGAGTGGGGTGAAATGAGTAAATAAAGAGTGGTTATTTTAGTTTCAAATAATACTAAAACAAGGGGGCATACCATGAAACTATCAGATTTAAAAACAAATCATAGAAAGTACGTTATTTCTCAGAACACAGTACAGCTGACAACAGATTTCTAAATATTTATTTAACACATCTTATTACTTGCTTCCCCGACATAAAGTTGCCTGAGGCTACAGCTGACATACTTTTAATTATTTTAAATTCAGTGACTTCAAGCACTTACTAATGCTAAACCATGTATAGGCCCCATTGAAAATAATAGAGCCTGCACTAAATAGAGCTGACATTTAACACAACTTTGTGAATAGCGGCCTTAGTATTTTTATGATCCTAGGGGTATGCAAGACATCTAAACCCTTGAAAGGTAGTCATGAAATGTTGAGGACCATTGCCCTAGAACACAGTACACCCTCCTATTGAAAAGTGCAGATTGGAAAACAGAATAAATTAGACAAGATTACCTAGCAGATTACCTCATCTTGGCTGCACAAGCAAACACAGACAGACCCTCATAGACCCTCACTAAATACAGAATAAGTGACCACAAATTAGAAATAGAAATATGCAGTCAAAAGCCAAACTCTGCCTGCAGGGAACACCAGAGTAAAAGAATCAGAAATGCATTTCCTCCTGAACTGTGCAAAATACAAAGAAATCAGAGATGCACATTTCCCAAAGCTGAAAGAGAAAATCAAACACTTCCCATAAAAGTATGAGCAGGAGATACTCCTGGGAGTATTTTCAATGTGATTTACAACAAGAATATCAGTACAATAATAAGCATATCTAAGCACACAAGCAGAACGCAATCTAACAAAATTCTATCTGTATTCCAAAAGTCCATCCATCCAGTACTACCAAAAAAAAACAGCAGTTATAGCAACAAAATATGTTGTATTTGGCCACTTGGTCAGAAACATTATCTGACAAGTTGCAATATGAATCAGCACCAGAACCTTAAAATTGTTCTTATTGTCCTCTCTTTAAACTGTAATTTTATTTTACTATCATTACTAATATATAATTTTTTCACAAATATTGCTTTAATTTTAAACACTTTGTATTATTTTGATAACGTATATACAAATTGTCATACCAGTCAAGTTTTCTCTCTCAAATCTCAACTGCTCTCCTCAGCAATCTCTCTCTTAAAGGGCATGAAACTCATCTCTCACGCCTTTGCCTCTCCTTAGCAGTCTCAAGTCTCAACCATCTTCCTCAGCTGTTTCTCTCAATGCTCCTCCTCTCTACTAGGCGCTCTCTCTCTTTCTCATCATCAGAAGAAAGAGGGGCAAAATCACCCATCCACAAGTCTTATTCCAACTCCAATCTCCAGCAATCTCACGCTCACCTCCTCCCTCTTTCCCAGCAGTATTACTCATCCATCTTTCCCATTTACATCAATAGCAGTCAATCTCTCCCCTCTCTTCCACAGCAGTTTCATTCTACACCCTTCTTTCCCTCCTCCATGCTCAGAAATCTTGTTCTCACCCTCCAAATCACCGTCATCAGCAGTCCCACTGTCATCTCTCATCTCTATCCCCATTTTCACCAATCTTATACTTCCTCCTTCTCCAGATCTATCACCAGCAGTCTTGCTCTCACTCCTCAGATCCACACCCCTCTCAGCAGCACTCACCCACCTCCTCTCAACTGTTTCACACTCCTCCTCTTCCACCTCATCCCTAACAATCTCACTCTTGCCCCACCCCATCCTCTCCCACAAATTCTGTCAGCTATGCCTTCTCTCTCCGATCTTCAGCCTGTCTTGCCAGTCCCTTTACAAGCTACAGCCAAAGTGCTCAAACACACAGCATCACTTCCATCAGCCGGTCTGATTTCACCTCTCTCCCTCTCCTACTTGCTGTCTGATTCTCCCATACACTGCCTACTAAAGTTGCTGCTGATTTTGTTTCCTGCTCTCAGGCCACTATCACCTTCCGCTGCTGCTGCCATTGATCTTCCTGGTGCCATGGCTGCTTTCTTCCTGCCTCCACGGACTCTTGCTGTTGTACTGCAACAAGACGCCTGCTGCAATTGGCCCATCCCTCCACTATATCACATGCTGAGTGAGGCCACTGGTGCTGCCTAGCTCCTTTCTCATTGGCCCTGGGATGCTTGTGATTTGCCCCATGGCTAAACTTACAAATGGGCAGGAAAAATTGGGTGGACTTGATTTAAAAGTAGGTGGGCCATGGCCCACCTGTAGCTATGCAATTTATTACACAAATGACAAGTCCTGAAGCCATTCAAGATTACTATGGAGGTAATTCCCATAATGTATCCTAGAGGAAGTTAGAGGATGTCCATCAAGAACAGCATATAATACCAGAGATATTGATGTTTATGGACTCCTTGCAGTAGAAAATGCAAAATAAGCTCAAACCCTTCACCCAACTGGATACATGCTAGCCACACTGTATGGCACATGGGTGAAAGGGATTATCATCCTTTGGTGACTTGGGTGCAGGAATGGGAGCACCATAGGTAGAGGGTCAGTGGGGTCACAATGTAGGAAAGAGTAGGCAACCAACACAGTACTGTCAACATGAGCAATACCCTGTCAGCTGCCACTTCCTTCCTCCCCCTACCCCCCCCCCCCCCCTTGTTTTTACCACATAATGGATCCTCCAGACCTAGGCCAAAGCTACAGTGGTCAGCAGCAGACGTCCCCCCCCCAGGTGAGGAGACTCCTGCACAAATTTCAATCATTCTCTATCTCACTGAGCCCGTCAAGGTCATGGCCACAGATCTCTAGGCATACTGGGTCAGGCCAGGCCAGGCCTGACCAGGGTTCCCACCTGGTCAGGCCTGGCCATGATAACCCAGCATTACCTTTTCTACCCACCAACCAGTTTGCCTAGTGAACAGGTATTCTCAATGGCGGGAACATCATGAGTCTACATTGTTCAGGGTCGATGCTAAAGTTGGTGGAATGGTTAGTTTCCATTCAAATAAACCCTCTACTTTGTTTCAATGAATTTGCATGCAAGTGACAGAAGGACTGAGTGCAAAGCTACACTGAACAAATGCCCACAGTTTATGCCCTAAGTATCTTGATGCATTGGCCTGCTCCTCCTGCCCTGATGGTTGCTTGGTTTAGATTGTAAATATTAGTACCTTAACATAAAGCTTGGGGGTAACCTACATGGAGCGGCAGTTACTACCATAAGAAACCTGCTGGGCAGAATGGATGGACCATCTGGTCTTTTTCTGCTGACCCTAGTATGTTACTATGTTTCCCCTCTCTGGGTGTCATAGAATCTTGGAGTTTTAATTCTGTAGCTGCAAGGCCTGCACCTTGTGCCCTGCCCACTCCTCATACCCTGTCTCTCTCCTGGTTCAATGTTTTGCTGGGTTTTTTTTTCCAGTCTTGCTTCACTGTATGTTCCTCTGGCCCAGCCTTTCTCTTGGTTCAGTGCATGCTGTATTGTTCTGCCACTGTTACTGCCCTGGTTATATACTGGGGTGTTTTAGCTCCCAAATTAGAAAATAAAAAGATAAAATAAAATAAGGAAAACCTTTTTCTCCCATCCCACCTCTCTGTGTTCTTTCACTGTTACTGCACAGCCTGCCTTTGGGAACTCCTGCCAGTTGTGGTACCATTTCGCCTTTCATATGGGTTCTTAGGGTCTCTTGTCACTGTCATTGGTCCCCTATGCCCCTTTTTCAGTGTCTTAGGGTATTCTTGCCTCAGTTGTTGGTCCCCTTTGTCCCTATCATTTATTTATTTATTTATAATTTTTATATACCGACATTCTTACATTAAAATGCAAATCATACCGGTTTACATAAAACAGAAAAAGCAGGAAAAAATATTTCCATAGTCATATACATATATCATGATGCTTTGGGGTGTTTACCACTGTTCTGGCTGCAGTTTCTGCCCTCCTCTGGTGCCTGGGGTACTTCCTGATGCTTTGTTGGTGCCCTCCACCCCTCTTTGGGTGCCTTGGAGTATTATTGCCAGTACTAATGTTGCTTTGCTCCTCTCATGGTGCCTTGGGCTATTCATGCCACTCTTGCTGCCTTCTAGTGCTCTTTCCTCTGCTGCTGATGAGTACTCACAAGTTTTACTAAATTTGGATAGCAAACCCCAATTTTAGAGCTCAAAATAAGATGCATTGCTTCAACTATTGACTGTAATGGAAAACAAATGTCTTGAATAAATTAATATATGTTTTGGCCCCTAACCAAATGAAATGAATCTCTGAGCCAACTGAATAGAATGAACAAACTAAACCAAAAAAAATGTTTTCCATGCACATCCCTAGATCAGACTTAATATTCATCACTTTTCAGCTTGAATGATCAAAGCTAAGGTAAAACAGTTCCAAACCCAGATTCAAATGAAGGTTGATCTTGTCAGCCCAGTCTATCCCCAGTGCAAGTATTTGTCATTTTCTCAATTAAACTTAAACTGAGGCAAGGCATTTCAACAGATGTTAAGAAAAGGTGTTAATCTTCTGCAATTTATTCAGAACATCTTACCATATGGCTATATATTTATCTCCAACAACTGTTCAGGTGTCTCAGGCAATGCTTTGCATTAACCATATGAAAAACAGGAAACTATCTTACTGGCAGCAAGTCCTCGTTTTTTTCAGTCACTCATAATTATCCATTTGTCTGTTGACAAATCAGTGGCTAATGTTCTATCGTATTATGTTGCTTATCATTTGATGTGTATGTGAACCTACAAATATTATTTCAGTACCAGATGAATTTAATCTCTGCTATTTGGGCTTCAGCACTAATGATATCAATTTGGATAATGAGTATTTGGTCTAAACTGGTGAAATGGACAGATGCAAGTAGTGTAAGTAAAAGATTAACTGCAAAATATACATCCTACAGTCTGCCACTGTGATGGGTTTTCAACCTGATTCAGGTGAAAAGTGAGATTAAGCTCTTTCCGGGCTACTAATGGATATTACTGTGTTTGCCTACTAAAACATTTTTTTCCATTCTTTACAGCAGTTTTATTTTATTGTTTGGTTGCAATTAACAGTTTTAATAGTACTTGCCTTCTATTTTATTACTGCCTATTTATCTTTAGAACCTTATTACTGGCATTGTATTGATCCTTTTGCTACAACAGGCACTATTTATAAGAGAGAGAGCACTTCTTACTTCCATTCAGTAGCTTGAATGAAAAAGTGGTTTATAAGAAGGTACTTAGCATAGAAAACTCATAAAATTCCACCTTAAAAAGGAGTTAAATAGGGCAGATATTTTACAATTGCATTGGTAAATGATGCTATGCCTTGAGCCAATCAATACAGTTAATGCTAATTGTATTTCACGTTTGTCAAAATGGTGTTTTGTCTTAAAGTTAATTTCTGATTTATTTTGCTTTCTATAACATATTTCAAGAATTCAGCTCTCATTACATCTGGGCTACTAATAGGAATCATTCATCATTTAAATATTAGTCTCCTTTAAGTACACTGAAACAAAAGTCAGTACACTCTGGTTGAATGACAAGGGCAAACTTTTAACAAAAAGAAGAGAAACGAGAATAACTGTGTAACAATGCTGTGTTACCTGGGAGGAAATACCTAAGAGCCATGGTTTTTGGTGAAAAGATAATTTGCCATTCAGAATGTTTATATTTCTGGAATAGATACTTCTAATAAAGATCAGTGTAAAAGCATCAATTAATCAGATGCTCATTCACTTTGAGCACAGAGCCGAACTCTTTCGGCACAGGATATCACAATTGCTTTAACTGAACTTGTAGCAGGTTTTGCTACCGAGTCTACATAAAAAGGAATGGGGTGCCATGAGATCATTATGACATTATACAGGTTTTATAATGCGCCTTCATTTGATATCAATTCCTTGACTTCACTTTGTGGTTCACACGTTAAAAGCAAGAATATGAAATGACTCATACTCCCGCTGGGATGAGAGCGTTTCGTGGTGACCCATTAATACATAAAATAAGATTACATAATTCTTTAATATCTATAATGGTGCTACACAGTTTGCAGTGGATGCAAGTAGGAATTTAAAAACTGTACATGTTTCTTCAAAACTGTACTCTCTTTCCTTTTCATCCATGCCTGTCTTCAAAAAGAATCCACCCTCCCTTCTACACAGGCTGTTTATATAATAATATGAAGTAAAAAAAACCAACCTAGTTCATTACACATCTCTCAGATTACTGAGAAAAACGTAAAGCAAGTAAAAGGTCTTTTATAATCTAGGAAAACTGCAAGAGTAAACAGAGCCATCTTTCCCATATGTCGTACCTTATATTGACTCTCCTTAAGCAGAGGACAGTTTCCTGCAGCAGCTCAAGGGCTTATTCTGCAGCAAGGTTTCTGAAATGTGCTTAAAGTTGGACATTAAGGGGTAGATTTTAAAAGGTGGAGTATTTGTTCAGTTTAGATACAGGACAGAGGCATTGCATGAGTGTTCTTTACCAGCCGACAAATTGCACATATATGGCCACGCAGAGATCTACACCAATATTTTATAACCTGTGCGTATGAGGTATGTGTAGATTATAAAATATGCCTACGTCAACCCCCGAACATACATGCGTATGCATGGTTATACGCGAATGCCTGCAATGTACTGAAAGTGCGTTTTTCAATTGATAAAAACACTTTTCCTACCTATTTTAAAAACATGCACATATATTTTACACAAAAAAAAAAAATCTCACCTTGCCCGCATAAAACCCAGATTATATGCAGAAGTCTTGTAACTGAAATCACCAGTTTGCTGAAACTGATGGGGGAAGAGGGAGATGGAGAACAGAATTTGGGGGAGGGGAAAAGAGATAGGGGATGGGGTAGGAGAAGTGGGATTGAAGTGCAGAAGGGAGAAAGGGGAATCAGAGAGAGAGAGAGGAGGAAAGAGAAGAATGGGGGTTGAAAGAGGGAAGGGCGAATTGGGATGGGCGAAGGCGAAAGAGACGGGATCCTAGATCAGGGAAGGGGATCAAGGATCAAAAGGAAAAAGAAAGGATGCACTCTCACACTCCTTCTCCCTGTGCTGATCCTTTCTCTCACTCTCACACCGCCAACCAGTCTCCTCCCTCACTCGCACCCCATGTGCTGTGCCGCGCTGCCGCTATCCTCCATCTAATGCCAAGCCCGGATTGGTATGAGGTGACGAGAGGACACTTTATATCCTTTATATCCCATGGCAGTTCCAAGGGGAATAGGGAATTCCAAGGTAGAGGTTAAATTTCCATGTTGAAAAACATGATTAAGCTTCTCTGCATTGGGAAGCAACTCCTAATGCTGTCATTAACATGTGACTGAAATAGAGGAGTGCAAACTTGCGCGCAGTTTTTGGCTGGTTTGTGCACACATTTTTTTGCATGCACACTCCAGCGCATTAGGGCCTGAGAGAGGAAGAACGGGTAAGTTTAGGAGACATCAGTTATGGATCCCACTCACCAAAGCTTATCCTGAGCTTCTTATGCAGCACACACTGGGATACCTTGATCTCTGGAACCAAAGCCATTCAATTAAGTTCAGTCACATTCAGCCGGCCCAGCTCTGTTCCAGAGCAAAAATATCCAATGCCAAAAAAAGACAATAGCTTGTTAAAGAAGGACCATCATACCACCCTTTGGTTTTTGGAACATGAATTATGTTCATTAAGACCAGCTGGGTCACATATACCGATAATCATCAGTCCAGATATTAATATCCTTATTACAATTTTATATTTTTTGGCCTTTTTTGAAAATGCTTAAACAAAAGTGTACTTCCCCTTCAATATGTCCAGTGCAACCAAGCCCAAAACGAAATCATAAATTGTAATAAGGATATTAATATCTGGACCGATCATTATATGTGACTAAAAAATATTAATATCTGTAACGATGATTATATGCACCAAAAAGGGAATCAGTTGGATCATTAGATGATCAAGGAGTAGAAGGGGCACTTAGGGATGACAAAGCCATAGCAGAGAGACTAAATAAATTCTTTGCTTCAGTATTCACTGAGGAAGATGTAAGAGAGCCACAAAAAGGAAGAATGTGTGGCTCACTAAATTAATAAAGCACTGTTCAGCACATGAGTCCACCAATTTTATTTAATTACAAGCAACAGGAGTTTTTCAAAATACAATTCACTTCTTGAACAAGGAACCCCAACACTAAAAAGATATCACTAAAAAGAGGCTTTTCTTTTTAGTGATATATTTAAATAGTACGATCTTTTTTCTTTTATGTATTTAGACATGCCGTGATCTGACACTACTTCTACATGTTCCAACAATATAGTATGTCTACCGCAAGATTTCCTGGTCCTCTGCCTTGAACTATATATGGCGCCTTGATATACTGATTGAAAGTAAGCCTACTCTTACTCTTTTCTGCTTTTCCATTTAATTTTTCCACTTGGTGCTCTATTTCAGTGTTCTAAATTTGGTTTGGGGGTCCTTCCCCCTCCCACCTCCCCCGCACCCTAATTTTTTCTAAGTTTGATTAAGGAGGGTTTTATCTGCTCCTAGGATGCTGCCTGCTTCGTTTTTTTCAATTTAATCAATTTTTGCATTCCATTTAATTTTAATACTACTATGAATAATCCTATACCATTCAATTTTTTCTTACTTTCCATCCACCTCCCTTCACAAATGGAAAATTAAATGTAATGTGGACTAGTCCAAAGTGATGCACATAGGGAACAGTAACCCAAATTATAGCTACGTAATGCAAGGTTCCACATTAGGAGTCCCCACTCAGGAAAAGGATCTAAGTGTCATCCTTGAAAATGCACTGAAATCTTCTGCTCAGTGTGCAGCAGCAACCAAGAAAGAAAATTGAATGCTAGGAATTATTAGGAAAGGAATGGAGAGTGAAACATAGAATATCAGACACCGGAATGCTGAACCAGGTTGAAGACACCAGGCGCTGGATAAGGTAAAGACCAAGACACAGGAACAGGCTGGAAGACAAGGACCTTGCACAAGCAAAACACCACAGGAAATAGGTGACCTTGCAAAGGCGACGAGGAATAGACTGAGGAGCCATTTTATAAGGCAGCTGAAGGGTGACATTTATTGAGGGTGCCATGGGCTTTCCTGCCGTGGGTCCTTTAACTGCAGCAGGAGCACGTGCCTAGAGAGACAGGAGCAAGAGCGGTGAGGAGTGGAGCGGCGGAATCCCAAGGCCCCTCTGGAACCGGGGCAGGCTTCCAGCCACCTGGATAACTTCGGCAAATCTCCTGCCACAGGAAGTGGCAGCAAGGCACAGGCGGCAACAGGTGACGGCAGCACCCAAGATCTGCACAGGGACAAAAGTGGCATCAGGGTCACTGGCGGTGACTGCCGGATGAGTGAGACCACTCACAGGAGGGCCTGCAAGCGATAACACAACACAGAAATCCACTGCTTATTCTTGGGATAAGCAGCTTGGAATCTGTCTATCTCTTGGGATCCTGCCAGGTACTTGTGACCTGGCTTGGCCAAAATTATTAAAGGCTTTGGAATATTACCAAGCTTTGCAATACTTACGAAAGGCAGAAAATCATGCTTTTTGTCAAGCTTTCCTAAAGAGCTTCCTAAAATCCTAGGAGTCGATTTTCAAACCGGCGCATTGATTTTATAAGATGTGCATGTCGCCGCACGCATGTTATAAAATACGATATCTGCGTGCACATGCGCACCTGGTTTTATAATCGGTGCGTGCATGTGCGGGTGGGTGCCCCATTTGCGCAGACGGCGGGGGGGGGGGATTTTTTAATTACGTGCGGTGATGCGATCAGCCTTTTTCCCAGTTCCCTCCAGTTAAGGAGTGAACTGGGAGGGAACTTCCCTAACCCTAACCCTATGCTTCCTCCCTCCCCTCTCTTCTCTGACCCCTAAATCTACCCTACCTGCCCCAATTTTTTTCTTTTGATACTTACTGCTCCTCTGGAGCAGAAGGAAACTCTGTGCGCCGGCCGGCTGCCAGCATACACTTCCCTGGGACATCGTCTAATAGTGCTGTCCCGGCCTGGCCTGCCTCTGCCCCACCTCCTGGCCTGCCACTTTTGCGTGTATTGGGGGGGTTACATGCATGGCCAAGCACTTTCAAAAATGTGTACAGTGTGTGCAGGGCCCAGCCACACGCGTAACCCCCAAATTTTACGCATGCTGTGATTTTAAAATTCGGGCTCTAATGTTTATTATTGTGCTTCAAGAAGCTATGCAAAATGTTCACTAGTGTTGACAATTAGCTCCTCCTAAAAGCTACAATACCATCTTGTCTCTTCCCTGATATTTGGAAGTGAAAAGTAACCATCCATTTAACATGTGTTTACATTTCCAAATGAGCATGGATCACCTAACACATGGAAGCTGGGGCAAAGAAAATGTACTGAGGCATTGCTAATTCTGGTCACCATGTGGACTTTTAGAAAACTTGGTAATAAAACATTGAATGGGACCAGGGTGTTGATTTAGCGCTCTTTGAGAGAGTCTACAGGAAACTCCCTCAGACCACCTTAAGGGACCCGACACAGCTATCTGGTCCTGTCCTCCTTAAGTCCGAATACAGCAAGGGATTTTGGACCCAGGGAGGATCCCTTCAGCTTAGCATAAGAAGACAGGGCCCAGAAGTGTTAAGGAGGCCCCAGGGAGCAGGCAGGAAGCCAGCCTTCACTAAAACTTGCCATGTGTGATGTCTCTGTGCTACCTGAACTTTAAGATGAGCTGTATAATTTGTTTGTTTTGCTTTACACTTTGTTTGTTCACTGTAAATAAATTGCACTAAAGGAAACAGCAAGAGTCTGCCTCCTTATTCCTTCTGGCTGTTTCTAAGTCACTATCATCCAAGTTACCACATATGGTGGTAGTAGTGGGCTCTCTTACCTAAGTGGGAATCACAGGCAGAAACCCACAGCAGCAAAAAAACAAACAAACCTAAAAACAACCCAAAAAAAAAACCTGCAGAGTTTTTTTCTGTTTTTCCTGGGGCCTCCTGAAGCTGAAGCTACAACAGGCCATGGGGGTATAGCCTGCCTGTACAATCAGGGTTCAAGCAGTGAGTCAGGACCAGACAGGCCAGCAGGGGTTTGTTTGTTTTTTTTGGTGGGGGGGAGTGGAACATTCCACTTTCCTTCCTCGAAGAGGTTCTCAGTTTGGAGGCAGCTCAGAAAGCAGGGAAGATGGAACAAGTGATCCAGGTCCTTGCTATAGGACAGCAGCAACTACAGAATGCCCTGCAAACCCAAACTGACCAGCAACAGGTGCTGCGAGAACAACTTATACAGCAAAACACAATGCTGACTCAGGTAGCACAGGCTGTGCAGACTGCTGTGACCAGGTCACCTTCCTGTTGCCATTCGTACTTAAAATGGCCCTGGGAGAAGACCCTGATTCTTTCCTAAAGAATTTTGAATGGACTTCTTAATTGACAGGCTGGACTTTTCTCCTCAACCACAAAATCCCACGGGACTGCCATGTTTCAGCTGTGGAGAGAGAGAGGCCATTTTGCTTGGGACTGTCCCCACAGGAAAGGTGAGCCAATGGACGTTAATGCTGTGGCCCCCATACTTTTGTAATTTCATGGATCTCCCCAGCCGGGGAGTCTCTACTTTTGTGGTTGCGATTGAGCTAGATGGCGTTCCTACCCAGGCATTGGTGAGCTCTGGAAGTAGGAGTTCTTCCTATCCTGTTTTGATAGGACAGGACTGCCCAAACTTTGAGAACCTGTGGAACCAGCTCATCACAGGTTTGTGCAGCCATAACAATGAAGAATTGGTGTTTCCAGAACGTGTTCACTTAGAAGATCCAGATCTGTACCTAAAGATTCTAAAACAATATAGTTATGCTGCTAATTTAGAGGCAACCGGGGAGAAAAGGTCAGAGTCAGGCAAAGAGCAGCAACCCACCCAGAATGTCATACCTGGCCCCTCTGAGTGGGAAAAGGGGGAGCTTCAGTTGGGCCCAGAGGGAGAATGAGTCCATTAAGTGGGCCCAGGAACATAGACAGAGAGTGAACGGAAAGTCAGTCCCTGGGGCGCATGTTACAGACCCTATTCCTCCTTATTTAATAATGAAAGGGAACCTACTTTACAGAGTTACAAAGTGAAAGGGAATTGATATCACCAGAAGGTTATGCAACTAGCTCATAGCTATCTTCTAGGGGGGTCCCCTGGGGGAGGAAAAGATCCGAGAGAAAATTTTGGCACAGTTCTATTGGCCAGGCCTACATAAACAGGTCCAGTTGTATTGCCAGTCCTGCCCTACCTGCTAACTCACAAAGCCTGCCAGTGTATGGGCGGCACCTCTCATACCAATGCCCATGATTGAGACCCCTTTTGAAAGGGTGGGCATGGACCTTGTGGGACCACTAGAGAGAAGTACTCAATGAAATAGGTACATCCTCATCATTCTGGATTATCCCACAAGATATCCAAAGGTAGTACTGCTACGGAATATGAAAACCTCGATGGGGGCGACTGCCCTAATGGAGGTATTTTCATGACTTGGGCTGCCCAAAGAGATCCTGACAGATCAGGGAACCCAGTTTGTGCCCAAGGTAATGAAACAATTCTGCACCTTACTCAAGGTAATACTCTGCGTACTTCAGTGCGCCACCTGCAGACTGATGGCCTCAGTGAGTGCTTCAATCAGACGCTCAAACAAATGTTGACGAAATTTGTGGATAAAGACGGCAATAATTGGGACTCATTGCTACCCTATGTGCTGTTTGCAATCCGCAAAGTGGCATTTCTCTCCCCATCATCATCTATAAAAGTTATACCTTAGCTATATTAATAGTTTAATCAGCAGCTCTCTGAGTTATACTCTCTTTCTGATAGTCTGCTTCTTTGTTTTTATAGGAACATCTACTTTTCTTCAATTCTGAACTCGCTGCTCCAGTTGGTTCAGACTGACTGACAGATGGTATTGATCAATCAGCAGACTTATGACCAACTTCTTGCCTTAGTCTAAGAGGGAAGCCATGCACTATATATATATTTTTTTCTAAGAATAAATATGCTTACTGTCTGACACCTAACAACAACAAAAAAGCACACAGTTTGATAGTATATCTGGATGAAATATAGACTGTTTTTATCATTTTTTACAGTTTTAGAGACAAGTTTAAAAAAAAAAATGTATGTGCTAAACTGATGTGGACAGCACCCCTGAATCAGCTTTAGGTCAGCACAAAAACAACTTTTACAAGCAATTGAAGCTTTTAGAAATTATACAAACTGCCTACACTTCCTTTTGGTGCCAGAAGAAATACATTGTTATTGTTAATAAAAAAAAAAAAATGAGGAGAATCGGGGAGGCAGACAAAAGAAGATGGAGGAATTTAGAACTATATTGGCTCTTCTAATTGGTTCTATCTGTCTAACTGGAGCACAATGGGGTAAAACTAAACTGGAAATCAGTAAAGTTGATTCTATAGTTGCAGATCTTGATATGCTGATCAGAACTTCTGTTTCAGGATATTTTGGGCTGAATTTTCTAAAGATTTTACATGTACAAAATCTATTTTATGCTTTTCAAAATTGCCCAGGGAGGTTGTGCGGGTAAAAGTATGCACAAAAGTGATTCAGCTCATACTTTTGAGCACACCAAAAAGAAGTGATCCAAGGAAAGGAGAAATCATTTGTGTGCATACATTCAATTTTTGAAAGAAAGCATGTAAATCTATATGCCCATTTTTACACCTAAGTCAGGGTTTCCCAACCCTCTTCTGGAGGCACACCAGATAGCCATAATGAATGTGCAGGAGATATAATTAAAAACATAAGAAAATAAGAAGTTGCCATACTGGATCCGTCAAGCCCAGCATCCTGTTTCCAACAGTGGCCAATGTATGTTACAAGTACCTGGCAAGTACCCAACACATTAAGTATATCCCATACTGCTAATGCCAGTAATAGCAGTAGCTATTCCCTAACTCAACTTGATTAATAGCAGTTAAGGGACTTTTCCCCCCAAAACTTATCCAAACCATTTATAAACCCAGCTACACTAACTGCCCTAACCATATCCTCTGGCAACAAATACCAGATCTTACTTGTACACATTGAATGGAAAAGCATTTTCTCTGATTAGTTTTAAATGTGCTACTTGCTAACTTCATGGAGTGCCCCTACTCTTTCTATTATCCAAAAGAGTAAAAATAACCGATTCACATTTACCTATTCTAGACCTCTTTGAATTTATAGACCTCTATCATATCCTCCCCTCAGCCATCTGTTCTCTAAGCTAAACAGCCCTAACCTCTTTAGCCTTTCCTCATAAGGGAGCCATTCCATCTCCTTAATCATTTTGGTCGCCTTCTCTGTACCTTCTCCAGTGAAACTATATTTATTGAGATGTGGCGACCAAAATTCTACATCAGTACTCAAGGTGCGGTCTCACCATGGAGTGATACAGAGGCATTAAGACATTTTCCATTTTATTTACCATTCCCTTCCTAAAATTCCTAACATTCTGTTTGCTTTTTTGACTATCGCAGCACACTGAGCCGATGATTTCAATGTATTATCCACTATGATGCCTAAATCTTTTTCCTGGGTGGTAGCACTAGCTCCTAATATGGAACCTAACATTGTGTAACTATAGCATGGGTTATTTTTTGCACTTGTCCACATTACATTTCATCTGCCATTTGGATGCCCAATCTTCCAATCTTGCAAGGTCCTCCTGCAGTTTATCATAATCCACTTGTGATTTAACTATTCTGAATAATTTTGTATCATCTACAAATCTGATTACCTCACTCATCGTAATTCCTTTCCAGATCATTTATAAATATATTGAAAATCACCAGTCCAATTACAGATCCCTGAGGCACTCCACTATGTTCTCCTATGATACTTTAAGACTGGAGGAAAGCAGGATGAGGGCAGTATTATCTCAACAAACTTGTTTGGAGATCATATAACCCACTTTTTGTGTTTTCCCTTGAGATAAGCCAATATATATTGATAAAACACTTGTCAGAAGCAGGCCGGAGATGGCAGAAAGTAGCCAGCCAAAAATAAAAGGGTAGACTGCTTTAAGAATGAGAACAGAAGGCTAAGGGGAATTGTAGTCCCAGAAGAAACAGGAAACAGAAGGCTGAGGGGAATTGTAGTCCCAGAAGAAACAGGAAACAGAAGGCTGAGGGGAGGTACGGTTCTATGAATACACCCTGCCACCACTTTGTTGCTCTTCCCCCTACCAGCTGCTGGCTCCTATAACCTGGTCTCTGCACGTGTTAGTACATTTATAGGCAGAATGATGCCATCAGTGGAAGAGAAGGACCTGCCTTTATGTTATACAGATGCCATACAACATAATGGCGCCTATTTCGGAATGATCAGCAGTGGGCAGGTTAAACTGCCAGATCAGCGGGGCAAAAGTGTCTGTGAATTACCCCTGCTCCTGAAAGATCCGGGATTCCCTGGGATAGGGCTGAGGAAGTAGGGGGAAAGTCTGTATGGGGCTCAAGCCAGTGAGGGGATTACAGTGTAGGAGGCTTGAGTCAGGAAGGCGGGGGGGGGGGGGGGGGTCACAGTATGCAGAGGTGGAACTGAGGACAACATTTCACACTGTGCTGGTGTCAGGCTGCGGCGTAGGGGGCAAATTGTGCTGGGATTGAGCCGGGGAGGGGAGTGTCTCAGTTAGAGGGGATGGAGCTGGGGGAGGGCAAATCAGAGTGTGCTGGCTTTGGGCTGCGGAAGCGGGATAAATATGCTGATGCTGGGCTGGTGGGGGGGGGGCAGGAAATGATGGGATCAGGATGGCCGGGGGGGGGGGTCAGAGGGCACTGAGGTCGGGATGGGTGGGGGCAGTATGTGCTGGGACTGAGCCTGTGAGAGGAGAAGCAGTTCTGGGGTGGGGCTGGGGAGGGAGATCAGAGACCATCTGAAGGGAAGGGAAAGACGTGCTGGGCTGGGGCAAGAGGAGGGTGGGAGGGACAATGAATAGGGACCCTCTGGGGAATTTCAACGAGTGTCAGCTACAGATATGTGGAGAGAGAGAGAGCTCTATCTAAACCCTCACACACACGTTTTTGTAGTTACCTATCATGCTTTTCTGTCTGTTTGAAAGATAAATGATGAATGTCCCTTTCACCACTGGATTTTCCTTAGTGTATAAGGAAGGTGTTTTATGATTATTCTTTTTTGTCTCCAGTCCTTCATTTGGTTTGCTGTTCAGAGAATTCTGTTTATTGTGCAGCCTCCTGAATTCTTCTGCTTTATCATCTGCCATATTTTCTTCCTAGATTAACATTCCTAAGGGCAATTTAGGGTGGGATACTGAGAAGGAAACCTAAGGAACCAAAATTAATCACCACAAGTCCTAAGAAACGATGGCAAATATACTTTTTTGAGCATGACACAGAGTGACCAAATCACATCTAGCAAATTATAGAGAGAGGAGGACCACAAGGATTTATGCATGTCGAAAGATTATTATGCTGAGTTTATTTATAACCCAGGAAATACTTCACCCAAACTAGCAAATAACAGATATAAAGAAATTATATTTTTGGCATCTCAAATTTAATTTGATGTTCTTTTTCTGAACACCTTTGGGATGCAAAAACTATAAGATGCCAATCTCCTACAGCTGCTGTATCTGGCAGAGAAAATATGCAAAAATAAGTGCTCTTCTATTGCACCTTACAGCATACAGCTTGCCTGCTCGACAGCATGCTCAGACTTCAGCTAACACCCCAGAAAATGAATACAAAATTAAATGCATTCCTGATAAGAAACATGAAAGTGGCAGAGCTATCACTCCAACTAGTTATGGCTTCGATGTAATAAGACGTGAATAAAAACTGTATGCTGAACTTCAGATGAATATTCAAAGAATTGCTTACATAAAAAATGAGCATGTACACACCTAAGTGCCCTGTGTTCATGCAATCACTATTTTATAAAAATCAAAAGTATGCACATGCTTTTGATTATGTGTGCATATATACACACGGAAGAAAAAGGGGGGGTCTGGGGCAAGTTGCATGCATAAGTTGCCATTTCATAAGAGATGCACGTACATTTGGCAACTTGCTTGTGTAAATTTATACCTGCTAATTATTGCTCCTAGTTGATATCAGACTTATTTGTTGTGCATTATTGACTTGAATTGTGCATCAATCATGATTTAGGTGCATAAATACCAAGTACAGGACCTGCTAGCCACCAGCATTGGGTTTAGTCCCATAGACTCACCTCAGCCCCAGAAACTTTACTCCACATCTGACCAGGATTAAACCAGCATTCAGAAAATGCAAGTTAAGCCTACACACCTCTCTGTATAGGGAAGTAATAAATAATGCCTTGATTAACAAGGGATTAGCATGGAATAACTAATTAGTGCGCATAGATTTATTCACATTTCTGCACATATTTTTTGTGTACTAAGCTCCTTGTTAAATCTAGAGTAAAGTTGTACACACGAAAATGTGTACACAAGTGTGTGGTAACAGTGTGCACGGCGGAGCATACCTCATTACAACGGGACCACTGTCACCTTCAAGCTGATAAAACTGGATAGACCAGAGAACCCTAACCATACTTAACTCTTCTCAGAAGCCCCTATGGGATCATTTTCAAAATGCATTTCCACTAATTAAACCATTGTTTTTCATGTGGAAATGGGGTTTGCTAAAACTTGCCATCCAATGGGGCGGAGTTTCAGAGCCCTGCTCGCCTAAATCCGCCTAAATCCGGGCGGATTTAGGCGAGCAGGGCCCTGCGCGCCGGTGCGCCTATGTTCAATAGGCCTACCGGCGCGCGCAGACCCCGGGACTCGCGTAAGTCCCGGGGTTTGGCGAGGGGGGCGTGTCGGGGGCGGGCCCGGTCAGCGCTGCGTTTTGGGGGCGGGCCCGGGGGCGTGGTTACGGCCCAGGGCGGTCCGGGGGCGTGGCCGCGCCCTCCGTACCCACCTCCAGGTCGCGTCCCGGCGCGCTAGCGGCCCGCTGGCGCGCGGGGATTTACGTCTCCCTCCGGGAGGCGTAAATCCCCCAACAAAGGTAAGGGGAGGGTTTAGACAGGCCGGGTGGGTGGGTTAGGTAGGGGAAGGGAGGGGAAGGTGAGGGGAGGGCAAAAGAAAGTTCCCTCCGAGGCCGCTCCGATTTCGGAGCGGCCTCGGAGGGAACAGGGGTAGGCTGCGCGGCTCGGCGCGCACCGGCTATACAGAATCGATAGCCTTGCGCGCGCCGATCCAGGATTTTAGCGGATACACGTGGCTACGCGCGTATCTACTAAAAGTACGCCAATTCGCGCGGTTTGAAAATCTACCCCAATGTGCAGATAGACTTATGTACCTACATCATGTGGGTACACATAAGTTTAACCAGATTGTGGACAAGCATTATTGGGGCAGAGTTTTCATTTATCCACATCCTCTTTTTAAAATATCCATGCATAAGTTTACATGGGAAATGTATATGCTCCACATAACAGGAGTAACTTACAGCGTGGGTGCTTTCTGTAGGATAATATTCAAAGCAAATGCATGCTCATATGTTCCCTTTGAAATCTGGTGTCACCTACACATGTTTCTGCCCCCTACGTTACCCACCATGTTACAAAATTACCTTTCAACAACAAGAATAGGGTTAATTTAACTCATTTCCACAGCAGTCAGTGCGGCCTTCCTACTAGGAAAATAAAGTCACAATGCTCCAAGGAAGCGAGTGCTTCTGCCACTTCGAAGAACGCTATCATTATACCCTGAAATGGAAGAATGAAGCACACTCATCCACACCAAAAAAAAAAAAAAGTGCTAGAATAAAAACATTTCTTTTTCTCCACTGTGGTTCCTATTTCAAAATGACTGTGCATTGACTTACATTCCCTGCAAATTGAGAATGATGGCTTACTATTCTTTAAAATATTCACTCATATTTCATGTGCAAAACTGGTTTGTGACACAGGGTTGCCTGCTTTTCTTTATGGATCCCTCTCTATTCATCCATTTAACTAACCATAGCTGAAACCATAAGGCCTGATTTTAAAAAGCATTTACACATTTAAAATTGGGTTTTACATGTGTAAATGCACTTTACCTGGATAAGTGGGCTTTTGAAAATTGCTACAGTAAATGCCATTGAATTGTCCATAAGTTTTAGAAGTATAAGTGCACTTTAAGTGCATAAATGGCTTTTGAAAATTGATACAATAGTTTGTTACATTTACATGTGTAACTCCTTTGAAAATTGCCTCCTTTAAGGAGGCCAATTTCACCTTTCATAGAAAAGCTGCCTGATGCCACAAAAATGCTTTGGTGGTTATTTTTGCCATTTTGGGGCCAGTGCAGCCTCTGTGTCTAATTTAAAGTTCCAGTTTGCAGCATTGTTGCACAGTAAATTTTCTACAGCTATTTTTGCTTCACTACTGATTACGAAATACTTCAGATAATTTGTTTGTTCTGTTTTGGGGAAGAGACGTGTACATTTGCAATGGGACAACCTGCTAATGAAATGTTATGCATTTGCAATAATGCAGATTATTTTCGTGATTTTTATGCCCAGTTAGAACAAGGATGGTAACAGAACAGGAAAGAAGATTGCATGCATTTAACCGATTCATGGATGGTTCATAATTAAAAGACAACACATGTGCGCGCATGTTATAAAATGGCCTGGCCATGCGCACATGGGGGCCAAATTTTAAGTAGGCATGCAAATCTCACTTCTACCATGTAAGTGGGGGGATTTTAAAAGGGGCTTGCATCCATGCCATTCCCAGTTTACTAGTTCATCCACCACTTCGCTCAGTTAACAGCTGGGCAAACCCCCCCTGGTTTGAGAGCCTACTCTGCCCCCAGTTAGCCCCAGACCCTTTAAACCCCTCAGAAATGGCTCAGTCCTTTTATTTTATAACTTACACGCCATCCAAAGCAGAAGTAAAGTTATGTGGCAAGGGACCTTGGCATGCCCTAGGGTACATAAATATTTAGGTGCCACGCCCAGACCATGCCCACTTTTGGAAATTTTCGTGCCGTGCGTGCCACGGCATTTGCGCCCTTATCTGGGTGCTTTTTAAAATACGGTCTTATTGGCGCATCGCCTGATTGATGTGCGCACCAGACTTTTAAAATTCACCTTTTATAGCCTAACTTTCACAACCTATTCATAGCACAGCATTTACATGCAGAAATTCATACTAGTATTTCATAAACTGGGTGGCAGGGGATCTGCTACGAAAGCACGCCCATATATTTCAGTACATGCAAATATTTCCAATACAAAGAAAGCCTATTTATAAACAAGCATGCATATATTCTAGGTGCATAAAGAAATGTAACATATATGTGTAATAACCATAATTATATGTGGAAGCAGGTAATTTATGTAACTCTATTCTGGGGTATATAAAATGATGGGAGGATTTTCCTTGTTTTAGGAAGGGTCCATCTCCCAAATTTATTTAGTGGGTTCCAATTGATGGGTCTTGCAGATGGTGAAATGGACATTTAGAGAGACAGCAGGGGTGGGTTACCATTCTCTAGACTGATCAGGGAGAATCGCCATCCTCCTCC
Organism: Rhinatrema bivittatum; assembly: GCF_901001135.1. Taxonomy (NCBI): domain Eukaryota; kingdom Metazoa; phylum Chordata; class Amphibia; order Gymnophiona; family Rhinatrematidae; genus Rhinatrema; species Rhinatrema bivittatum. The sequence continues at coordinate 146,955,873 of NC_042619.1, forward strand.
CCTCCATGAACCCTGGCCCATACAACTATCTTCTAGTGCTGGCAGCTTCAAAGCATTAAAGTAGAGTCATACCACTTTTAGATGAAACACAAACCAGCTTTTTTTCTGGTGTTAATGCAGCCACTATAACAAGGAATAGACTGAAGTAGAAAATATATATACTGCATACAAAGTTTATGGGAATAGCCACAGTCAGAGTAAATCTCCACCACATACAAATTTGTACCCCAATGGTATTAGCATACCAGTCTCTTAGCCTTCACTTGAAAATCAACATAGATCTCCCAACTACAAATTTTCAAACAATTCACAGGAGTGTAAAGGTTACAGTCCTCTTAGTACAGATCTCCCCTCTTCACTATGAGGAAAGACTAAAGAGGTTAGGACTTTTCAAGCTTGGAGAAGAGATGGCTGATGGGGGATATGATAGAGATGTTTAAAATCATGAGAGGTCTAGAGCAGGTTAATGTGAAACAGTTATTTACTCTTTCAGATAATAGAAAGACTAGGGGGCACTTCATGAAGTTAGCATGTGGCACATTTAAAACTAATCGGAGAAAGTTCTTTTTCACTTAACGCACAAGTAAACTCTGGAATTTGTTGCCAGAGGATGTGGTTAGTGCAGTTAGTGTAGCTGTGTTTCAAAAAGGATTGGATAAGTTCTTGGATGAGAAGTCCATTACCTGCTATTAAATAAGTTGACTTAGAAAATAGTCACTGCTATTACTAGCAACAGTAGTGTGGAATAGGCTTAGTTTTTGGGTACTGCCAGGTTCTTATGGCCTGGATGGCCACTGTTGGAAACAGGATGCTGGGCTTGATGGACCCTTGGTCATCAAATCTTCACAAGAGAGCACTATTCTGTTCAAACATCTCACTTTGAATGTCAAAGTGGCCCCTAACCCCTACACTAATACCTAAACCTCATCTCGAGTGACTAGGTGGGCCTCCCATAGAGATATAAATACCAATCTAGTGTGAGGGCATTATGGCTAGGCGCTCTCTCTTCCTCCCGGCCCTGAGAGCTTGGCTGGCTCTCCAGGAGCTTAAAACCACTTAAAACGGCATGTGTGAAAAACATCGCAACCGCGATAAAGCCCTATCGCACACCTTTACGCAAATGAAAAAGGTGTAGTTAAAATTTGCGTTAAAGCCGTGCAATACGGCTTCGCAAAACTGTGAGCCCAGCCCACTTGGCCAAAATATCCTCCCCTTTTTCTCACTTGCATTGCAGCAAACGTTATGGTGCTTTTGCATGCGATAATGGCGTTTTTGCATGCCTTAAAGGCATTTTTTTTGCATGCGAAAACGCCATATAGCACTTTGATAAATGACCTCCTTAGCTGGCTAATTCAACTCCTTCAATTTATGCCTCTGGAACACTCCTAACTTTGCTGGCTAAATTCTAGCCAGATAATTTATTAGTCAGCTAGAATTTAGCTGCAGAAGTGCCCAAATCTTCATTTAACTATATAAGCTCAGAGTTATCCAGCTAAATGCTTTTGAATATGGACCTCTGAATTGCCAACTACAATGGTAATCCTAACCTTTCCCTCTTGGGTAAATGTTCTTGGAGACATATCCTCATTGTGAAGGAAAACTGCATCACCTGGAAGGCAGGCCCCTGCAATAGGATAATTTCCTCCCATACCAGAGTGATGCTGCCCTTCCAGGCAATCTTATCCTCCAAGGAAGAACAGAGGCTACCAGACTAGAAGTGGGACAGTTCTACTATGTCCCTGAAGAACTCATCTTTATAGCTCTCCATCTGCCTCAGGTCTTCCAGATCTGCTTCTCTAGCTTTCAGTGATTGTCGCATCAGGTGACCACATACAACCTCTCACTAACTGGTAAATAATCATACATATGGCACTTGGTGCAAAACACTGACTAGCCCTAGCTTTCTGCTGGACTTCTGTCTGCATCTTAATATTATTGAATTGTTAGTTATTTAAGGTTGTTAAGGGAATAGAGATGCTTAATATAATGTGAAGTCCCTTATATTTATTAGGTAGTATTTCATGTTAGTTTGGCAATAACTAGCAAGGGGAGAACAGTTAATCTATTTATCTGGCAGGGTTATTTCCTTGCTTTTTCTAGATCCTTCATTGATCTTGTTGTGAAAATTCCACTCTTGTCCCTTTTATTGTGATAACAATCTATAAATCAGAGAATGTGCTGGGGTGGTGAGAGTTGGGGAGGAGGTGGAAAAAAGACAGGGGAATATGCTAGTTTTTAAAAAAGAATTCTGAAATACCAAAGGACAGGAATAACTAGTTTCACCCCACGATCTTGCTTCTCTTCCAGGCTTTAAGTTACAAACATTTCTCAGCAAAGCAGTACTTATAGAAACTGTTTAGTCAGCAGCAGAGGCAGCTTCTGCTCTCAGTACTCTCTCAAGAGTGCCTGTTTAATTGTTCTATATAAGATTGCTACTGTTTCTTCTCACTGGCAAAGTATACAATACTTTTGCCACATATAAATCTACCATTCTCTGCAACAGTGATCAGTGAAATTAGAGTTCACATTTAAAAAGTCCACAATATCTTTCTTTATAATGTCACAAAATTCTTCCTAGCCTAATAGACCTGAATGAAACCTCCAGTCTCCTCTACCTTCCATCCTACTCATATCTTTGAAACAAGTTATCAGGGCAGCATGATCAGAAATTTTTATTTAGCTGCATCAAGCATCTGGCAGAAATTTGTAGGAGCAAACATGTAGTCTATTCTACTATATGATTTATGAACATAAGAATAACAAAAAAGCACTAGTGAGAATAAAGATTCCAGTGTATTAGCCATATTATCTAAGGGCTACAAATGATTGTTTCTTATATCTCAGGATATGAGAACTCATATCTTTGGCAGAATCAAATAAACAATTGAAATCCCCAGCTACTGGTCTTAAATCACAAAGCAGAGGGGCCAACTTAAGTCTTATATTACTAAAAAAAATAATACAGAATCCTCTGTTTTTCTGATATCCTGGTATGAACGCCTTTTTGCCTGCTGATTTGGTACTGTGCACTAACTTGTATATAGTTTCTGTTATAGTTCAATCCCATAGCATATCCCCATAGCATTTACTCATTGATGTTTGTATTTCTTGTAAGGGCTCCTCCCAAATATTATTTATATGTTGCCTAGTTTACTATGTTATCTGTTATTTGTAAGGGCTCCGCCCAATGGTTTTTTGTTCACTGTAAACCGATGCGATGTGCGAACGGTCATCGGTATAAAAGAAACGTTAAATAAATAAATAAATAAATATATTAGATTTATAAACATTTACGAGATGAATGTTATATTTAATAATCTAGTTGCTATTAATGCACCACCATCTTAAGCTCTGTATATATCTTGGCTTTACAAATTTAGTAATTTTAATAGTTAATATCTTAACACCTTTGGAATTGGAGAAATATAAATTAGCAGACACTTGACATTTAGAATCTCTACATTTTATGAATATCAATAAGTGGGTCTCTTGTATAAAGGCAATGTCTACTTTGGGTTTTTCTCAGGCTTTTAATACCTTAACTCTTTTTATAGGGGATCCCAATTCCAAGATCATTTCAAGACAAAAAGTTCAGCTTTACCTGTTCACACCACATATATTTATATCTGTTCTCAGTTCAATTAGACCAAAAACATTTATTTCAATTCGTTCATTTGTTTCGTTGGGACCTATATTCATTTCATTAGTTTCAAAATAAAAAACAAAAATTCATTTATTTGTTTCATTAGTTTAATTCATTTTCTATTAAAACATATGGGAGAATTATTATAATCTATAATAGGCTCTAGAGAGTGAATTTTATATTAATTGTAATAAAACTTGGGAGCAGAAATCATCAAAAGCAGGAAAGGATCACATAGTACTTTAGAAAATGGCAAAGTGGTGTCAGAAAAGTGGCTCCGCAAAGGGGTACGAGGCTTACGGGATTGGCAGGGGTTCTCTAATGCAATGTAAGTGAAATGAAGAAGCAGTAAGAAGAGGAAGGACACCTCAAGGTTTAGAAAGAGGATGGCTGCCCAGCAATAGTGTCATGAACAGTTGATGGCAGCATGAGAGGCAAAGTGGCTCCAAAAGTGGCACCAGGACCCTAAGGCAACATGAACAGGGAATGGATCAGAAAATGTGGCAGAAAACATCCCAAGGTACAGATAAAGGAACCAAGAAAGAGTGGTATCAAGATAAAGAATTCAAAAGCATGGGAGAGGTGCACAGCAGCTCCCCAGATTGGCAAGAAGTCCTCCAAGTGTAAGAGCTGGAGTATGCCAGGAAGATACGGGCAGAAATAAGTTAAGAATATAAAGGTGTAAAATCAACATATGGCAGCAAGGCTGAGCAGCACAAGGATCTGAAAGTGTAGGACGAGGGGCATAGCATTAAGGCAGAGTGGCATGGGAGATACCAGTGATTCCATTGGAGCATGCAGACAGCCATATAGAGGGAGGATGACTCTTCCTGTCACTTATGAAATGCACACTGCTGTCCTGTGCCTTCACCAGCAGTACCTGCACACAGCTACGACACTGTTTGAACAAATAGGGGGAAGACCTTCCGGCTGAAAGTGGCCTGGAGGGCATTTTATAGTTTGGCATCAGAAACTGCAGCAAACGCCTGAGACCCATATTCTCAACTACCCACAGGGGCTGATCATCTAAAGTGATCATCTCACGGATAGTCTTTGTCACCACTTTGGATGCTGCCTGCCTCTTTCCCCATGACAGTGCCACCAGATAGTACCCCATTTCCTCCATTGTGGGCTGTCACTTCTTAGCTATAGTTGGGGACTGCTGGTGCCAGCCTGCCACCTGACTGGCGGAAGGAGCCAGAGTCTTGGAAGGAGCTTGAGGAACATTTGTCCCCTTTTCCAAGACTAGTATCCTCTGTCTTGCAGAAGGGGCCCCTGACTACGACTACTACCATCCTCAGGTGCATATTGAAGGGGATGCTGCTCCTTCAGATAATGTTTCATTCCAGTATTGCTTAAGTGGCCCAGTTGCTTGCCTTGGCTGATGTCCTTTGCACAATAGTTACAATGCTCAAAGCGTGGGTCCTCCCTCATTTGAAAATGGCTCCAGATCACAGATTTATTTCATGATTCCTTGCCTTTGTCTGCATCCTTTGGGGTGGATGACACTGCTGGCAGTGAAGTGGGGGTGGTCACAGGTGGAGCCTTAGGAACTGCAGCAGAGTAATCACTCATCCTCTGTTTCTGCACTGTCAGTGTGGCCTGATCTCCCCCTCACTAACATGTCCTCCTACCTTTCACCCCTCTGTCAGTGAAGTGAAAGCTAGCACAGTACTGACTAAACCTCCTAATACAGGGTGTCCAGCTAATCCCTTTCCCATTTCTGCTTCAGAAAATTATTTGAAGGGAGATTCATCAAGCTCTGAATCATTAAAGGATGGCATAACTGATCTTATAGCCTCTGCTGCACTAAGGGTTTGCGGTGTTGGTTTCAGTTTCACCACTTGTACCTGTACTTCTATAGGCACTAGGAGTTGTACTCTGCTGCTATTGGGTCTACTAGTGCCTTCACTTTCCCTCTCCTCTGAGATAGAAGAATCTGGCTGAGACACTAATGGAACAACTGGCATATCCTCCCCAAATCTCAACTTCTTGTGGTTTGACATCCTGTCTCTCCTGCTGACATTTGTGATGTCAAAAAATCCCTCTTCATCTTAGTTGGAGGACTTGCTGCTGTCTGCCTAGCAAATCCCCTGCCAACAACTGTGGGCTTCCCACTTCCTTTGCCTGACATGATGGATTTTATTTTCTGCTGCAGTGCTGGGCAAAAGGTGTTGTCAATTAATCTTTATTTCTGAAAATGTGATGGTTAGTCACATTGATGACACTAATGTGACTGACTACTATAGTGATCCTTCTGTGTGAGAGGTTAAACAACATACAGAAAGAATATACTACAGTAGAACAGCAGTTTTAGAATTTTGCTCCACTAGTGACTACAGTGCACGCTGATGTTTACAACACACAGAAAAAGCAAAGAATGATATAGTGCTATACTTTGTGTGTGAGGTCACCACTAGTAAAACAGAAGTACAAGTGAGTGCACTAGTAATCTAAATGCAGTAACAGAATAAAATAATCCAGGAAGCAAGATGGTGGCGTGAACCGGGTGGTGGTAATACTGCTCTCAGTTTCTTTTGAGATAATACCTTAAAATGCCACCTAAGAGGAAAGGAAAGATACGAGTCTACCCCTCCTAATCGGCCTTTCTGTCGGGGCAGCATCTTATCACCACATATACCAGGAAAGCAACTGAACAGGGGGAGAATGCCCCCGCTACGATGGTCAATGAAAGAGCATTGACATTGATGGGGGAAATTACCTTGAGTCCCCCGGATCCTCGTGCTCCATTGGCTGAGATTTCCCCAGACTTCCCTCTGTCTGCTGTGAATTGGGATGCCAAAGTGGCTTCAGCGACTCCGGAGGGAAGGGGGCAGAGAGGAGGAATGCCCTTGACCCTCTTGCTTCTCGTGGGATCTTTGGAGGCTCCAGGTAGCGCAGAACCAAAGGCAATGCTTGTTATATCAACCCCGGAGAGGGAGCAGGGGGTGTGCGAGAGTGCCACAGTTGCATTGGGGGAAATTTTGCTGGAGGAAAACTCTTTTTAGAAGAAAATGGGTGAGCCTACCCATTTTCAATTACCTCCTAAACCAGCAATAGTAACTTTGGGTGCAATATGGGACCTAGTAGCTGCTTTGGATAGTTCTTTGCAGGATCACAATACAAAGCTGGACAATTTCAATATTAAACTTGAATCTTGTAAAGTTCAATTAAACGAGATTAAACCTCGGGTGGACTCTATGGAAATAGCAATGCAGAATCAGGATAGTGGCCTGGAGCAATGCTATCTATCAGGATTGTAATGTTAAACTGGTTAAAGACTTAACCAGTGTCTCACGAAAACTTGAGAATTTGGAAAACTTACGATTTTTGAATTTTCCTAAAATAGAGGGCGAGATTCCCTATATAACTTTAAAAAATATTGCCTTGAAATTCTTAAATTTGAAGAAGACTCCTTGCATTAGCAAGATGTATTTTCTATCTGTTTCCACTAAAGAAAATGTTTCTATGGACAATTGTCCTGAGATACCAGAAATCTAACTCAGTTTCTGGAGGATTCAACGGCTGAGTTCTGAGTGTGCAACTCTCCTGATGTCGTTTGTGTCTGAGAAAGAACTTAGCGAAGTCATGAGAAAATACTTCAAAGTTATAACTGTTCTATTTTATGGATCTTTTATTCGAATATATCCAGATTTTGCTCATGCAACACAAGAAAGAAGGAGAGACTTTCTTGCTTTAAGGGCACAAATAGTCTCCCTAGGTTAGATCCCAAAATTAATGTTTTATTTTCTTTTTGCCCGAATAGCTTAATCGTTTATTAATTCAAGGAGTATTATTACTATCTCTCCTGGTAATTTACAGGTCTGAGGAACCATAAGATATAAGGTTGCTTTAATGTGGGATTGTGAGCTTGGCTCCTGATAGCTGAAAGAGTATGTCAGGGGTTAAACTCTATCAACACATCCAACTTCCCCTTTCTCGGGCCTGCACTCAAGGCAGCAGAATTGTGTAAGCTTTAGCCTGCCACTAGCTGAGACAGGAAATCTGTCTGACAATCTACTTGCACCAGACATGCCTGCACCAGGAATAGAGCTCAAACTGTAGCAGATCAAAACTGCTCTTTTGCCTACTTCCTCTTACACTTAGTCAGCTAGTTTAACACATCTTAAACTGCTTCAATGTCCAGTTTATGACCTTTCCCCTCCCGGCCTGCCAGCTTACACGTAGTCAGCATAAAGGCAAGGAAGGACATTTATGGTATGACGCTGTAAAAGCCAATGAATGATATATGTATTTGCAAAGAACCAATGATGTGATGACAAATCTGCATGCATGCTATGCTATGGAATTATGTACAATAAAAGGAGCCCCAGGGAAGGAGGAGGAGAGGTGACCTTCCCGGGGACACGCTTCACCACGAATCCTGCCTGATGTGTCTTCATTGATGCAACACTTTAATACGTTAAACCTGTTACTTTATCTATTTAGTAAAATCTCCTTGATGTCTGCTTCCTCTCTTACAAAAATGTTTCTTGTTGGAAAAATGTATATTTCCTAAAATGAGTTAACCTAATTAGGTTTATATGTGATGATAGCATTTTTGTTTTCTAATATAGTAAGAGTTTGTCTTGCTTGTATTTTGATGAAAATGATAAAAATAAAATAAAAAAAAAGAATAAAATAATCCACAAGGTGGCTGCCTGTACCTATGGTGGTAACTGGCACAGACCTACTGCACCCTCTGGGGTAGATTTTCAAAGGGGTACGTGCGTACGATCAGTGCGTACCCCCCGAAAACCTACCCCAAACCCCCCTGCGTGTGCCTATTTTGCATAGGCTCGGCGGCGCGCATAAGTCCCGGGGCTTGCATGGAGGGGCGTGTTGAGGGCGTGTCGGGGGCGTGCCACGAGTGACGCGGCATTTCGGGGGCGTGCCGCGAGTGTCGCTGTGTTTCGGGGGCGGGCCTGGGGGCGTGGCGCCGGCCCGGGGGCATGGTCGAGGTCTCCGGACCAGCCCCCGGGTCGGGTGATGGCGTGCACAGATTTACGCCTGCTTTCCGCAGGTGTAAATCTGCCAACAAAGGTAGGGGTTTTTTTTAGATAGGGCCAGGGGGGTGGGTTAGGTAGGGGAAGGTGAGGGGAGGCGGAAGGAAAGTTCCCTCCGATGCCGCTCCAATTTCAGAGTGGCCTCGGAGGGAATAGGCAGCGCGCGCTGGGCGCACATTTGTGCCACCTGCGCGCCGACCCCGGATTTTATAAGATACATGCGGCTGGGCGCACATTTGTGCAACCTGCGCGCGCCAACCCAGGATTTTATAAGATACACACGGCTATCTATCTAACAAATATAGACCCAGACAAAGAGAGTTAAAACAGCCGAGCGCACTGTATAACCCGCAGTTGGACATGGGTTGAATAGGCACTAATCAATCCCCTATTGCAATAAGGGGTTTAGCGCCTATTCAACACGGGTCCAACACAGAGTGAATGTAATAGTGCTCATCATATGCAAATTCATGTGAATGAGGCTATTAGGCATTCACTCTGATGCAAAAAAATAAAATGTACATCTCTGATGCACATTTAACTATCAGCTATTAACGCCTGCCTGGAGTAGGCGTTAATAGCTGAGCGCGTTTAAAACAAGTACAGAGAAGCAGAAAATAATGCTTTTCTGTACTTATTTTAAACGCATAAAGAAATTTTATTAAAAAGAAACAAGTTAAAAAAAAAAAACACTTGAAAGTCGGGTGCAGGAAATGGACGCTCAACTGACAAGCGTTCGTTTCCTGAACCCCCAGCGTTGGTTTTCCTATTTAATTCTATGTTATTTTTTTATTTATACTTATATTCCACTTTTTGCACGTTTTTCAGCACTTCAAAGTGGATTACATTCAGGTTCTGTAGGTATTTCCTTTTCACTAGAGGGCTTAAAATCTAACGGGCCGATACAGTAAAAATCCGGGAGAGCGGGTGAGCACCCACTCTCCTGTGCGCGCGATACAGTAATTTAATTTATTTAAATTAGGGCCGGCTGTAAAAAGAGGCGCTAGGGACACTAGCGCATCCCTAGCACCTCTTTTCAGACAGGAGCGGCGGCTGTCAGTGGGTTTGACAGCCGACACTCAATTTAGCCGGCATCGGTTCTCGAGCCCGCTGACAGCCTCTGGTTCAGAAACCGGACACCGGCAAAATTGAGTGTCCGGTTTTCAACCCGCGAGCCACGGGCCTATTTCAACATTTTTTTTTTCTTTTTGTTTTTTTTAAAACTTTTTTTTAACTTTCGGGACCTCTGACAATATCGCCATAATATTAAGTCGGAGGGTGCACAGAAAAGCAGTTTTTACTGCTTTTCTGTGCACTTTCCCAGTGCCAGCAGAAATTAGCACCTACCTTTGAGTAGGCGCTAATTTCTTAAAGTAAAATGTGAGGCTTGGCTGCACATTTTACTTACTGAATCGCGTGGGAATACCTAATAGGGCCATCAACATGCATTTGCATGTTGCGGGCGCTATTAGGTTGGGGGGGGGTTGGATGCGCGTTTTTGACATGCTATTACCCCTTACTGAATAAGGGGTAAAGCTAGCGCATCGAAAACGCGCGTCCAATCGCGGGTTAACAGTGCGCTCCACCACTGTATCGGCCTGTAAGTTTGAACCTGAGGCAATGGAGGGTAAAGTGACTTGCCAAAGGTCACAAGGAGCGATGGGTCTATGTTTGGGACTCGATCCCTGGTCTCCTGGTTCATAGCCCACAGCTCTCAGACGGCCGAGTTAGGAAAACTGATACCATTAGAGTTGACATTGGTTTTCCTGACTGGCAGACGGCCGAGTTAGGAAAACCGATCGGGGTCACGTTAGCAAGGAGGTGCTAGGGGCACGCAAGCGACCCTAGCGCCTCCTTGCTAATGTGACCCCCTAATTTAAATATAGCATGGCACCCCCCTTGGGGGCACCTGGGGTGCATTAAGAAAGTAGGCGCTGACTGTTCAGTGCCCACTTTCTACACAAATTTATTGCATCGGCCCCTATGTGGGATACTATGGTGGAGTTCAGCTACAGTGCTGGCACTACACTGGTAGTCAATTACAATGCAACTAGAGAGTGCAGACAACTTTTTGAGTGGATAGGAAGGTAACTCGATAACTTACAAAAATACCAGCCTCTCTCCGAAATATCACACTTCCAATGATGCTGAATATTGCAACAAGATTATTATTTATGTAAAGTGACCATCATACTAGGCATCATCAATGTAATTTTATACTGCAGACTTTGCCTTATATATAATCATCAGTCACTGGTGGCAATACGTGAGATGTCCACATCAAAATTTTTTAGCTTTTTTTTAAATGCAAAAATAACTTTAAAAAGTCCATATACGGATCACTTAAATTTCAATAGCTCAGTGTTTGGGAAACTGGAGGGAGATTGAGAATAAAAAGGAAAATAGGCTCACGAAAGGGTGCAGAGAAGACCGACCATCTAGAATGATACTAGTGGACTGGGAACCACTGAGCTATTGAAAGTTAAGTGATCCGTATATGGAATATGGTATATTCTAGGGATGTGAATCGTTTTTTGATGATTTAAAATATCGTCCGATATATTTTAAATCGTCAAAAATCGTTAGAGCCGCGATACAATAACAATTCCCCCGATTTATCGTCAAAAAATCGTAAATCAGGGGGAGGGAAGGGGGAGGGCGGGAAAACCGGCACACTAAAACAACCCTAAAACCCACCCCGACCCTTTAAAATAAATCCCCCACCCTCCCGAACCCCCCCAAAATGCCTTAAATTACCTGGGGTCCAGAGGAAGGGTCCCAGTGTGATCTTTTACTCGGACCTTTGTGTGTTGTAGAAATGGCGCCAGCGCTACCTTTGGCCTGTGTTGCCGTACGGCCGTCGTGTTGCCGTACGGCTGGCGCCATTTTGCACAAAATGGCGCCGGCCTTACGGCAACACGATTCGACTGCAGGAGGTCGTTCCGGACCCCCGCTGGACTTTTGGCAAGTCTTGTGGGAGTCAGGAGGCCCCCCCAAGCTGGCCGATTCCTGCAGTCGAATCGTTTTTCTGTACGGAAAATGGTGCCGGCCATACGGTGTATGGCCGGCGCCATTTTCCGTACGGAAAAACGATTCGCGGTAGGAGATCGCTCCCGGACCCCCGCTGGACTTTTGGCAAGTCTTGTGGGGGTCAGGAGGCCCCCCCCAAGCTGGCCAAAAGTCCCTGGGGGTCCAGCGGGGGTCCGGGAGCGATCTCCTATGCTCCTGACATCAGGGGACAAAAAAAACAAAATGGCGCCGGCGCTACCTTTGACCTGTCATATGACAGGTCAAAGGTAGTGCCGGCGCCATTTCTACAATGCACGGAGGTCAGAGAGTAAAAGATCACACCGGGACCCTTCCTCTGGACCCCAGGTAATTTAAGGCATTTTGGGGGGGGTTCGGGAGGGTGGGGGATTTATTTTAAAGGGTCGGGGTGGGTTTTAGGGTTGTTTTAATGTGCCGGTTTTCCCGCCCTCCCCCTTCCCCTCCCCCCCCACTGGACCCCAGGTAATTTAAGGCATTTTGGGGGGGGGGGGGGGGTTCGGGAGGGTGGGGGATTTATTTCAAAGGGTCGGGGTGGGTTTTAGGGATGTTTTAGTGTGCCGGTTTTCGATTTACACGATTTACACGATATTTAAAAAACCCAAACTGCGACGATCCGATTCCCTCCCCCTCCCAGCCGAAATCGATCGTTAAGACGATCGATCACACGATTCACATCTCTAGTATATTCATTGCGAATAGGCCATTCGTTTTAAATGAATGCACATCCCTATAAACCAGTACAGCAGAAGAAATAAAACAAATAACACAAAACACGTCTTAAGTATCCACAGATTATATTAATCCCAACTCTTCAACTGCAAACAGAACTCTTCCTAGACCCAAGTTTCCAGCATGCCAAACTCGCTCACTAAGCAAACCATGTGAGAGCCAACTCCCCACCTCAAATTCAACTATAAACAGTTTCCATCCCCAATGGTTTTCAAAGATTTTATAGAACATTGAGACCAACTTTTAGTAAGTTAATAACAGACAGTCTTTTTTTTTTTTTACTACACATGAATCATTAATCTATTAACATAAGTTTATCTGGTTAAGTAGCAGAGCCACACAGTAGCTGAATATGGGCCTCCATTAATTTATCTTCACAAAAATAAGGCACATGAAATTTAACCTTACAACATAAAAAGCTCTATGGCTTTCTCTCTTGAGCACTAGTTCATCACCTGCTGTGATCCAAGGTTCAAGGCACACCCTGCTAAAATTATTTAAAAAAATAATAATAAACAAATGATATAATTACATTGATCAAATAAGAATATTAACTAATTTTGAGGAAGATCATCTCTATGTAATAAACATAAAACAGAATTTAAAAAATGGCTCCAATGTTTAATACCAACAGTTTGATTTATTCTGCACACATGAGAAGGCATGGGTGTTGAATACATCTAAGAATTGAATAAAAATGCTGTTGCAGATTCATTAAAGTTCAAAAGGATATATATAGTCAATGGTTGTCCACAGATTGCAATTTCCATTTATAAATTTACATTGTTACACACCTTTGAGTTTCCCCATAAATCTATCATTCCATCTATGATCTCAATAGACCATGGCTACTGATGACTGTGTGACACAGTATCATACTATTTAAACTTAATATTTTTAAAAGCATTGCAGGGATACAGTTATGTGCACAGACCATGTCAAAAGATTATACAGTTCTATGTATTTTCAAGGAGTGTATACTACAGTATATTGTATCACAGTTCTTGTATTATTATATATAATCTTAAAGACTCGTTTACTAAGCATTTTTTCCCAGAGATACAGAATGGGAGAAAGCCCTAAGACAGTAAGCCTTGCTTGGGCAGGGAAATACCTACTGTATCTGAATGTAACTCACTTTGAACTACCAATGAAAGGTTGTGCGCTGAACATAAATAAATGTCAGACAAATATACATTTATTGTCTAGACTAGAAACCGTGCACTGAAGAAGCCAATGTCTGTTTCACTCTCAGGAGTAAATGAATGAATGTTATTGTGTAATCTCATAGAGCAATCCTTAAACAAAGCAGAATAAGTATTTTATCATGAAAAGTAGTGCAGGTATATGCATTGATTTTATGCCTCTTTTCTGCATGTAAGACACAGTTGACACTTGTGAGAATAGTTTAGATAACATACAATATTCACTTTCCATTATGTTAAAGCATGCTGCTTGTCAGTAAACCCCATTAAGATTAATAGGGCCTATTGATTAACATCAAGCATTACCACAAATTGATCAATATGTCCCATAGGTCCCCCAAATCCCTGAAGTTCAATAATACTAGCATGCCATCATCATAAGACTAGGGACTACTTTTAATGGTTTTCAGGTGGCTTTGAGTTAATGAAATTGTTAATTTGGAAGTTTCTATAGAGGCTTTATTGAGAGTGGTCTTCGTGTGTCCTCCTGTGTTTTAATGGTAATGTGATCTAGTTTTGATAAATGTTTAATTATTTTCTGTTAATTTTTTTGTGCACTGCTGAATGGTTTTTGGGGGGAGATTTTCTCTGTGACTGTTATGACATTTGGGTAGATTTAAGTGAAAATTGCAAAGATACAAATAAGCATGACTGAATGAAAGATGGGTGAAGGTGCTAATAAGCACAAATAAAAACATATCACATTCTATTGGCATACTGGGGTTTGTATATTTTATTGAATAAATAAAGGGGCCGATGCAAAAAAAAAAAAAGCACTGAGAGCAGGCACTGAGTAATATTTATTTTATATACCGACATTTGATCTCAATCAAGATATCACACCGGTTTACATTCAGGTACTGTAGGTATTTCTCTATCCCCAGAGGGCTTACAATCTTAAGTTTTGTACCTGAGGCAATGGAGGGTAAAGTGACTTGCCCAAGGTCATAAGGAGTGACAGCAGGACTTGAACCCTGGTCTCCTGGTTCATAGTCCACTGCTCTAACCACTAGGCTATTCCTCCTCCCCTTTAATATTGCATGGCGCCCCCAGGCACCTCTCCTGGGGGCGCCATGCAATATTAAAATTAGGGGTCACACTGTCAAGGAGGCACTAGGGTCGATTGCACGCTCCTAGTGCCCCCTTGACAGCAGGCACGGGGAGAAGTTGGCTGTCCGCTGGTTAAGAAAACAGATGCTGAATTTATCGGTGTCCATTTTTCTAATTGACACACAGCCACGGGTTCGGAAGACAGACACTGGTTAACTGAGCATCCGTTTCCTGAACCTGACCGCCAGCATTTAAAAAAAAAAAAAGTTTTTTAATCTTTCATTCCTCCTACTTAAGATCACCATGATATTAAGTCAGAGGAAGTACAGAAAAGCAGTATTTTCTGCTTTTCTGTACAACTTTTTGGGGGTGGATCTCAGAAATTAATGCCTGCTCTGGTCAGATATTAATTTCTGAGTGGAAAACTGTGAGTATTAGATGCACATTGGGGCAGATTTTATAAATCTGCGCACACAAGTACTTTTGTTTGCGCACCAGGCGCGAACAAGAGTATGCGGGATTTCAATAGATACGCGCGTAGCCACGCGTATCCATTAAAATCTGGGGTCGGCGCGTGCTAGGCTGCCAAAAATCGTCAGTCTGCGCATGCCGAGCCAAGCAGCCTGCCTACGTTCCTTCCGAGGCCGCTCCAAAATCGGAGCGGCCTTGGAGGGAACTTTCCTTCGCCCTCCCCCTCCCTTCCCCTACCTAACCCCCCCTACCTCTATCACGAAAGTTACGCCTGCTCAAAGCAGGCGTAACTTTGCACGCGCCGGACCGGCTGACGTGCTCCATGTTCCGGTCCAGGGGCTGGTCCGGAGGCCGCGGCCACGCCCCCGGAACGCCCCTGGACCTGACCCCAGATGACGCGCTAACGCGTCACGCCCCCTCGACACACCCCCGATGATGCATGAATCGCGACACACACCCCAAAATGCCCCCCCCCCCAGGAAAGCCCCGGGACGCATGTGCGTCCCGGGGCTTTGCGCGTGCCAGAAGCCTATGCAACATAGGCTCGGCGCATGCAGGGGGTGTTTGGGCCAGGTTTTCAGGGGGGTACGCGCGTATCTTACACGCGTACCCCTTTGAAAATCTGGCCCATTTTGTTTTGCATTTGGGGTGACTAACTAATAGCCTCATCAACATGCATTTGCATGTGATGAGCACTATTAGTTTCGTGGTGCATTGGACGCACATTGTGAAGGCACTAATCCCCTTTTAGCGCAATGGGCTGTGGACATGCCTACACAACCCACATCCAACTGCGGGTTAAACAGTGCGCTCGGCTGAGCGCACAGTATTGCATCAGCCTCAAGGTTTGGTGACTACATGAACACTGGAAATATGTATTATGGTTTTAGCAGTATCTGTCAATACTCATACTAGTAAATTCGATAAGTATGCATATAAAGATGCATGATTAAGTTTATCCCTATAGCAAGGGTAGGGAACCTCCAGTCCTCGAGGGTCATACACTGGTTGGGTTTTTAGGGTGCCCCTAATGAATATGCCTGAGAGATTGTCATGCACTGCTACAATGTATGAATATCGATTGGGGATATTCTGAAAATCTGAGCAGTACGCAGCCCTTGAGAACCTGAGATTCCCCACCCCTACCTTCTACGATTATTTATTATCATGGTAGTTGACTAGAAAACAAATCAAGAATGAGAGCAACAAAAACCAAAGTAACTCACCTGACTATGGTTTATCAGGTAAGATGCAGTAATAGCCACTGATAACATAGGTGTTTGGGTTTCATTACCCACCTTCTGTAACATTCCAGAGAAGTTGTTAAATAAAAGTCACATTGTATCATCAATGGAAATATAATTTCACAGATTTCAAGAAATATCCTTTATAGGTTGATGATTTTTTTTTCCAGCTTATACATCTGCATATCTGAGTTTCACTTCTGTCCTAAGACCTAGCCTTGCAATTTCCAAAACTAGTGGTTATCAAGCCTTCTCCTCAAGGTTCTCAAATAGACCTGGTTTTCCGGGTAGCATGAATATGTAAATCTGATAATTAGATTAACATGCAAATATCTTTCTTAATCTCTGAAGGCTATTACACTTATGTAATGTACTGTTTTTTACACTGTGCTCCCTTTATTGTAAGTCACCTTAGGGTACCATATAAAAACTGAAATAAATGATGATAATAATAATAATGAGGAGGATAATTTTGTAATTATAATGTGCAACTTTATACATCG
This sequence comes from Rhinatrema bivittatum, assembly GCF_901001135.1. NCBI lineage: Eukaryota > Metazoa > Chordata > Amphibia > Gymnophiona > Rhinatrematidae > Rhinatrema > Rhinatrema bivittatum. The sequence goes on from NC_042619.1 coordinate 146,972,772, forward strand.
CACATGCAGAAACTATTGAGTATTTTAAAATCAAAATTATGTACGTTTGCTTTGAAAATCCTCCGATAATTGGCCGAGTATGCACACAAATTACCTCGCAGAATTACACCTGCTCCGAGTGAGGTACACCTTGTGTGTGTAACCTATGCATAGACTTTTTAGAGTAAAAAGTATGCACATAAGTCCCAACTGGCCCCCACCCCGGGTCACCACTCCTCAGTGTGCATAGAAATGCACACAAAACTGGGTTCTGCATGTACCTTTATGGCACTGGCCTCTGTCAGATTTTCAAAACGCCATTGATACCCAAAAAACAGGGTTTATGCACGAAAGTTGCTTGGAAAATTAAGCCTGACATATCTTGAGCGAGCCTTGGGAAACATTTAGTATAATGGCTCTCAAAACCAATGCAATGTAGTATTTCCCCCAGCCCTTTGGGGCAGATTTTCAAAGGGTAACGCGCGAAACCCCCGAAAAGCTGCTCCTGCGCGCTCCGAGCCTATCTTGCATAGGCTTGGTGGCGCGCACAAGCCCCGGGACGCGCGTATGTCCAGGGGCTTCGAAAAAGGGGCGGATCCGGGGGGCGTGGTGGCGGTCTGGGGGTGTGTCCAGGGGTGGTCCAGGGGTGGTCTGGGGGCGTGGTGGAGGTTCGGGGGTGGTCCGGGGAGCGGACCCGAGTCCTCCAGCACAGCGGCCTGTGCTGGGGCTGGAGAGCCAGCACGCGTAACTTCTACAATAAAGGTTAGGAGGGGTTTTAGATAGGGCCGGAGGACGGGTTAGAGGGGAAGGTGGGGGGTGGGTGGTGGTGGAGGGAACGGAGGAAGGCTGCGCGGCTCGGTGCGCGCAAGTTGCACAATTGTGCACCCCCTTGCGCACGCTGACCCTGGATTTTATAACATGCGCATGGCAGCACGCGCATGCTATAAAATCGGGCATAGATTTGTTCGCGCCGGGTTGCGTGAACAAATCTACGCCCGCGCGCAAGTTTAAAGATCTGCCCCATAGGTTTTAAAATTCAGTACATTTTTACATATCTAAGTAGGCTAACATAGCAAATACACTATGAAAACCTTTATAAAACTCAATGATGTTCTGCTGATGTTCATACATTTACTATTTTTTATGCAACAAATGAGAAAAGCTTATCATTTTTTCCCTATGGAAAACAATTATGATCCATATGCACTATATATATTTTTTTTATGTCTTTGCAATCATCAGTGGCCGGTGTCCCCAGAAGCAAGGAATTTTCCTGTTTTAGAAAGAGCTGGGTGAGCTGACCTCTAAATGCTGCTCCTCTGAGTTTCACATGAGTTTTGAGCAGCTTCTCTTATGTTTTCTGCATACTTCAGGGGCTGAAATTAAAAAATGTAGACAAGTGCAAAGTGATGCACATAGGGAAGTATAACCCTAATTTTAGATACATGATGCTGGGTTCTACATTAGGAATGACCACTCAGGAAAAGGTTCAAGGAGTTATTTTGGAAAATATGTTGAAATCCTCAGCTTAGTGTGCAGTCCGGTCAAAAAGGCAAACAATCAGGCTCATTTATCAAATTGCGTTAGGGCCCTAATGCCCAAGATAACACCATAATGCATGCGATGAATAATGCATCGCAAGATGCGTATGCAAATTTTAAAAATTTAGTCAAGTGAGAGGAGTTTGGGAAGAGTTTGGGTGGAGTAAATGAAAATGAGGGCTGCTTAACGTTGTGTACAATAGTGTAACGCATGTTATTGCAGGTTTCAATGCCGGAAATAACTACACCATTTTTGTTGTTATGCTGTACATTATGCCCGAAACGGAATTTGCACTAAAAATTGCAAATCCTGTTTCGGGCAGGGGGAGAGAGAGAGAACCTCTAGGGAGGCATACACATTAGGCAACTTTTTATACCAATTAGGAGGGGCAATTAGTAACTCAGGGTGAAGTTTTGGTGGTGGCCTAGGTTTTGGGGGGCAGTTTTAAATGCACTGTCAGAGGTGCGAACAGCACAGTACACATCAGTGAACATTTGATGTGATTTGGAATGATGAAAGGTACACAAAGATGAGATTTGTACAATGCACTCTCAACCTATCTTGATGAACTCTCCACCTAGCTATCAAAACTGCCCTCCAAAACCTAGGTCACCACCAAAACCTCACCCCGAGTTACTAGTTGCCCCTCTTACAGTGGTATAAATAGGTTACTTATATGAGAGCCTTATAAAGAGGCGCTCGATCTCTCTCAGCAGCAGCCCAAAAAAGTGGTAAAAGGCTTGCGATGTGAAAATATCACAGGTACGATAAATGTAATGCGTGTTGTGGTATCTTGAATATTATCCTAACCATGCTTCTTTTTTTTTTTTTTTTTTTTTTTTTATCACGGGCACTATTTTTGCTATATTTATAGCAAAATGATAAATCTAGGTCAAAGTTAGGAATTATTAAAAAAGAAATGGAGAATAAAATGTAGACTATCTTAATGCCTTTATATAGGTCTATGGTTGAGCACACCTTTAATATTGTGTGCCTTTCTCCTCACCCCATCTTATAAAAGATATAGCAGAACTAGAAAAGATACAGAGAACGGCAAGAACAATGGTAAAGAAAATAGAATGATTCATTTATAAACCAAGGCTAAACAGGGCTCTTCAGCTTGGAGAAAAGATAGTTCAGAGGACATATATAGGTTTATAAAATCATGAATTGGGTAAAGCAAGTAAATATGGAATAATTCCATTCACTTCCTAAGCCCTATTCAAGATATTGCTAATATCAACAGAAAGATTGTGCAAGACTGAAAATGCTTAATAAGCCTCATGCATATTGTAATGAAGGATGTACCAGAGAAAAGGGACTGTCCTAAACTTTGATTAAAAGGGTTTATTTGGGCTTTACAAGATACTCAGAACTTGTTGGCAGCCTTCTCAAAACGTAACTTTCAAATACATTTATTCACCTAAGGCAGCAAATATCCTTAGGCTATAAATTTTTTTGAGTCCTACAGTCTCACAGTACATAATTTGCTATCACAGATTATATAGTGTGATGAGATTTTTAGAACAAGGCATGATGTGCCTCTTTTAAACTATAAAATACAGACTTCTCGGAGTGTTTGCAGATAGTGTTATAATTTGCTGATAAGTACAGTGCAGTATTTCAAATAGATCAAAGCCCTTTCAGTAGCAGGTTCCATTAATCATGATATCACCCTGGGAACAAAGATTGGGTAGGGACTCTTCATAGGTTGGTAGTCCTATGGAATATTGCCACCAAGAATTGGGTGGGTGACTCTAATGTAAAGGAACAATGAAAGGGCTAATTGGCAAAGGTATGTCATCTGGCAATCATCAATTAAAATCAATCACAGAATTATAATAATAGAAATTTGTTAATCAAACACATGAAAATTATTTAATGCTCTCAATTTAATTTTCAGTAGATAGGGTCTTCAAAATAAAATCTACCATCACCATAGATTGATGTCTTAGCCAGAAGACCAGGGATTGAAAGAGCATGGTAAATGAATTATAATCTTCCCAGTAGAGGTAGTTCCATTTAGTTAAGGTAGGGGTGGCCAACTCTGGTCCTCAAGAACCACAAATGGGACAGGTTTTCAGGATATCCACAATAAATATGCATGAGATAGATTTGAATGCACTGCCTCCACTGTATGAAGATTTCTCATGCTTATTCAAAGCATTGACGTTTCAGCTTTGGCTGTGGTCATATGAATGAATGAATGGTCTCCTTAACTCGTCTTCTAATGTTTTAGTGGTTGTTTTTCTTTTATTGTAATTTTAATATACCTCCTAGTGTGGGTTCACATTAGTCAGGACTGATAAATATTTACCCAATCAATATTGGGGTAATTGGAATCTCCCAGCATTATTGCATTTCCTGATTTGTTAGCTTTTGTAATTTATATTGGGGCCTGCAAAATGAAATAAATTAGCCTTATTTGTTGCATTTTCCAGTTTTGTTTTAAATTAATGCACATCCATACTCACCATTAGAGATATAAGCCTTGCCATGTACTTGGCTGAGAAGTTTGGCTTCCTCACTGGGGCAGCCATTTTATAATGAGTCCTTCGCAGCAAAACCAGAAGCGTATTTTATTTATTTATTTATTTATTTAAAATCTTTTCTATACCGTCATTTAGTAATGCACCATCACAACGGTTTGCATAGAGGCACATATATTTAGTTTGGTTACAAAAGTATCTATGAAAGTGCCATTTCAGTGTCGGTACATATTTAAATAATATAAGGTATAAGATAGGTGACATGGATCTAGTCCATCTATAAGATTAATAAGATAATCATACAAGAATTGTGCTTAAACTGGAGTTCTCTAACATTATCTTTTGAGTATAAAAATAAAATAAATGATGTGTGACCATGCATCTAGGTAACCTTGTTCTGTGTTTCTTAATCTCCATTCTCATTGTAAAATGCTTTCCTGAATAGCCATGTTTTTAAAAAAAATTTTAAGAGTTTTGGATCACTCTGTAATCTTGTCTCTAGTGGTAATTTGTTCCATAATGTTGGTTCAGCCAAGGATAGTGCTCTCTCTAACTTGTGTTAGCTTCACTGTCTTTATCGAGGGGATGGTTAGTAGAGCTTTATTGGCTGATCTCAGGTTTCTCTGGAGTAGGTGTAAGCATAGTGCTGTTTAACCATTCAGCTTTTTCTTCATTGATTAGTTTGTGAATTTTGAAAAGTGTTTTATATTGCACTCTCTGCTCTATTGGTAACCAGTGTAGTTCAGCCAGTGTTTGAGTGATGTGGTCTCTTTTGCTCTTGCCAGTGAGTATTCTGGCAGCAGAGTTTTGTAGGACTTGTAGTGGTCTTATTGTTGAGTACGGTAAACCCAGAAATAGTGTGTTACAGTAGTCTGTACTCGTGAAAATCAGTGCTTGAAGGACTGTCCTGAAGTGTTTCTGGTTTAGTAGCGGTTTCAGCCTCCTAAGGACCATAAGTTTGGCGTAGCCTACTCTAACTTTCAGTGATATGTGTTGTTTAAGGCTAAGCTCTGTGTCAATTACTACTCCTAGGTTTCGAGCTTTCTCAGCTATATCCACTTTCTGGTCATTTTTAAGTTTAATAGGGTTTTGAATCAGTTCTCTGGTTTTTCGTTCTAGTTGTATGAACTCCATTTTTTTTATGTTTATTACTAGCTCCATTTGGCTTAGAAACTGTTTAATTATATCTAGGTACATCATTGCTAGGTTTAGTGTTTTTTCAATTGCTTCATCTATGGTAAAATTAGTTGAATGTCGTCTGCGTAAATGTAGTGTGTGATACCAAGTCCTGCCAGGAGGTGGCATAGGGGTAACATATAGATGTTAAATAGTGTCGCTGAGAGTGCTGAGTCCTGAGGTACTCCTGTTTTTAGTTTGATCTTGTCTGATGTATTTTTTATCTGTACTTGAAAAAATCTATTGTTTAGGTAGGATCTGAATACTAAACATCCCGAGTTCCCACTAAATACATCACATGCTGAAAGTGCATATTTTGGAGGGCAGAGACTCTGAGCAGATTCTAAAATACATGATCAAATGCATGCATGCACCACGCTGATATATTTGAAAGTTAGGCTGCATGGACATAGTCTTCATATTTATTTTTTTTTACTAATTATGAACAGTATGCAAAATGGAGGACCTTCCCCAACTATGTTTATTTTATTTAGTATGGTTTAGACAATTTCATTTTTATTGAAAGAAAAGCAAATTAAAGAAAAGCAAAAGAAAAAGAAAAATGAAACCTATCTGGTTCTCAAAGGAGGTGGCTGACAAAATTAAAGCTAAAAGAACATCATACAAGAAATATAAAAGATCCCAAAGGGAGGAGCACAAAGAAGAATATCTGATTCAACTGAGGGAGACGAAGAAATTAATCAAGTTGGCAAAAAGTCAAGCGGAAGAGAGGATTGCCAAGGATATAAAATATGGTGACAAAACATTTTTCAGATACATCAGCGAAAAGAGAAAAGTCCAAAGTGGTATAGTGAAATTGAAAGGTGGAAATGATCAATGTGTGGAGAGAGACGAAGAAATGGCAGAAATATTAAACGAATACTTCAGCTCTGTGTTCACTAAAGAAGACCCTGGAGAAGGACCATCTCTACACAACAAGAAACTGGAGGGAAGTGGAACAGATGAAAATCCATTTACAGTAGATAATGTATGGGAAGAGCTAAAGAATCTGAAAGTGGACAAAGCCATGGGGCCTGATGGGATTCATCGAAGGATACTGAGGGAGCTCAGAGATGTACTGGCGGGACCGCTGTGCGACCTGTTCAATAGATCCCTAGAAACGAGAGTGGTGCCGAGTGATTGGAGAAGAGCGGTGGTGGTCCCGCTTCACAAGAGTGGGAACAGAGAGGAGGCTGGTAACTACAGACCGGTTAGCCTCACTTCAGTGGTGGGAAAAGTAATGGAGTCACTGTTGAAAGAGAGAATAGTGAACTATCTACAGTCCGGAGAATTGATGGACCAGAGGCAGCATGGATTCACCAGAGGAAGATCCTGTCAGACAAATCTGATTGACTTTTTTGACTGGGTAACCAAGGAATTGGATCGAGGAAGAGCGCTCGATGTCATCTACTTGGATTTCAGCAAAGCTTTTGATACGGTTCCGCACAGGAGACTGGTGAATAAAACGAGAAGCTTAGGAGTGAGTGCTGAGGTGGTGACCTGGATTGAAAACTGGTTGACGGACAGAAAACAATGCGTGATGGTAAATGGAACTTTCTCTGAAGAGAGAGAGGTTTTAAGTGGTGTACCGCAAGGATCGGTGTTGGGACCGGTCCTGTTCAATATCTTTGTGAGCGACATTGTGGACGGGATAGAAGGTAAGGTTTGTCTTTTTGCGGATGACACTAAGATCTGCAACAGAGTGGACACGCCGGAAGGAGTGGAGAGAATGAGACGGGATTTAAGGAAACTGGAAGAGTGGTCGAAGATATGGCAGCTGAGATTCAATGCCAAGAAGTGCAAAGTCATGCATATGGGGAGTGGAAATCCGAATGAACTGTATTCGATGGGGGGGGGGGGGGGAAAGGCTGATGTGCACGGAGCAGGAGAGGGACCTTGGGGTGATAGTGTCTAATGATATGAAGTCTGCGAAACAATGCGACAAGGCGATAGCAAAAGCCAGAAGAATGCTGGGATGCATAGAGAGAGGAATATCGAGTAAGAAAAGGGAAGTGATTATCCCCTTGTACAGATCCTTGGTGCGGCCTCACCTGGAGTACTGTGTTCAGTTCTGGAGACCATATCTACAAAGAGACAAGGACAAGATGGAAGCGGTACAGAGAAGGGCGACCAGGAAGGTGGAGGATCTTCATAGGATGACATACGAGGAGAGATTGAAGAATCTAAATATGTACTCCCTGGAGGAAAGGAGGAGCAGGGGTGATATGATTCAGACTTTCAGATACTTGAAAAACTTCAATGATCCAAAGACAACGACAAACCTTTTCCATCAGAAAAAAATCAGCAGAACCAGAGGTCACGAGCTGAGGCTCCAGGGGGGAAGACTAAGAACCAATGGCAGGAAGTATTTCTTCACGGAAAGGGTGGTGGATGCCTGGAATGCCCTTCCGGAGGAGGTGGTGAAGTCTAAAACTGTGAACGACTTCAAAGGGGCGTGGGATAAACACTGTGGATCCATCAAGTCTAGAGGGCGTGAATAAAATGGAGGCATTCAAACACTGCACGGAGCGGCAGTAGCCACAGAGGCATTCAAACACTGCAAGGAGCGACAGTAGCCACAGCGGCATTCAAACACTGCACGGAGCGGCAGTAGCCACAGCGGCATTCAAACACTGCACGGAGCGGCAGTAGCCACAGAGGCATTCAAACACTGCACGGAGCAGCAGTAACCACAGAGGCATTCACGGAGCGGGATGCCAGTGGCCAGTAGTCTGTGTTCCACCTTCACGGAGCGGAAGGATGGAGGGCTGCTATTTCCAAAAAAAAATAAAAATAAAAACAGGGGTGGGTAAGAGTATGGGGCAAGGGGATGGCCTGCTTGTTACAGCAGTTGCTACCCCCAATTGAGCTGGATGTCACTTGGATGCAGATTCAAAGCTGCTCTCTAAATTGGGTGGAGGGGAATTAGGGCTGGAGGTTACTGGAAGCCAATAGTAACAGGTGGGAGAGAGAAAAAGGGGAAAAAAATGGATAAAGTGCGTAGCTTGCTGGGCAGACTTGATGGGCCATTTGGTCTTCTTCTGCCGTCATTTCTATGTTTCTATGTATTGATATATTTTTGTGTGTTTCGTGTGATTGTTATATAATCTTAATGTTTTTTTTATTTCAAAATAATTGTTGGGTGCTTTGAACTCTTGGTTGCTTGTGGGCAGAGTATTGGTACTTAGGGTGATGAACTATGGAGCATTTTATCTCACAAACTAATTTTCATTTTCCTAATGTTCATGTAGATAAACTATTCATGTTTAATATTATTTGGAGGTCAATATTCAGCACCACTTAGCCGGATTAGTTTTGACTTTTCTGGCTAAATGGCAGCAGGTGAAAATATGACTAGGATCAGTGGCTGCCACTTAGCCAGATAACTACTTATCCGATTAAACAGCTGGTTAAGTGGCAGGCAAGTCATGGATGTTACTGGGAGGAGCTGAGCTAGCTGGAGAAGTTATACAGCTAATTCTGGTTGTGCCATAGACCTCACAAACTTAGCTGGTTAAACTTATCTGGCTAACTTGTAGATGGCTGGATATATTCAACAGCATAGTCGCAATGTTGACTATCCATGCTAAGTTAACTGAGTATGATTAATCAGCTTAACTAGCTTAGCTGGATAGCAGCTGAATATGGACTTCATAATTATTTATAAATATGCCTTGTTTAAATTTTATATTTTCTTATTTTACCTTCCTTCTAGGCATTGAAAGCTTTTTCAATACAATTTCAATTTTATTTATTTTTTTTACATTTGGAATTTTAAACCCTAGTTGTCAAATGGTGAATTAAATCCTTGGTTATTGTTTAAAGGGCAGAGATATATGGTTTTACTAGCCTCGAGAAAACAGATCTGAAATATTATTATTGATACAACCGCCATTTGTACTAATTATGAGCAAAGATATCAATAACAAGCATTCAGAAACACAATATTAAAGAACAACTTCAGATGCCAAATCTAGGCAACACCTGCCTTGAAATGGTCAATAAAGCATCATTTATTAATTTTTGTTTTCTCTTTTGTTGATTATATTTAAATAAATTCAATATTGTCCATATAAATAACACAATCAGGGTTGTTTCAAAGTAAAAAAAAAAAAATGTATCTTTGAACAAAAGCTGATGGTCCCCACTTGCAACTTCCAATTTCTGACACTGTCAGCACTTCGGCCATTTAGGGCTGTGTCAGGGAAGAAATGACCCTGAAAATACACAATGATTAAAACATATTGCCATAATCTCTACAAAATGCAAACATTTTAACTCATCCGATTGTGCTTGCTCAAACACAATAAACTTTCTAATATATGGCATCTACATCATTTAAAGATGGTTGCAGCTGGTTCTCTTGATCTCAAAACCAATGAGGTCGACCTTTGTAGGTGATATTGAAATATTGGGTACATTAGAGGACATGTCCAACAGTGGTATCCTTGTTTTCACGTTTTCAGAGAAGATAATGTCCACAGATTAGGTGGTAGTATTAGCAAAAGGTTTATTCTTTGGGAAGAGCCAACCATATGGGCCATTTCAATTTAGACTCAATTTGGAGAAATTTGTAAGGAAATTACAATTACGTTGTTTTTTTTCTAATTCTAGTGATAAAGGGTAAGACTGTTCACATATCAAAAAGAAATCCCGCTGGATCCCATCAAGTCCATTGAACACAATTTGGAACACTTTAAAAAACCGGTGTAGAAGGATGTCACATTGTTTGAAAGAAATCACTTTCCATTCTGCAGGCAGAATCTCTTGAGGAGTGAGAGTGATACCATTTGCAAGTTACAAAATGATCTGACTATTGTCATTAAACAAGCAGATAAGGGGAAGGAGTGGTTGTTCTCAACCATGGAGACTATTTGTATGAAGCTAAGAGACAGTTGGAAGATCCTCATTGTTATAAGAAGTTGGCTTTTAATCCGAGAAATCCCAGATCAAACATATCACTTCAATGTCATTACAAATGGGTTTTCTTACCAAAAAGGAATTTTATTTTCTGAATGTAAAAAACCCACATTTGGCCACAATTTTCTTTTTACCTAAAATTCACACCTATCTGGAATATCCACCTGGCAGAACCATAGTATCTGCCAATGAATGAATGTCTGATTATGTTGACTTTTTTTGAAACCATTTGTTCCAAAGATACCATCTTACATTCAGGACACTAAGCATTTTTTAAACATTTTGAGTGAATTCAATCTGAGAAAATTGGAATATCAGGTGTTGCTGGTCATTTTGTTATATACAAGTATACCCCATGATGAAAGTTTGGACGTGACATCAACTTATTTAAGGAACTGAGACCATCCACATACATCCATTTTCATTTATCCTGGGTTTGGCATCGATGGCATTGAAAGACATTTTTTTCTGTTTCAACAACAACTTTATTTGTAGATCAGCATGTAATGGGGTGAATAAATATATCAATAAAAACCTGGTCTCTGTGGCAGCATTGAATTGAAGTCAGAGCCCTGGATGATGAGCTTCATGAGGGAGAAAGATGCAGAGATGTACCGTCATGATGTTGCCAGATTAAAGGGCCTGCTTCTTCCATACCACTGCCACTGTTTATTACCACCAAGAAGTGAAAGGAAGCCTCGTGGCTATGTCGGACTGCCGCAATTTAAAATAGATAAAGAAGGCCAGAAGGAAAAGAGCGACACTGGGGCCTTGCCAAATTCCGGGTCTGCCTCTGCCGCTGGAAGAGAGAAAGACTAGGATGTCCCGTTACAGCACCGAAAGTGCCACAAAGGAAAAAAAAAAACTGAGAAGGAATCTAGCAGTGGCAGAGGAGGGTCGCTGGTGCTGTGATTCAAGGAGGAGGGGCCTAGGAAGGGATGTAGCATTGCAATGTTGCTGAAAGCCGGGTCTACATGTGTCAATTCTCCTCCTAGGTCCACCACCACTGGAGGCTCGATGGAAGGAGAGAACATGGGAGGAATCAGCCAGCCGGCATTGGTATGGTGTCAGGAATCGCCATCACTCCCAGCAAGATCCTCCTTCCGTACCAGGCTGCACCCCCGTCTGCTGGGCCCGATCTTGCTGCTCTTGTCGTTGATGCTCTCAATGCACTACTGCCCCGACTGGCCCAATGCGTTTTGGCCGCTGCCTGCACCTTCAATCCCGACACCCTGTCACAGCCAACTCCTGCTGCAATTGGATAAATTCCTGATCTCACCATCGCCGACACAATAAAAAAAAAAAATGGAGATATAATGTTGGGACCTTAGGGAAGTCCTGACGCTACAGAGAGGATGGCCGGGCCTGTTATGCTGATTTCAGCGATGATGTCAGCGGGATACCCATTGCTCTGGGGGGGGGTGTGCTGAATTTTATTAAAAATAGGGAAAATTAAATGAAATTTGTAAGAAACAAAGATAATGACCAGGAAAGGAGACCCTGGGCACTTGAAGAACCCCACTTGTTGACCTCTGGGGTGATTTAAAAAATCAGTGCCAACCCCTTTTGAGAGACCTGCTAATTAGGGGTTAAAACCCCTTAAAATCTCCTAGAAACCAGGGAACTTTGATAGGGTGAAGCAGGAGAGATCCTGGAGACTTCAATCCAGATATTGGATTTCAAATGGAATTAACAAATTTTAAATGATTAACAAAAATGACTATTAACTGCCTGAAAAATGACTTTTAAAAATGAGAAAAATGAAATGACCTCTATATATTGGAATAAGAGAATTTATTTATTAATGAGAAAATGTTTTTGGACATCCACAACAAAACTAAAATTAATATTTTAACATCAATGGGAGCGTCCGACCACCCCTAAAACCAGTAGACTAGTCAAGACATCCCAACATAAGCATGGACTGCTATGGCGACCAGGGAAATTCTAAAGCCATATCTAGGGAGTAGATAGTTTCAGCTTCCCTAGTGACTGGTGAGCTGGTCAGCGAAATATCACTAAAATAAATTAAAGCACAAAATTTCAAATATTAAGCCTCAGTAAGAAAAAAATAAAACAGAAAAATTTCTAGCACCTTGCACAATAGACCTAGAGTAATGGAAATGCACACAAATGCCTGCTTAAGTGATGCCATCCAGCATCAATAAAAAAAACAAACACACACCTAGTGACATCACAGCACAGGAATCTGAAGAACACAGAAAAGCTATAAGCAGTTTAGAATCTGGTCAGACCAGGGGCTATAGTTAAACAGGGTGGAAGCGCTGTCTCGGTGCTCTCTCTGGTAGGCCCCAGAAAGTAACAAAATCTCAATTTAAATGGAAAGAACAGTAAAACAAACATAAGAGTGCATGAATAGTGTGTGTGAGTAATTTTGAGCACTGTATCCTGGCAAGGTAAGGTAAAAGCTAGAGTAGTTAAAAGTAATATTGGAGCTGTCACACGGTGACTAGAGATGGCTTAATCAAGGTAGAGAGTGACCTTAATCAAGGTAGGGAGTGATAATAATTGGTAAAAAGTACCAAGAACACCGATCTGCATATTGTCACTGACTTTGACCCTTTGTCACTATTCAAGAGAGGAGTAAAATATTTGCTTGTAGTCAGCAATACCTGTAAAAGGTTGCTGAAATAAGATATATAACAACCTTGCCCAGACCTTTATGCTTTAAAAGGTAGCTAACTGATAAAAAAAAACAAAACAGTGCTAATTTGGGAGTGAATGAGGACAGAGTCAGCTATAACATCCCACTGTTCTTTGTCTAAAGAAAGGGTTACATTCATTATTGTTTATTTTGAAAACTAGTTGGAGAAACAGTTTACAACAAGCCGATAAAGACATACACCAAGGGAACATTTCAAATATTAATCTGCAGAAGACTGGACGGTGAAGGGACTTAAATTATTTTTGTGATACGGTAAAGAGATAGGTAGTAGGAAGAAGATTAAAAAAAAGAAGAAGCGTCCTAGCTTAGTATATCTGTGAGCACACACCAACACCATCTTTAGTGACTTAAAAAAAAAACATTGAAAGAAGAAGAACACAGCACAGACAAAAGAGAACACAAGAAAAAAAAACTAAGGAGAGAAAGAGAACAGAAAAAAATACATTATACACTTATCTGAAATTCCAGAATGTAGTGCAGTAAATTCTATGCATCAGCTGCCTGAAAACAAATATTTGCACAAAGATTCAATTTTTAGAGTAAAATATATTAAGAAACACAGTAAATGTTATTGTTTAAAAATTGATATATGCATAAGAGAAAAAAATACTTATCTGATTAAAATTCTTGTAATTATTAGAGCTGGCTCTGTAATTCCAGTTACCTGAAAAAGAAGTATGGTTGTGAAAGGAATATTACTTAATTGAATTTATAAAAGTAAAAAATATATATAAATTGTGATTCTTTTTTATTTTCATCTACTAAAAACCTTTCCTTTCCTTTCTACCTCCAAGGGACTGCTCGGGTGGGAAAATCCCTTTAGTCCTGGTAAGGTGCCCTTACTAAAAGGAGTTCCAACTCATCTATGAAAATGTCCAATCGATTGCTCTAAAAATTTTATAATTTTTTAAAGGGAAAGAAATCTCTGACTTTAAGGAGGCGCTGCATACACAATAGATTTACTAAAGAAAATTTTTAAAGGAGGAAGTGGAATATTTCATAAATTTACAATGCATTACTGGCTTGTAATGCTATGTATCCATTTTAATCATGAACTTTCCACCTCCAACCTTGATAGTCTTTTTTATGTGAATGAAAAGTGCACTGTAAATTTTAAAATTATGAACAATAATCAATTAGAGTGTGAAATAAACTCATTTGTGTTCAAAACATGCTGTTCTACTTGATGTACTTGCTGCCAGCGTAAAACCGACTTATAAACTATAAAATTTAAAGTCCACCCGACAAGGCCTAGTTTCTGACCATAATAGGTCTTTCTTCAGGGGATGTAAGCTGTATTAGTAAATAGTCGGAATTACTTATCTTAAGCTGAGTCTTCTATTGCTGGCGTCTTTTTGAACCCTCGTTAACGCTGTAATTTTTGGAACTTACCGCGTTGTGTGAAACTGTTGGTGGGCAGCTTTCCGGACTGTTGGTTTAACAAAGTTTCTTTGTTAAATCGACGGGAGGCGTTTTGGATGTTCACACTAAAGACTCAGGCTATGCTGTGAAAGTGAAGTAACAGACTTTCTCCCCTGCCGTTGAAGCAGAGAGCTATGCTGGATATGCTTTGAAAGTGAAGTATCAGACTTTCTCCCCTGCCGTTGAAGCAGAGAGCTATGCTGGATATGCATTGAAAGTGAAGTAACAGACTTTCTCCCCTGCCATTGAAGCAGAGAGCTATGCTGGATATGCATTGAAAATGAAGTATCAAACGTTCTCCCCTGCCATTGAAGCAGAGAGCTATGCTGGCTATGCGTTAAAAGTGAAGTAACAGACTTTCTCCCCTGCCGTTGAAGCAGAGAGCTATGCTAGCTATGCTTTGAAAGTGAAGTAACAGACTTTCTCTCCTGCCGTTGAAGCAGAGAGCTATGTTGGCTATGCATTGAAGGTGATGTAACAGACTTTCTCCCCTGCCGTTGAAGCAGAGAGCTATGCTGGCTATGCGTTGAAAGTGAAGTAACAGACTTTCTCCCCTGCCGTTGAAGCAGAGAGCTGTGCGGGCTATGGGGCGGATTTTAAAAGGCGCGCGAATAGCCTACTTTTGTTTGCGCTCCAGGCGCAAACAAAAGTACGCTGGATTTTAGTAGATACGCGCGGAGCCGCGCGTATCTGCTAAAATCCTGGATCGGCGCGCGCAAAGCTTTGGATTTTGTATAGCCGGCGCGCGCCGAGTCACGCAGCCTACCCCCGTTCCCTCCAAGGCCGCTCCGAAATCGGAGCGGCCTCGGAGGGAACTTTCCTTTGCCCTGCCCTCACCTTCCCCTCCCTTCCCCTACCTAACCCACCCGCCCGGCCCTGTCTAACCCCCCCCCCCTTACCTTTGTCGGGGGATTTACGCCTCCCAGAGGGAGGCGTAAATCCCCACGCGCCAGTGGGCCTCCTGCGCGCCGGGCCGCGACCTGGGGCGGGTACGGAGGGCACGGCCACGCCCCCGGACCGCCCCGGGCCGTAGCCATGCCCCCATACCTGCCCCCAAAACGCTGCCGACATGCCCCCGAAACGCCGCGACGACCGGGCCCGCCCCCCGACACGCCCCCGACATGGCCCCCTCGGAGAACCCCGGGACTTACGTGAGTCCCGGGGCTCTGCGCGCGCCGGGAGGCCTATGTAAAATAGGCTTCCCGGCGCGCAGGGCCCTGCTCGTGTAAATCTGCCCGGTTTTGGGCGGATTTACGCGAGCAGGGCTCTGAAAATCCGCCCCCTATGCGTTGAAAGTGAAGTAACAGACTTTCTCCCCTGCTGTTGAAGCAGAGAGCTAAGTTGGATATGCGTTGAAAGTGAAGTAACAGACTTTCTCCCCTGCCGTTGAAGCAGAGAGCTGTGCGGGCTATGCGTTGAAAGTGAAGTAACAGACTTTCTCCCCTGCCGTTGAAGCAGAGAGCTATGCTGGATATGCGTTGAGTATCAGACTTTCTCCCCTGCCATTGAAGCAGAGAGCTATGCTGGATATGCATTGAAAGTGAAGTATCAGACTTTCTCCCCTGCCATTGAAGCAGAGAGCTATACTGGATATGCGTTGAAAGTGAAGTATCAGACTTTCTCCCCTGCCATTGAAGCAGAGAGCTATGTTGGCTATACGTTGAAAGTGAATTATCAGACTTTCTCCCCTGCCGTTGAAGCAGAGAGCTATGCTAGATATGCATTGAAAGTAAAGTATCAGGCTTATTTGGTTCGGGGGTAGTAACCGCCGTAACAAGCAAGCTACACCCGCTTTTTTGTGAATGCAAATCCTTCTTTTTTTTTCCATTTTCCTCTTACAGTTGAAGCTTAGAGCAATTTTGGAGTCGCATTAACCGTGTGTATGTATATTGAATAAGGGTATTATCTCCAGATAGTAGCCTTCATTCCCGCGAGCCACCCCCTCTTCATTCACTTCCTCTAGACCTGATGGATCCACAGTGTTTATCCCACGCCCCTTTGAAGTCCTTCATAGTTCTGGTCTTAACCACTTCCTCCGGAAGGGCATTCCAGGCATCCACCACCCTCTCCGTGAAGAAATACTTCCTGACATTGGTTCTGAGTCTTCCTCCCTGGAGCTTCAGCTCGTGACCCCTGGTTCTGCTGATTTTTTTTTGACGGAAAAGGTTTGTCATTGTCTTTGGATCGTTAAAACCTTTCAAGTATCAAATGCTTTTTTAGCATCAAAGCTAATGGCTAGGAATGGGGTCTCTGATTGTTAACACATCATCATAGCGGCCAATATTTTATGAATATTAGTAAGTGCGTAATGTTTCCGGATAAACCCCACCTGATCAACCCCAATGAGGCTCGGTAAGATTTCTGCTAAACGATCCACCATTATTTTAGCAAATAGCTTATGGTCAAAATTTAAAAGGGATATGGGTCTATAAGATTCCGGTATTAACGGGTCCTTCCCAGATTTATGAATAAGAATAATATTGGCCAGATTGGAATGAGCCGGGAAAGAGACATCTTCCAATAAAGCCGAGAAAGCATTCACTAAAGAGGTATCCACTGAATCAACCAGGCACTTATAAAACTCAGCGCCATACCCGTCAGGCCCTGGTGTTTTAAAACTTTTAGCCTGCCGAATAACCAAAAGTACCTCATTCAATGAAATAGGCCTATTCAATCCCACTTTCTGTTCGACTGTTATTTGTGGAAGCTGAAATTTGGAGCAAAACTGATCACAGGCTTCACTGTCCCAGCCATTCGCCATATATAAGGAACTATAAAAATCTTTGAAACACTGCAAAATAGCCGGGCAATCCGTTAACAAGTGGCCGGACGGCGAACGCAACGCCGGTAATATGTGAGATCCCCGCTCCAAATGTACCAGATTAGCAAGTAATTTACCTGACTTATTACTATGCTGAAAGAGCTTGTATTGTTTTTATTTATTTTTTATTTATTGTTTTTGTTATACCGAGTTTCATGATAGGCATCACATCAACCCGGTTTACAATTAACAAGGAGTGTAAAGCATAACGTAACGTAAAAAACAATATTTTCAATAAGAACCTTGAACTTTAAATACAGTGAATCAGAAAAAGGGAGAGGGAAAGTTACAAAAAACAAGGAAAATAAACTTGGGATGGAAGGGGAGAAATTGAACAGCACAATATTTACATTTCAGCCTATTGATACATTAGAATAGCAAGTGAAAAAATAAGACTATGAAACGGTACATAGGTAATCAAATGAATAAATATGACACAGTTGTGAATGGTAATAGTATGATAAATATTCAGCAGGAATTAGTGAGAGAGGGTTTGAGATTGGTTGATTCGTGTTTACATTCCATTATTGCATACGAGTTAGTGCTAGTAAGAGGAGGTTTTATTCAAGGCTTGGAAATGCTTTTTTGAAAAGCCAAGTTTTTAGTCTTTTCCTAAATGTTAAAGAGCATGGTTCTTGTCTCAAATCAGGTGGGATCGAGTTCCAGAGAGCTGGACCTGCTGATGAGAAGGCTCTGAGACTCAAGGATTTATGTTGGTAGGTTTTGGCCTTTGGAGTGACTCTTTGTAGTGTTCCCTGATAGGCCTGGCGGAGGTGAATTTTTTAAGTGGTATTTGTAGGTCGAGTTGCGTGTGTTGGTTGATAGTTTTGTAAATGATGTTAATGGTTTTGTACATGATTCTATAGTGGATCGGAAGCCAATGGAGGTTTTTGAGAATAGGTGAAATGTGGTCAATTTTCCTGGAATTTGTAAGGACTCTGGCTGCAGAGTTCTGAACCATTTGTAAAGGTTTGGTGTAAAAAGCTGGGAGGCCTAATAGTAATGAGTTGCAATAATCTAGTTTGGAAAAGATTATTGCTTGCAAGATTGTTCTGAAGTCCTGAGTGTGAAACAGCGGTTTTATTCTTTTCAGGATATGTAATTTGTAGAAGCAATCTTTGGTGGTTTGGTTAATGAATGTTTTGAGGTTGAGACGATTGTCTAGGATGGCTCCTAAGTCTCTTACGTGGGTTGTTTGAAGGAGTGTGGGTGGTTTAGGAAGTGTGTTATTGTTTTCCGGTGATATGAGCAGGAATTCTGTTTTCGAAGCATTGAGTACAAGGTTTAGACTGTTGAGGAGAAGTTTAATTTCTAATAGGCAACTGTCTCAGTATTCCATTGTTTTTGAGATTGATTCTTTTATAGGGATTACGATCTGTACGTCGTCTGCAAAAAAGGAAATGTTTCAGGCTTAATTTTGTAAGTAGTTGGCAGAGTGGTAGCAGGTAGACATTGAAAAGGGTGGGTGAAAGTGATGATCCTTGCGGCACTCCTCTATTAGAAGGGTGGTATTGGGATTCTTTATTATGAAAATTGACTCTGTATCCTCTGTTTTCTAGAAATGTTTTGAACCAGTTTAGTGTGGCACCTGTTAAACCAATGTTTGCCAGCTGTTTTAGAAGAAGGGCGTGGTTGACAGTGTCAAAGGCCGCCGAGAAGTCAAGGAGGATTAGTAAATATGCTTGGCCTTTATCAATACCAGAGAGTAGGTAGTCCATGAGTGAAATTAGTAGCGTTTCGGTGCTTGCGGCTTTGCGAAAACCATATTGGTTTGGGGACAGAATACTGTGGTCCTCTAGGTAGTTGGATAGTTGGGTGTTTACCAGTTTTTCCATGATTTTAGCTATAAATGGTAGGTTGGAAATAGGGCGGAAGTTGTTGGGATCACATGCATTTAGATTTGGTTTTTTTTTTAGCAGTGGCTTGATTGAGGCAGTTTTTAGGTCATCTGGGTAGATGCCATGTGATAAGGAGCAGTTATAATATCTGCTAGGGTTTTTGCTATTGTGTCCGGGATAAGAAGAAGCATTTTGGTAGGGATTTGATCAAATGGGTGTGATGACGGTTTCATTCTTTTTAATACATTTTGTATCTCTGTGATTGTGATGGGTTCAAAGGCATTAAGCTGGATGTCTTTATTTTGGGGAAGATATGTGTTATCTGGAGACGTAGTGTTTGGAATCAGCTGATTAAGGAGATCCGATATTTTTTTGTTAAAATGAAGAGCCAATTCGTCTGCTTTAGTCTGGGCTTGTTCGGGTGGTATATCTGGAGTGATAGGTTTAGTGAGGCTGGAAATGAAGGCGAAAGCATCTTTTATTGGTAATAAAAGATGCTTTTTCGAGCCCTCTGGTGCAGCAACGTGTTCAACTCCCCCTGTATAGTCAGAAACTGTGCCCTAGTCTCGCTTGTATTGTTCCTATTCAACCGGGCTCGCACTGTCTGCAACTGGGATGTCAGGGCTAGAAGTTTGTCATTCATTGCCTTTTTTCGATGGGCCATGAATGAAATAATATCCCCCCGGAGTACCACTTTTGCTGCGTTCCAAAAGAGCACCGGAGAGGATGATTGTTGAGCATTCAAGGCAGCATAGTCGGCCCATCACTGCTGAAGATATTCCTGGAATTTTACCTCATAAGCTAAATAAAATGGAAACCGCCAATGACAAGAAGCTAGACTAGCCGGCGCTAGCTCTATCTCCAACAGGACAGGGCATGGTTAGAAATGACAATGTCATCAATGACAACCGCACGAATCCGCGAGCAATCACTGACACTGACCAAGAAGTAATCAAGGCGGGATAGAGTGCCATGTGCACGCGAAATATGGGTGAAGTCCCTTTCGCCTGGGTGCAACACCCACCATGCATCTATCAAATGCAAGGAGCTCTCCAAAAAAGATGGACCTTTACCAAAACCAGAAGAAGGGCGGACAGAAGGAGATTTATCCAAAACCGGGTCTCGAATAGTACTGAAGTCTCCGCCTATAATTATAAGGTCTCCTAAATATGGCAGCAAATGTTGGTAGATTTCCCGATAAAAAATAGGACTATAAGTATTAGGGGCATACACGTTACAGAGGATCACCCTTGATTGAAACAAATCTGCGATCAAAATGATGTATCGCCCTTGAGGATCCTTAATCTCAGTTTGCAATGTTAGGGGCAGAGTCTGATGAATCAAAATTGTGACACTTGCCGATTTAGTGGTGGCAGAGGCATAATATATGTTCCCACCCCAACGGCTACCCAATTTTATATGTTCTGCATCATTCAGGCGTGTTTCTTGTAAAAATGCCACATTGGCTTTCCGCCTCTTTAGAAGAGACACAATTTTAGAAAGCTTGATAGGTGAGTTAATCCCACAGACATTCCAAGTAATTACATTAGTGATGGAATTAGAGATTACATAATACCACAATCTTGTATGAATAACCAGAATGAAAATAGTGAGCAGCGAGGGCCCTCCCAGCCAAGACCCTCGACTGCCAAACAAGCAAGCCCCCAACGTGAACAGATCGTGACCAATGACAGGAAACCAAACATTTGAATATGGACTGTGAGAACCCCCAGGCAATACCAGAACCCCTCAACCCCCTCCCCACCCCCCCTTCCCCCCATCTTTCCCCTCTTACCAGATACCCTGGACCTTCCCCGAAGGCGAGATCACCACCATGCTGATTCACCCATCCCCCTCCCTCAGACTCCATCCACCCCTCACACCCCCCTGCCCAACTCCCAGCCAGACATACCGCATTAGAACACTAACAAACTCAAACTAACAAACCTGGCAGGGGGAGTTTTAAAAAAAAAGCCAAAAAGAACTGCTCTATGAGAATTAAAGAGAGAAACTAAAGACTCAGCGTATCAGTTAGGAAGGTAGCAGAGACAGGTAAAGGTCACAAAATGATGACAGCCAATGTCCCTCTGCCCGGACCTGGAGAGAAAAAAAAACCCCACAGAAGAGATATCCCCTCGAGCCAGGCCCTTGTTTATGAGAAGAGTGTGTCTAGAAAAACCCAAATCCTCTGTTGAAAATTGAAAAAAGAGAAAGAGAAAAAATAGGGAAATAACCGCTCTTCAGAGTGCTGGACAAAGCAGGGTAGCGCAAAACTGAAACTCAGCTCAGCAAAAGAAAATGAAGTAGGAAGAGGGCTGTAAGCTGCATGGGCTTCGGACAAACCGTGTACTGCTCCTGTAGGGCCCAATCCAGGAAAAAAGGGCCAAAACAAAAAAAAAAACCCCAGAGCCAAGAGTATGGAGCCATCCCAACCACCTGTGACCCAGAGCGCCCTCTCCGGAAAAAAGAAAAGGCCGCTTTAATGATATCTCCATGCTGGCCCCTAAAATCTCTGTAGTCAACATTTGTCCCAAGTCCGGCAGAAAGCGCAAGAGAAACCCCCCCCCCCCCCCCCCCCCAAGAAGCAACAACAAGAGAAAAGCAATTGGGAATCGAAAAAACTGCCCAAGCGAGGCACACAAGTGCCATGAGAGCTGATGAAAGAGAAAAAAAGAAGAACAGCTCCGCAGATAAATGCCCCGGACCCCCTCAGCACAGCCAGTCATGAGACATAGAACTTCAGGAAAAGGAATCCAACAATTCAAAGAGAATAATACAAACAATTGTACCATTCGATAGCCATGCTTAGCACAGAGCAGTCGGGATTAAAAAGTACATCGACTACTCTGGCCTGGATAACTTGCATATGGGAGCCAGGACAACTTAACGCAGCGAAAAGTCAGTCATAGAAGAAATCCGGAAACGCCGCCATGAAATTTAAAAAAAATTAAGGCGTCACCTGAGCAGATGACAAGGGCTCAGCCACAGGCTCCGTCTCATTTAATAATTTGCGCGCTTCCTCAGCCGTTTGAAACCACTTCGCACCTTGCGGGGGAGACACTCTCAATCGGGCCGGATAGAGCAGTGTAGCCCTCATTCCCTGAGAAATGAGTCTGCAGATCGGGGCCATGATATGCTGCTGTGCTGCAACTGCCGCCGAAAAATCTTGAAATACCAGGAGCCGGGAGTTTTCGCAAGTGAGCTCTTTTCTTCCCCTTGCCGCTTGCAGAATTTCTTGCTTATGGGCATAATTAAATATTTTCGCCACCACAACCCTAGGTTTAGTAGCAGTGGGGACGCTCGGGCCCAAGCAGTGTGCCCTTTCTATGCGCAGCCTGCCATGTGCGCGAGAGAGAGCAAGATCTTTCTCCAACCAGGCCTCCAGAGTCGTGGCTAGGCTGCGGTCATCAAGTGTTTCTGGCAGCCCTATAAAACGCAGGTTAGACCTGCGGGACCAATTTTCGAGGTCCTCAATCCGTGATGCCTGTTTCGCCAGCGCCTCTTTCAGAGCCCCAATATCTGTTTGGGCCACCCTGAGGCCATCTTGTGCATCAGATACGTGACCATCTATCTCCTCAAATCTAGCCTCAAATTTGCCAAAATTAGCCGATAACTCATTGATTTTAGAGGAGATGTTTTTAAGTTCCGGCCCCAGTGGCCCCCAAAACGGCACACTTAATATCCGCGATCGCCATAATGGGGGGAGTGACAAACTCACTAACGTCAGCCATGACAAGAGCTTCGGCGGGCTTGGGACGCTCTTTTCCCCGTTCCTTATCCTTCCTTAGAACACGAGTGGACATTCCAGCCAAATCGGAGCTCAAATGTTTTATCTGCAGTTCAGTGAGAAATTAAGTTGATTTTAGCGCCATTTACAGGATGGATGGAGTCTGATTCAGCAGGCCTGGCGCCAAGGGACAGAGATCTACAAAAGGTTTGGATAAGTTCTTGGAGGAGAAGTCCATTAATGGCTATTAATTAAGTTTACTTAGGGAATAGCCACTGCTATAAATTGCATCAGTAGTATGGGATCTTCTTAGCGTTTGGGTAATTGCCAGGTTCTTGTGGCCTGGTTTTGGCCTCTGTTGGAAACAGGATGCTGGGCTTGATGGACCCTTGGTCTGATCCAGCATGGCAATTTCTTATGTTCTTACATTCCCCCCCCCCCCCCTCACTTCACCATGTGATCTCCTCATTTATGAATATGTTATCAGTCAAGTCACCCGCATACATGGTTAGCTGGCTGTAGATAAGCAAGAATCCAATTGACAATATGGCGAAGGGTGGCTAGTTACTCTCCTCTGTGCCTTTTCTAGTTGTGCTATGTCTTTTTTGAGATGGGATGACCAGAATTGCACATAATACTCAAGATGTGTTCACACTATGACAATACAGATGCAATATGATATTTTCCATTTTATTCCCTATTCCTTTTCGAATAATTCCTATTTGTATTTTTGACTACTGCTACACACTGAGCTGAGGATTTCAATGCATTGTCCACAAGAACGCCAAGGTTCTTTTTCTGAGTGGTGACTTCCTATACAGAACCCAGCATTATTTACTTGTAGTTGGGATTATTTTTTCTATGTGCATCACTTTGCATTTTTCCACATTAAATTTCAACTGCCATTCAGATACCCAGTCTCTTAGTCTAAAAAGGTCCTCCTGCAATTCATTACAATTCATTGCTGTTGTAACAAATTTGAATATTTTGGTTTTATCTGCAAATTTGATCGCTTCACTTGTTCCCTTTTCCCGATCATTAATGAACATGTTGATAGTCAAATCACCTTCATACATGGTAATCTGGTTGTAGATAAGCAAGAATGTGATTAATAAGATGGCAGACAGTGGCTTGTACACATTGAGAATGATTATATTATTGACCTGAATAGTGCTGTTTCACTCTGAAAGGTGTTATGTCCCTTGATATGGCAAGTCATTACTAATGAAGGTTGCAGGGCTGTAGCTGTGAGTCTCATCTTCCGCTACTGCTTTATATTTGTTTTTTGTAAAAGGACAACATGTAATTCATTTCCCTTGTGTTGTGTTCCAGCACCATTTGTTTATGGCAACGATAATCTCCAACATTAAGTTAAAGAACATTCAAGTTTTCCCTTTGTGGATAAATAAGTGGGCCCACAGCCCCATGCCCAGAGCCCACCTGTAACCACGCATTGCGCGTGGCGGCCCGGTTACGACCGGACAGTGGGACTCCCGTGCCACATCGACAAGAGCTGAGCCACAGCTTGGCCGCCCTTCCCCCCCTCCTTCCTAGGCCTAGCTTGATGCAACAGTGACGTAGCTGGGTGGGAAGGGGGGGGGGGGCAGGGAGCGGTCGCAGTCTGATGATAACATGGCCCATTTAAAGGACTGTGACCGAGGCACATCCGGCCTCTTTGCTCCCTTCGGCTTTGAGTGGTGGATCGGGGTGGCACGCGCAGCCTTCCAGCGGATCAGCAGCCTGACAACATGCGTGACCTACTGCAGTAGGACAACTTCATTCCCATTCAAGGCGAGGCCAGGGGCGATGCTTTTGCGGATTACACATCTGCTCTGTCGGCTCTCTTCGTCAGGGCCGCACATGTGGCCTTCATGCTTTCGGTTCTCAAGACCTCAACAAAAAATAAACCCGAGAAGGGAACGGTTCTCTGCCTGCGTCCCCACTTCCTGCGGATGCAGGAGGATGGGAGGGTAGGGGTTCCACTTATGCTGTGCAGGGGAGAACGGGGTCCACGAGCATGGTGGCTCAGTGGCAAATGGCGGCCAGGGCATGGGTGGCTGGCTGGCCCTCGAGGTGGCAGGGTATACTGGGGATCGAGGCATGTATTTAGCATGCGTGAGACAGCAATGCAAAACCCTCCCCCCTTCACATGCAAAGTTCAGGATTTTCAGTGCACTACCATGAAAAGGACAGTGGGTTTGATTCCCAGGCAGGTCAAGGTACAGATGCTGAAGAGGTGCCATTACCAACCCCTGGGAATGACGAAGTCACAGCCATTGTTCAGTTGTGGCACCTAGTAGTCAGATTTAGGGCTAAGCCTCTTGCCTGAGGGAACTGTGATTTTTCCTGGCTAGCTCTCAGGGCAGGTTTTTGCTGCTTCTCGTGGACTTGGGGCCGGTGGTCTGGTCCATATGGTGGTCCTTTAGTTTTATAGTGGCCTTTGCTGGCTGCAGACTGTTGGTGGGTTCATTTTGCTTGGCTGTGCTGCTTCTGAATGTGTTGGGGCCAGGCAGCACTGGGTGAACCGACTCCGGGCTGAAAAGCTCTTTAAGAGACCAGGGATTGCACAGCTAGCTATACTGTGAAAGGTCAGGGAGTCCTGTGGCTGGGATGTCTCCCTGTGATTCAGGTTGGCATGGAGGATGCTGAAACGCCAGTGGCCACTGGAGTTTGAACAGCTCCGGCCACTCATCCTTATCCTCCATGCAGAGGACTTTAGTTCCTTTCCCAGGGGAGGTTGGTGTAAGGGAAGAGTGCCCAGAAAAGTGCACGTAGAGGATCCCCATCCATGCTGGGGTGCCTCCGCGGGGGGGGGGGGGGGGGGGGGGGGGGGGGGGGAGTACTGCATCCCCACAGCTTAGGGTAACTTCTCAATTGGTGGGATGGCTGAGCTGTATGGGCGGGCAGCCGTGCCTTTCAGGTTGGGAGGGGCTGAGGGGGATAGAGGGCTCATGGATGTGGGGTTTGGGGCAGGGACCTGGGGCCGCCTGGTGGTGGACCCAAAGGAGTGCTACTTGGACAGATGCAATTGCCCCCCCCCCCCCCTATAGCTTCCACGGGCTGCAGTGAACGGTTAGGAGGCTCCAGTAGTGCAAGTGGATATCACGTGCTACTTAAAGAGTCCATCTGTCGGACATTGGTCATGATATATTCAAGTTATTTGGGAGTGATGTCAGCCACAGCTAGATGTAGATGAGGGGAGCATGAGGCAAGGGCGTGCCCTACCTCATGCCTATGGCGGTTACCCAGGCCAATAGGGTGATTCGGACGAGGTGCAGGCAGGCATCACGGTCCAGGTCTGCAGTGGACTGGCGGCGCAGGGCGGCGCGTCCTGTATGCCTCTGGTCAGGGGGCCCCCTTGCTTGGAGACAAGGCGGGGGGGCCTGGGTTTGATGCTGCCTTGCTTGGTTATTACGGCAGGCAGCAGAAGTGGTGGTTTAGCCTGGTCTTTGGTAACTGACATAGTGGCTCGGGTACCAGTTTGTTTAGGGGTATATATATATATTGTTAATAAAGCTGCGGCCTTTTTTTTTTTTATCCACTATCTGTGTTTGTTGTTATTTCATTGAATTAATGAATGTATGCATGCATGGTATGTGCCAATCAGTGGTGGGGGGCGGTAAGAGATGGGGGGATTGGTAGGGACGTAGACAGGTAACACTATCGTCGCGGCTGCAAGAGTTAAAAGATATTGCTCTGGCTCCTCCACTGGTTAGTGCATCAGTATTGGGAAACCATTAGTACAAATTCTCTTGGTTGTGATTTTCAGTTTAGCTTCACAGCTACTGATAAGAGACACCATGAGAATTGCTTCCCACAAATTGCTGTGCTTGCATGCTTTGCAACATTGTTGAGTTATATATTAGTGCGAGACAAAGTAGTACAGAGAAGTACATATTGTGGTTTCATTGGTTTGCATTTTTTCCTGTCAGCTTTTATCCAAATAGGCTACCTAGAAAGAACTTTAAGAGCTAAGCATATATTTTATGATTGCTTTGTTAGTGCATTGTAACTTAAATATTTGATTTTTTTCCTCCCCATCTACCATGTTCTTGCACTTTAGCTACCCCTGCCCAGCCTTTTGTTACTGTTTGTGTATTTAGCAATAGGAACAAAAGCAAAGCACCACATGAATTGGCTACAGCTAACAAATCTCCAGCAACTCTTTCCAGATAGATTAGCTGGGGATACTCACTAGGCTGGGTAACATCGGATGTCTCTTTGCAAACAGATTCAGAGCTGGGCTTGAGTTCTTTTCCTAAGAGGCAGATTCTTCTTCTGTGATAAAGAGTGCGAGGGGATGATCATATTGAGACTTTAATCTTGGTCCTGAATCTCATGAGATAAACCGCATTTAATCTATAGTATAATAAAACTTACATCTTTTGACACCTCCATATTGCCTTTTCTTATTAAGCTTTATCATAGATATTGCTGGGAAACTAGATTTTAGCAAGCAATGGCATAGAAAATTTTTCACTAAAATTGAACTTTACGAGGAGTTTCAGAAAGAGGCTCTTTTATCAAAAGGTAGGACGAAACATTATTCATGCTGCCATGCCTACATTGTACCAAGGCTTTCAGAAACCGTGAGCCATCCCTCAGCCGAAATGTCTTTTTATACTGCGCCTATCAAGGGAAATGGTAAGCAATGGCTTATCAAAAGTTTGCTAGTAAAAGTTTAATTTGTTCTTGTCTGCTGACTTCTGTTCTCTAGTCAGGTGCTGCTAAATCTAAACCACTGTTTATGAGTTTTGGGCAGTTTGTCAGAGTACAAAAAGATTTAATGATCTGCAGTTCGGGGGGTGGGGAGTTCAAACACTTCAGGGATTTGGTAATCAAAAGAAAAAGTCATATTGCAGAGCTGCAGTTAATGAGATCATTCTGTTATAGAGAGCTTTCTTTGTGGGAAGAGATACAGAAAATTTGCAAGGAATAAAATCTCACTATTTATGTAAAGCACCCTCTTAACCGTGACCTTTTATTTCTTCCACCTTCCTCAGAGCATTCTGACCAGTTATCTTGTGTTCTCCCATATTTGGGTCGCATTCATCAAGTGTGCAGCATTATTAAATGCTATGGAGTGGTCCTGGCTCCTCAAGCTATCTTTCAGGATATTCCAAGATTTATTCTGCAGAGGTAGAAACCTGCGGTATCTTTTAGTGTCAGCTGGATTATGTTTCATTTGCCCTCCGTGGATCCTGCACTGTTCGGACATTCTCTATGTGGCCATTACTCGGCCTAGCCCCACTCACTCACACTGTCGGCCTTCACGAACCCGCATACCAGCAAAATATACTCCTTTAAAAGCAAAACTAGGTGCCTGTCAAAAGATGTTGTATATGTGATTACATGCCTGTGTCCTTGTTTATATGTTGGAAAAATTACCCACAGTTTAGAAACAAGAATCTTTGAACAATGAGCATCCTCCATGCTGGTAAAATTGAAGCACCGGTGAGCCACTAGCTGGAAAAATCACAATCGAATAAACTCACCCCCTTACAAAGGGAGTGATTTCTCTACCATTTTGATTCATAAAGAGCAGAAATGGATTTTTGAGTTGCAGTCCTTAAGTCCCCTTGGACTAAACCACAAAACTGAGTAGCTTTCGTTCTTCTAACCCTGGGGTGAAGGGCCATTACGCACCAAACTGCCAGCTCTCTGAAAAGGGGCAGGCTGGGACAGCGCCGTTCAACACTGTCCTGGGGAAGCACGCGCCGGCAGCCGGCCGGCATGTGGAGATTACTTCTGCTCCCGAGGAGCAGTAAGCAATCTAACAACAAAAAAGTAATTAGCTAGGAAGGGATGAGGGGTCAGGGAGGAGAGGGGAAAAGGGTAGGAAGGTTAGGTAGGGGTATAGAGAACTGGGGAAGCCCTACTTCCATCACCGCACATGGCCTTTTAAAGTCCCCACGCGTGGAGGCCATCTGCCTGCACATGCGCACACGGATGATTAAATCTGCCGCGCATGTGTGCGTGGATATCATATTTTATAACACGCGCCTGTATTAATAAATAGCCATGGGCACATGGACGCGCACACGGGTCTTAAAATCAACCCTTTAATCTTTAAAACTACAATTTAGGTGAACTTTCTGCTCAGTTGTTATGTAATCTTAAATGTTCAATTTGAATGCTGTTTATACCATCCGTGTTTATTATTGTCATTTTTTTTTTTTACCATACCTGTAATTTTCTTATATAGATGTAAAGTGAAATCTGATATTGTATGATGCTACAGCGATTAATTTGTAAAACTATTATTTAGATGCCCCTCCTATTCAGTTGGTAGATAATCTCAAATGTCTTTTTGAATGTTGTTTATACCATCTCTCTCTCCTCCTGACTTTGGCACCTGTACTTTAATTGTCTTACCCAGGTGTAAAGTGAAACCTGTTATTGTATTATGCAGTATATGAAGTTGATTTGCTCCGTGATATTGGTATGGTAAGTCTTAATCATTGTTTTGGTGGTGGCCCCTGTTCCTCCTTGTGACTATGCCCTTCTTTTATTACACAGATGTAAGATGGATACATGCTCTTTTCCTCCCAACGCAGCTTCCCTGGTGAAACACGGGCTGTGTCGGGGGACCAAACCTGTTGAGACCTTCCTCTATTTCTGGAGCATTTAAAATAAAACAGTATTTGAACTGAGTGAATGTTTACTTCAAATTCATGAATCAGTGAAAGATTCTTCAGTTAAGTTTTTTGCCTTCAATAATCTGTTTTAAGATAAGGAAGCAAAATACATCCATTACTTAGAAAGTGGTAGAGGTGTGATTGAAATCCAAGACTTAAGATGCAACAGATCTGTAAAATAACCAGTACGGTACACTGACAGCCTTATAACATTTTGTTCCATTAGAAATAGTTAGAAAGTAATTGGCAAATGTTCATTGTTATCGGGGAACCTACCATGACCAAGATCACTATAGGAGGATTCATCTGTATTATATTGCATAATCTAAGTATTGTAGTTGTCTTTAAGGTTTTCAAGGTGGTAGCCCTCCCTCACCCCACACCATCCCCCACCCAAAAAGAAAAAAAAAAAAAAGAATCAAAACACGGGCAACTTGACCTCCTTTTTCTCACCACCATCAATTTATGTATTTACATTAGGAATGCACATTTGGGCTCAGATTATATCAAAATTCCCTTTCAATAAGAGGGAGTGAGGATGGCTGAGCAAAACTTCATTATCTGAAGTCAGGAAGCATGCTGGCTCCAGCTTTTCTTCTTGCAGCTTAAAAACGTATTCACATAAACAGCAAATAACATATCAGTAGACTGCCTACACCTTTGCAGTGTACTTACAAATACCTTCCAGCTAGGTCAGAAATATTTCAGGAGCTGCCTTCTCCTGGAGCCGTAGAAGCCTCCTGATCCAAGCTGGGCTCACATTCTTCTTCCCCTGCCAGCAGGGTCCCACCCACAAAGCGCTCTCCTTCTGTTGCAGCTAAGGTGGGCCAGGCTAAATGCCTATTTCTGCTCATGCAAAAAGGGGGAAAATGGGGTCACTTCATCACAGAGAGTAAGGGAAAGGTTTTAATATGACAGTAAGAATTAATTCAGCACTATTCCATAACACAAAGTTTATTTGGGTCTGGTGGTTTTCTTTTTTCTGCATGCAACCCAATTCTTTGACACAGTTTGTTCACTGTCTCAATTTGTTTTTGAGCTGCATAGCTGAGATCCTAGAATAATGTGTTCTTATACACTAACATTTGCTTTGTAACTAATCTTCCTTGGTCAATTCTAAGGAAGTCAAGGGCCAGCTGAAACGCAAACACGACCACAGTGCTGCTATAGAAATTGTTTTCAGTATCACAAATCGCCTGATTTATTGAGAATTTTTTTCCCATTCTGTATCTATTGGGGGGGAGGGGGGGGAGGCACAGAAGCCTGATAAATCAGGCCCATAATCTGCAAGTATGAGCACCTAAGGCAATGGTGCTTGAAACTTAAACAGTGCAAGAAGAGTAATGTTACAGCTGCATCTATCAACAATAAATCTATCATATCCTGCACTCTTCTTCACAGTAAACATGATTCCTCTAAGGTTGTAATTCTTACCAATCCTGTTGCTTCTGGTCTTTCTCAGTACAGTGCCAAGAACATGTGAAAAAGTTCTTTCTCCAAGGACAAGCAGGATGGTAGCCCTCACTCATGGGTAACATCATCAGATGAAGCCCAGCACAGAAAACGTCCACTATCCATGCGTCCACACAGGGACCCTCTTCAGTCTCTCTTTTTCTGTGAAGCTGAAGCCTCGCGGCTGTGGAGCTCACACCTTTTTGCTGTGGAAAACAAATTTTCTTTTTCTCTTCTTTCACGAGTCCCGTCAGGTTCCTCCGCATGATTTTTGGGTCTTTTTTCTTGGTATCGGTAAGCTTCCTTGGTAGTTTACGGTCGATTACCGATGGTGTTGCATTCCAATGGCAGCTGGTCATCGACCGTGTGCCGCATTCTTTTTTCCATGGCATCATCCGGCTTCCGCCATTGCCCCCAGTGTCCCCGGACCATGTCCATTACAGATCCCCACGAAGTCTGTCATGTGCCTGGGTTGCATGATATCCATGGCTGTGATCTTTGTGCCCAAATGACCCCCAAAGGTCATCGGGCACACCTGGACAAAATGGAGAAGCTGTTTGGTGCTAAGAAATCGGAACCATTGACATTGGTGTCTGGGACTTCGACTCCGCATAAGGGAGTCTTGGCAACAACCCCTTCGGTGTCTCCTCTGCTACCGAGTCCCAGTCCAGAAGTAGAAAAGGGGGACCGAGCGAGGTCCATATTCTCGCAGTCCAGATACGATTCCTCTCCATTTCCCTTGGCTCTGGGTAAGGACGGGTGAATAACGTGAAAAGTCCAGGAAGAACCGGCATCGGTCTTCATCCTTGAAGAGTTCGGACCATGGTAAGGCACCGATGTCATGCGTGACTCCTCTGAAACAGTCCTGTCCGGAGGATGTTGTACCCTATGGACAACCCAAGGAACCTTGCAGATCCCCACCAATATTAGTGAAGGCTTCAGTACCCCCCATAGTTCTGGGGGCGATCCAATTTCGCTGCCTCCTCCTTCTCAAGCTGTCCTGTCCTCAGCAGCCTTTGAGGAAGAGTTAAAGAGGTGTGTGTGTGGTTGGGCCCTGCAAGGCATCGATCCTCTAGTTCCACTGGAACCACCATCACTGCAGGAGACAAATCCATTGGAGCTTACGCCCCAATGCCTCGAGTCACTTCTCCATCGAAGGGTACATTGTCACTGCCTCCACCGGTTCTAATTCTGATAAGTGATTGTTCAGATGAGGAAGGTCCATGGGGGTCGATAGCACCCAGGCCGTGTATGAGGTCCCGACCAATGCTAGCCCTCCTGGGGCCTTCAGGGCTGGTGCCCTTGATTTCCCCGGGCCCTCCTAACACCTGTGAAACCATTGGTGCTGATGCGCCCCTGGATTCCACTGGTGCCTTTGGTGCTTACTTTGGTCCCATCAATGTTTCCGAGGCCTTTAAGGTCTCAGCTTAAGACTTCAGTGGAAGCTCCACCTCAAGTGTCTCCGGACTTCCAAAGTGAAAAGGAGGATGCCCCCTACGATCCCTGGGAGGGAGAGGCATCAGTTTCCTCTACTGATGAGTCTGAGGACTTGCCTTCCAACCATCTCCACCAGAGGAGAGGTATAATTCCCACCAGAGGTTCTGATGTTTGCTGGATTTGTGAAAGCTACGGCAAGTCAGTGCCTTTCCAGCTCTTAACAGAGCAGGATTCTAGGCATAACATGTTAGAGATCCTACAATTTATTGATGCTCCTAAAGAAGTGGTGGCTGTGCCAGTACATGACATTTTTAAAGAGCTTGTTGTCCGGCTCTGGGAACATCCCATTTCCATCCCACCAGTGAACTGGAAGACCAACACTGTCTATCTTGCCCAGCCCAACATGGGTTTTGAACGACGACAAATCCCACACTAGTCACTAGTGGTGGAATCGGCCTTGAAGAAGGCAAAGAGGCTCCAGACTCATGATTCGGCTCCCCTGGGTTGTAAGCACAGGGCTCTGGATGCTCTTGGATGGTGGGTATTCTAGGGCTCAGTTTTGGCAGCCAGGATTGCTTGCTACCAATTTTATATGGGCCAATATTTAAGAAACCTCTGGAAACAGATTTCTGACGGTAACATTTGGCGACTCCGTCTGCGTGTCCACTGCGTTCCACTGCGTGTCAATATGTCAGTACGTAGTGCGTAATGGCAGGAGTTTCAGGTTCTCCTCTGTCAGGTTGAAGACTTCAGCCCCCTACGGTTCCAAGATTTGGTGGAACACCTTCCGCAACAGTTTCAGGATGATTTCCAGAAGGTAGTTCAACAGGGCCTGGAGTGTGCAAACATGGGGTCCGCTCCACGCATGATGTGCTTGAAACCACAATGAGGGTTGTGGCGGCTGGCATTGGGGCTTGTTGCATGGCCTGGCTTCACGCTTCTGACCTCTGTTCTGAAATTCAGGATTGTCTGGCGGACCTCCCCTGTACAGGGGAGAACCTTTCCTTGTACAAGATTAAGGAGGCGGTAGCACAGCTGAAGGATTATCATGAAACCCTTCAGCAGTTGTCAGCCACTACCTTGGATACCCAGCCCTCAGGCAAGAAGCCTCTCAGGCAATTCACAAGGCATCCTTTCTACCGGCCATGAAAGTATTATCTACCGGCATCCTAAACCCCAGCAGGCACCAGCTAGACCAAGGGCACGGCAGCCACATTTTCCTCGACCGGCCCCTGTCCCACCTCAGAACCCCACCACAGGATTTTGACTGGTGGCGAGGGGGTTTGAGCCAGCACACACCCTACCCCAGGACACCAACCCCCCAGTGGAGGGCTGCCTGCAGCTCTTCACTGACTGGTGGATTTCAGTCACCTCAGACCAATGGGTCCTCTCCATCATGTGGCAGGAGTACATGTTGCATTTCCAATAGACTCCTCCTCATTCTCCTCCGTATCTTTGGTAGAGATGTTCAGAGAACCAGCAACTACTTCAAGTAGAGCTCTCCGCCTTCTTAATGGCTTGAGCAGTTGAACCAGTACCACCGGGCCAGCAGGGCGGTGGGTTCCACTCCAGGTATTTCCTGATTCCTAAGAAAACCATAGGACTTCGCCCCAGTCTAGATCTGAGGGCATTAAACTGTGTTCTTGTCAAAGAAAAATTCAAGATGGTCTCATTGGGAACTCTGATCCCTCTCCTCAGAGCTGGGAACTGGCTCTGCTCCCTCGATCTCAAAGATGCAAACACCCCTAATTCCCATTTCTCCTGCAGATTGGAGGTATCTTCGATTCATGGTAGAAGGGGAACACTATCAGTATTGGGTGCTGCCTTTTGGCCTAGTGTTGGTGCCCCGCATCTTCACAAAATGCCTGGTGGTGGTGGAGCTTACCTCAAAAGACAAGGGGTACACATCTTCCCCTACCTCGAAGATTGGCTCATCAAGAGCAACTCCAGGCAGGGGGCGCTGTGTTCCCTACATGCCACCATATGTGTTCTGGAGGACCTGGGATTTCTAATCAATTATTATTCATCCCATCTCTAGCCATCCCTACTGTTGGACTTCATCAGGGCCAGGTTCGATATGGTCCAGAGGAAGGCCTTCCTGCCCTGGGACTGAGTGATAACTCTCGCTTCCCTGGCAAGGGTACTTTCCTCCTGCCCTCAAATTTTGGCGCACCAATTTCTGCGCCTTTTGGGGCACATGGCTGCGAAGGTTCATGTCACAGCATTCGCATGGCTACACATGTGCAGGGCACAGTGGACATTGTGCTCACAGTGGCACCAAACCACCCAGGATCTTCAGGCTCACATTTTAGTCACCACTCTGCTTCAGCGATCTTTCGTGTGGTGGGAGAAGGGAATGCCTTTTTGGGTACCTCAGCCCCACATCATCCTCACCACAGATGCATTTCACACAAGTTGGGGAGACCACGTTGCAGACCTCAGTACCAAGGCTATTGGTCCGTGCAGGAGCATCATTTCCAGATAAACTTCCTGGAGCTTTGGGCAATCCGTTACACCCTATGAGCATTCTGGGAGCACTTAACCAACAAAGTAGTACTTGTTCAAACAGGCAACCAAGTAGTGATGTGGTATTTGAACAAGCAAGGGAGGATGGGATTGTACTTCCTCTGCCAAGAGGCAGTCCAGATTTTGTCCTGGGCCCCCGCAAGAAGCATCTTTCTCAGAGTCGTGTACCTCCCAGGATGGACAACATCCTGGCAGACTCGTTGAGTCAGGCCTTCCGATCCCACGAATGGTCCTTGGATCAGGAGGCCGCGAACCGCATTTTCCGCCTGTGGGGGACCCCAGACATAATTTGTTTACCTCCCTGGAGAACAGGAAAGCGGATTGTTTCTGCTCCCTGGTCCAAGTGGGCAGGGGATCGGTGTCAGATGCCTTTTCACGGCACTGGGGCACTGGCCTCCTGTACGCTTCTCCTCCCCTGCCACTGGTCTCGAGAACACTTCAAAAACTCCAATAGGAGCAAGGCACCATGATCCTGATTGCTCCCTTTTGGCCATGCCAGATTTTGTTCCTGCTTCTGTGGTAATTGGCCTCCTGCCCTCCGATCCGGCTGGGGACTGTCCCAGACCTGATCACACAGGACCAGGGCAGGCTGCGCCACCCAACCTCTGAGCCTTATCCCTGATGGCTTGGATGTTGACCCGGTGATCGTACAAACCCTGGGCCTTTCGAACTGCGTGTCTCGGGTTCTGTTAGAGTCCAGGAAACCTTCCACGAGGTGGACTTACAATTCCAAGTGGAAGAGATTCTTGGTTTGCTGTGAAGGGCATGGTTTGAAACCATTTTCATATCCGACACCAAATCTTTTGGACTATCTATTGCACCTCTCCGAGGCTATCTTGAAGACCACTTCAATGAGGGTTCATTACAGTGCCTTTGGGTCATATCATCAGGGTGGATGGGGCCTCCATTTCCACCCATCCACATGTAGGGCATTTCATGCGGTGCTTATTGCAGCTTAAGCCTCCAACACAACCCCCAGTGGTCTCCTGGGACCTCAATGTGGTCTTGGCCTATCTCATGAGGGCACCATTTGAGCCATGAGATCTTGCGATCTGAAGTACCTATCTTGGAAGTTTATCTTCGTGGTGGCAGTCACCTCAGCATGCAGGGTCAATGAGCTTCAGGCTTTGGTGTCGTATCCCCCTTATACAAAATTTTGTCATGATAAAGTGGTTTTGCATACACATCCGAAGTTCCTTCCAAAAGTGGTCTTGGATTCCATCTTAATCAAACCATTGTCCTGCTCACCTTTTTTCCAAGACCGTACTTTCATCTGCACACGCTGGCTTTTTACTTGGAACAAACAGCACCTCACCGCCAGTCCACTCAACTCTTTGTCTCCTTTGATAGGAACAGGTTGGGAGTCACATTGTCCAAACAGATCTTATCCCGTTGGCTAGCAGACTGTATTTCTTTCTGTTAATCACAAGTGGGACTACAGCTTAAGGGCCACATCAAGGCTCATTCGGTTCAAGCCATGTCAGTTTCGGTGGCTCACTTGCATGCGGTACTCATACATTAGATCTGCAGGTCAGCGACTTGGAGTTCACTCCTCACATTCACCTCTTGTTATTGTCTGTACAAGGATGGATGACATGACAGTCATTTCAGTCAGTCGGTCCTCTGTAATCTATTTCAGCCATGAAAACCCAATTTTTCCTACCTTGGGCCCTTTCTTTGGGTACAGGCTTGCTCCCCATGTTTAGCAGCTGTAGTTGTTGTGCCCATTTGCACCCATTAAATGCTGCATATGTTAGGAGCAGCCTGTAGCTCCATGTTCACCCATGTGTGAGGACTACCATCCTGCTTGTCATTGGAGAAAGCAGAGTTGCTTACCTGTAACAGTCCTCATGAAACCCACCTGCCACCCCGCAGAGTTGGGTTTATTTTGGTTTATTTTATTTTTTGCAAATTGTATGTTATAAGACCGAAGAGGGACCCCATGTGGACACATAGATAGTGGCATACTGGGCATGCTCAGTGTGTCAACATTTCTAGAAACTTTGACAAAAGTTTTCCATGCCGGGCTCCATCTAGTAATGCAACCCATGTGTGAGGACTAACATCCTGCTGTCCTTGGAGAACACCTGTTACAGGTAAGCATATCTGCTATACCATGAGGCTATGTAATTCAGTTGTGGTGTTGGACAAGTAATAGGATTATTTGGACTCTGAGTAGTGTACTATACTAGTATAATCAGTAGCAGTATATTTCTAGGAGGAGGGGTTACTGTTTGAGTAAGTGTTGATAGGTGCAATGTCATATATCAAGTTCTGGTAACATACTGTAAACAAATCTTCCTTTGCAACTATGCTTAGAGTAATTGAAAATACCAAAATATCACACTGCAAGACAATGTAATGCTATGGGTGCTGGCAGGAGAAGAATAGAGATTGAGTATGGTCTGTTGTGACAAAGTAGGTGGGCACCTGGCCAGAATGATTGAGAAGTTCTCATCTACCCAGAACTAGTATGTCATTTTGCTGCTATTTAGTATTCTTTTATTTAAAAAGTGGAATATTGTTCTTCTATTGATCTCAGTAATAACTATGTTTTTGTTCTGTATGTTTCAGTAGTATGACGAAGCAGTTGCTAACTAGGATCTCAGAACTGAAATCAATCAGCACACGAACCAAATCCACTTGTGCGACATGATGAAATGAAGACTTAAATTGTGAACCTCAGTCCTTTTCGAATGGTCAGCGAGGAGCTCCACTCCGCTTTTCTGATTTAGACTAGAAAGCACATCCTCGCTCCCCAGCAAAAGCTACTCAGATTGAGTTACAGTGGCATTGTAAACAATGGCAGATAAAGACAAATTGTTGCGCCGGGAGGTGGACCCTTGGCCTGGTGCAGGATTGGAAGGCTCCCTGGTCAGACCCAGAGAGCGCCTGCCACCAGGAGGCGGAGCACAGGAGGAGACAGAGGCTAGCTGGATCTTCAACAATAGCAACCCGGGGTTCCCTCAGGTTGAGCTCTTGGTTACCCGGGCTGCCTGGTCTTAGGTGGGCCTCGCAAGATCTCCAAGAGATAAAGTTCAGGGGTGTGCCCACCACGAATAAGGGTGCGCGGTTGATGTTCAGGTCAGGGAGTCCAGGAGCCAGAGAAGGCCAGAACAGAGTCTCTGAATGAAGAGTGAGGATTAAGGCCAGAGTCAAGGATAGCGTGGTCAGCCAAAGAAGGGGTCAATACCAGTGGTCAGTCTGTGGATGGTCAGTCAGACAAAGGTCAGGTTCCAGGAGGCGATCAGATGTGGTCAGTGGTCAGGCAGAGGTCAGTTCCAGGCAGCGTGCAGACATGATCAGTGGACAGGCAGAGGTCAGTTCCAGGCAGCGTGCAGATGTGGTCAATGGGCAAGCAGAGGTCAGTTCCAAGCAGCATGCAGACATAGTCAATGGACAAGCAGAGGTCAGTTCCAGGCAGCGTTCAGACGTAGACGAGGAAACAGGCAAAGGTCAAATCCAGGTGGCGATCAAACGTAGTCAAAGTAGCAGGCAGTGGTCAGTACCGAGAAGACAGTCCGAATGGTACTACCTGGGGAGACAAAGGAACAGGAAAATGCTGGAACAGGAGACTGGAACAAGATACTGGAACAGGAAGGCAAACTTGCTATCACAATGTGATTGACCCAATTGCCAAAGCAGGGATCATGGGTCTGAGCCCTGCCTTATATACTGTGGAATAGATACATCATCAAGGAGCATCAGGTCCTGGTTTCCCACACTTGGCCCTTTAAATGTTGTGACGCTGGCTACGCACGTGCCTAGAGGCGGGGACGAGGAGACGCTGGACGCAGAGCCTCGGCGGGAGTTCTGCTGTGAGGCCTGTGATGCTGCCGGAGCCTCCGTGGGTAGAGGAGAGCAACGGGGACGGCCGGGACAGACAGCAGAAGGGAGGCCTGCGCTCGTGGACAGGCCCGGCAGTGGAGCGTATGCAGCTGGGAAGCACAACACAAATTGGTCCATTCAGTCTACCCATTTATCTTCTACCACAGTGGGTAGATGAGCTTACAAAGTTCCCATACTTAAACAAAAAGCAGCTCCATCCCGCACCTTTTCCCCCAACCTCTAAACCCTGTACCTACCTCCTCCCTCTATCAGAAAACTTTTCAAAGGAATTTGCCTCGGTAACTAAGTGGTTACCTGAGTAAATTCCCCTGGCTGAAACAGTTTTTGCCATGGCAGAATGGGTGGGGGGAAGAAGTGAATTATACATGGAGATTTTCTTTTGAAACCCTGCATAAAGGGGAGTTCCCTTTGAATTTCAGCTTGCAGAAGCTTGGGAATCTGCACGATCCTGGTGGTGGAAGGTTTAAATTATGTTCCAGTGCTGGCCTCCACCAGCTTATCGTCTTCATCATTGGTTTCAACAAGACTCATACTTAAGTCAACAGCCAGGCCCCCTGCTGTTTCTTAGATAAATGGTTTCTACTCTTGGATTTTACTATTCAGAGAAAGATCTTTCACTTGACCTGTGATTGACAGATGAGAATGTTAGCAGCAATATGGGAAGTATGATTGATATAGTTTATTTGGATTTTGCTAAAACTATTGATATGGTACTGCAGGATAGCCCAGCTTTCAAATTAAGGAAGACGGGATTTGAAGGATAACATTTGTGTGAAGAACTGCCCAAGGCCGGTGCAAGGGGATTTGGTGCCCTAGGCGAACCTTCTCCCTTGTGCCCCCCCCAGGTCGCTCCACCCCCCCCCTGGTTTCGGCCCCAACTCCTACCTCATTCTCGATCACGCCCACCGACTGTGTGGTTTTCTGGGTCGCGAGTAGGTTGGGCACTGCTTGTGGCCCGCCAAATCTCCACTCCTCTTTGCCACCGCTTGCAGCCCCATATGGCTTGTACCCAGTGGCGCACCAAGGGTCTCTGGCGCCCGTGGGCCAATGCATTTGTGTGCCTCTCCAGCATCTCCTTCCCCCCCTTAATCCCTCTTGTACTAATGCTTAAGGTCACAGAAAATCAGTGGTGTCTCTAGACAGAAGAATTTTTTTTTTTGGGGGGGGGGGGGGGGGTGAGCCAAAATGACATTTCTTCATCCCACCCACCTCTATAGCATGGATCCTGCTTTAAAACTGGTTAGAAAAAAAAGTGTTATTAAAAAAGTCCAAAGGGTCTTCTGCGTAATTTTAAAAAGCTGGCCAGTTTCACACTATAAAATTTTTGATAGCCTCATTCAACTAATTCTATATGGCTATGAGAGTGAAGTCTGGAATATATAGGAAGGGACAGAATGTCAATACAAATCCTCCACCTCCAGCTCTGTAACACTGTGCATCCACTGAAATTCCCCCAAACAATGGAGCTTGAATGTTTCCCTTACAGCTCATCATACTAAAAGATATTTTCAAATTCTTGTGTCACCTCACAGTAACAGCAGCACAAACACCTTCCACTGCCAGGCATATTGTGAACTAACACAAATCCCGCAAAAAAGACACTCAAAATCTATACTGCAATCCCATCGTAACATAACAGTAATAACACCAAGGACTCAAACAACAACAACCCTACCTGTGAAAAAGCAAGGGTAAATATTACACTGTGTCCTAGAATACCAATACACCACCTACTGAGGAAACAAAACAAACACGATTGCTATAGATCCCTATACAGACACTACATGCTAGCAGAATCTCTCATCATGGTCACACACACAGAGTAGAGACAGACCCTCACCAAATACAGAATACAAAATAAAGGAGCACAAATTAGACAAAAACTGAAATGGAAACCCCAAGAAGCCAGACTCACACCATTCCTCATAAAACAAATAAAATCAAGAAACATAAAGCATCAGTTATAGCAGTAAAACCATACTAATAAAAGAATATTTTAAAACTACTGATAAATAGAATTTCTATTAATTAAAATCATATACATTTTTTACAATTTCCCAAACACCAATAAAATAATTCAAAACAGCACATATATCAAATAACACCCAATAATTAAAACTAATAAGGATTTTAAAAAGCCCCTGCTGTCCATACGTGGGAGCTCTTGATATCCAGTCACCTTGATATTGTCGAGGATTAGGAGGTTATCCTCTCTTTCACACATACTCACATGTCCATCCTCTCTCACACATACACTGTCACATACATACACATTCATGCTCTTATACCCACCATAACCTCTTGCTCTCACAGTCACTGACACACTCTCAGGCTGTAAGATACTCTCTCCCCCCTCTACACACCACCCCCCCATACTCTTACTCCCCTGGATTTTCTCATACACACTCATGCTCTCACTCTCACTGGCTCCCTCACATACACACATACACACAAACACACACACCCAGGCAAGCTCCCAATCAATCTCACACAAACACACACAAACACAGGCAAGCTCCCAGTCATTCTCACACACACACTGACCCCCAGGCAGGCTCCCATTCATTTTCATACCACTCCCTCACCATCCCCCAGGCATGCACACATTCATTCTCACACACACATACCCTCAGGCAGGCACCAATTCATTTTCACACACACATACAGGCACCTATTCTCACACATACAAACCCCAGGAAGTCACCCATTCATTCTCTTACAAAGACACACCCTCAGGCAGGCACCTATGTATTCACACACATACACCCCCAGGCAGACTCCCATTCATACACATGCACACATTAAAGGCAGACCCCCTCTCTTTCTTTTGCCAGCAACCTCGGAGCCTCTCTCATTCCTCTGCTGCCACTGACACTGCTGCCACATGGCTATTGGGCAGGCGCTGATTGGCAATTGCTGCTACTGGCACTGAAGCCCATTCTGCTGCCTCCTCTGTGCAGGCCCCGTGGGCTTCCATTTCCTCCATGCTGATGTCATACATTGTGAGATCTGCATAGAGAAAGTGCTACTCTTGCACATTACCAAAGATTACATGTACCAATCAGTAAAAAGTAATTTATTTTTTTTACCTTTGCTGTCTGATCTTAGTTTTCTAATTGGTTGGTCACAGGCTTTTTTGTTCCACCTTCCCTTTCTTACTTTTTTTTTTTTGCCATTTCCTTATATATTGTCTTTTTTTCTATTTCTTTTCTCTCCATCTATCTTCTTCCCTCAAACACACAGTCAGGTTCTCATTCTCACATGCTTTCTCTCTCTCACACACACACACACAGGCTCTCACTCTCACATGCTCTCTCTCATACAATCATTCATACACACAGTCTCTCTCTTGCACATGCTGACTCTCACACACACAGGCTCTCTCTCACTCCCACATGCTGTCTTGCTCAAGCACAGGCTCTCACTGTCACATGCTCTCTCTCATACAATCATTCATACATACAGTCTCTCACTGGTACATGCTGTCTGACTCACACACACAGGTTCTCTCTCATTCCCATATGCTGTCTTGTTCAAGCACAGGCTCTCACTGTCACATGCTGTGTCTCTCTCTGCAAACATTCAAGTCCTCACTCCCACACACAGTCTCTCAACTCACTCTCACGCACACACACACTCTACAAGCCCTCAGCCTCTCTCTCACCTCTGGGCCTCCTCTTCATGGGTCGCCGCAGGATGGGCTCTGCAGTGGCCCTGATCTTCTCGGGCCTTCCACAATGTGGGATCTGCGGCAGCGGCCCTGATACCGGGCCTTCTCCTCTTCTCAGCCCACTGCGACTTGAGATTCGCGGATGACTCTAAACACTGCTCCTCTTCTGCACGCGGCTGATGCTCCTCCTCCTTCCTGCCTGCGTGGCTCTGGCAATGTTTTATTCCGGGGTCACACGGGCAGGAAGGAGGAGCACCCTGCAGGTTTCGATGCAACCTTTTTTTTTTTGGGCCATGGTGACATGAGCTCCACCACGGCCCTGCCGATCTTCCTGCTGTGTGTGTCTGGCACACAGCACAGCGGTAGTTCAGTGCTCAGCCGCCAGTGGGATGAGGTCCACCGGCGGCCGCATTGGCTCCCCCTGACCTCCCCTCGGTATAACACTGCTCGGCACCCCCTAATGCTCGGCACCCTAGGCCCAGGCCTAGTTTGCCTAGTGCTTCCACCGGCCCTGGAACTGCCACATTTTACAACAACCTTGGCCATGGCAATTAATGTTACAATAAAACAAAAAAAAAGGCTGCATAGATGGCGGTATGGAGACAGAACCAGCATTTCTGAACATATAGTGCATATTTGAGGCCTCTCGTTTGATATATGTCTGCACGCACAACCACCGAGTCAAATTTCCCATCAGCAGCAATACCCTCCACCAATGTCCCACCTCTCCCCAGCCTCTGCTGCCACTTCACCTCCTGCGGATCTACTCAACTGCTGCTGAGACTGTGTGCTCACCTCCTGGACTCGCATCTCTCCATCCCTGCTGCTGCCATCCTGCCTCTCATTGTCGACAGAGGGTTCAGAGTAAGTAGAATACAAATGTAAACAGCATGCAAATGGGTAATATTATCTAATGAAAAATAGTCTCGTAAAAAAATAAATAAATAAAAATCAGAGGCTGATATTCATAAAAAGCTGAACCCCTAAATTTGGGGCCCATTTTCTGCTGCACTTAGGGCCCTAAGTTATGTGCTAAAATATTATCCTAAAACTAAAGCACCTAAATTAGGCCTATTTATTCACCTATATCTTGGTGCCTAGCACTGGAAATCAGCACTGAGACCCCAACTTACTTCACCTGACCCCACCCACATTTTAGACATCCAAATTTAGTAAAAATAATGAGATCAGTATTCAGCAGCAGTACAGCTCAGCAAGTTTGCTGGATAAACCTATCTAGCAACTTGGCCTATATATTCAGCAGTGCATAGCCAGTTATCCTAAAGTTAGCTGAATAATATTATCTGGCCAACTTTAGGACAGATCTAGGGGATGACCACACTTAGCTGGATAACGTATCTAGCTAACTCAGTTCCTCCTAGTTATGCCCATGGACCACCCCTGACTTATTCAGCCAAATTTTACCCAGATAAATAGTTATCCAGTTAGAATTTAGCTGGCTAAGTGCCCAAATATTCCTTTAGCCAGATAACTTTTGAGTTATCTAGCTAAATGCTTTAGAATATGGACCTCATTAATAAGAAGAATATTGATAATAATAATAGCCACTAGGGTGGCCCTTATTTTCAACTTTTGAAATTCTTGGCTCCCAACTCTAATCTTGCTCCAAGAGATGAAAAAGTTATCCTTGCCAAATTTCAACTCAATTGAACTATTTTAAGGTGATCCCCAAAGGCCTTAAAGTTTCAAATTTCACTGAAAAGTAGTATTTCTTATTTAAAACTTTTGTATTTCATTTTCAAACGTTTGGGAAAATAATAGTCAAGCATTTTATTTATAACTATTTTCTTCATACAGTTATTTACATAAAATAAAAATTAGCCAAGATATTGAGCCAAAATTGAACCAAAAGAAAAATACATACTTCACAAAATAACATCTAAAATGGAAATAATAAGATACCAGATTTTACTGCTTCATTAGGTCAGTTTTGGTAGCATCTGGGTACTTTTTTCTGTGTTTACTAATAATTTGCACAATGTATTGCTTTTTTTTTCATTCTTGGTCAGAATGTTCTGATATTCTTGGATTAGCTTCACTCCTCTCTCAGCCACGCCATTAACTACTACAGTGCTTTTCAATGTTTACAACCCACATTGGAAGTTGACATCATCT
Source organism: Rhinatrema bivittatum (assembly GCF_901001135.1). Lineage (NCBI taxonomy): Eukaryota > Metazoa > Chordata > Amphibia > Gymnophiona > Rhinatrematidae > Rhinatrema > Rhinatrema bivittatum. The sequence continues at coordinate 147,017,080 of NC_042619.1, forward strand.
TTCCAAGAAGATTGGCAGTTTTTAAAGAACATTTGTGTTTATTGAAAATCTTGAGAAGCACATCTTCGATTTTGCAAAAAAAAAAAAAAAAAATCATAGAAGTGTTTTTCTTTTAAACAGTTGAGGTCTTCACTAATAACAATGTATCATTTTATTTGATTTTCTGCATCACTGTCTTCTGTAGTCATCATTATAGTAGCCATTTTTTGCTTAATGCCTAGTGGAACTTCATCATCAAAGAATTTGAATTGCCGCAGTTTCTGGTGCTAGATACCATAAATGATATGCAAATTTTTTCACGGCAGCACTACTAATTTCAGGATCTACGTCCTTTAACTCGATTCATTTTAGTAAAAAAATTTAATCTAGATACAGAGCTTTCAGAGCCAGCGGTGCTAGGAACCAAGCTCATAATTAGAGTGCATGTTCTTCTAATTGAATCGTTTTCTTTTTTTGGTCAGTTTAAATTGATCTTGGAATAAATATATTTTAAAGGCATAAATAGCCTTAACCATCCACTGAGCATGGCTCATAGCTACAGGAATACGAAATAAGACTCCTTTTGGGGGGAGTACCACCGAAGAAAGTCATGGCCAATTCTTATAATTCACGATAATCACCTCCATGCTGTTTATGATGTAACTGTTCTTGTAGAAATTCCAGTATACTGACATGAACATCTATGGTGACTCTTCTATCCCATAACGGTATTTTTTGTTGTCTATGGCTGACCAGGTTTCCCTAAATTTTTTAAACAAATTCACATCTGATCTGGAAGTTGCACATCTGATCTGGAAGTTGCACCTATTACTGAAGATGTGATGTCGACACGGAAGGTCGAGTAAATCATGATCAAACATTTTCTCAAGATTTGTACAGGCAAAAAACAGTTTAATATTAAAAAAAAATAATGATTTTGTTAAAGTCTGAAACTTCAGGGCCTTTGGGGGGCCATTTTAATATTATCTGATTGGGCTGAAATTTTACAGAGAGTACTTTTACATGGACTGGAACAATTTTGGGGGTTGGGAGATGAAAAATAATTCAGTTCAGAAAATCATATACAACTAAGGGCCACCTAATAGCCACCCAAAATTAAGGTGCTTAGTGAAGAAATTTTCATTTAGGAAGACCTAGTCACCTAACTCTATATCATAATCTTCGGTCCCTTTAGGACTAGTTTTTTAAAAATTTGCAAATAAAACCTTAAGTTGAATACTTTCTAACCTTGCCATTGCCACCTTATTGAAGCTTTTTTGAAAGGTTATTTTTTGCATTAAATAGTATGGGCTTGATTTTCAAAAGCATTTACAAGCATAAAACTGGGTTATATAATTGTAAATGCATTTTACCCATGTAAGTGGGCTTTTGAAAATTGCTACAATATATGCCATTGAATTGTCCACCTGCATTAGGTTCACTTTACGCAGGCAAATGGCTTTTGAAAATTTCTACTGTTGTATGTTACATTTACATGTGTAATGCCTTTGAAAATTCACCTGATTATGAATGGGGAATATTATTTTGATTTCTTTATCCTTTCCAATTGGATTGTAGTTTTCATGTTTAAGCAAAAAAAAAAAACCCCCAAACCCCAAAACATACTGAACCATCTGAGGCAGAGGTGGGTAAGGAGTACTGTTTGGTTGTTTGCTGATTAAAATGTGATGAAGAGTGGGGAGAACAAGAAATACAAGGAGAGGTTGGAAAGGATGGGGGGAATGTAATAAGAGAATTAGAAATTGGACAGTAGAGAGAGGAAGGGGATGCAGGATGAATAAAAGACTCAGGTAGAGAAGAAAAACTAGAAGGAAAAGAGCGATGGGAGAATGAAGAAGAGACAGGGGGAAAAGACAGAAAGGAAGGAAAAGTATGGAAAATGGAGAGTAGGAACTGAATGGGGAAGAAGGGGGAAGGAAAGAAGGAAGTAGAGGAAGAATCTGGTAGACTAAGAAGTGGAGGGTAATAAGGGAGGGAAATCTAGTTCTTCCTTGCATTACATCTGTAGTCCGTACCTATCAACCAAGATGTTTATTCCGCTCAGCACACCAATGTCTTCTGGAAATCATTTCCTTAAGGGAGCTATGGTTAGCTGAATCCAGGAACAAGATGTTGAAAATTGCGGGCCCTATTCTGTGGAACAATTTGCTTGAAGAAATCAGGAATGAAAAGGACATGCTCTGTTTGAGGAAAATTCTAAAGAGGCATATTTCTTTTCATTGGCTTTCCCCCCTTAAATCTGGTACAGGGGCTGACAGGCTCTTTTTTTCCTTATTTTATTTTTGAAGTTTGTCAATTTTGTGTTTGCTATGATAATTAATTTGTTTTGATATTTTGTTCATGATTATGAATGTAATGTGATTATCTTCCAAGATTTGAGGATTGGTAGAAAACAAATCATTTTAAATAAATAAATAATTAAGTCAATTAAGAATATTTGAGAGGGTTGAGAGAGAAAATACATGGTAAAAACACAGAAATAATGGAGTATAATAAGAAACAATTAAAATAATTCTGACCTACACAATAAAAGGTTAATTTTCAAATGGATTTACATGCTTAAAACTGGGTTTTATATGTCTAAATGCACTTTAGGGATATACATTCATTAAAGAAGAATTTAAAAAATGCAACAACAAATAAGGGTCATTTGTTTAAGTTTGGGGGCCCCGAATAGACTTGGAGTCCCCTCAGATTAAAATGAACCTTATTTGTTACATTCATTTGAAAGGAATGCTTCAGACCTAGGTCCAAGGCTGGGGTATTGTGTAGGTCATAGGCCGAGGCCCAAAGGAGGGGCTGCAGCCTAGGCCTGAGCTCAATGCCGGAGTCTCAGCCGAGACACAAGCCCTCCCCCCCCCCCCCCGGGAACAATCACTTACCTGATCCATCGAGTATCTGATGGCCAGGCCGGGTCCTGACACCTGGGCCCTTGGCATAGGCTGGAGCCCAGGCCCGAAGCGGTGACCTGGTCCAGAGGTCAGATCCCGATATCTGGGCCTAGGCCAGAGCCCGGACCCAGGCTTGATGCCGTAGCCTGGCCTGGCCATGTTTCAACATTGGAGCCTTGACCCTGATCCAGGCCCGAGGCCAGGTCCTGATGCCTGGGACTCAGCCTATGGTCAGGCCCAGACCCAGAGAGCAGGTCTCACAAGTCCTTGGGTAACAACCTCTTCCTCTTCTTACACCATGTGCTGGGGTCGCGCTGGAGTTAGTTAACTCCAGTGCATTCACCCCAGTAGATGGCGCCATTTTGATGTACGGCAATTGTACAGCAATGCCATACATCAAAATGGTGATGTCTGCTTGGGTAAATGTGCCGGAGTTAATTTCAGCATGACCCCAACGGATGGCATCAATTGAAGAAGAAAGAAGAGGATGAAGGATGTGCTTCAAGGCCTGGGTTTCAGGCCAAGGCCCAGGTGTTGAGACCCAGCTTCCAGGCCAGGCTCCAGCATCGGGCATAGGTCTGGGCTGAGGCCCCAGTGTTAGGAACCAGTCTCCAGGTAGGGTTGCATGTCGGGCCTGGGGTTGGGCTCCTGCCTAGCCAAGACCCAGGCATCGGGACATGGCCTCCAGGCTGGGTTGCGGCATCAGGCCCGTGTCAGGACACGGCATCCAGGCCAGGCCACATAGTTTGGTCTGTGTCCAGGATCTAGCCTAGGCTGAGGCCCAGGCATCAGGATCCAGCATCTGAGCTGGGTCTTGGTGTTGGCCTGGGACCGGGCTCTGGCCTAGGTCAAGGCCCCAGTGTTGAGACCTGGTTTCTGGGATGGGCTGTGGCATTGGGCCTGGGTCTGAGCTTTGGCCTTGACTGAGGCCATGAGTAGGCCAAGCCTGAGGTTGCAGCAATGTACTGCGGCCTCGGCCTATACAAGGAGAGGTTTTAGCTTAGGCCTAAGCCTTGCCAACAGATCTCCAAACGACCAGGTAAGTGGATGCCAGGGGGATCCTGGCCTTGGCATTTTTTTTCCAGTGTCTGGGAGACCCTTGAAGGCCCAATTTTGTTTCCTTGGCCATTTTTGGGGGATTGTTTTTTTTACAGTTTGATTCATTTTTTTTTCACACGAATGGAACAAATCAAGCATTCCATGAACCGAAATTTTTGGGGAAAAACCTTCTGAAAATGAAAATTCATTTTTTCTTGCCCATCCCTAATACAATTTATGCATGTGAGTTTTTGAAAATTGCTACAATATATGCTATTGAATTGTCAATAGGTTTTACATGCATAAGTGCACTTAGGGAGGCTAACTTTAAAACATGCTTGAGCATGCCCATGTATGCAGTTTCATGAATTACACACATGCACATTTATTTTATATTGTGTGTACAAATGCAAACACTATATAAAATACTCATAAATCTACTCATGTTTGCATATCAAAAAATATGCATGTATTTTAAAAATAGCTGCATAAATTTTGACTTATCCAGATCAGTGGCAACAAATATCTGGCTAAGTAGTGCTGCTGTGATTTATCCAGTTAAGCAAAGTAGTTTTAGATATATCCGGCTATGTAAGACAGTCAAAAAAGTAAAAGAAAATCACTACATAAGCAGATAAGTAAGAAAGACAGACAGACAGACAACTAGTGAGTGAAAAAACAGCTCTCTTATCTGGCTACATAGCGTTTTTTTAAGACAGACATCTGCTATGTGTGCATATTTGTACTCTTAATTTTAATAATTTACACAAAGAAATGTAACTCACGTATTTTCCTTAGCACTTGTTGGCTTTTATACATATAAATTATCAAATTTTATAACAAGTGCGTGTGAAGGAAATTACCAGTTAAACTAATTAATCCATCAGTTTGCCCAAGCTCTCTCTAGGTCATCAAGGACCCCCCCTGGTTCTTCAGCCTGCCCTCCCCCCTGTTTACCTAGAGCACTCACCCAGTCAGTGTTTGCTTATAAAGAATTCTATTCTGAATTACACCTGATAATTAGCAGGTGTAAATATGCACAGATAACAGCGGTTGGCACATCATGTTCATCTTGACCCTAGCCCAACCCTTTCTTATAGGAACACATTTGTCCATGCACCATTACTTGTGTGTGTATGTTTGAGGTTTATAAAATAGCAGTTTGTGCACACGTGTTCATTCTTATGCATGTGACTTTTTTTAAAATTCACATCATAAGTGCCTAAATGGGCTTTTGAAATTACTTTGATTGTATGTAACAACATGAATAACTCCCTTGACAATTACCTCCTAAACATTGGAAAACATTTCATAAATTTTAAAATATTTATAATAAACTTGTTTTGTTTTTTTTTAATAGGTGAGTTGGCCAGGATTTATCTTGCTACTGTAGTTTGATGCAGCGTGTTTCATGCTCAGGTTGTTACTAACAGAAGGATGACACAAATTTTGGTATAGTGGAGAAGGAAACTAATCATGGAAAGGAGTAAATTCTTACTTAAATCAGTCTTATTTATAAATCAATAACCAGTCATATAATTTCTGTCAGGATTTCTGTGTCATGTAACAATTGCAATCATCCAAGTAGAGGCACCAACACCTTACTGCCCTGAAGACATTGAACATTTCTATAACAAGCTTGATGAAAAAGTAGCAAAGATATTAAAAAAATGTTTTTATTGTTCAAGGTAACTGGGATGTTTTAATTGGCACAGATGACCATAGCAACTGTCCAGGGACAGTAGGGAAATACAAGTTAGAAAACACTAATAATGGAGGAATTTGTACAACTATATGGCCTCATATTTGCCAGCATCAACCATTCACATCATAGGCAACAGTATGGGGTGGGCCACCTGGGCCCTAGCCTGACCACATGCCGGGTAGTCCTAGAAGTGCTGTGGCCGTGGTTCCCTGGATGTCTCAAGAGACATGCAGATCAGCACAAGAGTACAGGTGCTTGTATTCCTGTGAGACGTTCAGGGAACCGTGTGGCACTGCCGATAGGAGCACGTCCCCAACAGAGAGAGCAAGCAGAAAAGGGACTGGCTTGTAGGAGGTGAGGGTATGAAGCTGGAGGCTGGCTGGGGATGGAGGGATTGGAGACTGGAGGGATCCATGGCAGGATGCTGGCAGTGGGGGCTTTGAGAAAGGCTAACTGGGGCTGGGGGTCAGTGCTGGCTGGGTGGGGAAGAGTTTCTAAGGCTGGCTGGCTGGGGGTTGCCTTAAGCTGGAGGCTGGGGGGGGGGGGGGGGGGGGGGGGTGAGGGGGAAGGATGCTGTCCAAATCGGGAGGCTAGCTCGGGGGGTGCTAGGATTGATTGAGGCTGACCTGCTGGGCATTTTGATACTGGGCAACTTGATGGTGCAGGGCAAGGGTAAGTGGCTGGGAGAAGCATAGTCCCACAAGGAGAAGGGAAGATGGCAGGTGTAATATTGGCAGGTGTAATATTGGGGGTTCTGTTGTTCTGAGAGGTGGGGATGAGTGTAATGTAACAAAACAACTCTATTCTCCAAAAGAACAAGAGTTTGGAAGCTCCAATATTATACCCTCCACTCCTAACAAGAACAACAATAGGGACTTGGCTTAAGCATAGAGGGAAATATATTTTAATTCCTAGTTTTCAATGTTAGTACTGCATACAGAATGTAGCTTTTTGGGGTTTCCATTTCAGTTTTTGTCTGCACATTTGTTTTGTGGTCAAGTTTTCTGTATTTGGAGAAGGTCTTTCTGCGTTCTGCAAGTGTGACCAAGACAAGATGAGGTATTCTGCTAGCTTGTACGGATCTGGAGAAGTCTTGTTCATTATGTTTTGGCCAATGGATCCTTTTGTAGGCAGCGTAATTTGTGCCTCTTCTCATGTAAATTATGTGCACAGGTGGGTCCTATCTGCATGCATAGCAATGAAGCGCGCTGGCCATTAAAATTGATGTGGAACGTGTGTGCGCTGGCTGATTTGCATGTGCTGCCAATTAATGGACAAGATGTACGCAAGATGGTATGCTACAGCTTTGCATGTTGAAGCCTTTTGAGAAATAGAGGGGGACCTATATTACATACCAGGGCCAACATAGCCTATTTTCAAGGTTGGGAGCAACCTGAAGCTCTAAAAAAGTGGCAAGGTAACAAAAACTATTTTACTTTTCATGTTCTAAACCAGCATTTCTCAACCGTGTCACCAAGCTCATGCAGGGGTGTCGCCACACTTCCTGGTCCCCCATTGGTTCAGCTGCTCCCCTTTACCCCAGCGAGATACAAACTCTTCTTCCGCCCAGGCTTGAAATGCTGATCAACTGGGTGGAACACGCAGCAGGATAACTGGAGTCAGTGGCACTGGCAGCATGGTCTCTTTTTCTTACTCCTGCACCCTGGAAGAGTAAGTGGTGTGTAGCAGCTGCTCACGCAGGAAGAAGAGACTATGGTAATTTACAAATGAGGGCAGCATTGGCCCAGAGCAAAAAGAGGATCAATGTAAATCCACAGCCGATGGGACACCTTTCCCAAGGCTGCAAGAGTTGGAAGAAGAGGCTGCTGCTGCCACCAGTTATTCTTCAGTGGGGGGAAGAGAGAGAGCGCGCGAGTGAGTGATCATGTGTGTTTGAAACAGTATGTATGTAATTGTTTTGATTGAGAGTCTGTGTGTGTCTGTGTGTGATTGATATCCTTTGTGTTTGAGAAACACAGCATTTATATAAGTATGTGATTGAGAACCTGTATGTGTGAGAGAGAGCAAGTGTATGTATGATTAAGAGCCTGTATGTATAAGTAAGAGAGAGAGAGCATGTGTGTCTGTGTGTGATTGAGAGCCTCTGTGTGTGTGTGAGAGAGAGAGAAAAATAGAGAATGCGTGTAAATGTGTGTTTGAGAGCCTGTGTAGGGACGTTTCTTATTCACAGTTCCGGGAGGTGTATAAAGGGTTCCTCAATGCCACCATGTTTTGAATAGTTTGAATGAGGTTGGCGATTCTGAAGTCAGGTCATGCAAGAAAATTATGAAGATAGTCGCTTTGACATTGAGCTGATTGAACGTTTGATACTGCATGAAGATTTAAGAGATTACCCCTGAGGCAGAACTGTGTGGTTCGAAACATGATCATGTCGGGGTTGGACTAATGTTAGCTGTGCAGAGATGAGTATTCACCAATTTATGATTTATTAAAAAATGATCACTGATATCAGAGTTCATCAGCATGTTGAGAGACATTATTGAAATCATTTTTAGAAAGAATTGATGAAATAGTGATAATAAAGTAAAGGGACCTAGTTCTAATTTGGGTTTGATTGATATACAAACTCCTGAAGTGTGGGTCCTACATAAATATTATAAAATAATACAAATAAAAAAATAAAAATGTATATCTATATGAAATAAGTGTGGCTAGACAGGAAAAGAAAAATGTTGAAAGATATACCAGTAGACTAGTCTAATTGCGTTGTGTGACTATCAACAGTCTCTGGAATACAATTTTATATATAGGGCAGATTTTGTAATTAAAAACAAAACAAAACACATTTACCAAAATATAACCAAAAAAAATTTGATACACAGCCCTGAGTGCCTCGCTGGGACCCAGACCTGTGAAGAAATAATGAGAAGCTTGCAAAAGAAATCTTAGTAATGTGTTTTTCTATATGTGTTGCATGACCACATAGTTGGACATCACAGCTGTAGGTGTAGCTGGTGATGGTGCTGCCGATCTTCATTCCAATGCTGACTCTGCCACATCTCCTTAGTTTGCCAGCTGGTTGTTCCTTGACCATTGGAAGATTTATTAAAGTTTAACCAATAAAGAAACCAGTCTTATTTTTTTTGTGCATGGTAATTTTAATAAGTATACTCCCCTTCACCCCTACCACCTTCTTTGACCCCCCCCCTTCCATCCATGACCCCCACCCCTTTCCATGATCCACCCTTCCATCCATCACCCCTCCCTACATCTACAATAAACATAGTTTAACCGAACAATATTTTTTACTGACATTTTTTTCCAAAAATCAACTTACTTTTTTTTTTTTTAACAATATTTTACATTTTTCTGAAAAAAAAAAAAAGGATGGGAAAGGGACAACTAGGGATGAAAAATATTTACAGGAAAAAAAAAATCCAGGAAATTAGGGAGGCAGAGACAAGGGAGGATGGTCAGGACCTGTGGATGAGAACACCCAGGGCCCTTACAGCTGTGCCCAGCAGCTGTACGGCCCTGAGGATCCCATCCGTGTTCCTGACCATCCTATCCTGGAAGGTAAGCGCAGTCCTCGGTTCCTCTTGCACCCCCTCACGTAAGCACAAAACACATGCCTACTCAGAGGCTCATTATCGGGAGAACGTGCCCCCGCATTCCTAACTCCCTGGGCAAAACGGGGAGGACTAGGGAGAGGCCCGGGATGCGCCTCCTCACGTGGAGGAGGCCACCACCTTTGATGTTGCTTTGGGGCAGGAGAATCCGGCTCGCCCCCTCCCCCCGGAGCGGCTGCAGCTGGTTCAGGTGCTGGGCCTAGCCTTTCCACTTCCTGTTCAGGTTCTGCAACATTTTAAAAGAAAAGCAGGTGTCAGAAACAACTGTACATTAATGTGGAAAAACATGTAAGAACATTTCATTAGCATGGAAGGCTCACTTACCACCAGGCCCAGCCCGCTCCAGCCACCGGGCCTTCTTCTTCAGGTCCTCTATCTATTGGAAAAAAATGGAAAGAGTACCATGAGTGTTCTCTGTAGGTGCTAATAGGACTTGCATACTGGTATGTGACAATGAGTGCTATAACTACATTTTCCAACCATGAAGAACCATGATGCTGAGGTTCAATAGTTATGTAGCAAATAAGCAAAGCAAAGCAAATCATGTTTGGGGTTTACATTACACTCTCCATCCATAACCCTATACTATAACACTCTGTTTCTCACTCACTTTCCTCCTTCCAGGCCTAACCCGAACTTCATACTCCCACAGTGCCTTCTGCAGTAGGTTACATAACTGCAAAGACTGTCAACTTACTCCACGGGGGTGGGAAGCTCTCTGGTTGAAGCGGGCTTGCACCATCCGCCAGGCCCTCCTGTCGGGGGTAGTGCATTCTCTGGTCTCTGATGGGGAATAAAAGTCTTTCTTTCTCCATCACCAGGGACCAAAGCAACGTCCCTGGTGGTGAAGTTAGGCTGCCTGCCCCTGCCAGCCATTTTGCAAGCACTGGAGGAGCAGGAAGTCCTGCCCTCGTGTCGGCATGTGCACGAGCGAGCGTGAATGCATGGCACGCACAAATATATGTGTGCATAGCAAATAGCACAAATATGCGTGCTGCGCATAATGGACGCAGACAACTCATGGGCGAAACATGCGCGTATTTTGAATTTTGCGAACATATGCGCGAACTTTGTAAAATACATGCCGCCCGTGATGCATCCAGCCCAAAGCGTGTTTATCTTTTAAAATCTACCCCATAGGGAATAGCCACCTTATCAATGCATGATAGCAGCATGAGATCCATTTGCTGTTTTGGATCTTGCCAGGTACTTGTGACCTGGATTGGCCTTTATTGGAAACAAGGTATTGGGCTTGATATGCCCAGCCTGACCCAGTATGGCAATTTTTACACAATTTCTCTTAATTAAAGGTCATTATAGTTCTTTGAAAAATGTCAGAGATGTGCATATGTATGCATGTTACTACTATGTGTTTAAATATATATACACATTTATCTTCTAATGCTATTGCCTGTGAGTGATAGCATAGTGTGAGACCTTGGGTTTCAATGGCCAGGAGGGGTCAGAGGGCACAAAGCAGCCTGAATTCTGGCTTCCAGCAAAAGCCTTTTATTATAGGCAAAACAAAAATGTGCAGAGTCAGCTTATTGCAACAACTTCTACAAGAAACAGTCAGGTGTACTTACAAACAGGGCCTCAGCGACTCCTTGGAACTTTTTTCTCCCAGTGTCAGACTACTGCTCTTTCTTGGCCTTGGGTTTTTATTTTTCTCTTGAGGAACTGCCTTTTGACCTGTTTTTTCTCATCTCGTACATCAGGCTACATAGCTAGAAGCAATCCTTTAAGATGTTTTGGCCTACACAGCCCTATGCACTGTGAAAATAAGTGGCAATGTCTGTGAGTAGGAAGATGATGTGATAGCCCTGTGCATATGTCTGCAATTTAATTCACATTGATCTTTCTTATAATTAATTCGTTAATAACTAATGCTCACCTTGAAGTTTCCAAACTTGGAGTCTTACAAAAAGTAATTACTTAGGATTGATAAATTTTGAAGTCACCTGATTTAATTATGTTTCCTTCATTACTTTACCTTGAAATAATTCATTGGAGACTGACTTTCAAGATAATCTTCAGATACTGTATTTCATTTTGCTTGTAGTGGAGCTCAGTAAAATGTCCTTATTATAATACAAACAGAAAATATCATTGCTGAATTGCTTCAGGTTAAAAGCATGATAGCTTCATCCTGCCTAGCTCAGTACAAAAACCTCAACAAGCAGGATTGGGATTTAGGAAAGCTAGATCTGTTGTTGGGTGCATAAGAAGAAATGTCACCAGTTGGAAAAAGAAAGTAATATTACCTTGGCATTGGTGAGGCCCCACCTCGAGTTTGATGTCCCATTTTGAAGGCAATACCATTGTAAGGATATTGAAAGGAAGGAAATAGCCCAAAAGTGGGCTACCAAGATGGTTTAGGGCCTGCAACCAGAACTATAGAAACAGGCCCACATTTTCCATTAGGCAACATAAGCAGTTGCCTCCAGCACCCCATTTTGAAGGTGCCATATCCATGCCACTTACTAGCTGATTTTGTGATCCCATGGAACATAATTTGGTTCACCTTCATTATCTGACGCAGACTCAGAACTGCCTGCTGATGGTCTCAGCACAATGGGAATACTCCTCAGGCAACTTCCAGTAGCGAGAGCACAGGATGGAGTAGGGACAATGCTGGCACAGCATACAAATAGTGTAGCAGGATCTACAAAGAGTCCCTCCTCCTGTGTGACTAGGGGGAGGGACTCTTTGTAGATTTCATTTGCCTAGAGACCAGCAATTGGGAGCAGATATTAGCAATTGTCTGCACATCTTCCTGTGAGAGGCAGTTACAAGCTATCTGACATTATTTGCTTATTTATATCTGGGCTAAGTACCGTATTTTTCGCTTCATAAGACGCACCTTACCATAAGACACACCTAGGATTCAGAGGGGGAAAATTAAAAAAAAAAAATGGTGTGCTAAACCGGCTCTGTTCCTGGGTGTCTGTGCGTCTTATGGAGCAAATTAGGGGAGTGCATAACATTTTTTTGTCCCCATTTCGTTTTCGGGTCTGGGGAGGGCCATTTCGGTCCACTCCACAGATCAGAAAACTTTTAACGTTCTCTTTCTGTGGGAAAAAAAACCCAAAAACAAAGCCCCCATCCCAACCCTTTAAATTTAATTAACTACAACCCCCCACCCTCCTGACCCCCCCCCCCCCAAAGACCTGCCAAAAGTCCTTGGTGGTCTAGCAGGTGTCCAGGAGCGATCTGCCATGTGCAGATCATCGCTCCTGGACCCCCGCTGCACCACCAGGGACTTTTGGCAGGTCTTGGGGGGGGGGGGGGTGTCAGGAGGGTGGGGGCTGTAGTTAGATTTGTTTTATTTTTTTATATTCGCTCCATAAGACGCACAGACATTTTCCCCCCAATTTTGGCAAAAAAAAAATTGCGTCTTATGGAGCGAAAAATATGGTATATTCCTTGTCTGATTTTTGTAATATTCTGTGCCTTTGAAGGGGAGGTTTATTTTACTTGTAAACAAAAGTCCAAATTTGTGTATTGGGGCTGAAAAAGGAAAAAAAAAAGTTCCATAAGTTTTACCAGTATGTCTAGGGGGAGGGGCTCTTTGTAGATTTCATTTGCCTAGAGACCAGCATTTGGGAGCAGAAATTAGCAACTGTCTGCCCCTCTTCCTATGAGAGGCAGCTACAGGCTATCTGAATTTTTTTCCCTGCAAGTAATCTCTACTCTTTATTTCCCTCCATCCCTACCCCACTACCCACCCACCCCTGACTTTACTTTTCTTATATAGTCTCCCTGGACTCATAGTTAATTATCTTCAATTACTTCACCTCCCATTCCATAGTAGTTCCTTACAGCTCAGATAATTGTAACTTAAACTGTCATATTGCTTGTAAAATTTGGTTTTCATAATCTTTACTGCCTAACACTAATACTTTGTTTTTATTTCAAATTCCTATTAAAAATCTTTGCTAGAGCCTAAATTTTACCATACCTTACCCATAGGATTTTAAGGAATTAGTGATAATTTAATAATGTCTTTCATTGAATGCAACAATTGTGGTGCTTATGTCCCAAGGCCTCTCATTTGGAGAATCAAAGGTTGTCTCTCTTGCCTTCAGCTGTCTGCAATTAAAATGGAGCTAATTCATCTAAGGGAGGAATTGTCCAGGTTTCAATTAACCTCCTCTTCCTTGAACCATCCAGTATCTCTCGCCCATCTCCCACAGAGGTTTCAGAAACCCAGGAAAAAATGGTTTACGAAGGCTCTGGTAGAACAAGACATGAAACAGACATCCACCTTCCCCAACTTTGCAGTATACTGTGCATCAACCCCCACTCCAGAGAGTGGGGGTTGATTATTGATTATTGTTCCATGTACACCATTGCCCATGGTATTTCTAATTCTGGTTTTATGTAAACCGAAGCGATATGTACTTGTACATGATCTTCGGTATATAAAAGTTTTTAAATAAATAAATAAATAAATAAATGTCAGACATCCAGGATTGAAAAACCCAGGATCAATTGGGTAACATTGGGCTCTGGCACAATAAACTGATTTCTAAAAGAGAAGTCACCCAATGCACCCAGAAGCCCTTCAACAGAATCAGATACTTCTTCTGGAAGACTCAATCATCAGAGGAACCAATTTGGGAGCACATTTTGATGGTGACAACAATTAAATGCCTTCCAGGAGCCTCAACTACTAGAAATGCAAACCAGATAGTCCAAGTCATTGAAGAAGAAAGTAGGAACTTTTGATATCAATGTTCTCATCCATATGGAATCAATGACCTCAATAGAAATGATATCCATGAAATACATAAAGATTTCCAAAATCAAGGAAATATGATAAGACACACTGCAAAGACTAATGCCTTTTCAGAAGTATTACCTGTTCATGGAAAGGAAAATGAGAAGCTATGCCATATAAATAATTTCAATTCCTGGCTCAAAACCTGGTGTACTGAAAGTGGTTTTGGTTATATTGAAGGCTGGGGTCATGTTTGGAGCAGTAAAAGGCTATATGGTAAGGATGGCCTACATTTCTCTGCAGCAGGAAGGAGGATGCTAAGTGAGAAATTCAGATCATATATTATCAGACATTTAAACTAAAGAATGGGGGTGGCAGGAGATGGCCAATGAAATTGACATGTCACCCCCAAGAAATACAGGAAGCTGGAGGAGAAAGTAACAAAATCAATCAGCTCAAAAAGGCAGAAAGGGTGACTAGGAAGTGCAACAAATCAAGGGAGAAAACTTGGAAAGCTATAACCACCAATGCTCGTACTTTGGGCAATTAAATCCTAGACCTGCAGGCCCTAATGCTGGAGGCAAACCTGGATATTGTTTCTGTTTCGGAGATATGGTTCATGGATTCTCATGATTTTATATGGACAAATCAGGCTATAACTTGATAAGGAAGGACAGAGAGGACAGAAAAGGGGGAGAAATAGCTCTTTATTTATTTATTTATTTATTATTTTTATTATACCGAGTTTCATGATAAGAATCACATCAACCCGGTTTACAATTAACATGTGTGTGGAGGCAGGGAGTAACAGTGATAAACATTTCCCAATTCAACATTAAATATAGTGTGAAACTTAAAAAATATTAAAACAATAATTAGGACATGAGAAAGTTACAAAAAACAGGGAATAATAACTAGGACCAGAAAGGGGGAGGGAATTAAAAAAGAGAATATTTACATTTCAGCCAACTGTTTCCAAATTAATAAATATGTATAATGTTATAAGCAAAAGATGTGTTGATGGGTTGAAGTGTGGAGAATTATGTAAAAAATAATATCCAAACAACTGAACTGCAAGGAATGTGGGATAGAGAAGAAGCATTATGGGCCGTCCCAAATATAAGATGACGGTGTATCCATTTTTACTGGAGTGGTTTACAGGCCTCTGACTCAAATGAAAGAACTAGACAGAAATCTGGTTGAAGACATCCAAAAGGTGGGAAAGGAGAAGTGTTGATTGTAGAGGTTTTAATCTGCCGGATGTAGACTGGAGAAATCCATCTGCAGAATCTACCAGAAGTAGAGAGATAGTGGATGTCCTGCAAGGGGCTCTGTTCAAACAAATGGTAATGGAACCCATGAGGGAAGGAGTTATATTTGACCTAGTGCTCACTAACAGGAATAATGTCTCTAATGTCTGGGTGGGTGCCCACCTCAGCCCAGTGCTCATCAAATGCTACGGTTCAATATCACAAATAGGAAACAGAGAGGTCACATCAAGACTCTAGTTTTGAATTTCAAAAATACACACTTTGTTGAAATGGGGATGTACCTGGGGGTAGAACTAGAAGACTGGGAGAAAATGAGAGAGGTGGAACAACAGTGGGCCAAACTAAATGGAGCAACTACAAAGGCAACAAATCTTATGTTAGAAAAGTAAACAAAAGTAAGAGAAATAAGAAACCAATCTGGTTCTCAAAGGAGGTGGCTGATAAAAAAAAAAAAAAAAAAGCAAAAAGAACAGTGTTCAAGAAATATGAAGGATCCCAAAAAGAGGAACACAGGGAAGAATATTTAGTGAAAGTGAGGAAGACAAAGAAAGAAATCAAGAAAGCAAAATGTCAGGTGGAAGAAACGTTTGCCAAAGATGTAAAGCAAGGTGACAAAACATTTTTCAGATATATCAGAGAAAGGTCATAGTGGTATAGTGAAACTGAAAGGTGACAAAGATAAATGTGTCGAGAGAGATGAAGAAATGGCCAAAATATTAAACAAATACTTCTAATTGGTATTCACTAAGAAAGACCATGGAGAAGGACTGTCGCTTGTTTACTCCACCCCCATCCACAGTCTAGTCAACGAAATTCCATTTACAGAAGAGAATGTATGGGAAGAGGTAGGTAAACTGAAAGTGGACAAGGCCATGGGGCCAGATGAAGTACATCCCAGAATACTGAGGGAGCTCAGAGATGTGCTGGCGGATTCACTGAAGGATCTGATCAATAGATCTGCAAGATTGGAGAAGAGCGGTGGTGATCCGGCTTCACAATACTGGGAGTAGAGAGGAAGCTGGAAACTACAGGCTGGTTAGCCTCACCTTAGTAGTGGAAAAATTAATGGAGACTCTGCTGAAGGAAAGGATTTTAATTAATTAATTTATTTTGTATTTAGATCTTTTTATATTCTGCTTTTCAGCACTTCAAAGTAAACATCAAAGCAGATTACATTCAGGTACTATAGGTATTTCCCTATCCCCCACAGGGGTTACAATTAATTTTGTACCTGAGGCAACGTAGGGTAAGTGACTTGCCTAAGGTCAGAAGGAGCAACAGTGGGTTTCCCTGGTTCATAGCCTGCTGCTCTACTAGGCTACTCATCTATCTATAATCCAATGGGTTGCTGGACCCGAGGCACCATGGATTCACCAGGGGGAAGGCCCTGTCAGATAAATCTAAATTGATTTTTTTGATTGGGTGACTAGAGAATTGCATCAGGGATGAGAGCTCATAGTAAAGCTTTTGATATGGTCCCACATAGGAGGCTTGTGAACAAAATGAGAATGCCAAGGTAGTAGCATGGATTGCAAATTGGTTGATTGACAGGAGACGCCGTGTAATGGTAAATGGAACCTACTCTGAAGAAAGAATGGTGTTAAGTGGAGTGCCAGAGAGATTGGTTTTGGGACCGGTTCTGTTCAATATCTTTGTGAGCAACCTGGAGGAAGGGATAGAAGGTAAAATGTGTCTATTTTCAGATGATACTAAGATCTGCAACTGAGTGGACACACCTGAAGTGGTAGAGAGAATGAAAAGTGATTTAAGAAAGCTTGATGAGTGGTCGAAGATTTGGCAGCTAGGATTCAAATGCCAAGAAGTGCAGAGTCATGAATCTGTGGTGCGGCAATCCAAAAGAGGGACCTTGGTGTGATAGTGTCTGATGATATGAAGGTGGTGAAGCAATGTGACAAGGTGATAGCTAAAGCCAGATGAATGCTGGGCTGCAGAGAGGAATAACAGTAAAAAAAAAAGAGATAATGCCCTTGTGCAGGTCCTTGGTGAGGCCTCACCTGGAGTACCATGTTCAATACTGGTCCCCGTATCTCAAAAAGGATAAAGACCGGATAGAGAAGGTCCAAAGAAGAGCGACCAAAATAGTGAGGGGTCAGCATTGGAAGACTTACGAGGAGAGGCTGAATTATCTGAATATGTATACTCTGGAAGAGTGGAGGTGCAGGAGAGATATGATACAGAGAAAGGTTTTAATGATGCACAATCGTCAAACCTTTTCCATTGGAAAAAAATGAATAGAACAAGGGGTCATAAAATGAATCTCCAGGGAGGATGACTCAGAACCAATGTCAGGAAATATTTCTTTATGGAGAGGGTTGGTGGATGCCTGGAATGCCCTTGCGGAAGAGGTGGTAAAGACAAAAACAGTGAAGGAATTCAAAGGGGCATGGGAAAACACTGTGGATTTCTAAAGGCTAGAGGTTGAACATAAAGAAGAGGGTATGGGGGTAACTGGGGGTAAGATGGTGGTGTGGCAGTTGCTACCCTTAACAAGTAAGCCTTGATACTGTTAATGCAACTCCATCATTGCTCTCTGCTTCAATGGCAGAGGGAAAAAGGGAATTGGATACAGACAGCAAACAAGGGCCCTGACTTTTATTTATTTTTAATTATTTATCTTTTTACAGATAAAAATGATTGCCCAAAGCGATGTACAAAATAAAAGATAAAATTAACAATATGTCATAACATAAAACTCAAAAATACCATGACTAACAAGAAACACTTTTATGTTCGGGGAACAAATAAACAGGGGGTAACTTGCTGATGCAGCGCTTACTACCCTTATCACTAAGCCTGATACTTTTCATGCAACTCCAACGTTGCTCTCTGCTTGCACAGCAACAGTTAAGGGAAATTGGATTCTAACAGCATCCGAGAGCCCTGACTTTTATGGTCAGGGAAACTGATAAGCATGGTGTAAACTGCACAGTGCAGCAGATACTGGCAATAAGCTTGCTGGGCAGACTGGATGGATCATTTGGTCCTTTTTTACCTTCACTTCTGTTTCTATGACTGAGTTCTACTTATTGCCAGCTGTGCTGCACCATAGTAACTGTCCATTACTGGAGAAGTCCTATTGTTACAAGACAGGAAGCATAATGTGGAGTAATAGATAACAGAAAGAGAAATATTCTTAGCACACCACAACTTTCTTATTATTATGCAAATACCTAATTGTACTAAGTATAGTGGAGTATTCTGCTCCAAAACATGTGTAAATCTTTAGCTAACTATTCAATAATTAAGGCGATATCTCACCCAGTCAGTGATACCTTCATGATGACCAGAGTTCTGGAGCCAGTTGTGCCTTCTTCTTCTATTCCTTCTTTGTATGAGAGGGAGAGCTTGTATGTGTTGTAAGTGTGTGTAATAGCTTTGATTGTGAATTTCACTGACAAATATATACAGAAACTGCATGACAATATTTGGGAAGTTATTCACTCTCGGCAAACAAGGAAATGACAGGTATCCATTGAAAAAGAAACAGGCATCTTATACTTTTTGAATTAATAAACTTGCTCTGATGAAAGACTGTCCATTTACTTTAACTTCACCTGTACTAACCACAATCGAGTGGGAGCACTGAGAGGAGAGGATCACCTTGCTGGTGGCTGAAAGGAATCAGTAAGTTTTGCTTGGGAACATTTTTTTTTTAAAGTATTGGGGAGAAGTAAACTATTGGGGTATATTATTTAGTATGTTTGAGATTTTAATAGTCAGTTAGGCAGCTAATAAACAGTTAGGGAAACTTTGATAAAATGAGAAAAATAGTTAGAAAAAAAACTGAAAGGAGCAGCTACAAAGGTAAAAAGTGTGCAAGAGGCATAGACATTGTTAAAAAAAAAATACCATCCTAGAACCACAGTCCAGATGTATTCCATACATTAAGAAAGGTGGAAGGAAGACAAAACAATTACTGGCATGCTTAGAAGGTGAGGTGAAAGAGGCCATTTTGGCCAAAAGATCTTCATTCAAAAATTGGAAGAAGGATCCAAAGAAGAAAATAGGATAAAGCATAAGCGTTGGGAAGACATTGATAAAACAGGCTAAGAGAGAATTTGAAAAGAAGTTGGCTGTAGAGGTAAAAATTCACAGTAAAAACTTTAAAAAATATATCCGAAGCAGAAACCCTGCGAGGGAGTCAGTTGGACTATTAGATGATTGAGGGGTTAAAGGGGCACTTAGAGAAGGCCATTGCAGAAAGACTAAGCAATTTCTTTGCTTCTATGTTTACTGAAGAGGATGTTGGGGAGATACCCGTTCCGGAGAATGTTTTCATGGGTAATGATTCAGATGGACTGAACCAAATCACAGTGAACCTAGAAGATGTGGTAGGCCTGATTGACAAACTGAAGAGTAGTAAATCACCTGGACCGGATGGTATACACCCCAAGATTCTGAAGGAACTCACAAATGAAATTTCAGATCTATTAGTAAAAATGTGTAACCTATCATTAAAATCATCCATTGTACCTGAAGACTGGAGGGTGTCTAATGTAACCCCAATATTTAAAAAGGGCTCCAGGGATGATTCGGGAAACTACAGACCAGTTAGCCTGACTTCAGTGCCAGGAAAAATAGAGGAAAATGTTCTAAATATCAAAATCACAGAACACATAGAAAGACATGGTTTAATGGAACAAAGTCAGCATGGCTTTACCCAAGGCAAGTCTTGCCTCACAATACTGTTTCACTTTTTTTTGAAGGAGTTAATAAACATGTGGATAAAGGTGAACCGGTAGATATAGTATACTTGGATTTTCAGAAGGCATTTGACAAAGTTCCTCATGAGAGGCTTCTAGGAAAAGTAAAAAGTCATGGGATAGGTGGCGATGTCCTTTCATGGATTACAAACTGGCTAAAAGACAGGAAACAGAGTAGGATTAAATGGACAATTTTCTCAAAGGAGGGGAATGGGCAGTGGAGTGCCTCAGGGATCTGTACTTGGACCCGTGCTTATCAATATATTTATAAATGATCTGGAAAGGAATATGACGAGTGAGGTAACCAAATTTTCAGATGATACAAAATTATTCAGAGTAGTTAAATCACAAGTGGATTGTGATAAATTGCAAGAAGACCTTGTGAGACTGGAAAATTGGGCATCCAAATGGCAGATGAAATTTAATGTGGATAAGTGCAAGGTGATGCATATAGGGAAAAATAACCCATGCTATAGTTACACAATGTTAGGTTCCATATTAGGAGCTCTACCCAAGAAAGAGAACTAGGCTTCATAGTGGATAATACATTGAAATCTTTGGTTCAGTGTGCTGCGGCAGTCAAAAAAGCAAACAAAGTTGGGAATTATTAGAAAGGGAATCCTGAATAAAACAGAAAGTGTCATAATGTCTCTGTATCGCTCCATGGTGAGACCGCACCTTGAATACTGTGCACAATTCTGGTCACTGCATCTTATAAAAGATATAATTACGATGGACCAGGTACAGAGAAGGGCGACCAAAATAATAAGGGGAATGGAACAGCTCCCCTATGAGGAAAGACTAAAGAGATTAGGAATTTTCAGCTTGGAGAAGAGACGGCTGAGGGGGGATATGATAGAGGTGTTTAAAATCATGAGAGGTCTAGAACGGGTAAATGTGAATAGGTTATTTACTCTTTCGGATAATAGAAGGACTAGGGGGCACTCCATGAAGTTAGCATGTGGCACATTTAAAACTAATCGGAGAAAGTTCGTTTTCACTCAATGCACAATTAAACTCTGGAATTTGTTGCCAGAGTATGTGGTTAGTGCAGTTAGTATAGCTGTGTTTAAAAAAGGATTGATAAGTTCTTGGAGGAGAAGTCCATTACCTGCTATTAATTAAGTTGACTTAGAAAATAGTCACTGCTATTACTAGCAACAGTAGCATGGGATAGACAGTTTTTGGGTACTTGCCAAGTTATGACCTGGATTAGCCGCTGTTGGAAACAGGATGCTGGGCTTGATGGACCTTTGGTCTGACCCAGTATGGCATGTTCTTATGTTCTAACCGCTCTCATCTGTCCACTCAGGTTTTACATTAACAGTACTCATCTAAGAAAGAATGCGTGACAAAACCTGGGAACTAATAAGGGAGGAAGGCGAAGTTGAAAATGTGTGGGAAGGTCAGGATGCTGCCTGGAGAGGTGTAGGGGAGGTGGGAAAAATAGATGCTGTGTATGGTGCATTGAGGAGCAAGGAAATTTGGGAGATGGTGGGAGAAATTGATGCTGGGCAGGGAGAGAGAGAAGGATGCTGGGCAGAGGTCTCTGGGTGGGAGGGAGAGAGAAAAAAAAAGATGCTGGGCAGGGGGCTTAAATAGGCTTTAAGGAGAGGGGCAACAATTTATGAGCACCAGAGAAGGCACTTCTAAATTGAGTGCCTATGGGTGCCAAAATCTTAAATCTGGCTTTGTATAGAGAGATGCCTAAGGAGATCAAAATATACTCTAGGAGATAAGAATGTTCAAATATTAAGCAGGCACTGCATTCATTGCATGCAAATATATTTCATGCATATTCATTGTGGATATACTGAAAACCAGACCTGTTTGCAGCACTTGAACACTAGACTAGCCTAACTCCTGATCTAGATTCATAAGTACTGTTTCTGCCTCCCCAAATCCCTGAATGTAGAGCCCTAGCTGGACTTATCCAGGTTGCCCATTGATATTTGCAGGTATTTCCCAAGGACCGAGTAAACCTCCCTCCTAAAAGAGAAATATGGGCCAGAAAATGTCAAATCAGCTTCTTTGCAAGTGCATCTTTCCTCCCCTCCCCCCAATACAACAAAAAATCCAAAACATACTGAATTAGGTGTTGATATAACCAGCAGATATTACCCCAGTGTAATCACAGGTAACTGGAAGCTTTCTTATTCAAATAAATGTATTAAATCTAGATTGTTTGAGACTTAAATGGAACACATTTCTTATGCAGGATAGAAAATTTACGAAAATAATTTCCACTATACCAAAATAAAGTATAGCACTGTGCATTCAGTTTGAGTGAATTAGGAACTATAGTCTCATGTGCCCTAATATAATGCCACTTAATTGAATGTACAGCAGAGGCCATAAGTCAGTGGTTCCCAAATCTATCTAGTCAGGTTTTTAGGATATCTGCAATGAATATACATGAGGTAAATTTGCATGCACTACCTCCATTATATGCAAATTTCTTCCATGCATATTTATTTGAAATATCCTGAAAACATGGCTAGCTGGGGATCCCCTGGGATAGATTTGGGAACCACTACCATAAGTAGCACAGAAGTAGATTACAATAAAAATAAGTTGAATTACACTAGACTTCATGCAAAAGATATTAAATTGAGTTTCGTTAATCCCCTCTTGTATCCCTTCCAGTTACATAGAGATGTAACTTTTAGGAACAGTACACTCCTTTAGAAAACCCAAAGTTGTTTACATCAAAAACTGCAGAATGAAATAATTTGGCTCCTACAAGGAACCAAGTTTAAAAATATGAGACTTATTTTAGATAGACCAAATGATAAGATTATGGTTGAAAATTCCATCCCAAATCTGAACATTTTCTTACAGAAGGGTTTTACTGAAACTTTTGCATAAATGGCTTTTATGCAGACTTTTAGGATAGCTTCTGTTTTCAATTGCAGGATATATCTATCAATCAACCTTCTCCTAGCCATTAGGAAGGGTAAACCTGAAGAATTATCGCTATCCTCTGTCAGACCACAATTCCAGAGCTCGCATCTACCTCTGTATCAGTGGCAGTTACCGGCTTGACTGGTGTTGGGGAAGCCAGCCCGTCGGAGGCAGAGGTTTCCAACAGCCCTGACCGCCATGCCAGTCCGCGGCTTCATGAAGGTGCTGCCAATTTCCTGGACTCCTTTTCGGGAAATATAGGATTGTTAGGTGGCTGTTGTATCTTCTGGCTCCTCTACTCCTGCTTGTCTGGAGCAGGTTCTGCTGCGGAGGTTGGTGGGAGTAACACAGGAGTCACAGGAAGCGCTGTTGTATACAGAAGGCATGGCTGTACAGTCTTCCTTGACTGGGGAATCATTCGAAGTGAGTCCTAAAGTTTCAGATGTTTCTTCTTTATCCCCTTCTTGAGGATTCAGGCGATTTTGCTCCTTCTATGAAACCTCCCGTAATAACACTGGAAAGCTTGTGGACAGTATCGATGTCTGTTAATAAATCCATTGTTAATCAATTAATGTATCACGCAAGTCCTTCTATTTCAAAAGCAAGGACTATGGTGTCTACTCGATGTCTAACACAAAATACCAAAAGTGCCTGTTTATACCAACACGCTATTATTTAGATGCATGTGATTAGATTGACCTTCATAACAGGCTTATTCGTGGAGAAATACAACTTTTAAACTCAGCCTTATATATAATCATTGGTCAAATGTAGTGAACATATTTCTTTGAACGTTTTTTCAGTAATGCTATAACATTGATAATAGACCATAAATGATGAATTAAGTTCTGACTTACCTTGAAGTATTAACGCTGCTTCTGTTAGATGGACTTTGAAGCCTTAAAATCCAGAAAAAGCCCGACATAGGACCATGTTTCGAACCAATGTTCTTTCTCAAGGGCTCAATATACAGCGTTATTTGACTCTTCTTCTAATGTTTATCATGGCGATTGTAATTGACTGTAACCGGAAAAGAACGCGCAATCAGTTGTAACCGGAAAAAGAACACGCAATCGCCATGATAAACGCTAGAAGAGTCTAAAAAAAGCAATGACAATAAACCTTCCTTACATAATATAGATAAAGTCAATAGTTAAATGTTCATATGAACAATTATTTTGAAAGTGATTCAATTTCTAATACTTTTTTTTCTGTTAATTGGGATCATATAATTGGTGAAATAGAACCTTGATAGTGGTGTTGTTCTCTAAAGCCTGCTTTTATTTTCTGAGGTAGAATGAAGAATAATTTTGTACAGAAGAAATTAAAAAATGTGCAGACTATGGTTCCTTTGGTGCTGTCAAATCTCAGAGGGCCCAGCTCGGCCCATGTTGTGTTTTTCATGATCTAGCTAACTAATGTTTATGCTGGTTTTATAGAATTAGCAGAATATATTATATTGCTTGTATTTGCTCTGACCGGTAGTGACTCTTAGAAATGAAGAAAACAGAGATAAGTTTTAGTTTGTCATAGCCAGTTCAGACTAGATATTGTTTCTCACTTACAAAATGGTTTTCCTAGAAATAGTTGGTTACATTGGTAAAATTATTCTTCATAAAGGACAGAAACTACTAGAAATACAGATAACTAATGGAGTTATTAGTCAGAAGTTCATACCATGTTATGAGTAACACCACCCAAAAGGGCAAAGCTCCAGTTAATAAACTGTATACTAAGTAAAGAGCTAGTGTTTAATATTGAGCAATTGAAACTATATATTTTTCCTGATTTATTTATTTATTTTATTTATTCAACCTTATATACCGGCTTTCAAATTCATTTCAAGGCGGTTTACATTGATTGAAATTGCAGTAGCAACATTCAAATACATATATACTAAAAACATATCCTTAAACATAATACAAGGCTATAATACAGTAAAACCAAAGGTTCACTAACTAAACAGTACATTAAAACTAATCTCTTTCAATCGCAGCAGTACTGCCACATCTTACCAGGATGCCCCCCTTCCCTCTGCCCCTCCATCTACCCTCCTCCCCCCCAACCATCTCCAACTCTCATCTCCATCTTCCCCTGGTGTCTCTGTATAACTGTGATGAACGGGATCAACTATTTAGGCTAAAAGCCTGTTCAAATAGCCAGGTTTTTATCTGCCTCCTAAAGCTATTAATATCCTCCTCTGTCCGAATCTCCGTGGGTAAGGAATTCCACATTTTCGGCCCTGCTAGAGATAAAGACCTCTCCCTTACTGAACTAAGGTGGGCCAGTTTGGGCGATGGAATGGTCAACAAGGCCTGCCCAAGGGACCTCAAATTTCGTGATGGGACATGGATACGTAAAGAGGCATTCAGCCATTCCGAGTTCGTGCCATAGATTGCTTTGTGTATTAAAGTTAGGCACTTATACTGTATGCGGAACTGGACCGGCAACCAATGTAGTCCCATCAGCACCGGGGAAACATGATCAAATTTTTTTGTGTCAGACACTAGCCATGCAGCCGCATTCTGCAACAGTTGCAGCGGACGAATGGTCGATGAGGGTAAGCCTAACCATAGGGCATTACAATAATCTAGCTTGGGTAGAATTAATGCCTGGACTACAATCCGGAAATCATTCGGGTGTAATAGTGGTTTTAATCTCCTTAACACTCGTAGTTTGTGAAAGCCGTCTTTTAGGATGGCCTTCACAGAAGTTTTCATATTAAGCTCAGAATCCAGCATACAACCTAGGTCTCTCACCTCGTATCGGATCTTGTACGAGGGGAGACTGTTAAGAATGTCCTTCTCTACTTTCTCTGTTACCTTATTGCCGATGAAGAGTATTTCAGTTTTTGAGTTGTTTAGCGCCAGTGACATATGTGTAAGAAGTTGGTTTATTGATTGGTAATAGACCTCCCAAAGTTTCAATGTGTCTGACAAAGAATCTTTTATGGGTATCAATATCTGGATGTCGTCCGCAAATACGTAATGTACCAGCCCCAGGCCCGCTAAGAATCTACATAATGGGGCCATATAGATATTAAATAAAGTTGGGGAGAGGGAGGACCCCTGAGGGACTCCCGTATGAAGATCAATTACCTCGGATTCGACTGTTCACAATTTAACAACGTATGATCTATTGGCAAGAAATGATTTAAACCAATCTAATGTTTTGTCTTGAAGACCAACTTCGCTCAATCTAGAAATAAGTACTTCGTGGTTGATAGTGTCAAATGCCGCTGATATATCCAACAGAATCAATAGATAGGAGGTATTCTGATCGAAGCCTCTTTGTACGGTGTCGAGTAAAGAGATTAGCAGGGTCTCTGTATTCTGAGCTTTCCGAAACCCATATTGGGCCGGAAAAAGCAGCTGATGTTCTTCTAGGTGTTCCATTAACTGTCGGTTAACCACTTTTTCAATCAATTTTGCCATGAAAGGAAGTATTGAAATCGGTCTATAGTTTGTCAAGATTTCTGGGTCCAGATTAGTTTTCTTCAAAATAGGTTTCACCATTGCACGTTTCAGACTATCTGGAAATGTGCCTTCTTCTAGTGATAAATTTACAATATCTGCTAGTGGTTTGGCTATAATATCACACACAACCTTCAGGTAGTTAATCGGCATTTTATCCATGGAATGAGTAGCCGGTGTCATTTTTTTTTATTAAATTTGCTATTTCTAGGGATGAAATGGAGTCAAAAGTTGACCAATTCACCGATGGATTGCTAGGTAGAACAATATTTTGTGGGGTCTGTGTATTAAGCTATTTTAAAACGGTTTGAATTTTCTCCTGGAAGAAGGAGGCAAATTCATTACTCTTATTTTTTAAGTTATTGCCCCAATTAGTTGTATTGCCTCTAATATTGGTCAATTCAGATACATATTGAAACAAAATCTTAGGGTTAAATTGAAATTTATGTATCCTTTCCGAGAAGAAATTGCGTTTGGCAGTATTAATTGATTCTCTATAGTTATGCAAGGCCATTCTATAATTTGATTGATTGATTCTATAATTTGATTGTGATTTCTTCAGATTAGGTTATCCTGTCTCCATACATGCATGTACCTAGGAATACAAGGAGTAGCGAAGAAACAAAGATCGGTATATCAAGGGACATTTATTAGAACTTGCCGAGTTTCGCTCACACAGAAGCTGCCTCAGGGGCTACTGAGAATAAAATTAATATCAAAACACACATACGTAAGACATTGTCAACATAAATGTACACACATTGAACTGAGCTGTTATGTCATACTTATAGAATGAAATATGCTCAATTATGTGCACATAAATCAACATAAAAAACTATAAATTAATCAAATGAAACACAGACATTTATAGAAATTTAAATACATGAATACTGTGCTGACATGAATAATTAGTGTCAGTAAATGAATTGATTACAAAGGTGTTAATGTGTGTGTGCTTCTATACTTTCATGATAATGGCACAAGAAACATGGATACAATACAGAAGTAGTATTATTGGAAATCCCCGCCACTCTAATTATTACCATTGGCGACACACACCTTACATGACCTTCATAATAGGCATCATTGTGCGGCAACACGTACCATTTGTCACTCTGCCTTATTTTTAATCATTGGTCAGTCCTTATTTTTTCATATATTTTTTTGTGCTTGCAAAATAAAGTGTTCCGTGCGTTTAAAACCGTTTCATCAAATGTATATCTTTTTCCACATTTTCTAAATAAATGTTAGATTGTTAGAATCACTTAGCTTATAAATCCTGTTTTTTGTAAATGTTGTAGCCCAAAGTTCTTCACATCCGATGGTCTATAGCAATGTGACCCATCTTCACATTGCTATACTGTGTCCGTGCCCGACACTGTACAATGTTTCGGACGTGGTCGTCCTTCCTCAAGGGCAATATTTCAGTTTTCCACCATTATGACTCTCAGCGTTTTTTTCAACCTTCTCTTGGGAATAATTAGAGTGGCGGGGATTTCCAATAATACTACTATAGAGGACTGATCCCCATCTCGATTAAAATTGTGTGTCAATTGAAGGGTTTTTCACTGGTTGTACAATACAGAAGTAACATGAAACTGGTGGTGAATAGACATGGTTGCAGTGTAAAAGAAGGATACCTGTATAAATGGATTTCTGATTATAGATACTTCAGTGCAAAACCATCATACTTTGTACATAGTGATTCTCATAAAAGACAACTTGGTGTTATGACAAAACACATCCTTTCTTGGGATGCAAACAACATCCATAACTCAACAAAACAGCACATATAAAATCATAATTAAAACACAACAATTCAATAAAACATATATAATGGTAACATGAAATTTTGGAAATACCAATGAAAGATGCTTTCTATAATGTTTATTTATAATAGAAAGTCCATGGTTTTACCTGTGTGTAGTCAGTTTTAAAGATCAGTCTCGTATGCCAGATTTGAGTCTCAAAGGATTGGTATGCTCACTTCTGGGGCAACCTGCAGACTACAACCATCACATCCTGCAGTAAGTGTCACTTCTTCTCATCAGCACTATGGATTTGGTTGGTATTCTCTGTCTGCCTATTAGTTTGTAGATGGTACACTGATGAAAAATCCAAGGAAATCCCAAATTTCTGGCAAATACATTTCCAGAATTTCGCCATAAACTGCACTCCACGGTCAGAGGTATATGTTCAGGCAAGCTGTAAAGTTGCAAAATACATTGAAAGAAAAGTCAAGCCAGTTCTGGGACCAAGGTAAGTCCAGAGAGCGGTATGAAGTGAGCCATGTTGGAAAACCGGTTCACCACAACTCAAACGACAGTACAACCATTAGAGGGAGGAAGGTCTGTGACAAAATCCATGGTCATGTGGGACAGTGGTCTTTCTGGAATTGGCAAGGTTTGTAACAGTCTCCAGGAGCGAGCTCAGGATGACTTATTACTGCACTATTAGGGCAGGACTCCACATAGTGACAAATGACAGGCTGGACTTGAGGCCACAGTAGTGGCAAAGTAGTAGTTCTAGTGTTTTGACCATACTTGGATGGCCTACCAGCTAGGAGTTCTGTGCCCACTGAAGTACATTCTCTCGAAGGCATTTAGGGACAACTTTTTTTTCCCGGTGGCACCGGAACCAGTATGGCTGCCAGAAATTTTTCAGGATCGATATGGTGAGGGGAGTCCTGCAAATCTTCTGTCTCAAAGGACCATGTCAGGGCATTTGCACACTGATTTTTCTCTGCAGGGTG
The DNA here is from genome assembly GCF_901001135.1 of Rhinatrema bivittatum. Classification (NCBI taxonomy): domain Eukaryota; kingdom Metazoa; phylum Chordata; class Amphibia; order Gymnophiona; family Rhinatrematidae; genus Rhinatrema; species Rhinatrema bivittatum. The sequence goes on from NC_042619.1 coordinate 147,046,151, forward strand.
ATACTTGAGTTCAAAATCAAAGTGGTTATTAAATAAAGACCAACAGGCTTGACGTGGATTTAAACACTGTGCTTGATGGAGGTATTGAAGATTCTTGTGGACAGTATATTGTGACAAGATGTGTTGCTCCCTCCACTTCTCCAAGGCAAGCTTGATGGCCAGAAGTTCTCAGTCATCGTGTAATTCCTCTCAGTGGGAATAAACTTATTGGAACAGAAATAACATGGCAATAGTACTCTTATCATTGTACTGTGAGAGGATAGTCCCTACCCCCATGGCAGAGGATCTATCTCTATAATAAAGTGTTTCAGTGGGTCTGGATGCTGAAGATAAGGAGCCTTAAGGAACACCACCTTAAGGTGAATGCTTGAATAGCTTCTTCTGGCCATTTCCTGTTATCTGAACCCTTTTTTATGAGGAAAGACAGGTGCCGCGAAGGTGGAATAGCCATGTATGAATTGCTGATAATAGATGGCAAAGCCTAGGAAAGTTTGCAAGGCCTTGAGCTCCACCAGGTGGGGCTAGTCTTGGATGCCGTCACTTTTTCAGGTTCCATGTGAAGGCTGTGGTGTGAAATAATGCAGCCCAGAAAAGGCAGATCTACTTGTTCGAAAGCACATTTTTCGAGCTTGGCATAAAGGTGCTTCTCATGGGGCCTCTGCACTACCTGTTTGACATACTTTTGGTACTGGGCCAAGGAGCGTGAGAAGATGTTGTTGTCATCCAGGTAAACTAGGACATAAGAATAGAGGAGGTCTTGAAAGATTTCATTAACAATGCATTGAAACACAGCTGCTGCATTACAGAGGCCTAACGGCATCACTAAGTCTTCATAATGCCCATCATGGGTGTTGAATGCCATTGTCCATTTATCCCCTTTGCTTATGCGGATGAAGTTATAGGCATCCCTAAGATCCAACTTGATAAAATGTTAGCCTCTTGCAATGTCAGAGTTCTGTTATCAATGGCAGTAGATACCTGTTTTTGCGGGTGATAGTGTTGAGACCTCTATAATTGATGCATGGCCTAAGAGCCCCATTCTTTTTCTTTACAAATCTGCTGCTTGTCCCTGCTGGAGAGAAAGAGGATTGAATAAATCCCCGTTCCAAATTCTCCTTGATGTAATTTGTCATGGCTGTAGTTTCTGGAGCAGACAAGGGGTAGATCCTACTCCGAGGGGGCATCTTCCCCAGGCACAAATTGATGGGACAATCATAGGATACTGAGGAGCGGCAGCATCTTGGTGTGTTTCCTACTGAATATGTCAGCAAATGCTGCCTATTGGGAGGAGAAGTCCAGGGAGGGCTGGAGCTGAAGACCGAGCTAGCGGTACTGGTGGGAAGACCCAAAGAAGGCATTGTTTTTGGCAGAGGGGTCTCCAGCGAGCAATTTGCAGTGCCTGCCAATCAATGATGGTATTGTACTGAATTAGCCAAGGCAAGCCAAGAAAGATCGAGTTTACTGCCTTTGGTAAAATAAAGAGTGCATTGCTCCAATCTAAAGGGTGAATGGAGAGGTAGTTGTGGCCAGGTGGCCTGCAGACGTTTTTCATAGGCCAAGGAGATTCTAACAGGCTTAGGGGCGGATTTTAAGAGCCCTGCTCACCTAAATCCGCCCAAATCCGGGCGGATTTAGGCGAGCAGGGCCCTACGCGCCGGTGAGCCTATTTTACATAGGCCTACAGGCGCGTGCAGAGCCCCGGGACTCGCGTAAGTCCCGGGGTTTTCTGAGGGGGGCGTGTCGGGGGCGGGCCCGAACTGCGCAGTGTTTTCGGGGCGTGTTGGGAGCGTTCCGGGGGCGGGCCAGGGGGCGTGGCTACGGCCCGGGGCGGTCCGGGGGCGTGGCCGTGCCCTCCGGACCCGCCCCCAGGTCGCGACCCTGCGCGCTAGTGGCCCGCTGGCGCGCGGGGATTTATGTCTCCCTCCGGGAGGCGTAAATCCCCCGACAAAGGTAAGGGGGGGGGTTTAGACAGGGCCGGGCGGGTGGGTTAGGTAGGGGAAGGTGAGGGGAGGGCAAAAGAAAGTTCCCTCCGAGGCCGCTCCGATTTCGGAGCGGCCTCGGAGGGAACGGGGGTAGGCTGCATGGCTCGGCGCGCGCCGGCTATACGGAATTGATAGCCTTGCGCGCGCCGATCCAGGATTTTAGTGGCTACGCGCGTATCTACTAAAATCCCGCGTACTTTTGCTTGCGCCTGATGCGCCAGCAAAAGTACGCCAAATTGCGTGGTTTGAAAATCTACCCCTTAGGGTTGTTACTGGGAGATTGTATTGTCGTACCAGTGCTTCCTCAATGAACATAAGAACATGCCATACTGGGTCAGACCAAGGGTCCATCAAGCCCAGCATCCTGTTTCCAACCGTGGCCAATCCAGCCATAAGAACCTGGCTAGTACCCTAAAACTAAGTCTATTCCATTTTACTGTTGCTAGCAATAGTGGTGGTTATTATCTAAGTCAACTTAATTATTAGCAGGTAATGGACTTCTCCTTCAAGAAGTTACCCCCCCAGTGCTGGAGTCTAGAAAGGCCTCTGTGTGAATCTCTGTAATGTTGGAGATGAAGGTAGTAAGAGCGAGTAGTTGAGGAAAGAATGGAGTATGATCTAGAGTTGTCTCTCCAACCAACCCTAGGCCTAAACATTTCCTGCCTTTTCAGGACATCAACCAGTAAAGTGCCCCCTGGGCAGCATAATATAGGCAGAGGTTAAGCTGCTGATGCCTCTGTTTCTCCTCTTCTGTGAGCTTTACTCTTTTGAGCTGTATAGGCTCTTTGGTAGATGAAGCAGGTTTGGTATCTTTCGTTGCGATCACCAGAGGATGCTGGAATTTGGGTGAGAGCTTGAAATATCACCAAGAAGCTTCTCTCTCCCTGGCCTACTCTTGGAAGCATATATCGATGCAGATGGCAAGAGTGAAGATCCTCCAGGCTGGATGGAAGGCCTCTATCAGCCAAATAGTCCTTGATCTGCTCCGGAAGGCTCTGACAGAAAATGGCAATGAAGTTTCCTTTGTTCCAATGTAACTCTGAAGCCAGAGTCTGGAAATGTATGGCATAGTTCTTGGCTGTTCTGAAGCCTTGCCTAACAAGAAGTAATTCAGGGCTGCTGAAGAGGACCAACGTGACTCGTTAAAGATTCTTCGGAATTGCCTGAGGAAGTCACCCAAGTTTCCCATGATGAGATTATTTCTCTCCCATAGGGGTGTTGCCCAGGCCAGAGTTGAACCAGTCAGGAAGGAGAGAATGTAGGTCACTTTGGTCCATTCTGAAAGAAAATTAGCAGCCTGCAGCTCAAAGGGAATTAAGCACTGATTGATGAACTCTTTGCCTTGGCCTTGAGGTCACTGGCAAACCTGGGTGGAGGTTTGCAGGTGTGGCCTGGATCCTGGAACCCAGACTGACACCGCTGGAGGTGTGACAGGTGCTAGAGCAGTTATATGTACCTGTAAGGTGTCTATGTGCATGGCCAGGTCCTGGAGCAGCCTTGCTATTTGGTTAAGTTGTTCTTGCTGCTGGACTCAGTGGGCCAAACCAGAAATGAACTGAAAAGAGGATGAGTCCACCAAGCTCATGGCCTCCGCAATCTGACATGGAGTGTGAGCCCTTGATTATAGTGTGGTTGATGTAGCCCAGCAGGCAAATCCACTAGTCCCATACCGACAGCTGGTGGACATGCTCTCACTGGGACAAGATCTTCACACCTATTTCAATCCCCTTCCCTGCAGGTTGAGCCCTTGGGGTCTGAAGGCTGACAGGGCTTAGGCAAGGGTCCTGTAGAGCAGCAGACAGATGGTGTTGGGTACGACCCAGGTCAGGACAGGCAGCAGACAAGCAGCGTGGAGATCTGGACAGAGGTCGGAGCAGACGGAGATCAGGCAGCATCAAGGTCCAGGCAGAGATCATGACAGGAGGAGATCAGGTAGCATCAAGGTCCAGGGAGAGGTCAGGGCAGGTGGAGAACAGGCAGCGTGGTCAGAATCCAAGGCCAAGTTCAGAACCAGAAGTCAGACAGAGATGGACAAGGCAATACTAGAGCTTGGCAGGATATAAGGAACGGGACACAGCAGGGGAACAAGGCAGAGACTGGGGCAAGGTTGGACCAAGGCACAGTAGGAACAAGTAAGGCAAGGCATGGCCCAGGAGTAAGACGGATACAGCAACACACATTGCAAGGAATGCAGGAAGAGCACTTGCTGAGGCAGCATCTGTGAAGTTTAAATCCCCAGCCCATGCTGACATCTCCTAGCACCTGCTGCTGTATCCCACCATAGGGCCTACAAGTCTGAGCTGGTGTGTGCACATGTGCTGGTGTGTGCACATGTGCCTTTGAATGGCAGTCTGCTGGCCATGAAGATGTGAAGGCAGGCCGGGAAAGGGATTTTCATTGGGTGTTCAGTCTGTCCAGTCTGCATTTTTGTGATTGGCTGTTAGTACCATCCCGTGATTAGGTTCAAATAGAGCCTGGGAAAGCCAAAATGGAGTATAGGATCTGAGGAAACGTTGAAGGCTGAAATTGAGCAGCACGATTTGTGAAACTGTGGAGAGTATGTATGATGGTTCATAAAGGTTTTTCTTTAGCTGTCATTTTCTTTAAAAGTTGTAGCTTCATATTTTTGCATCCTAGTTGTGGAGATAAAATTAAAAGAGTGCCAGCCCCTTACGAAGTAACTGACGAAACATGAGCCATGTCGGGCAGGAGTCTCTACTTGTGGACCTCCACATCTATTCGTCTTTGCTCAGCTTCTAGCGTGCAGCCACCAGCATAAAGAAGAATAAGATAAGTGCAATGGAACCGCATATGTTGTGCAATATTTAAGTGCATACAAATTACCAGCGGTAAAGCAGCATATAAAGGGTCAGCGGGAAGACGTTTAAACTTTGAATTGGTAGCGCTGTAGAGCTGTGCAGTTATTCACAAGCGCTGTGTAATATTAAAGGGAAAGCAATACATAAAGTGTTATAGTGCATATAAAGTGCCAGCAAAAAATATTTGAACTTTGAATTAATAGCACTAAAGCACTGGGTTATTGCCGACAAGCATTTGTTAATGGGAGAGTAATACATAAATTGCCAGCGGCTTGAAAAATTTGGACTTTGAATTGGTAGCGCTAAAGCACAGTGTAACTACTTGAGAGTGCTGTGTAACACCAACGGGAAAGCAGTATATAAAGTATCAGCGAAAACACTTCAATTCTGAATAAATAGCACTGTACAGCAGCGCTAAAGCGCGGTGTCTCCTAGGCCAGCGGGGAAGCAATATATAAATTGCCAGTGGGGAAACGTTTGAAACTTCAACTCTGAACAAAGTCGCTGTGCAACATAGCATATATTACTGAAAGTAGCACTTAATATTTGAAGATAGAATTTTAAAAAATATATAAGAAATATAAGAAATACATTTGTTATATCTGCTCATTGTTAAAAAGAAAAAAAGGGAAAACAGAGCAAAATCTGTGAGCAAGACCCATTAGGTGAACAAAATCTATTAGGAGTAAGACCCATGATTATATAAATGGAAAGATGGTGAATTAATGTACCTGTAGAATTACAGGATACACTAAGCAAGAGCTATCGATAATTAGTGTGAGTTAATACCAAGGTATCTCTACTAAATATATATATGAGGTCTTTACTCACTAAGAAAAAATACTTTTGAGGTCGGTGCTCATTTTTAATGTCTATTAATTACATCATATGAAGCAGTTTTGTTGATAATATAAGTAGATTTCCCATAGCAGCTGGGACATTTCCAGCATTCTGTACTTTATTGCAAATCTTTTAAGAACTGCCACAACCTAGGATGCAACATCTATTTCACTATCCCGTTTTGTATGTTCCCAACTCTATGTCTCAAGACATGACATTGTTAGTTTCCCTACTCTTCAATAGGTTCTCAGGTCAGTTATTTGCCTTTTCATGAATTTTACATATGCCTACTTCTAGTTTTACTGTCTCCATTGATTACTTGGTCTTAATGTTCACTTTAGTCTACTTATCTTTGATGCTCCTGTCAATATTCCTGACTATTGTGCATACTATAATATATGTGGCAGCTGAAGGAAAAATGTCAACAAATATTGATGAAAGAATTTTATTTGCATGATGCAAAATCCCTTACGGTTCAATTTTCAAAATAACCTTTTCCATTCTGTTTAGAGCAAAACTCTTAAGAAATTAAGACCTTCTAGTGTCCCTGTAACTACAAAAAAAAAAAGTTGCAGTGTTCCAGCTTTAATAATTAACTTTATTAATTTTGAAGGCAACATACAATAAAATATAAAAAGCAGCAGTGCTTGCAATGGCTTTTTCATTGAATAACCTAATACATGGCTATAGAGTTTATATGGCATATATAATGTAAAAGAAAAGTATACAACCATGCTGATTTCTAAATGTCTCATTATAAATTCTTAAATAAAATATAGTATGACCTCAAACAAAAAGGTAACATGGCCAATTCCCACTTTTAGATAAATGATGAAGGGCTATGCAGTTTAATTTTGTGAACTTACTGCATTATATTTGTACAGTCTAAAGAAAATATGCAGTTATAACAATTACTTATGAACATACTTCAGTGCCTTGAAATCTAATTATTCACTTTATTAGAAAATGAAATTGTTGGAAGTCCAGCTGTGAAGCAGTCAGCCCTTTGTTGCTAGGTTTTCCATTTGTATTTGCACCAAGTTCTATCTCATACAGGTAATGAAACAAACAAAAAAAAAAAAAAACTACTGGTGGGTAGTTGATGCTTTACCCATGGATAAGATTCATAGCACATATAATAAAAATTAAAAAACTAGGCTGATACAACTATCAAAATACATCTTAGCGTGAACAAACATGAAAAGAATCAGACAACCTGTGTATGCTATATAGAGAATTAAATGTATTGCATAGATTTTTTTTAAAACTAATATACACAGAGGAAATTAATTTCCTGTTCTTTTGCATATTAAGAATCACAAATTATTGCTGTAAACTTTATGCTAGATTCCTTGGTATAGGTTAGCAGCAGAAAGTGTTGCATTGGCTTCATTTGCTTAGCATTAAATGCATGTAACAAATATATATATATATATATATATATATATATATATGTCTATATCTAGATTGTGTCTATATATGTATCTGTCTATATTTGTTTTACTTTATAATTTTTTAGTGCAGTATTTTAGAAGCTTTATTGGCTCTGGAGAAATATGGATTACTTGTAAATTGGGATTTTATTGAAACAGAATGTGGTACATGAATTTTCAAAATCACAAATTTTTTCTTTAAAGGAAATGCCTTTGCCAAAGGGGCCCATACAGTTTCAAAATATCATTCACTATGTCATCTTTGGATAAATTTCATTTTGATCAAAAAAAAAAAAATGTACCATAACCTAAAGAGAATCCAGTGCCATGTAATAATACCATACTAGCTGGTGACAGAGTGACAAAGTAAGCACATGATTACAATTATCTAAATAACGATAACAAAGAAAAAACCTCAGTGCTCTGGTTACACGTCTGTCCATTAAACGCATTAGTATTATCAGTGTAATTTAACATTCTCAGTTTTGTAACTATATTAGATGTCCATTGATTCAAAGACCTGAAAACTGCTTTATAACCATATTCAGGCTAAAGTCTACAATATGCAGGCAGGGCAATAGATTCATATACCATCACACACACACACACACATATATATATATATATATATATACAATATGTTGTAGGAAGATGAGTATATATAAATGTGCTTGGTCAGTTAAACAAAACCAATGCATAATTTTAAAACACTAGGAGATTTTGGCCTATATTTAGAATCAGGTTAGTTTTTCTTACAGGTTTGTTACAAAGCCCGCAATCTTGCTAGCAGAGCCTCTACTTCAGGAACTGCCTCTATTTTTGAAACAGAGCTAACAGATTCGGCTCCCTTTTCAGAGTTGCATTCTACATTACAAGTCTCCTTCTCAACAGTTTTGCTTCTTGCAGTAGATGAATGAGTCTCTGCATCGTAATTAAGCTCTGTGGCAATTGGAGCCCTTGTCAAGTTGAAATTGATATTGTGGCGTGAACGTGACCTTTCTATTTGTGCCTTCTGGTTTTCTGCAGTGGGAAAGAAAAAAAAACCCAATTCCATCATGCAGTTAAACAAGTTTGCTGCCATCAAACCATGCAGTACAAATGTAGTGAACTTAAGATATACTCTGAAGTGGAATGTTTTTGAAATTCACAAGAAATGCTAAAGAAAAGTTAATCATGGAAGGCTGATAATAGTCAAGAATAAAAGAATGACTTGAAATAAAATAGCATTATAACCTTAAAGTAGCTTGTTTAGAAACAAGGATCAATTTATGGCAGGTGTGGCCGGAAGGAAATTAGACTAGAATGCATTCAGTATCTTTATGAAAGAAATGTGCATTTGCATATAAACCAAGTTAGATAAGAATGGCAAGGCAGAAATATATATGCTGTAAATCAGCATTCAGAATACATTGTAATCATCACTTTTTCAAAAGCATTACTACAAATGAATCATAATTAAACCTTTTTCTTTAATCAAGTAATTCCCTTTTATATTCTTTTCTACCAGGTTATCAAGTGGCACTGATCTTCACTTACCACACCTGCTGATGGAGTAAGTAGCACTACCTGCTAAAGAAACGGCTTTGCTTCTTGACTTTTCCAAAGATTTTGTTTGTCTAACAGGTATGCTGTTATACCTACCAGCCCTCAGTGCTGATCCAGCCTGTAGAGCGCAAACTTTTTTTTAAACAGACATATTCAATATTCATGTAACCTTGAACAGGAGCTTGAAAATAGCTTCAACAAACTTGACATGACATTTAAAGTTTTTCAGCTATTCCCTGAAAGATGTTCTATCATCCCAATAGTAATGACTTTGGAGCACAGGCAGTCACTCATGACAGTGTGTTTTATGTGAGTGCTGAAAATCCCTACCGAAAACAGCTTGTACATTAACAGGCGGCTGCTGAAGATATTTACTGCACTGTCATTTCCTGACCAGGGGCTCTTAGTGATGGATGAGTATTTTACCGAGTTTCTTGGACAATCTCAACGTATTTTAAAAGTATGATCACCTTTTGTCTGCTGGAGGAAAATAAATACCTTCTTTCTATCACCTTCTGCACTCAGTGGACAATCGTTACTTCAAAATCCTAACAGCATAGCAGAGTTCAAACTTTGTATTTGAGCACAAATAAGTAGTATTTTCCTATAATTTAATTTCAGAGGAGAGGGAATTTTTTTTTTTGGGTGTGTTACCCACACAACTGTATTTAAGTAAAATGGATAGGTTGGTCATGCTGTAAACATTTCTACAGTCACAAGCTTTGAAATAACCATGAAGGAAACTCCTTGGTTTTTGTTTTCTATTTTATTTCCAACTTCAAACGGTCTACATTTCTCCAACTTGAGTTTTATGCATGTGTGCATAATCAAGGCAACTGAAAAATCATAAAATAAAGCTTGCATAATTCATGTATAATAAAGCATTTGATAGAATCAGGAGCAGTTTTATGAAAATATTCATTGGTATTATTTTCATATAAAATGAAACACAGTGACAGACTCCAGGTTTTCTCAAGATGCTTGTATTTATTCTGAAATAAATACACCATTAAAGAAAAATGTCACCATCCACTAGGGAGATAATACTAAGAAAATAGTGCAGCTACATATGGCATGTAAGAGGATTTTTTCTCAAGAAGTGGAAATGTGAAATAGAATTGGGACACTTCCAGTCAAGTATGTCAACTGCTGTACCCCTTCATCAGCGCCTCCCTAGTAAATACACTAATGTACAAAATCTGTTCTGCTCAGTAAGCTTGGATCTTTTGTTTAGATTACTTTCACATATGGGGGAAAAATACAAGAAAATGGGTGAATGTTTCATGATGCCCAGTTTTCCACTTTGGTATTGAAACTGGCAGCTTAATGACATTTTAAAGTGCTTGAATCTCCCTGAGATTACAATTTAACTAAACTGGCCGGTTATCCTGTAAGAAACTAAACTAAAAACCAACAAATGTGATTCTAGGTGTAGGGGTGGCATGGGCACATGAAAAGTGTCAACCATGGTCATTGGGTGCTCTACTAACTATAAGAGAAATTTGAATCAATGGTTTAAAAATTGGTGGGGGGGGGGGGGGGGGGGGGTGGGGGTGGGGAGTAAGAGTTGAAGGGGAATGATTATCTCATAAGGCCAGTTTCCCTGTAAGCAAGTAGCCTAAAAATCCAGGTTCATAAAATCTACTTTGCAAAATCAACACAATTACCAAAGGGCATCTGAAAATTGTTTTTTTATTTTTTGTTGCTTGGTGTTGTCCTGGAATAAGAAGATGTGTTTTGGAGAGAGAGGCAATGGAGGGATGGAAATTCCTGTGGTGTGGGAGAGGGGACATTATGGGGAGCTTGGAAATGTGGGGAGAAGGAAAAACTGGCAGAATTCTGCCTTTCAGACACTTCAAAGTGGATTATAGAGGGATCACAATCTCCAGCTATGATAAATTGAAGTATGTGTATTGTATGGTGGGAAGGGTTTAAGATGAGTATATTGTTTAATTGTATTTTCTTTTAAGAGACTGGGTTGGATATGTTACTTCTCTCACGAAGACATGGTTATCAGAATCTATTAGGGCTACTATCTCTTTGATGTGCTTTCAGAGTTCTCTTTTTATATCGGGATAGGGAGGGAAGGAGTAGGATGTATTTTTGGAGGATTGCCTGTTTTGCAGTTGCCATTTGCAACTATGGATGGTTGTGAGGCTGTACTTCTTAAAGTAGGTCTTGTAGACCCTATGGGTATATTGATTTCATATTGCTCTCCTGTTGTAGAATTGCAAGTATAGGAGAGTATTCAAGAAAGGATTTTGGATTTGATTCTATAGTTTGCTTCTTTATTAGTAGGGGATTTTAATTTATATTATGATCATTTAAGTTTTGTGGGTGGTACAGAGTATGCGGGCACTTTTTCAATGCTATGGATTAAAATAATTGGTGCTTGGCTCTACCCACAAGGGCAGACATTTTAGATCTGGGTTATTAGTTCAGACCATTTCTGAGCCTAATGCAATATAAAGCGCGGAAAGTGGGTGCTGAAAAGTCAGCGCCCGCTTTCCTAATGTGCGCATTGCGCCCGCAAGGGGCGGGGGCGCTATGCAATAATCAAATTAGGGCTTGCACGACCTTAGCACCTCCTTGCTAACGCGACCCTGCCGTGGCTGCCGGTTATGAAGACCGACGCCGGTAAACTCGGCGTCAGTCTTCATAACTCGGCGGTCTGCAGAGTTATTTTTCTTTTATTTTTTTACTTTAAAAAAGAAGTAAAGAAAAGCAGTTTTTTCTGCTTTTCTGTACTTCTTTTACCTGCGCTCAGCTATTAACGCCTGCTCCAGGCAGGCGTTAATAGCTGAGCGATAAATGTGCGTCTGAGACGCACATTTATTTTTTTGCATGCGGAGTGAATGAGCGATATTACATTCACTCCATGTCTGACACTGGTTAAATAGGCGCTAATCCCCCTATTGCATTAGGAGGTGGATTAGTGCCTCTTTAACCCGCGTCGGCTGAGTGCACTGTATTGCAACGGCCCCTCTATGAGGTGAATGATTGAACTTGGCATGGTTTGGACCTGATACCATGGTCACATCATTAGGTTATCATATTTTCTTTCAGACAGCAGATTATGGAAAAAGGAGTAAGGTGTGAGAGGCAGGATGAAAAATGGCATGGGGAAAATTGATGAGGATGTTTTTGGAATGTGAATGAATAATTTGGTACCTGAGGAGATAGAAGGTGGTATGTATTTTATTGTATGTATTTGTATGTTATTGGAACAGTGGGATGGGGTTGTAAGTTTGGTGTTAGATGATATATCTCTAATGAAATGAATTATATATAGGTAAGCAGTAGATGGGGTGGTTGTCGCCAGAACTTAGAGCTGAGTAGAGTACTCTGGCGCTTAGAGTGTCTGTGGAGAAGGACTGGATTATAATCCAGTCCTTCTCACTTTTGTGAGGACTGGATTATAGACTGGAGTATTGACTGGAAGAAAATGGCTAACAGATATGGGTTGGTTCAGGAGGCAAAGAAAAATGCTTTTTCTAATATTATATGATCAGATGAGTCTACTAGTAGGGAGATCTTTAGGGTAGTGAAAACTCTTCTTCCTAAGGAGAAGAAAGATAATTTGGCGGGAATGTTAGATTGTATTGCTTTTTCTTTGTTGTTAGTAATAAGATTAAGGTTTTGCTCCAACAGTTACAGTTGGATAGAAATAGTATAAGTTCAGGAGCATAAAAGGGAGGTATTGCAGTGATCAGTTGTGCGAGTTCCAATGATTACTGTGAGGGATGCAGAAGATTTTGGCGTACATGAAGCCTACAGGTAAGTCCATCATATTTAATAAAAATTGTCAGGAAAAGAATTCGAATGGTTGACTAAGATTATAATAGTGTCACTGAGGGATGGTTGTCTTCCAGAGAATTTGTAAAGGTCTGTGGAAAATCTAATTTTGAAGAAACATCATTTGGATTCAACAAAGCTACATGCCAGTTTCTAATTTGCCTTTTTTTGGGAAATTATAGAAAAAGATAGTCAATTATCAGAATTTTTGGAAGCTTCTGGTGACTGGTCGGATAGGCAGTCAGTTTAGATCTGGACATGGCTCAGAACTGAAGATTATCTCCTTAGCAGATGACTTTCGCTACCTTGATGCTGGTCGGTCAATATTTTTGATCATTAGACTTTTCCAGCGCATTTGATCTGGTGGACCACCACCTATTCTTGGAGAGATGTGAGTAGATGGGTTTCAGCAGGCAGGTGTTAGCCTGGATTGCTTCCTTTTTGGAAAGGGGAACACAGGTGGTGCAGGTGGCAGGGACATACTTGCAACCAATGGGCCTGATTTTGAAAAGCATTTACCCATGTAAAACTGAGTTTTGCACGTGTAAATGCACTTTACTCATGTAAGTGGACTTTTGAAAATTGCTACGATATATGCCATTGAATTGTCCATAGGATTTACTTGCGTAAGTGCACTTTACATGAGTAAATGGCTTTTGAAAATTGCTCAATAGTATGTTACATTTATACATGTAACTCCTTTGAAAATTCACCTAAATGGTTTTACAGATGGGGGTTCCTCTGGGCTCTTACCTTTCACCCTTGTTGTTTAACATTTTTATGCATCCTGTAGCTGATCCTTTTTCAGGAGCTTGATGTCAGTCTATATATATATATATATATATATATATATATATATATATATATATATATATATATATATATATATATATATATATTTATCCAGATAGCATCCAGTTTCTGGTGTGTATTGATTCAAGCATTGCTACAACTGTTGATCTGGTTAATAACTAACAAGGATCTCTTGTTGAGTGAATGCTAGTAAACTTGTTTTGAATAAGGCCAAAACAGAATATCTTGGAATAAGGAAGATGACTGCTTGGAGAACCAGATGGTACAGTCTGTATTGGATGGCTGTGTTAAAGAGATTTTGGATAGTGTTAAAAGTGAGTCACGTTAGACCCGAGCTTCTCTTTGGTACTGTACATTTCTTAGGTGGCTCAGCATGCCTACTTGCAATTACTAATGGCTAGGCAATTTGAAGCTCTCTTTGAACGGTTTTGCTTTCTGAACAGTGGTTTCATCTTTAATTCTTGGGGGTGTGAGATTACTGACTTTTTTTTTTTTTTATAGAGATGCCGATTGCTGTGATCAAGAAGCTCCAACTTATTCAAAATAGTGCAGCTAGGTTAATTTTTAGTAAGACTAGAAATGAGAGTGCTGTTCCATTGTTAGTTCACTTTCATTGGTTACTGGTGTTAGAGAGAATAAAGTTTAAATTACCAACAGTGGTTTTTCACTGTTTGTGGAGTAATGGTATGTTCTAGGTTGGGTTTTGCGGTCTTTGCAGGAATTCCAATTGTCAACTTCAGTGGGATATGGATTTCAGTTGCAGTATTTTCGTAAAAGAGCTTTTGCTAGCATAGCTCCACAACTATAGAATATGTTACCATTTGCAATGTGGTCAGAACTGAGCTACTATATCAAAAATTCAGGAAACATGTTAAGTCTTTTCTGTTCTCTAGTGCTTGAGTAGATGGGGTTGCAGGGGTAAAGGGTTTAGCAGTGAAGTTTTTTTTTTTAATTTTTACATTTTTATGTATGTTTTTCTTGTAAACTGCTCTGATAGTTTTGCTTATGGTGGGGTATATACATTTTTAAATAAATAATTTTTCTATAAAAGAATACTTTATGTGGACTGAATAAAAAAACTTTTCTTTTAGCATTGATCGGCTGATGGTCTGCAGGGTGCATGTGTCTTTGTTCAAATTTTTGTGACTCTCTCAAAGCCACTTCTTTCAAATGCCCCATACTATATTTTCTTTTCTTGTAATAATTATTTCTATTTAATTTTGACATATTGCAAAAGACAAATTTCAGAGACATTTATGTATTGATTTATTATTTTACTGTACTTAGAAAGGGTAATTTTAATACTGCCCATGTAGGTTATAATGACTTTTAAATGAAATTATGCAGATAAGTTTGCTTAGAAAATTATCTGAAATAATGTACAAAAAAAACTACCTGCAAAGTTTTATATCTGATCTTTGCAGGGTGTCATCTTTGCATGTATTTTATGTACATATTTTTTAAATCAAAAGTATGGGCACAAATCCCAATGCTGCAGCCTGGAATATCTTTTTTTTTTCACACAAAACGTTGGACAACTTTTTAACAAACAATTCACATCTTCAAACCCTTTTATGCATGAAAATGTTGAAAATTACCCCACTGTCTCTTACATTTAATGCCATGTCTGTTCATATCTGGGAATGGGCTTTTGTGTTTTTTGTAAGCAAGCAGCAGCTGTGGAAGCTTGAAGATAGAGTCTGTGACATGTCTAGAGTATAACATGTATATATATATATATATATATATATATATGTAATAATAATTTAAACCATGAATGCACCTGTAAAGAAAATGTTTATTTTACAAATCAGGTTTTGAAAATCTTATTACTGCTGCTTAATTAGTTACATGTAGTGATGTCAAACCTCACTGAAACTCATTTAAAATATCATTTCTAATTATAGTGGTGGTGAAAGAAGGTTGCTTAACATACTATTTGAATGTGAACTCTCAAGAAGAACAAACTGTTGATTTGTTACATTTATGCAATGTGTTAAATGTAAAAGCACTTTTGTTGAATATATATCTACAACAATGCTTAATTTTAAAGTTTATTATACTAACAGCCACGTCCATTCAGGTACTTTGGATGCATGACTGCGCTCAGATCCAAATTATTTCAGAGGGCAAAAAGCGCTTGCACTTCATTAGAACAATTATGATTGGTCTGCTTGCTCAGTGTGTTTATGTCAGTTTTCAACTTGCCCAAGGCAGTGTCTAAGAATATGGAGATAAGTACAACTGATGACTCCATTAGCTCTTGAAAGCTAGTGACAAATTTTATACCTATCCGATGTATCTTGTTTGTTGACCTTTACTTTAGAGGTAGAAACGTTTTCATTTTACAGATTTTCAATTTCTTTTTCTCTTCACATTTTTTAAAAACATTTATGTGCCTGTCTATAAACCTATTTGGCCACACTACCAGAGAACCCAACATATAATATCACAAAGAACACAAATATAAACATACAAAAATGTTTATTTAAGAATAACACAACATCTGTCTAAACAGTTAAATACTAACCATTCACCCAATCACACCATTCATTCATTAATATTAAAATTCAACACAGTGCATCAAAAATGGACCTAATTGAATTGCCCAACACTTACAATATGTTACCAGTTGATTTTACACCTTTGTAAAACGCTGATTATAGTGGGCAATAGAATTTATATTGCCCACTATAATCAGTGTTTAGTTTTTGCTGTAAAGGTGTAAAATCAACTGTTTACATATTGTTTACATATTGTAAGTGTTGGGCAATTCAATTAGGTCCATTTTTGATGCACTGTGTTGAATTTTAATACTAATGAATGAATGGTGTGAACAGTTGATTTTACACCTTTGTAAAACGCTGATTATAGTGGGCAATAGAATTTATATTGCCCACTATGATAAGTGTTTAGTTTTTGCTGTAAAGGTGTAAAATCAACTGTTTACATATTGTTTACATATTGTAAGTGTTGGGCAATTCAATTAGGTCCATTTTTGATGCACTGTGTTGAATTTTAATATTAATGAATGAATGGTGTAATTGGGTGAATGGTTAGTTAGTATTTAACTGTTTAGACAGATG
The DNA here is from genome assembly GCF_901001135.1 of Rhinatrema bivittatum. Lineage (NCBI taxonomy): Eukaryota > Metazoa > Chordata > Amphibia > Gymnophiona > Rhinatrematidae > Rhinatrema > Rhinatrema bivittatum. Next base: position 147,062,464 of record NC_042619.1, read on the forward strand.
TTGTGTTATTCTTAAATAAACATTTTTGTATGTTTATATTTAAGTATTCTTTGTGATATTATATGTTGGGTTCTCTGGTAGTGTGGCCAAATCTATTGAATATAGAGAACCTATTTCAGATTAGCCCTCTGTGTTTGTATTACCTTGGTGGTGTCTATAAACCTAGGCATGTTACACAAAAAATATAGTTGACAAATTAGACCACGTAAAATAGTGACTTTTAATACCAAAATCAGAAAGAGGAGATATTCTATGGAGGCAAGAACATTTTGCAACTATAGAATTGCAGAAAACTAGGGGTCTTGTTTGGGCGTGATACTGTAGCTTTGTGTGAGATGTGGTTTATCAGGGACTGGTTTATTTTTTAAAATTTAATTTTCTTTATTAAAGTCAAAATTAAACATAAGCATTATATACATGCCATAAATTTCAGATAGAATTGTATAATCTTCATCAAACAAAAACATATAAAGAAACATTCTTAAATGATTAAGAAAATCAATTGATATTTTCAAACACAACATAATTGTATTGCAATTTTTCTCACTGATTCTACCTGACTTTACAATGCAATCAGGGGAGAACAAAAGTGGAATTATAGCATATTTACTAATCCATATATAAACAATTGAAAAAAGAGAGTAGTGGGATTATCTAATTTATACTAGTACTGCTAGACGGACCTGGCCTGGAAACACTTTTTGAATTAAGAAAAGATTCCAATTGATCTGGCTCCATGAAAACATACCTGTTATTTTCAAAATTAAGTACACATATACATGGGAATTTTATCATTATTTTCGCACCAATTTGGCACGCTCTAGGACAAAGAGTAAGAAATGTCTTTCTTCGCAATTGGGTTGGTTTTATAATATGTGGAAAAATCCATATTTTCCCACCAAGATAAAGCTTATTTCTATTTTGAAAGAAACTCTTTAATAGCATGTCTCTCTCTTCGGATATAGCAAATTTCACAAGCAATGCCCCTCTCTTCTCTAATTGTACTTCTTGTGTCGTTTCAAGAAATTCTGACAAATCTTCATATGGTGTTGGTGACTCCGGATGCCTCCCTCAAACTTCACTGTCCCCTTTCTCTCCAGCACCTTTTGCTCCAGCCCAGGTGGAAAATAGGCTTTCAAAATTCTCGGCATTTCACCATTGGCAATAGATAATATTTCTTGGAAGAACTTTTTAAGTTGTTCCTTGGGGTATATTAATTTACATTTTGGGAAATTAATTATTCTTAGATTATTATATCTAAGATTATTTTCCAGAGTTTCCATCCTTTTCTCTAGCCTAGAGTCTCCATGAATAAAGCCCATTTGAATTTGCTTTATCTGATTTGTCCATCCATCTCTTGAATTTTAGTAGCCTTCGCTAATACGACGAGGTTTACCGTATTAAATTGGTCTTGAAAGACTTTAATCATTACCATTAGAGAGATAATTGCATTTTCAAGAGTAGATATTCCATTCCACAAAGAATCTAAGGTAAAGTTTTCAGGTTTATTTAGAAGCTTAGTTTCTAAAGGATTTACCGTTGTAGTTCGCACTGATTCTTCCAATCCAGCCTGTTCCGTCTGGCTCCTTCCTGCGGCAATGGTTAATGGCAGAGAACTGCCCCCTCCGCTCAACACGCCATGTTCAGCTCTCTCAGGGCGATTAAGGTCCCTTCGCCCTGAGTCTGCCCCATTGCACCTGCTGCAGAGCATACCTTGAATGTTTCCTCCATATGCAGCATCACTGGCAGTAAAGATTCCACTGGCTCCAGCGCGCCTACACGGGCATGGTGGGAAGGTGTGACCAGATCTGCAGGGCTCAAAGATATCTCGTCAAAAGACACAGGAGTTTGCTCCTCCTCCGGTGCCCTAGCCGACTCTCCTGGAGATTCACCCGCAACGGAGAAGAACTCCCGGATTTTCGTTGGAACTGGGGTAGGCTTAAAAGGGGGGGGGGGGGGGGGTCGAGGTTCCCTCCCTTACCTTCCCTTTTTGTATGTGGCATTACAGTCTCAGGCAATCGAGAGAACAACAAACGATTCCAGACCGGGAGTTCAACCAAATGCATCCTCTCTTCACGACGCCATTTTGTTCCCAGAGACTGGTTTAAATACCATGCAACAGTCACACCTTACAGTAAGGATTAATGAAAAGCAACAAAGGTTCAAAACATAACACGGGTCTCCTGACTTGCAGATTACAGAAAACAAAGTAGTTGAACAATGCGGATTCTCTTTCTGGAAAGACAAGGGGGAAGATCTAGCACAGTCATGCGTGTTTGGATTGACCCACCTCAGACCCCGTCCTCTAGAAACAATGACACTGTGCCAGCGGGGACCTCCCTACTGGCTAGAACTTAAAAGCAGCAGTGCAGACAGGGTGGATCTACTTGCTAGCCAATGACTACCTGATTTGGCATAGCTCCACCCATGAATACCCAAGACCAACAGCTTTAGCTGCCTTCTCAGTTCCCACAAATCTATTAGAGTTTCAGCCCCATACCTCCTGGACCAAGGGTTCAAACCCCACCCACAGCTCTTACATGATTGTACATTGTCTCTATGTAAATGAGGCTATGTATTCACTAAGTTTATATATTTCCTTAAGGTTGTGACTATGAATGTGCACAGCTATGAGCATCGCTTGGCAGAATGAAAGTGTATTTAACATTAATTTATTTATCTAGCTGTTCTATATTCCAAAAAATCCAACCAAATGTGTACTGCAGATTACAATGTAACATTCATAATATGCAGAATTATAGAACATGATGGCAGATAAAGACTGTACAGCTCAGCTTTATAGTCCATCCCTCTCCCTCATAATTTATCTGTGCTTATTCCATGCTCTCTAGATTTCTGAAACTGTCCTTATCTACACAACCCCATCACCATTTCTATAATAATGCTAGCAGCCGCAACCGTAACTTTGTGTCGCCGGCATCCCTTCCACCCGTACCCCTTATTGAGCTTATTTATGTATAAGTTCGTTAACAAAGAAACTCTAATACCATTATTGGAATAATAAGGCTGCAGCTTTATTTAACACATGATTACATTCTAAACAATTGGTACCCGAGCTGGTATGTGTCTCCGCTGCTGTCCGCTGTGCGGACCAGGCAGGGCAGCCTTGCTCCATGGGCCCCCCGCATTGTCCCCAAGCAAGGGGGCCCCGACCATCGGCGCATGTTGCGCCCCCTCTTTGCATCGCCCAAGATGCTGATTGGCTGCCACACCATCCCGTGATGCCACCGGCACCACTTGCAAGATGCCCCACCGGCCCGGGTAACCACTCCTCCCTCTAAGCTGTGATATTAACACAGATTGTACATTTTGTCAAAGAATACTCACTAACAAGTGTTTACTATCTGTCAGATAGCTTAACATGTTGCAACATGCTTCTACAGATGCACTGTGATTTCTTTGCTTACGAGTAACATCGCAGTATAACTGCTCCTCCTTTGACATTCCAACCATTAAATAGACAAAACTTCTCCTTATACCTGATTACTTAATAGAGGGTGGGTGGGTTGCTGGCGAGAGGTGAAAAAGGGGCCTTGTCTTGGCCCTTTAAGGGGCCGTTGACGTCATTGCTGTGCGCCGCCATTCCGCCCCCTCCCCCAGCTCTGATGGCGATGATGTGACCAGCCGGGGAGGGGAGGAGTTGAGCCATGCTGCGGCCCGCCGTACTGCCGTGCCGTACGCTCGCCCACTCCCCTCTCCCCCCCATCAGGACACAGTCTCTTGTGCAGCGCTTCGGTTATGGGTTGGCTCTGGTCATGAAGGCTCAGGCCCACCCATAGACATATTTCCTTAGGTTTCTCCTAAGTTAACTTTTTGCCCTTATCTCATGACACTCATTCTAGAGCCTGCTGTCTGTTGAAAGAAGCCAGCAATTATTCCTTGGAGGTATTTAAATGTCTCTATCATATCTCCTCTTTCCCTCATTTCCTCCAGGGTATATGTGTTTAGATCTTTAAATCTGTCCTCATAAGCGATGGTAAAAACAGAAAGATGCTTGGCTGCATAGGGAAAGAGATGGTCAGCAGAAAAAGAGAGGTGATATTGCCTCTGTGTAGGACCCTGGTAAGACCTCATTTGGAATACTGTGTACAATTCTGGAGACCACACCTTCAAAAGGATATAAACAAGATGGAGTCAGTCCAGAGGGTGGCTACTAAAATGGTCAGTTCTAAAGCAATTCTTTTTTGTAACATTCATTAAATAGGTAATGAACTATTTTTCTTTTACTACACCTGTTAAAATTTAGCATTCATAGCACATGAGCATAATTAGCATGCACACTAACACAAAAAAGTATAGTAATGTCCAACTGAGTGCCAGGGACAGTAACTTTTAAACAGGTAGATGGGTGCACATACGTGTGCGTTTGTCAGCCCACGGCCATTCTATAACATATGTGTGTATGTTTTAAAATAGCCTGACCACATGCACATGTATGCGCAATTATAAGTGGACATGCGCCTATGAGCGCAAATGCCGATTCTACTGCATAAGTGGGGAGGATTTAAGACATACGCGCTGACACCATTACCAGTTTTACCAGTTCATTCCCAGTTTGCCCAGGTTAAAGAATAGGACTTCCAAAGCTCCCTAAGTTTAAAAGCCCTGATCCTTAAAACTGCGCCGAACTGTCTATTTGTCTTTATTTTATTACTTACACGTCATCCATAGCAGAAGTAAAGTTACATGGCAGGAGTCCCCGGCATGCACATGTGCGAGTAAGTATTTATGCGCAGATTTCAATGTGAAATCCAGGAATGCCCACACCCGCCCCATTTTTGGAATTTATTTGTGCGTCTAGCAGCACTTACATGAGTGGCTTTCTAAATCCTCTTGGGGTGCGCTGGTCTAACTTGTGCACATATCTCTTGGTTTTGGCACACGCCAGGCTTTTAAAATTCACCTTTAAGTGTGTGAATGTTATAAAAATGGCATATACAGGAAGTCCCTGATGTAAGGCATTTTGAGTAATAATGATTTAGAGTTAAAATATTTATAATTTGATACCCTTTATCCAACTTTCACGGCGACAGTTCAGTTTCTATGTAAACCGGTGCGATATGTATCCTATACAGGTACATCGGCATATAAAAGTTAAAAATAAATAAATAAATAAATAAATTTTGAGCCATGAGACCCAGAGTTTGAGCCAACTTCCTAGGTGTATTCAGGTATTTTAGGAGGCTAAACAGAGGGGCTCTGGGTTCTAATGGAAGGCTAGATCTATTAAAATGTCCTTCACTATCCTCTGTGCACAAATAGGAAAAGCAATATCTTCAGATAGGGATCCATTTCTTGCTGTTGTGGAGAGAGCTCCAAGCAGTCCTCTTCAGTAATATAGTTGTCGGTCAAATCAGGTTTAGAGACCACAGAATTCTCTGACTTCAACTCTTCTGTCATCTGAAGAGGAGTTTGAGGATGAGCTAGCCTAGGCACAGCAGGAGCAGATGGCTCAGGTTTCATTACAAACCTTCCCAGGACTGAGGTCAAGATGTTCAACAATGTGATGACATACAAGAAAGCTTAGTCTCCTCTTGGTGCTGGCACCATTGTGAAAAATCAAAATGATGTCAATGTGCCCATTGCCTATGGAGATGTAATTAAAGGTAGCTTGCTCAACATTCACTTGAATTGAATCCACCAAAACATATGACAACACATGTGAAATATCAATTTAATATCCTGGTAATCATCTTATCTCATTTGAATCTTTGCTATAGACAAGAGTTAAGCCTTCTAAGGAACTGATCATCTTTGAAGACTGTATGAAGTTATTACTTGAAGTCCTGTGGAGGATCCTAGAGACTGATGTGGTTTGTTTTCAAGATGGGAGATCAGGTAGTCCTCTAATTATGGCTGCTTCTGTGCATGGGCAACCTCCAAATTGTACTGGCCCTTTTAACTGTGCATTGATGAGGAGTGCTGTTACCTCAGAGCCTCTGCCCAATGCTTGCCTGATTCCTTTGAGGCCTTGTGGTGACTAGAGCCTGGGAATTGGGGTTTGTCTTGACACCTCAGCCTGTCCTTGATCCAAATCATTAAATTGGATGAGGACTGATTTGAAAAGGCCTGGCCACCAACATGACTGTGGTTCCTTCCCTAAGCCTTTCAGCTGGTCTTATTTGTATTAAGCATGTAGGTGAAAAGCTTATTCTACTGGACATGAACCACTTTCAACCATATATTTGCACAGAAGCCACATGAACAGATTTGGCTTTTACTCAGAAGCTTAAAGTATTCTGCATTAGGGATATCTTCTGCAAGCCCTTTGGGTACCTCTTGAAACTGCTGGCTTACTTCTTGGGTGCTGGGTTGAAACTGACATGCATCATTGTTGAGGAAAATTGGCAACAAAATCACAAAGAATAAATTAACAACAACAAGAAAAGATGAGCTGGAGAAAAACAATCAGATGAGTTGAGAGGACAAAAGAGGGTTCAGGAAAAATAAAATGCTAAAAAACTTCAGTGATGAGCAACAAACACAAAGAAAAATATTAGTCAGAAAATAATTTAAAAGTTACCCAAGGACTTTTAGGAGAGAAAGTATTTTCAAACTTATAAAAGTGGAAGCCTGATGGCAAAAGTCACCTGCAAAGTGGTGCAAAGAATGTCCTCTTCTGACAATAGATAAAACTGAAAACAAGTAGCTGCTGCTCTGATGGTACGTAGGAAGCCACTGTACATGTCTGAAAACATTTTTATTAGAAAGCTCTGCCAATGTTCTTTATTTAAATAAGTCATATTATCCCATGTGTGTAGCTCCATTGCACTGCACATCATTAGAGAAATATTTTCTCTATCATTCCTAGATTGGCCAGTAAGCTCTAAAGAGCTACACATGTAGAGAGTCATTTTCAAAGCCATTCATGCATATAAAACTCAATTCCATCTGCGTAAATGGCTGTACTAAAATAGCCCAGGGTTGAGTGCGTGAAAAAGTATACGCATAACCCATATGCATACTTTTCATGAGAACTGAGCACAAGCATTCCAGGGAATTTAAAAAGTGTGTGCTAATATTATACCCTCCAAAAAGGAGGATCAGAAATTGCAGTGACAGAGGATGAGATGGTCTCCAAGTTGTGTGGTGTGAAAGAAGCTCAGATGCTGGCAATGGCCTACCCATGGTTCTGAGTATGATTACACCTAAAACTGTTACTGTGGATTCCATTTGGTCTGGGGTAGCCTCTTTGTCAGGCTATTTCTTCTTTTGCTTCCCTAACTACACAATTTGGTCTACAGATTCTGATCCAGGAGTCCAAAATTGTTGGCCAAGTCCAGAAACTAGAGGGAATTTCTAGTCAGGTTAATTAGCTGTCTGCTATTCAGACATTCATAGCTCAAGATAAAACAGTTAACTAATTGGAAAACTTGGAAAATTTTTCAAGATTCTTCAATGTGAGGCTGATTAATTTTCTTAAAACGACTACTATGCCCCCTTTGAACCTAATTAAAAAATATTTGATGAACATTCTGAAAGTTCCTAAAATAATTTATTTTTTACCAGGAGGCAGAATACTGGAGGTTCAGAAAGAGGATGTGTCCATGGATAGTTTGGTCTTGACTTCTTTGCTGGAACAATCTCTTGAGGATGAATGCAGAAGGACAACCTAACTGGTGCCCTTTGTATTCGCCCAAGACAAGAACTCTACAATGTATCTGCATTTTTACAATTGAGAGACTTTGTTTCTGAAGGGGAAGGTATGGATGTTTCTTGATTAATCTAAGAAAACTCAAGAGTACAGAAAAAAAGTTTTGAGATGCAACAATAAGTGTTATCTTTAAAAATGTACTTTGTTGTTCACTATCCTTGCAAGTGCCTTGTTAAATTATCAGAGTTCATCTTATGTCTATATGAACCCTCTCAATTGAGTTTCTTTCTTGATGCAAAATGAATGGCAGTCTGAATGGTTCTAGACATGGTTGAAGGTTGATAGGAATCTCTTTATTAATGCACAATTTATATTAATGGTAGATTTGGATCATTGTTAATTTTCTTTTTACTTATTTTCCTGTTTGTGGTTTTATTCCCCCCTCCCTTCTTTTGGTAGACTAGTGGCTGTTCTTGTTAAAATTATTTTGTGCCTTTTGCTGTTTTTTTTTATTTCAAGTATATTTCAGTGTAAGAGCTCCTTTTTCTTTCTCAAGTTTATCTTGAGGTAATTTTTTGAAATAATTGAAAAATAAAGTTAAAATAAAATTCTAATTTTGGTGTCAATTCAGTAACAGCAATGTAAACTCCCTTCGCTACCAGGCACTCTGAAATGCAAAGTAAAACCCTGCCAAAATTTAACTCAGAACCTATATAATCAAATCTGCCAACAATAACTCCCAGGTCTCAAACAGCAATATCATTATCTATGAAAAGGCAACAGGCCCTAGTATGCAATATACCTCCTACTGGAAAAACAATAAACAGGATTGCCACAATGCCATATATAGAAGCTAGACTAGCAGAATATATCACCTATGTTACACAAAATAGATAAATCTTCAACACACCAAAAATAAGTGACCATAAATTAGAAATAGAAACATCTAAACATGAACTGAAATAGAAACCCCAAGAAGCTAATCTCTATATGCAGTGTAACACTGGAGAAATAGAAGCAGAAATGCATTTCCTCCTTACTGTGCAAAATACAAAGCTATCATAGATGCACATTCCCAAAGCAGACAAACAAAATGTTTAGATGCACATTCCCAAAGCAGACAAACAAAATGTTTGTCTGCTTTGGGAATGTCCTGACATTTTATTTTTCTAATCACATTGGTACTCATCTCTTTTCTGCTTTGCTCTTGTTGGTCCAACTCCTTATTTCCTGTCCATTTTCTGTTTTTTCCTCCCTTCTCCTGCCCTCTAACATCTTTCTCTAACATTGATCTCTCTTTTTTCCTCCATTTCTCTCTAACTCTGCCTTTTTATCCATTCATAGCTAGATTTCAAGCCTTCGTTCTGCTCTTCTTGCAGTTTTCCCTTTCCCAACCTTATATTTCCCTACCTCTCTTCTCTATTACACCCTCAGCCCTCCCACTCCCAACTCCAGCTATTTGACTCCCTTTCTTGAACCTCCCTCGCCCTCAAATTATCCTTCTCCTCCTCTTTATAACCTCCCACCCTCCTGTCCCTCATCTTCTACCCCCCAGGTACCTCTTCCTCACCTTCCAGCCCACCCCTTTTCTAAATCACATCTTACATTCTCCTCCTGCAGCCTGAACAGCAGGTGGCAGTGCCAGGAGATCAGTGCTGGGCACCCTACTACTTCTAACCATCTCTTTCTCCTGGCTCCTTTCACTCACCATGATTCAAACATGGTGAACTGTACTGATGTATGATATGTTTTATTGATTTTGTTTTATTTAATTTTATGTATGTTACATTTGTATTCCGCCTGGACATATGTTTTGAAGATGTGGATTTAAACCAGACAAATAAAATGAACAACATGAACCACATGGGAGGGAGAGGAAGTCAGGAGTGTCATGGTGCCCAGTGCTGCTCATATACTTCTGGCCACTTGCCGATCGAGACACAGGGAATGGAGGATGATGGAAAATGTGATTTGGAAAGAGGAGGCTTGGAAAATGAGGGTACTGGCTCTGCAAGAAGGGCACAACAGCTTTTCTTCAGCTTGTGGGTCACATCAGGAGGCAGGACTGCAGCAGCTCCTCAGCCCTATAAGCCATCCCTAAAAGCTAGCTTTGCCCTTTACATACTGTCCCACTTGAGACTTGGAGAGGAAGGCTTCCCCTCAAGATATCATGGGGTTCCCCATGACTGAAGAGTGAGGGAGAACCCCCTTGAAATTTTCATAAATGATGGGATGTGCAGCATGGCCACTTAGCTCCCTGATTTCAGTGAGGAGCAGCTTTAGCCCTGAGATGGCTGTGTCAGAGCTGGAAGGCAGCACTGGTATTTTTTTTTCTTTTTTATTGCCCGTGTGGCAATATTGGAAAGGAAGCAGCAGTAGCATTGGTGCATAGCACTGAAGTTTCTGCTTTAAAGTTTCTGGGCCCACATTAAACAGAGCTTTAAAAAATCAATATTTATTTATTTTATTTATTTATTTATTTATTTAATTTTATATACCGGCAACCGTTTGCACATCGTGCCGGTTTACAAGTAACTTACAACAAAAGATATATAGGCGTAGCCTTTACAGAGAACGGTGTATAACAAACGCAGTAACAGAATAAATAACTAAATAACTAAGGGAGGGATGGAGGGGGGTAGTCGAGACAAATGGGGGGGGCAGGGGGAGGGTGCAAACAGACACATGGGGATAAGATATGAATTGGGATTCGAGGGAGAAATATGTACACTTGTTATATACAAAAATTGTATGAATCATTAGAGGGGGAGGGTATTGGGTGTAGGACCTGAACGGGGGATGTGGGAGAGAGATGAGGGTTGGGCTAGCATGTTAGTTGGTGGAGCTGATGAGGAAAGGGGGTATGCTTGGAGGAAAAGCCAGGTTTTGAGTTTGTTTTTGAAAGTAGGTGTGGAGGTTTCGGTACGTAGGTCAAGAGGCATAGAGTTCCAGAGGGAAGGGCCTGCAAGGGAAAGGGCTCTATTGGTGGTGGAGATGAGTCTAGTGGATTTTATGAAGGGGGGGATAAGGGTTCCACGGAGGGAAGCATGGGTGGGTCTTGTGGAGGTACGAGGGAGGAAGGGTGGGTTTAGCCAGTTGTAGTGTTCGTTAGTAATACTTTTGTGGATGAGGGTGAGGGTCTTGTAAATAATTCGTGAGTGAATGGGAAGCCAGTGGAGATCAATGAGAGTGGGAGTGATGTGGTCTTTCTTATTGACATTGGTGAGGATACGAGCAGTAGCGTTTTGGAGGAGTTGTAGAGGTTTGATGTGGGTAGAAGGGAGTCCAAGTAGGAGAGCGTTACAGTAGTCAATTTTCGAAAAAATTATGGATTGGAGTACTGTACGGAAATCGGAAAAGTAGAGAAGGGGTTTTAGTTTTTTGAGGGTTTGTAGTTTGAAATAGCAGCTGCTAAGGATAGATTTGATATATGGTTTGAAGGTTAGTTGGTTATCAAGTATAACACCCAGGTTTCTTGTGTTAGAGAGAAGGTTGGGGGAATGGAGGGTGGAGAGGGTGGGTGTGGCTGCATGTCTAGAGGAGACGAGGAGGAGCTCAGTTTTTTGCGGATTGAGGGCTAGGTGCATGTCAGTGAGGAGCTGGTTTATTGAGGCGAGAATGGTGTTCCAGTTTTGGATAGCAGTGAGCACAGAGTTTTTGAAAGGGATGAGGATTTGCACATCATCCGCATAGATGAAATGTGTGATACCAAGGTTGGAGAGGAGGTTTGTAAGGGGGAGCATGTAAATGTTAAATAAGGTGGAAGAGAGGGAGGATCCTTGGGGAATGCCACAGTCGAGATTAACAGGAGGGGATGTAAAATTGTCTGTGAGGACTGTGTAGGTACGGTTTTGGAGGAAGGACTTTATCCAAGAAAGAGCAGTACCTGAAATTCCTATACTGATGGGGGTATTGATGAGGATGTTGTGATTTACGGTGTCAAAAGCGGCGGAAATATCTAGCATGGCAATGAGGTAGGAGTTACCGGCATCCATTCCTTTGATGATTGTATCTGTAAGGGAGAGGAGTAGGGATTCCGTACTAAGGTGTATATATAATATGTAATATAAGAATAGTTTATATTTACTCTACACAAACTTGTAAGGCATTTTAAAGCCACATTCTAGATCTGTTGACCTAGTGAATGAACATAGAATTTGAATAGCAAAGAGGCGAGACTAGACCCTGAGGGACCCCATATTTATGTTTCCACGCATCAGAGATATCCTCATCAATCTTTACTTACTGTGCTCTATGATATAAAAGGGACTCAAACCATTTCCTTATTATACCATCAAATCCGTGGATCTCTAACCAATCTATCAGGGTACCATGGTCCTCAATGTCGAAGGTAACAGATATATCGTCTCTCTGTGTTTCCAATGTGATCATTTGTAAGACCAACTACTGCAGTCTTCATACTATGGCCAGGCCGAAACCTGACCTGATTTGAATCCAAGACATTCTGATTAAGAACATAAGAACATAAGAACATAAGAAAATGCCATACTGGGTCAGACCAAGGGTCCATCAAGCCCAGCATCCTGTTTCCAACAGTGGCCAATCCAGGCCATAAGAACCTGGCAAGTACCCAAAAACTAAGTCTATTCCATGTAACCATTGCTAATGGCAGTGGCTATTCTCTAAGTGAACCTAATAGCAGGTAATGGACTTCTCCTCCAAGAACTTATCCAATCCTTTTTTAAACACAGCTATACTACCTGCACGAACCACATTCTCTGGCAACAAATTCCAGAGTTTAATTGTGCGTTGAGTAAAAAAGAACTTTCTCCGATTAGTTTTAAATGTGCCCCATGCTAACTTCATGGAGTGTCCCCTAGTCCTTCTACTATCTGAAAGAGTAAATAACCGATTCACATCTACCCGTTCTAGACCTCTCATGATTTTAAACACCTCTATCATATCCCCCAGGATACTGACCTACTTACATGGCAAATGAATGTTTAATCAATTTACCCATGAAGGGCAATGTAAAAATCAATCTATAATTAAGAAATCACTGATAAGTCAAATATTTTTTTAATACTGGAAAAATGATGGTTTATTTTACTTTTACCAGGAAAACACTGACATCAAGGAAGATGTGAAGATGTGAACTGACTACCAAGTAGCAGCTTCGCTGATGTCTTTAAGAGAAGTTACCCTCAGATAAGCCAATGAAGTTGCCACAGCTCACATCTGATCAGCTGTGACTGTGATCCAGCAATGTGCTATATAATTAGTAAGCTAAATAGAAAGGGTTTGTTTGGCTATTGCCCTTTTCAACCTGTTGGGATCAAAGGATATGAACAGCTGAAAAACTTGATGGTGAGGTCGAGTCCTTTGTAAATATGCTAAAGCTCTTTTACAGTCCAAGGAGTGACAAGCCCATTCACCTTTGTGTGCATGCAGTTTTGGAAAGAATGTACATAGCACAATTGTTTGATTAATTTTGAATGCATTCACCACTTTCAGAAAAAACAGGGCGGGTATGGAGAACTCCATGGGAAAAAACTGAAGGTATGGCGCATAAGAGACATGGCTTGTAATTTGCTTACTTTGTGTGCCAAAGTGATGGCAACAAGTAACATCTTCTAAGTGAGAAACTTCAAGTCTGCTGACCTGAGTGATTTGAATGGGGAGCCAGGACCACATTAAGGTCCCAAAGTACAGTTGATTTACTGACTAAAGGCTTAGGGGTAGATTTTAAAAGGTTGTGCATGGGTGTACATGTGCTTGCGCTGCCCAGCGCGTGCACATGTACACCTGATTTTATAACTTGCGCGCGTATTATAAAACCTGGGGTCGGTGCACGCAAGGGGGTGCAATTGTGCACCTTGCGTGCGCTGAGCCACGCAGCCTTCCTCCGTTCCTTCCCAGGCCGCTCAGAAATCAGAGTGGCCTGTGAGGAAATTTCCCTTCCCCCTAACCTGACCTTCCCACCCCTTCCCCTAACCTTCCCCCCCCAGCCCTACTCTAACCTCCCCAAAAAATTTTTGTTTTACCTTTTGCGCCTGCCTCTGGGCAGGCCAAGTTGCGTGCGCCGGCCGATTGCTGGCAAGCGATCTGTGACACGCTGCAAATGGATGCTGTGCCAGGGGCTGCTGACCCTGCCCCCGGACCGCCCCAGACCATCCACATCCCGCCCCCTCCCTGCCCCTTTTTGCAAGCCCCGGGACTTACGCGCATCCCGGGGCTTTTATGCGCGCTGCCGGGCCTTTTTAAAATAGGCCCGGTGCGCATAACCTTTTTAAAATCCGGCCCTTGGTATTTTACAGTTCCTTCATAAACTTCAACATCAAAGAGTGAAGAGAGATGTTCTGTCACTCGGTGATAAGCTGCCATAGTACTGAGATGACTTAACAAAAGAAGTGCTGAGACTTAATAATGGCAGGAAGTAGAGGTATTGGAGAAGGTCTCTCTGATCTCAAGTGAAGGAGTCCAGATGTTTGATCTTACACTAAATAGAGAACCTCTTCCACTTGAAACAGTAAGACTTTCTGGTGGAAGGTTTCCTTGATGAGATCTAGAGGTTCTCCACATCCCTGGGAAAGAGCAAGGAAGATACTACTGTGTACTCAACATCCACGCTGTGAGGGCCAAGGATGGGGAGGATTCAGGTAGCACAGTTTCCTGTTTTCCTAGGCAATGAGAGTTAGAGAGGCTCCCAACAGGATTAGAGACTGAACTGACAAGCAGAAGAGGTAAGGATAGCACAACTGAAGAGGCCAAGTGGGGGCTGTGTGAGTATAACCCTTGCCTTGTCCTGAAGAATCTTCTGGACAGTTCTGGCAATGAGTGGAATTGGACAACACATCAATGTAGCGCGAAATCTTTTGGAGCTGACCTGCAGCTGCTCATTCTCATGGAACAGAATCAACTGAATTGTCAGTTGTTCTTTGATAAACAGTTCAATCACTGGAGGTCCCCAGTGGAGAAACAGGTTGTTTATGACCTCTTGACCTAAGGATCACGTTTGAGGCTGAAGGACTCCGCTGAACTAACACCAATCATATTTTGGACAGCTAGACAATAAGACTCCTAGAGATAAGAATTGTAATATGCCTATGACCAAATCCTTAGGGCTTCTTTCTTATTTTTATAAAACATAACTACATCGTTGTTTGCTGTATCAAGATTCTCTTGTCTGAGAAAAGATGAGAGAAAACTCTTAAGACATTCCAGATGGCCTGCAGCTCCAGAAGTTTGATCTGTAGATGACCTTCCAATTTGGATCACACTGCCTTGGTCCACAAAGTGCCAGTTTGCACTCCTCAGTCTCTGGTGGAAACATGGTTGGACAGCATCACTTGATGTGCAGGGATTCTCAATGGAAGACCTAGGGCAAGACTTCTGGGTTCATCCACCACTACAGAGATGCTCACATCTCGGGCGACAAGAATAACTAGTAAGACAGTGGTTAGAAAAATTGATCTCACTGATCCTTGAGGGCCCACTGAATGATACTAGCATGAAGATGAGCTATAGGAACCATGCAAATCACTGTTGCATGTGAGACAGGAGGACAAGGACTGCCCTTGCTCAAGTTTGATTCTACTGGAGAAGGGACCTTGTGAGGCCCACTAAAGACTTGGCCTTTTTGACTGACAGGAAGGTTTTTCTCCTGAAGTGAGTTGATTCAGTCTCTAATAAATGGATCTTCTGGGATGGGATAAATCCCATGGACTGAAGCCACTGAATCGGCATGTGGAGGACTCCAGGATGCTTAAATGAGAGGGGCCCATCACTAACCAAGTGTCCAAGTATGGAAACACACAGACTTCCTGTTTCCCAAGGAGCACTGTTACAACCACCAGGCACTTTGTGAACACTTTTGGGGCAGCCAAGAGTCTGCACAGGAGTACCCTGTACTAATGGTGTACATCCCTCACCACAAACCTGAGGAAATTTCGATGAGTAGGATAATAGGGATGTGAACATATATATCCTTCAAGTCCAGAACACATAGCTAGTCCTTTGTCTGAATGAATGACAGAATCATCTGAATCACTTGCAGGGACATCTCTTTCTCTCTTAGCTTCCTTCTTTCTCTTGGACTCTGCCTTCTTATTCTAAGCTAATCCTGGTCCAGACTCTCTTGCTGGATTGGTTCTTAAGGAAGACGGGCCAGATAGCTGTGGCCAGTCTAAGTTATTCTGAGGGAATTTCTTATCCATTACCTCACAGAGAGAAAAATCAGTGGGAAAAAAATGACTAATTTTTTCTCCATAGATTTAATCCCATTTTTGTTTGTTATAATAAAACACTAATAAATTCCCAAGAAAAATAAAATAAACACTGAAAACAAAAGTACATATTATATGCAATATTGCTTTTGTAAGGTGCAATATTTAAACCAAAATTTAGAACATTTTCCTCATTTTAACTCTAAGTGTTCAAGTTTGTTTAACAATATAAACCATAAGACTCCAACATAAGGTCATCACTGGCTCAGGTTGTCTTGTTTATGCACACCAAAATCAATTGCTGTAGGATGTCTAAAGTAAACGTGCTCCAATTCCCTGATTCCACATACAGTTATAAAACACTAAAAAGCAGTAACAAATTTTTTTTTAAAATGAACATCAATTTCAGTTATGAGACATTTCCACTTAATTTTTATGTAGATACAAAGGGAGGTGGTTACCACTGAGAGCCTGATTTTTTTTTCCTGCTTTGAGTTATACAGGATTTTGCAGCTCTAAGTAGAGTTGGATACCTTCCACATAAGTCCCTGTGCAAACCCTGAAATCTGACCTCACATCATAGATTGTTATAGTAGTGCCATTATTTTAGCCAAATAAGTCACAGTGGTTGATATAAAACATAAGGGCTTCAACACCTGCTAGCCCTGGTGCAACATAACTAGTTGTAAGATAGCATTTACAGTGCATCCATGTTGATTTCTTATTGCATCACAGAAAATAGTTTTTAATTTTTCAATATCATATTAAAAAAATTAACTTTCTTAAAAATAATTTCATTCTTAGCCTTATATATTCCATGTAGATTATATTACTCCTCTTTCCTTCTTTCTTTTGATAGCTATCATTTAATAGGCTGAGATAGAAAGATAGCTGTATTCATGTGTGCTTTGCTGATTATAACAAATCTGAGAAAGGTGTGCCTATATTTAGGAACCTAAAATCTAAATTATTTAAATTTAGGCATTTTAAAATGGGATCAGTAGATGGAGTTAGGTCAGGGAACAATTTTAAGCACCTGGTGCAGATATTCACTGCTTCGTGCTTAATCTAGGTAGCCAAAACTAGGCTAGGTAGAACATAAGAATACAGGAAATTGCCATACTGGGTCATATCAAAGGTCCATCAAGCTCAGAATCCTGTTTCCAACACTTGCCTATCCAGGCTACAAGTACCTGGCAAATGCCCAACATTAAGTAGATCCCATGCTACTGATGCTAGTAATAGCAGTGGCTAGTTCCTAAGTCAACTTGAATAATTGAAGTTAATGGACTTCTCTTCTTTTTTAAATCCAGCTACTCTAACTACATCCTCTGGCAAAAAATTCCAGAGCTTAATTGTGTGTTTAGTAGAAGAGAATTTTCTCCGATTAGTTTTAAATGTGCTGCTTGCTAACTTCATGGAGTACTCCCCCCCCCCCCCCATCTAAAAGAGTAAATAACCGATTCACATCTACCCATTCTAGACTTCTCATGATTTTAAAGAACTCTATCATATCCCCCCTCAGCCGTCTCTTCTCCAAGCTGAACAGTCCTAACTTCTTTAGCCTTTTCTCATAGGGGAGCTGTTCCATCCCCTTTATCATTTTGGTCGCCCTTCTCTGTACCTTCTCCAGTGCAACTATATCTTTTTTGAGATGAAGAGACCAGAATTGTACACAGTACTCAAGGTGTGGTCTCACCATGGAGCGATACAGAGGCATGATGATATTTTCTATTTTATTCACCATTCCCTTCCTAATAATTCTTAACATTGTTTGCTTTTTTGACTGTCACAGCACACTGAGCCGATGATTTCAATATATTATCCACTTTGATGCCTAGATTTGTTTCCTGGGTGATAGCTCCTAATATGGAACCTAACATCATGTAACTACAGCATGGATTATTTTTCCCTATATGCATCACCTTGCAGTTGTCCACATTAAATTTCATCTGCCATTTGCATGCCCAATCTTTCGAGGTCCTCCATTAAGTTATCACAATTCGCTTGGGATTTAACTACTCTGAATAATTTGTATCATTTGCAAATTTGATTACCTCACTTGTCGTATTCCTTTCCAGATCATTTATAAATATATTGAAAAGCACAGGTCCAAGTACAGATTCCTGAGGCACTCCACTGTTTACTCTTTTCCACTGAGAAAATTGACTATTTAATCCTAATCTCTGTTTTCTGTCTTTTAAACAATTTGTAATCCGTGAAAGAACATCACCTCCTATCCCATGACTTTTTAGTTTTCTTAGAAGCCTCTAATGAGGGACTTTGTCAAACTCCTTCTGAAAATCCAAATACACCACATCTTCCGGTTCACCTTTATCCACATGAATTAACCCCTGCAAAAAATGAAGATTTGTGAAACAAGTCTTCCCTTGGATAAATCCATGCTGTCTGTGTTTCATTAAACCATGTCTTTCTATATGCTCTTTGAGTTTGATCTTTAGAATAGTTTCCACTATTTTCCTGAAGTCAGGCTCACTTGTCTATAGTTTCCTGGATTGCACCTGGAACCCTTTTTTAACTATTGGGGTTACACTGGCCACCCTCCAGTCTTCAGGTGCAAAGGATGATTTTAATGATAGGTTACAAATTTTAACTAATAGATCTTAAATTTCAGCTTTGAGTTCCTTCAGAACCCTGGGGTGCATACCATCTAGTCCAGGTGATTTGCTACTGTTTAGGTTGTCAATCTGGCCTACTACATCTTTCAGGTTCAGTGATTTGGTTCAGTTCATCTGACTCAACACCCTTGAAAACCATCTCCGGAACTGGTTTCTCCCCAGCATCCTCATTAGTAAACAGAGAAGCAAAGAATTCTTTCTGCAATGGCCTTATCTTCCCTAAGAGCCCCTTTAACCCCTCGGCCATCTAATGGTCCAACTGACTCCCTTTCACAGGTTTCTTGCTTCGGATATATTTTAAAAAGTTTTTATGAGTTTTTGCCTCTACAGCCAACTTCATTTCAAATTCTCTCTTAGCCTGCCTTATCAATGTTTTACACTTAACCTGACAATGCTTAAACTCTTTCCTAATTGAGTTAACTGTGTGATAGATCAGTCTTCCAATTTTTGAAAGATGCATTTTTGGCTAAAATAGCCTCTTTCACCTCACCTTTTATTCATGCCGGTAATTGTTTTGCCCTCCTTCCACCTTTCTTAATGCGTGAAATACATCTGGACTGTGCTTCTAAGATTGTATTTTTAAACAATGTGCATGTCTGTTGTACACTTTTAAATGTTGCAGCTGCACTTTCAGTTTTTTTCTATTTTCCTCAATTTATCAAAGTTTCCCTTTTGGAAATGTAGTGTTAGAGCTGTAGATTTACATATTATCCCCCTTCCAGTCATTAGTTCAAATTTGATCATCTTAGGATCACTATTGCCAAGTCGCCCCACCACCATTACCTCTCTCACCAAATCCTGCGTTCCACTAAGAATTAAATCTAAAATAGCTCCCTCTCTCGTTGGCTCCTGAACCAATTGCTCAATGAATGAGAAATTACTACTTATCTGATAATTTCCTTTTCTTTTGGACAGTCAGATAAATCCAGAGCAAGTGGGTTATGCATTCCTACTAGCAGAAGGAGATGGAGTAAACTGATGTCTTGGTATATACACCCCTGCATTTACATTAGCCTGCCAGTATTCTCTTCAAATACATCTGTGGACAGATTAGCAAAAAATTTGATGAGAAACAGATAACCATTGCAATACTCAGCCAACAGGAAACACTGAGCTCAAACAAGAATGCAACAACACTAGTCTAAGGACTGGAGCAACATTGACCAGTAAGCCCTGTAACACTTAGGCACACAGGAGGATCATTATGCAATCATATGGCAGCCAAGGGAGGGAAGCTAGATTCATTTGACTGTCCTAAAGAAAAGAAAATTATCAGGTAAGTAGTAATTTCTCATTTCTTAGTGTCCAGTCAGATGAATCCAGAACAAGTGGAAGGTACCCAAGTTACTCCTGAATAGGGTAGGCGGCTGCCTGTGGTCCAGTCAACTGCATGTGCGTGAGATCAGGTAAAGATGGACCTCTGCCCATTCCATAAGATGATCTATTTCCTGCGACACTTGTCTCTTGGTACTTCCCTGCCAATTGATTTACGCCACAGTTGTTGCATTGTCCGACACTATGTGGACCAAGCACCCCTGTACCCTGTCGCTGAACTGTAAACATACCAACTGGACTGCTCTGGCCTACATGTGATTCATGTTCCAGAGAGACTCTCTGCACTCCAGCGCCCTTGTGTTGGCAGCTCCTGACAGTGAGCTCCCCAACGAAGGAGACTC
Source organism: Rhinatrema bivittatum (assembly GCF_901001135.1). Taxonomy (NCBI): domain Eukaryota; kingdom Metazoa; phylum Chordata; class Amphibia; order Gymnophiona; family Rhinatrematidae; genus Rhinatrema; species Rhinatrema bivittatum. The sequence continues at coordinate 147,082,580 of NC_042619.1, forward strand.
GCATCTGTTGTCAGGACTAGTCAGTCCAGAGGAGATAGCGAAATTCCCTTCTGTAGATGATCCACCTGCAGCCACCACTGCAGTTGGGAGAAGACCTTCATCAGCAGGTGAAGCCGAATCAAATAGTCCTAAGACTGCGGGTTCCACCAAGACAGCAGGGAGCGCTGAAGAAGGCGCATATGTGCCCTCACCCATGTCACCACTTCCAGGGTTGCCACGATTAAGCCAAGGACCTGCAGGTAAAACCATATAGTTGGGAGCAGAGTGTACAACAACAGACTGAGTTGAGCTAGCAACTTCTGAATTCGAGCTTCTAGCAGGAACACCATGGCCTGCTTCCTGTCAAACTAAATCCTCGGGTATTCCAGTGACGAATGGGCTGAAGACTGCTCTTGGCTTGGTTCACCACCCGGCCGAGCTCTTGCAACAGTGAAATGTCCTTGCGAATCACCAGGCAGCTCTCTTCCAGTGACTTGGCGCAAATCAGCCAGTCATCTAAATACAGGTGTTCTAGGAGTCCATTCTTTCTCAACTCTGCCGCAACTACCAACATTACCATGGAACAGGTTCTGGGAGTAGTGGTCAGACCACGGGCAGCGCCCTAAACTGAAAGTGGCAACCCAGAACTGCGAACCACAGGAAGCGTTGATGTTCTAGTTGAATGGGAATGTGGAGATATGTCTCTAACAGATCCAGAGAGGTAAGAAATTTCCCCGACTGCACGGCCATTATCACCGAACGCAATGTCTTCATGAAAAAATGTTTCACTTGCAAATGACAGATGATGCCTTTGAGGTCCAGGATGGGACGAAAGGAGCCATCCTTCTTTGGCACAATGAAATAATGGAAAATCGCCCCGTATTTTCTTGAGACATGGGCACTGGATCACAGCACTCATATTGAGGAGCCTTGCCAATGCAGTTTCCACTGCCTTTTTTTTTTTTTTTTTAATTTGTGGTGAGTGGCAGGGATACGTCCTGAGGAACACTGTGAAACCCCCAGCGCATATTCCTCTTGTATCACCTCCAGGACCCACTGATCCGATGTGATTTTGACTCACCTCTGATAAAAGAGAGAGAGGCGTCCCCCTATCTACTATTCCCGGGGGTGGGTTGGAAAACCTTCATTGGTAGGCTCAGGAAGTTCCACTACCCGAGCCTCCACCTCTTCAGGGTTGTCGTGGGATGAAAGGACTGAAATCCACCGAAGGGTCGCGTCCTCTGAAGGTCGCTTCTCTACAGGGTCGAAAACGCTTGGATTCTCTAGTATGACCTCTCATGTAAAGGGAGTGTTGCACCTGCTTCTTATCCTCCATCAAGCAAGGAACCAGAGATTTACCCCACTTACTGGCCAGTTTCTCCAACTCGCAACCAAAATCTGTTGAGGCAATTTGGTGAGGTTAGTCTTGGAGGTCGCATCAGCCAACCGATTTGTCAAACATAACTGATGCCAGGCAGCTACTAACAAAGCCACCCCCTGGCTTAAGTGGACCAAATCACAGCCTGCCTCCACCAAGAAGGCAGCAGCTGGTTTCACAACTGCCCTGGAGTTTACCCCAGAGTCATCAACCTCCTGGAAGAGAAGCAAACAAGAGCAAGCCACCAAGGAACAACAAAAAGCAATCTGCAAAGTAACTGTCACTGCTTCAAATGCTTGCTTAAGGATAGTCTCAATCTGTTTAGCATGAGCATCCTTCAAGGCTGCTTCTCCTTCCACGGGAATAGTGATCTGCTTGGAAACTGCACACACAAGTGCATTTCCACCTTGGGAAAAAACAGAAGGGCTCTTTTAGCACTAGATCCAGAGAGAGTACAGACCTTCCAAAATCTGATCCCCTTTGAAAATAGCTTCTGGGGCGCCCCAGAGGCTATTAATCCTTGAATGGCGTCCATCACGGGGAAAAAACAAAAGGCTTTACTCAAGGAAAACAAAATGGGATTTCTCTTTGGCTCAGACACTGAATCTGCCTCAGGAACTCCAAGCAATTTTCAAGGTCTGGGAAATCAGAGCTGGCAGTTCATCTCTATGAAAGAACCGCAACATAGTCCCATATGGTTCTAATCCAGGGGAATTTCACCATCCTCAAGAGAGACAGGATTCTCGTCATCATCCATGTTATCCGGATCTCCTTCCAGAGGACCCACCGCCACTCTAGTACTCCAGCAGCCAACAAAAAATCCAGGCAAGGTTTTCCCCCTGCGCCTCTGCTCTAGGAGCATGGGACAGGGCCGAGGACTGCACCTGAAGAAAGGACTGCTACCCCTGGAAAAATTCTACCCATGAAAAAGTAGAAGCATCCAGACTAGGAGGGACCCGAGGTGTATTCAGGAGCTACCTTACCTTCCCTTGCTGAGGAACTAGTTAGGGGAATACCAAAATCAGGCACCCCACCTGAATCACCTTTACCCAGACTCACATCTGGCGGGGATGAACCAGGCTTAGGGAAATCATAGGAAGATAACTCACCCTGAGCCTCTAAACAGCACGGCACAAATCAGCAGGCACTCTTTGCTGAAATGCCCATATATAACAAGCAATGGAAAGAAAAGGATGCTTAGGCACGGGCGTCATGATGGCCGATAACACGCTGAGTGGCGGCTGGAGGTGTGCGTCTGTTTTTTTTTTTTTTAGATAGACACTCAACTAGGCTCCTAGAAATTATTTGTTCAACACTTAGGTGCACTCATCTAGGCGCTTACCTTGGCAGCCAAAAATTAAGCGCACAAAAAAACTTAAGCGCACAGTACACTATGTGTGCAGCGAAAAGCTTCGGAGCAGGGCCTAGCCTAAGGAGGCTGCTCAACTCGCCAGGCTGCCCACATCCTTCGACCTCCCATGGAGCAGAACAAATGTTGGACTGGCTTGCCGAGCATGGAGACCGGGAGAGGAAACCCTGTACAACAAAAAACTTACTGCTAAGTCTCTGTATCAAACTCTTGTTTTTTTTTAAGTTACCGGAGCTCAGCCGTACCTGGCTGAGCACTGAGATCATCTCTGGCTATGGGGGGAGAGGGCATGTGCTGTCACCGCTGCGCTCGGCTTCCTGTATCCACTGCCTTTAAGCTGGCTCAAGCAGTTAAGTCCATGCTGGCAAAATAAGCTACCGGACCAAGGCACAATTCCGAGGTACCACGGAAATCACCTCAGGAATTCTCAACACAGGAGAGCGGAGAGAATTTTTATCCTTAATTCTCCTTTATTTTAAAATGAAGTAATCCCCAGTGGGGAGATGCATGTCCACCATCTGCTGGAGACAGAGTATACTGGCAGGCTGATTTAACTGCAGCAATGTATATACTGTGACATCATCTCCATCTGCTGGTATGAATGCATAACCCACTTGTTCTGGATTCATGTGACTGGATGCTAAGAAAGCAGACATTTATTCCATCCAGGAACTTTGGCCCGGATTTTAAAAGGATTTATGCACGCCAGGCCTATTTTAGAAAGGCCCAGCCACATGCGTATGTCCCGGGGCTTCAAAAAAGAGGCGGGAGGGGGCGGGGTCAGAGGCTCCCAGCACAGCAGCCATTTGCCGTTGTGCCGGCAGGCGCAGTAGGTAAATCAAAGGTCGGGGGGGGGGGGGGGGGGGGGGGGGGGGTAGGAAGGTTGAATTAGAGGGTTGGGAAGGTCCCTCTCAGGCCGCTCCAAAATTGGAACAGCCTGGGAAGGAATGGGGGAAGGTCGTGGGCATCGGCCCGCGCACAATTGTGCACCTCCTAGTGCATACCGACCCCCGATTTTATAACATGCACACACCTGCACGCGCATGTTATAAAATCGCGCATCCATGTGTGCGTGCCGGATAGCGTGTGCACATGAACGCGCGTGTGTAGATATTAAAATCTACCCTTTTAGTCTCTAGCATGCCCTGATGTAACATTTACCCAGCCAATATTGGGGTAATTTAAATCTAACCTCAAAAAAGGGGGAAACCAAAAATTCACTACATTCAATAGTGGTAAAGCCTAACTGAAGGTGTCAGCAAGCCAGACGTTCTGTCTACAAAGAAACCAACCTGTCTTTTCTATCATTCACCTTCATTGATCTAATTTTTTGAGAAACAAAAACCTTTTATTATTCTTTTCTAATGTCCATTACATTTTTGGGTAATTGAAATCTCCCATTATTACTGCACTGCCTAATTGGTTAGTTTCCCTGATTTCTCTTAGCATTTCATCATCTGTCTAATCATTTTGGCCAGGTGGACAGTAGTATACTCTTATCACTATACTCTTACCCAACACACATGGGATTTTTACCCATATAGATTCCACTGAGCATTTACTGTCTTGTATGATCTTTATCCTGTTGAACTCTATACCCTCCTAGGCATAAAGTGTCACATCCCCACCAAGTTGATCCTCTCTATCATTGCAATGTAATTTGTACCCTGATATAGCACTGTCCATTGGTTATCCTCCTTCCACCAGGTCTCTGAGATGCCAATTATATCTCTCTCATCATTCACTGCTATACATTAATTCTCCCATCTTACTTCTTAGACTTCTGGCATTGGCATACAGACCTTTCAAAGTGCATTTATTTTTGTATTAAAAACCTGCTTTTCAGTTGATTGGGATAATTTGGAATTCTTTAGCTCAGTTGAGTCTTTACTTATAGGCACATGGACTACTTTTGCTTTTATTGGAACCTCTCTGTTGGGATGCCCTAACTCTCCTATTTCATTAATATCCTTCAAAGATACATTCCTCCAAACCATGCACTGCTGAGTGACTGTCGACTTTTCCCCCCTTGTTCTAGTTTAAAAACTGCTCTATCTCCTTTTTAAAAGTTTGCACCAGCAGCCTGGTCCCACTCTGGTTAAGGTGGAACCCGTACTTCCGGAAAAATCTCCTTCTTCCCCAAAAGTTTGTCCATTTCCTTACAAAACTGAATCCCTCTTCTCTGCACCATCGTCTCATCCACACATGGAGACTCCGGAGCTCTGCCTGCCTCTGGGAACCTGCACAAGGAACAGGGAGCATTTCAGAGAAAGCTACCCTGGAGGTTCTGGATTTCAGCTTTCTACCTAAAATCCTAAATTTGGCTTCCAGAATCTCCCTTCCACATTTTTCTATGTCAGTGCCCACATGTACCATGACAGCCAGCTTCTCCCCAGCACTCTCTATAATCCTACCTAAGTGATGCGTGAGGTCCACCACCTTCGCACCAGGCAGGCAAGTTACCAGTTGGTCCTCACATCTACCAGCCACCCAGCTCTTTACATTTCTAAGAAAGAATCACCAGCTATGGATGGCTGACCTAACCCTTCCCTTCTGGGCAGTAGCCCTGGGAGACTTGTCCTCGGTGTTAGAGGACAAAATATCACCTGGAGAGCAGGTCCTTGCTACATCACTTCCTGCTACACCAGGGTGATGCTCTCCAACCAGGAGAGCTGGGCGCTCAGTTTTTTTTTAAAAACTGCACCCTTTTATTTATTCTTAGTCTTGTACTTTGTATTTTTGTAAGGAATGCAGCCTTTTTTTTTTTTATCTTGGCCTAATTTCAATTAAACAGAAAATGCTTAGAAGACTATTTGACTCTGTTGATCTTATAGTCCAGTGACAGCACTGTACACTACTCCATAGAAAATCTGGCTCAGGCTAGCTTGGACTGTGGAGGTAGAGTGGGCAGGCCCCAGGGCCTTTTTTTTTCTTCTTTTAAAGAATTTTTATGTAATATTTATTTTGTTATATGTATATTTGTTATACTATGCACAATTTTTTACACTGCTTAGCACTGAATTTTCAAAATAAGTGGTATATAAAAACTTTTAAATAAATAACTAGCTCAAAAGTAACAGTTACTGGTCAGACAGAGTGCACATATATCAGGTTCAGGAAAGAATTATCATTGGTGACCAAAGGAAAAGATGAAGTGTAATATCTTTGCAAAAAGCAGGTGGTGGACTAAAATTAGGGCTGGTTCTAGAAGAGCTGGAAGAAATAGGAAGACTGCTGCGACTAAAAAAAAAAAAAAAAGCTGAGTTATGTGATTGTGTGTGAATGAAATCAAATGAGCTGACCCTCATGCTGCTAATTTATTTTGTGAAGATGTTGTCAGTAAGTAGTTTTGGCATTAATGTGTTATCAGGAAGACTCATTCCCCCAAATCAGATGCTACCAATTTCATATATATATTCATGTTCTATACATGAAAATTTTCTAGGAAGAGTTTGGCTAACACTGGAAAAAGTAAACATAAGAAATGAATACCTCTATGCATATTTAAAGAAGAGCTGCGTGAAAAAACCTCTAGAGCAGTCCCTCTCCAAAGTTTCAACTGACCACAGGGGCTTTGGTGGGGGGTGGGGTCCCTGCCTGGCCAGCTGAGGGTCAAAGAGCAAATGAAACCTCCTCACTCCTGAAAACAAATGCCAGAAAATGATAGTGGCAATGAACCAGTGGATCTTGTGTCCTGTCAACAAATCAGAAGAAAAATGAAAAGCAGCAGGAAACCTCCCTCATATGTTCAAAGCTTTCCTAAAAAGATCTACAAGAGACCTTTAGAATTGACACAAATCATACAATGCAATTGTGTAAATCATTGTTCATGCTTGCTATCAGAGAATACAAAAAATGTCTAATGGTCTGAATCAAGTCTGGAGATTTTTGGTATTGCACATCATAAATGGAATAAAATACTCAAATATATGTAGCTCTCCACTCAAACAATAATATTTCTAATGGTATAACTACAAAGATGTGCCTTATAGCACACTTCCAGCAGAATAGGACTATTAAAATAATAGAATAGAACTCTTATTTTGTAGGGTTTTAATCCATGCATAATGTACACTTGGTAATCACAGGCACAGCCCCTGATTTCTTGCAATTCCATAGCTGCTGTGAAGGTTGAAATATCTGGCTCTTGCTGTAAGATTTACTGTTCTCTGTGGAATCACAAGATACTAGGCAAAAAGGGGAAGGCTTTTGTGGCTTGAGCTTTAATGACACAGTAGATAATGCCACATTCATTCTCCTGCTGTCTGGTGAATGGGAGGATGGACCGACAGGGGAAGCAGAAGCAAAAGAGAGAGAGAGAAGGGGAGATGTCAGGGAATGAAAGGTAGAGAAAGGGGGCTAAGGAGCAAAAGAGGAAAGGAGACAAGGATTGCAGATTGTGGACAAGGAAGAAGAAGAGGACCAGGAATAGGGAACAAAATAATAGGGGGAAAAGGACTGGAAATGGGGAGGGGGGGGGGAGATGAAGGAAGAAGGGAGAAGTACCTGGGAATGGGGAGGGACAGAGGTGGAGGGAATAGTGGATGGTGGAGAAAGGGCAGGAAGGACAATAGGTTCAGTGATGAGGCTGCATCAGAAAAAAAAAAAAGCAAGGAGTGGAACTAAGATTGGAGGAAGGAAAAACTGCAGGAGGGATAGCAGAGTTGCTTACCTTCTCCTAGGACAGCAGGATGTTAGTCCTCACACATGGGTGATATCATCAGATGGAGCCCAGCATGGAAAACTTTTGTCAAAGATTCTAGAACTTTGACTGGCACACTGAGCATGCCCATGCGGGGTCCCCCTTCAGTCTCCTAACATAGCATTATGAAAAAATAAAACAAATAAAGGAGAAACCCAACTCCACAGGGTGGCTGGCAGGTTTCCTGAATACTAGCATCTTGCTGCCCTATGAGAACACCTGATACAGATAAGCAAATATGCTTTTTCTTAGGACAAGCAGGATGGTAGTGCTCACACATGGGTGGGTACCAAGCTACAGGCTGCTCCCGAACTCCAGTAAATTCAGACTGAACCTGGTACCCATGGGCACAATAATTGTGGTGCTATGTAAAACAGAGGGAGACAGCCCGTCCTGAAAAGTGGGCCCTAGGCAGGTTTTTTTTTTTCTTAAGAGGTTCCACAGGACAACCTGACCAAAGTTACTGTCATTATGGCCAGCGAACGTGTGGAGAGAACTCCATGTCACAGCCCTGCAGATGGGGACCGCATGTAAGTGGGCTACTGATGCCGCCATGGCCCTGATGGAGTGAGCCTTGATGTGGCCTCCAAGCTGAAGGCCTGCCTGCGTATAGCAGAAAGAAATACAATCCACCAGCCAATTGGACAACATATGCTTGGTGACCACAACTCCCAATCTATTTTTATTGAAAGAAATGAAGAGCTGCATGGACTGTCTGTGGCCTGCTGTCCACTCAATGTAGAAAGCCAAGGCCCTTTTGCAGTCCAAACCATGCAGAGCCTGTTCGCCCAAGTGAGAATGCAGCCTGGGAAAAAGGTAGGCAGGACAGTGGACTGGTTAAGATGAAAATCAGTCACCACCTTAGGCAGAAAATTAGGGTGAGTGCATAGAACCACCCTGTCATGAAAGAATTTTGTGTACGCCGGATACGTCACCAATGCCTGAAGCTCACTAACTCTGCGTGCTGAAGTAACTGCAACCAAGATGACAACCTTCCATGTCAGGAACTTCAGATTGCAGGAACATAGCGGCTTGAAAGGATCTCGCATGAGACGAGCCAGTACCACACTGAGATCCCAGGACACAACAGGAGGCCGCAGAGCAGGCTTCAGCTGAAGGAGACCCCGCATGAATTGGCTCACCACAGGTTGCATGGAGAAAGGCAAACCATCAACTAAGTGGTGGTAGGCCCCAATAACACAGAGATGTACTCTGACCGAGATGGTCTTTAGACCAGCGTCAGAAAGATATAGCAAATAGTCCAGCATTTTAGGAGTGGGAAAAGAGAATGGATCCAAGCCATGACTCTCACACCACAAGGAAAACCTCCTCCACTTCAGAGTGTATGACCTCCTGGTGGAAGGTTTTCGAGAAGCTACCAGGACCCGAGACACATCATCAGAAAGGTCAAGGGGGCCACAGAACTAGCCTTTCAACATCCAGGCCATCAGAGACAGTGCCCAAGGTTGGAATGGTGCAACCTCCCTCAGTCCTGTGTGATCAGGTCGGGGGAGGTGCCCAGAGCGATCGGTTCCCCCACCGAGAGATCCTGAAAGATTGGGTACCAAATCTGTCTTGGCCACTGGGAGGAGATGAGAATCATGGTTCCCCCATCCTGGCAGATGCCATCCTGGCAGAGCTTCAGGAGAGTCTTCAACACCAGCGGAAGCTGAGGATATGCATACAGCAGGCCCCTGCCCCAATGGCAGGCAAAGACTGAAGGCCCGCCTGAAGCTGGCTTTCTGGATTCCTTGAACAGGCAGTAAAAAGTGCTCACCTTGTTGTTGCCAGGGGAGGCAAAGAGGTCCACCTCCAGAATCTCCCATAGGTGGAAAATGCGATCTGCCACTGTCTGATTCAGGACCACTTGTGGGGGTGGAACTCTCAACTCAGTTGATCTGCCACCACATTGTCTGATCCAGCCAGGTATATGGCCTGGAGCAGGATTTCCTGGGGCTGAGCCCAGGCCCAAATCTGGACAGCTTCCATACAGAGGAGGAGCTATCTGGAACCTCCCTGTTTGCTGATGTGCCATATCCAAACATGATTGTCAGTCTGTATCAGGACCTCTCAATTGGATAGGTGATCCTGAAACACCCAGAGCGCATACCTGATGGCTCGAAGCTCCAGAAAGTTGATCTGGTATGGAGCTTCCTGAGCAGACCAGCGAACCTGTGTGTGGAGGCCATCCACATGTGCCCCCCAGCCTACAATGGAAGCGTCTGTAGTGAAAATCTGGTATGGGGAGACTTGAAAGGGAACAGCCTCCACTCCAGGTCTGGAGAGATGATGTGACTCTTACCCACACTGAGGTCCTGTGAGGCTTGTTGCCACTGCGATCACAGGGTCCACTGAGCATGCCGCTTGTGTAAGCAGGCGAAGGGGGTAACATGGACAGATGCAGCTATGTGGCCCAGTAAATGAAGCAGCAGTCGGGCCGAAACCCTTCGGATGTGGCAGACCATACTCGCCAGACATACTAAAGCAAGTGCTCGGTTGCAAGGAAGAAAGGCCCGAGCCTGGGTCATATCCAATTGGGCTCCTATAAAGTCCAACTGATTTGACAGGGTAAGATGGGATTTCGGGTAGTCGATAACAAACCCGAGGGATTCCAGCACCTGAATAGTTAGGCATAGGGAGTGAAGCACCCCTTTGCGCATGGCGCTCTTCATCAACCAGTCGTTTAGGTAGGTGAAGACTTACACCCACTACTGCCAGACACTTGATGAAAATCCATGGGGCCAAAGTGAGGCCGAAAGGCAACACCTTTTATTGGAAGTGACTGTCACCCACAAGGAACTGTAGGTACTTCCTGTGACTAGGAAAAATTCCAATGTGAGCATATGCGTCTTTCAGGTTGAGGGAGCAAAGCCAGTCCCCTCTTTGTAGGAGAGGAATCAGGGAGCCCTGCGAGACCATCTTGAACTTTTCACTTTGCAGATATTTGTTCAAGGCACTCAGATCTAAGATAGGGCGCACCCCCTCTGTTTTCTTTGGAATCAGGAAATATTTAGAGTAGAATCCCAGTCCCCGCAGATGCAACAGGACGGGTTCCACCACTCCCGCCATTACAAGGGTGGAGAGCTCTGTCCAAAGGACTTCCTGATGCGAGGTCTGACCTCACAATGAGCAGGAGGGGGGGGGGGGGGGGTCTACGGGGACACACAACGTTTAACTGATACCCTCAACGGAAGATGGACAGGCCCACTGGTCTGAGGTGATCTGTGGCCATTGGACCTGAAAGGACTGTAGCTGACCCCCAACCAGGGGCCCTAATGTCGAGGGTATGGTCACGGGGATTATGCTCCCTTGAGGCCGGTCAAAATCCTGTAGAGGGGCTTTGCTGGGGAGCCGGCTGAATCCTGGGGGTCTCCTGCTGGCTAGGGCGACCCATAGAACCCACTCACAGCATATGAACACGCGAGGCCAGAGGATAATATTTCCACTGGTGGTAAAAGGACTTCCTGCCGCCCTGACTAGAAGACTACCTGGAGGATGGAGGGTCCGAAGTACTGGCGGAGAGATGCTGGAGGTTCTCATGATGGTCTTCCAAACAGGTTCTCTCCAGTACAGAGTAGGTCTGCGAGCTTATCCTGGACTTCCGGCCGGAGGTCCAATGCTCAGAGCCACGCCATTTTATGGGCCCCAATGCCTGCTGTCACCACCCTAGCCGTGGTCTCAAACACATCATAGGTGGAACGTACCTTATGTTTGCCACACCCCAAGCCTTGCTGGGCAACTGCCAGGAAGGCTTCCTGCTACTGCTGGGGGAGGCAATCGGCCAATTCCTGAACCTGCTTCTAGAGGTTACGAGTGTATTGAGTCATGTATGGTTGCTGGACAGCAATCTGGCCAATCAACATCTCACCTTGGTACACCTTCCTACCTAGGGCATCTAATGCCCGGTGCTCTCATCCCGGAGGTGCAGAAATGTGTCTACAGGAACTTTTAGCCATCTTGAAGGCAGACAACACCACCACTGACTGGTACGGGAGCTGACGCCTCTTCAAATCCTAAGGCCAATTGAACCAAATAGACCGCGTCCATCTTATGGTTCACCAGAGACACTGAAATGAAATGCTCTCACATCCTGAGGAGTAACTCCTTAAATATGCCATGGATGAGGCTAGCCAAGACCTCTTCTTTGGGGCATCAACAAACTCTAGAACCTCCAGCATCTTATGGCAGGCATCCTCCTCCGTAAGGAGCTGAAAAGGGATGGACTCAGCCATTGCCCGCACAAAGACTGAAAAGGTCAGATCCTCTGGTGGGGACTGGCGCCTCTCGTCTGGAGGAGATGGATCCGAGGTATGGCCTCCGGAGCCCTAGGAAGATGAATCCGAGGTATCATCACCTCCAGGGATTATTCGGGGCATCCTCCTCACTCAAGTCCCCTGAGGATGACCCCTGTCCAAGCCCCTTGGCCCTGGTGCCAAAGGCACTGATGGAATTGGGGGCACCGACGGCCTTGAGGTCCCTGAAGGACTGAGGGTCAGACCGGGGAAAACTGGGCGCGGTATCAGAGCCCTTGACTGTGCCCTCAGTCAGGAAATATCGTCCTCCTCCGAGGAACAAACAATGGGGATGACTCCAGATGGAGAACTCAGTGGCCTCTCGGGCGCTAAAAGCCACTGCATGGGCAGGACACCCAAAAGGACGTCGAGGTGCTCCAGCAGTGGCGCTAGCATCGCAGGCGCTGGCTCAGACACTGGAGGAGGCACAGATGGAGCTGGCAGTTTGATACACTGAAGGGCCAGAGCACTGCTTGTTGCACCCTGTGGTCCAGGTCCTCCTGGAAGTCCGCCGAAGTGAGGACTGATGGAAGAGGAAGAGGCATCATTGGAGCATCTCCGGAGTCCCAAGAAGCTCAGTACCTGGCACAGATATCAGTGGGGAACGCCTAGGACTCCCAGGTACAATAGAGGTCAATACCTCCTCTCCGTGGGGTATCTTTGGGGGCATCATAGTGGACACTGGTGCCGTCCTGAATCCGGCACCGTGCGACGGTGACCAGTGTCTATGCTTCCGAGGCTTCCCATGATGCTTGGTCTGGTCTTTCCCCGGCACAGAGGATGGAGACAAACCTGAGGTCCTGGAGCGAGATGGTGTCGAGGAGGGCCTATCCCCGGTCCCTCATTCTCGTGAGGGCCCTGGAGGGAGAGTAGACACCGATGGACCCACTTCTATCGGTTCCCCATGACCCCTGGAAGTCAAGGCACCTGATGCCAGAGTTGAAGGATCAGATTTTCTGAATCCAAAGAGCTTCTCCATTTTGTCTAATCGAGTCTGATGACCCTTGGGGATCATTTGATTGAACAGACACCTCCGGATGTCGTGCGATGCCCCCAGGATACATACCTCATGCGGATCTTTAATTGACATGGTCCATGGGCACTGGGGGCATTGGCGAAAATCTGGCTATGGCATGAAAAAAGAGCCGGCGAGCAGTCGATGACCAGCAGCCACCGATGAACGGCACTGTCTGGAATAGACCGCAAAGTAGGGAAAAACTTACCACGCCACCCTATCAAAGCACCGACGGGGAGAAGGGGGCCCGGCACAGAAAAGTACAGAGTAAAACAATCAAAAGAGCAGAGCTCCACAACTGCAATGCAAACACTTCGCAGAAAAAAAAGAGACTGAAGGGCGACCCCATGTGGACGATGGCATGCTGGGCATGCTAAGTGTGCAGGTCAAAGTTCTAGAAACTTTGAGAAAAGTTTTCCATGCTGGGCTCCATCTGATGATGTCACCCATGTGCGAGGACTACCATCCTACTTCTCCTAAGAGAACAAACAGGATAAAGGGGGCAAAATTCTTCTGGAAAAGAAAGAGAACAATAGGCAAGCAAACAAAAAGGCACCTTTAGGAAGGAAAGAAGGCTGTTGTGAAAGAGTTTGAGAGGAGAGAAAATAAGAGTAAGAAAAATGGGATAATAAAAGGAATGAAAAATATAAAAGGTTAAAAACTGAATTGGAGAAAAGCATGCAAACCCCCAAAAGAGAACAATAGAATATCAGACAAAAGAAAAATTTGAAAACTATTTTACTTCATAATTAAAAGTTTTTATATATTAAATAATGCAATTTATGCAAATATGCAGCAGGATTTCAAAACCCTTTGTAAAGCAGAATTAAATCTTAAACTGACACAGTAAACAGGTGGGACAACTAGCAGACATGAATTTCTGCACCCAGAGAGGTTTTTAACTAAATTATATTTTTATTGGCTAATCTTTCTAAGTTAATGTATTTTTTTTAATTTATATTTGACAATTCATCATGTTTGGTTTTTGGGATTATTAATCTATATCATTGTCTATAGGCATAAAAAAAAGACTACATATTTACATTTTTTCTATTTTTTGAACAGATTCCTTCTGTAACCTAGTGACCTTTTGCTATATTTATCCAGTAGAATCCAACCACAGGTAAACAAACCAAAACAAAATATTTGCATTCTTTTAACTTAACTGGAATCAAGTTTCCAATGTAGTCAATTGTCTTCTTCCATTATTAAGGTATTTTGCTGATTCATAGTATTTTTACAAATTTTTCATATCAATACATTTTTTTTCTCCCATTATAACTGCATAAATTAAATAACTTAGATGTGGGGCTTTGAGGCATGAATTTCTGTTAAGGTCTGTCCAGGGAGTTCCAAATTCTACTTCTGCATTACCTCAGGCAGATTTTAGACACATTGCTACTGGTAAAAGTGAATTATTCAGCTGCTGTTCCATTCTTTTGCAAACTGAACTTAAGAACATTAATAGAATGCTACCACCATTTTTCCAGTTAGAAATATATTAATTGCTGTACACAGTTGAGATTTACATTAATAGTTTACTGATAAAACTTCATATTTACAAACACTGTGCCATTGCTTTCTGAAAATATAATTATTCAGCCCTACAAATCACTAAGCAAAACTATTACAAAGTCAATACTAAATATGCGAAGACAACCAAATACTATAATTTACTTACCTATACTGATGTGTAAATTGATAATATTCAAAAAGATTCAGAAAATTGTTGTGCTAAAAAAGCACTCTGGATAACGGGATGCTATAGATGCAGTATTCCCAGCCCTAAAGAAGGGAGACAGCTAAGGCCAATTTAAAATGGCCAGAGCGTATAAAAAACGGGGATTGTGCACGCTGCACACATTTTAGAAGAGGCCCAGCCGCGGGCGTAACCCCCATCACGCGCACAAGAGCCAGACCTCTTCCAAGGGGCGGTCCCAGGGACGGGGAGGGGCAGGTTGGGACAGCGCCATTCATTGCTGTCCCGGGCCGGCGTGCGCAACTTATTTCAGGTTGGGCCCTGAAGAAAGTATTGAAACAAAAAAAAAAAAGGAAGCGGTAGAATTTAGGGGTTGGGGAGGAGAGGGGAAGGGAGGTTAGGGCAGGGAAGTTCCCTCCCAGTCCGCTCCTTAATTGGAGTGGACTGGGAGGGAACTGTGGAAGGCTGCGATGCGTCACCGCACGAATTTGAAGAATTGTACCCCCCCTTATGTGCGCGGTTTATAAAATCCAGCGTGTATGTGCGTGAATGTTAAAAAATCAGTGCGTCCATGTGTGCGCGCCGGGAAGCACAAGCACATGGATGCGCGCATATACTAAAATCTACCCCCTAGCGTTTAGATTCCGAGCCCATGATTGAAGAGTTTCAGAAAGAGTCCTGGTGCATGTACCCGGTCGAGGAATGTCACTGCAATAACTGGACTAAAATAAATTTGGAGGGGATATGAAACAGAGAAAAATCCTAGATAACTGGAAAAAAAAGGTTCATGATGCCAGGATCCCAGTCCTGATTCCAACTATGCTGGAGGTCCAAAGGAGTTGAAGGAAATTACTGACACCTCGACCCCCCCCCCCCCCAAAAAAAACAAACCACTTTGTAAAATGAAATTTGTGTAAGTTCCATGATTTTCTAGACATTGCTAAGTTTAACAGCTTTGCACTCAGCAACTTCTCATAAAAATGGTTCAAACACTATTTTCTCTGCTCAGGACATCACCTGATAAACACCAGATGGCTACAGAGCAGGAAAACACAGCATGTTGTGATTCAACAAAGAATTTGTTTGGTGAAAGGATAAACTAAACAGCCATGACCGAACAATAATAAGATTACAGCCTGATGGTCTCATGTTTACACACTGGCTTTTAGTAATGTATAAATGCTTTAAATCAAACATTGTATGATATCACAGCATGTTTTCCAGCTAAACCATATCGAAAGGGTACCCTTAGAAACAACCGCTAAAAATAAAATTGAGAGTTAAGGCTGCAATAAAAAAAAGAACAAAGCAAAAATGTCCAGGCTGTCTGACAAAAAGAAAACAGCAAGAACGGTTGAGTGAATGAAGCAAAGGGAGTGATGAAGGGAGTCATAAGAATTCTTTCAGACTTTTTATTATCTACTCTTATACTCTGGTAGTACAGCTTAACTTGAAGTGCATCTAGACCAAGAGGCAATATTAAAAACAAAAGGTTAGAGATCATCATGGGACATTAATTATGCAAAAGGAAGCAAACAAAATTTAATCAGAAGAGGCAGCCTGCATACAGCAAGGGATGCTCTTCTTCTTGACAGAGGCAGTTAGAAAAACATTTATGGAAACACCATAGCATCTGCTGATTACAGCCATAGCTACAGGACACCAAAATGAAATCATTGAACCATCCTGTCAGCTTCTGGCTGTTCAAGTCTCAATCTAATAATCAAATAATTATCTCAACATTTCAATCCAATCAAAAAATACCAACCACAAGTGCTCAGTAATAAAAATGCAACTTAAATCAGAACTTTAAATTTTTTTAAAAATTAAAGAGGCAATTTTTTTTTTATATTTCATTTTAAAAAACAGGATCATTAATTAAAGTTCTGGCCCTTGAAAACAAACTATTTAAAAACTGATACATTATTTAGAGAAATTGGCTTGGATGATTTTTAGAATAATCTAATTTTGTGATATTTTAATTTTTGTGGGGTTTTTTTGTTTAGAAGATGTTTCTCATGGAATAGCTTTCTGGAAGAAAGTCTGAAACATCAGAAATGGAAAGCAAGTCCTTTGATACAACAGGAGTTTAAGCACAATACATTTCACTGTAATACTTAAATTGATGCATCTTGGTGTTGAGCAGAGTGATTACTTGAATAATAAGTATAGAGGATACGAGAACAGGTTACCAAGTAAATAGAAATACCAGGAAATAAAACACAGAACCATAAATCAAGGTGATGAAAGGACAATTATTCTGTGAACTGTCTCATTGAAGGACTTGCACAGCAATGACCTGCATATTATCACATCCTGAAAAATTGTGCAAAGGGTAATGAATGGAATAATATACAACCTAAAGTTACTGCAAATACAGAGTTTATTATTAGTCAGATATAACGTGGTGCAGGATTGTTTCATTTCATTTAAATCTTGAACAAGACAACACCTCTAAAAATAAGACAATACCACCAAACTTTGGAGGGTCACAATGACAAAAATAATTCCCCTTAGCTAACGCAGCCATCAAAGACTTATTTTCCGCACTTTACTTTATATTTTGATTAAACATAATTCATATTATGAACTGATACATAATCAATAACATAAATGGCCTGCAAAGAAATTATATCCTGGCAGATATTCAAGATATACTTTCTTTTCATCAGTATGATATTTTTTCTGTAATATATGCCTCTTATAAAGGAATCTGTATGGGCATGTCTGATTTGACAGTCAGATATCTTTAAAATGTCTACTCTCCCTCACAGCAGGAGAAACTACCACAAGCAGCAGCTAAAAAAACAAGACAGAGAAGCACAAATTATAAACACAATAGGAAAGTGCCTAAAACACAAAACTAGGATAAAGCCCAAAGTTTTTGTGACATGTGAAAGCAAGTTTGCTTACAGGTAAACAGGGCTCTCCATAGACAGCAGGATGAATCAGTAACTAATGTTATAACTGAGCATGCATGGGAGAGTTCCTGCACATGCACACTGCTTTAGCGAGATAGCTGACTCTCCAGAGATGTAGGCAGGTATTAAGTATGGCTGATTTATCTTGCTGTCTACAGAGGACTGGGTTGAGAACCATTGCATAAAGCATACCATCTGAATCAAGCTTTAACCTATCATTCAATGTTTGAGAGAAGTGGTTATGTCTGGTGTTTTATTAGACTGGTTCACTTCCTTATTTAATCGGATTGGATATAGTAGGTATTGTGGAATTCATGCTACTCTGAGTGTAGATGTGAATTGGTTATTTACTCTTTCGGATAATAGAAAGACTAGAGGGCACTCCATGAAGTTAGCATGTGGCACATTTAAAACTAATCGGAGAAAGTTCTTTTTTACTCAACACACAATTAAACTCTGGAATTTGTTGCCAGAGGATTTGGTTAGTGCAGTTGGTATAGCTGTGTTTAAAAAAGGATTGGATAAGTTCTTGGAGGAGAGGTCCATTGCCTGCTATTAATTAAGTTAACTTAGAAATAGCCCACTGCTCTTACTAGCAACGGTAATATGGAATAGACTTAGTTTTTGGGTACTTGCCAGGTTCTTATGGCCTGGCATTGGCCACTGTTGGAAACAGGATGCTGGGCTTGATGGACCCTTGGTCTGACCCAGTATGGCATGTTCCTTATGTTCATTGTTCCACAGGACTTGGTGTTGGCACCCTCTGATTTTATGCTTATTTGGCCCCACTGGCTACTCTGATCCAGAACTCTGGATTTATCTGTCTGTTTTTTTTGCAGATGATAGTCAGATTGTCGCATAGGTAGGAGTAAACCAGGCTTCAGTGGTGAACAAACAATGATTTCTGAATGGAGTGGCAGATTGGTTAAGGTGATATAAACTGAAGTTAAATCCACTCAAATCTGAGGATCTCTGATTTAGAAGACTGGGGATTAAGATACGTTTTTCCTCTGTGCTGTTAGGGGTCTCTCTATACAATAAAAATTCAGTTTGTAGATCGGGGATTAAATTGGATGACTACCTGTCCATGCATGATCATATATCAGCTGTGGTTCAGAACTTGTATAGTAGCCTATGTTGGGTTTGCTAGCTTCGCTCCATACTCAATAGGAAAGACCTTAATTTGGTAATACATGCACTTATCACAATGCAATTAAATTACTGTAGATTGTATCAAGGCATTAATACTATTGCTATTAATTTTTAAATACATTTAGGTGCTCTAAAATACTGCAGCTAGATTACTGCTGGAAAGAAAGGAACTCAATCATGTTACATCCATCTTGAATAAACTACATTGGCTCCTGATGGAGTATAGATCACAATTCAAGATCTTAATGATTATTTCAGATATCTAAAGACTGGATCAAAAAGTATCTTGCTGATGGCTTATTTTACTATGAGCCTAGGCATGTACTTATATAATCAAAATGGGCTCTTTTGACTGTTTCTTCTTTGTATGTTGTTTATTTGACTACTCATTGTAGGGCTTTTTCTTATATTGCTCCTATTCTTTTGACTAGCTTGCCCCTAGAGAGGCTCAAGTTGAAACTAATCATCTTCAATTTTGGAATTTTGCCAGAACATGTTTTTTTTCAAATTCTTTTTGTTTAGTACCATCCCAAGGTTCTGGACTATGGTCTAGATTATGTGTTTCTGACTAGCATAAGTTGAGTCTATTCTAAAATGCTTTTATAGGATTATCATTGGTTGAAAGGTTGAGGTCATTGGAAGAGGTATGGATTTAGGCTGGTTCAATGGTGAGCCAAGTGGGTTGTTAGGTTTGTTTGGTGATTGTGTGTGGTTGGTGGATTTTCGGGAGTTTGGATGGAAGGTTATTTGGGATCTGTTTGATTGTATTTTATGATTACTTTGAGAGCCACTTTGATGCTATGGGAAAGGTTAGATATTAATGATAATAAAGTTGAAGTATTCACATAAGAATATTATACTCTATGCATAGGTATTTTGTAAAATAAGCTAAACTCCCTGAAAAACAAAGTCTCTTAGGCTGAAACAATCTTCTCTACGACCAGAATGAAATAAGCTTAGATTTCACTATTAATATGATAAAAGTATTAACATTTAAACATTTGCAGATTAGGAAATGTAATTTCAAACTTGCTATAGAAGAGAATATATGCAACTATCTTGAGAATAAATCCCATCTGTCTGAATGATTCTGCAAGTCAAACCACTCACCCAGCCCCCCAGCCTTGTTAGCAAAACCTTCATGCAGAATGTATGTGGTTTGAATAACTTACTATGTGCATTTCTATGAGCATCATATAATGCAACTGAAAAAAACATGAATATCTAACCATTTTCCAATTTCTAGTAAACCAAATCTACTTTAATTATGAAAACATTTGTTTACCATTTTCATTTCTTTTACTGTATGTTACCAAATAAAAGTATTTACATTCATGACTTCAATGTTAAAATTCTAACATCTTATGCTTTATCAAGCACTTTGTTTGCCCAAAGTATTTGATTACTTAAATTAGCTAACAGGGTCATTCATCAAAGTGTGTTATGGCGTTAACACCTGCAATAATGCCATATCGCATGCGATATTTATCGCAGTGCAAACACACATTTGGAAAATGTATTCAAAGTGGCAGAATTGGGGAGGGGTTTGGGCGGGCTTAATGAAAATGAGGGGCATTATTGCACCATGCAATAGTGTAACATATCGCCGGAAATAAGTACACCTTTTTTTGCAGGAGAGAAAGAGAGAAACAGACTCTGGGATGGCACAGATAGTAGTCAACTATTTATATCACTATAGGAGGGCCAGCTAGTAACTCGAGGTGAGGTTTTGGTGGTGGTGGAGGGTTTGGGGGGGCCAGTTTTACATGCAGGGTGAGACGTACGAACAGCACAGTACACCTCAGGGAAGATCTGACATTATTTGGAGTGAGGAAAGTCACACAAAGATGACATTTCTATAATGTTCTCTTGCCCTAGCTTGATGGATTCTCTACCAGGGTACTACCAAGATAGGGCGAGAGAACATTGTAGAAATCTCATCTTTGTGTGACTTTCCTCACTCCAAATGACGTCAGATCTTCACTGAGGTGTACTGTGCTGTTCGTACATCTTACTCTGCATGTAAAACTGGTCACCTAACCCTACACCACTACCAAACCTCGAGTTACTAGCTGGTCCTCCTATAGTGATTATAAATAGTTGACCCCCATGAAGGCCTTATAAAGTGTCTCTCTCTTTCAGCGTGTCTGGGCATTTCGCTAGTAGGGAAGTACAAGTATCACGGGGTGCATAAACTAACGCACCCCACAATAAACTACGTATGCGAAGCACTAACAGTGCGCGGTGTGGTAATTTTAAAATTATCATAGCCACGCCCATTTTTCTTATCATAGGCATTATTCATGCGAAAATTATAGCATTTTGATGAATCTAGGGGTAAGAGATTTGTTTTTGTGCAAAATAATTTTTATTGGAAGCTAAGAGTTATTCTAAAAATGATTGTACCATCTAAAAGATATTTTCCTTACAATGTCGTTTGTCTATCATGATAAATAATAATGATATTAAATGTGGCAGACCATAATCACAGTTTTATATTAACAGTACATTTTAATAATATTGCTTATAAAGATGTCCTTGACTGAATTTCCCAAACAATTACAACTGATTTAAGAGAAGACAAGGGGTGGACTTGTCATATAAAGAGGAATGTTTATTTATTTATTTATTTTATTTATTTGTACATTTTTATATACCGAAATTTAGCTGGCTGCCTTCAGAATCAGAGAGCATAGTAAGACTGAACTCAAAAACTGCTTGCCTGAATATGGAGGAGAGTAAACCGATAGATGAAATTATAAATAGTAAAACATATTGTAGATGATGGGAAATAAGGACCTATTGGTACTCTTAATATACTCCGTTGTTCCTGTCTACACTGGTCTAGCTAAGGATAAATTCCAGCTATCAGCCATAGAGATTCATGCACCTGCAGGATATCGTTCCTTATCCAATTCAGTTTTGTAGTCTTCTCTCTTTGGTTCTCTATCATTCTGGGTAAATAAGCACACACGTGCCATACTTAAATCAACACTCAGCTCCCCCCCCATGTGTCTTACTAAATCAGTCAACCCTGTTCTTATCACTGCCCTCTATACCTGTCAAGCATGCTTAAACTCTGTCACAGCACTAGTTTCTAGCACCTCTGCTGGTAGATTAATGCAAGCATTTACCATATTTTCAGTAAAGAAGTACTTCCTTACTTTCCTTCTGGACCTCCCTCCCTTATCATATGCATTTTCCTGTGCTTTATTGAAGCCTGCTAAGCATTTGAATGGTTCTCTTATAGCCCCCCCCTTTTCCTGCAGGAAGTATATTTGAATATCTTTAAAAGTCTCTACATAGTGCTTATGTTGCTGGCCCTGTCACATTTTACTATCACTTCTCTGAACTACTTCCATTTTTTCAATATCCTTATAGAGGTATGACACAGCTTGTGGGAGTTGGAGGGAAACCAGACAAGCATATTTGGGGCCCAACATTCAATGTGACCAGATAAGTAATTTAGCCGGAAATACCTTATCCGGCTAAGTTACAAGCTATATTCAGTCGACTATGCTGCTGAATTTCTGCATATATCTCCCTACTTAGCCGGATAAGTTAAACCAAGCTCCAGATAAGAGCAAATATCACTTCTTATCCAGTTAAGTTAGCCAGATAAGTAGTGCGCCCTGATCCGCCCTCTGCCCACCCACAAATTGATTGGCTAAAAGATAGCCTGATAAGTGACTTTTCCGGATATTCAGTGGCCCACATAGATAGCTGAATGCATTTTGAATGTACAGCCGTGAAGTACATAGACAGATATAAATACAAGGCATTCTACTCTGCTCACATTAAACTTTGACTAACAGCATTACTTTTTCTTTTCATATGGACATTCTGACAATAACTTTAATCAAGATGACTTAGCGAATAGCCATTACTGACATTAGTAGCATGGGATCTACTTGCCAAGTACTTGTAACTTGGAATGGTCACTGTGGAAATAGAATGCTGGGCTAGATTGACCCTCAGTCTGACCAAGTATAGCAATGTATGTTCTTATCTTAAAACTTCTTTTTAATAATTGCTTCTTGTGGTTCTGCTGACATTATCAAATCACTTGACCTTTGCTCACATAGTCTAATGACATTGCTGGAACCACTTGAAGCAATTACAGCTTCCTTATTGCCAATGCCCTCTTCATTATCTTCTATGCAATGGATCATCTTTTCTGAGTGGTTAGTTTTAATTTTTTCTTTGTTTTGCTGTATTTTTTTTAAACTATTATTAAATATTTCAGAACTACTCGAATTAGGAATCACTGACAGAATAAAGAATCACATCTTTAGTTCATAGTCCAAAATGCCTCATAAAGATAAGACAGCTGAAATTTGGCTTAGATCTAGGAGGCAAATTAAATTCTTTGGCACAAGTTAGATGAGCTCACTCCCCATCTACTCCTCCCCCTAGCTCCTTTTCCAGCCCTCCATCACCATCTCAGCCCTTCTTCCAGGGAATCAACTTCTTCCCACACCTTTTCTCCATCTTGTTTCCCTATTCCAGCTTCCTTCCATCTCCTGAGGATGGAGAAGGTGAGGGCCAGGCATTTCTTTCCCTCCTGCACATGGAAGCTGGACTAAGAGCTGTATATGTTTCTGGGTAGGGGAAGATCATTGGTGTTAGGAGTCATTTCTCATCCTGGTGGATTTAGACATAGTCAAACCCTGTGGGCTACGTCGCTAAACAAGAAATCCTGGATACCATGATTGATGCCTGGGATTTCGGTATCCCGAAACTATAGTATCCAAAATTATCCACTGAATTAAACCAAATAACAGCTTAAAACTAAAAGTGGAATTGAATAACAAAGAGTACAAGATCATTAAATCGCAGTATTACAAAACAATTCTATACTGAATTAAGAAGAAAAAAAAAAAGCAAAAAGCACAGGTTTGTAGTTTTACATAGGAGGAACACCAATACTTACTATAGAAAATTCTTGTAAATGGTCAGGCTTTAAGAATACAAATTAAACTAAGCAATGGAATAAATGCCTCTTATCCAGAAAAAAAAATAGTGACTATAATTAAGACCAGCAGGTAAGTAGATGTACATGATACACTTTCATTGACCTAGTATATAAGGAAAATGTCTCATTCTGCCAAGTTTATCTTTTAATATAACAATGCAGACAAATTATAAAATGATTAATATATCTTCCCTAAACCATACCTTCTATAAAATTTTATATTTAGTAAGGATGCATATTCATTTGAATTTAAAAATCCATTCTATTATACTTCTCCCAAGCTAATGTTCTGTTTTGTCTTCAGATGTAATCTCCTCTTATCTTTCAAAAATAAATTAAGCTGAAAAAACTTCTAAAAACCAAAGACCAGGAAGATGTATTATTAAAATAAATCTTACTTTTCATACATGTTATTATATGCTTTGACTTGATTTCTGTGATTAATGGCACAATAGTGAACCAACATGTAAAGTACATCAAAAACCTGTCAGTTGATACAATTACCGTTTTAAAACGTGAGGGGTTATTTCCTGTAGACAGGTGATATGCTTCCTTATGTCATGGTTATAATTCCTTTACAAAAAGTGCTACAATAATTGGGAGGAAAAATATCTGCTGTTTATTACTATGCACTCTATTACAATCAGTTCATTCATATTTATAATGCAATCTGTAATGTTGATGCAATCACTTTAGACCTCACTTATTTCAAACAAATACATAACTGAGAAGAAAAGCAGGCTGTTGACAGGAGTTAATATGGGTTTTACTCTATTTACAATTGCTTTCTAATCTATTAAATGGCTGTGAAAATTGATGCACTGTTAGAACTGCTTCTACATAGCACTGCCGATAAAAGGAGATGTGTGGCAGCAATCACTATATTAAATTGAATTTTCAACAGAGGTTTTGTTTTAATAATCTTAACATAGCAAGGTAGGCTATGGAATTTATAGCAGACTTAATTTCTTTCAGTTCTGTTTCTATTAACTGAGATATTCACTGTGGTAAAATAAACCTTGAAGGACAACTGCTGTCTATTCAAATAGTAATCATGTAGGCTATGGAATATACAAAAGAGCTTAATGCAATTAAATAAAAAGCAAAACAAAGAACAAATGAGAAAACATGTAAGTTCAGGAGAGACAAGGACTTCCTACAGACCAGGTAAATATGATTTCCTCCCTTGATTCCTTATAGATTACTTAGGACCTCTGGTTAAATTAAAAAGAAAAAAAAAACTAAGTGTGAAAAATTGATTGAAGCAAAAGAAACAAAAAAAATTTCGATCAAAAAAAACTCCCAGCAGAGTCTGATAGACACAAGAGTGAGGAGAAAGATTTCAAGGTTGTGTGACCTTGGACAGTTCCTGCTACCTTGGCTCTGAAGAGATTCTCTCCAGCACATAGCAGGTCACAGAATAACTGAGCTTCAGGATGAAGACCAGATACTCGTAACTATGTGCATCTAGAAACATTATTCTCAGCAGCTATTTTTCTAGCTGCTGAGTTGCAAGCATCCAAAACAACCTGAACAGTCCTTTTCATCAGTCATAGAAGAGATATTTCTTAAACCTGGCTGATTCATGATATATCTTTAGCATATGAAAGGGAAGAGCAAAGGGAAGAGCAAAAGCAAGATCTCCACATGTGGGTACAGATAGAGAAAAGCAAACACAATGGGGGAAGTTTTCAAAGGGATGCACTGCTAGAAAATGTGTGTTGGCCTATAAAGAAGGCCTCTTTAAAAATTCCACCCTGACCGGCAGGGAAAAGGGGTGGTGCTAGGGGTGGGATAAAAGCAAGCCCTGAAAGTATATCCAATGAATTTATCTGGAAATCCCCATGCATTATTTGTAAAGTATGTGGGGTGAAGAATCTTAGTGGCCCTGGCTGCTGCAGTATTTTCAAAGGAAATTCACTATGGGATGACCCTTTGAAAGTCGGCTTACAGTTTTGTACACGCAGGCCTGCAATCACCATGAAGTGGCTGAAAATTGACCTCTGTATGTTGTACTTACTTTTATATAGAGATGAATTTAACAAAAACAAATGAACTTTGAAAATTAAAAACTTAACTGAAAAGTAGGATACTATGCATCTTCTCCACAGAAACAAAATGGGGAAAACTTGTCACGGAGTGAGAGTCCTTGGACTGTGGCACTGATTGGCATAGCCCGACAGGTGAGACCCATCTGGGCCCATGCTGGCAGCAGGCAGACATGCTCAAGCTGGGACTGAGACTAGGCTTCACTTATACCAGCCTCTTCCCCCGCAGGTTAATTCCTAGAGCTCTGAGGCCAGCAGGACTTAAGCAAGAGCCCAGCAATGGTGAGATCAGGTGGTGTCAAATCACAGCAGGGGTCAGGGCCGGTGGGAGGCAGATGGTATTGGTATCTGGGCAGGGATCAGGGCAGGCAGCAATCAGGCAGAGTCAGTATCCAAGCAGCAGTCAAGCACAAGAGATCAATCAGAGATAAGACCAAGAGGCAGGAGACAAAGAGAGGACAGGAAGGCGGCAAGAGCAGGACAAGGACTGGAATGAGGTAGGGCAATATGAAGACTGGAACAAGGCAGGAACGCAAGCAACAAGAACTGCCAAGAAGCATGGCAGGGGACCTGTTGCTGATGCACCAGCATTGTAGGATGACTGGGGTTTGATACCCACATCTTCCGGCACTGTGGCCAGATTCCCGCCGCAGGATCCTTAAGAATGGGGAAGGCATACTTGCACACGAAAGGCAGCATGGTGTCAGTGGTGTCCCGCTGCTAAAGATTTTGGTGCATCAGGGGTGAGCGAAGCTGGCCGTGATCAAACAGTACTAAACCCTTTAATACATCTAGTCCATAATAAAATAATCCATTTCCTCACCTTCTAAATTTGTACTGTATAGTAAGCTAAACATTTGCTTTTTAACAAAAACATCAATATTCTTGACACAAATAAAGCTAGAAGAATCAAAAAACTTTAGGTGAATCCTCCTCGACAATTGAAAAACTTGAGTGCCTTCCTACAAATAGCAAACAAGAAACAAGATACCTCGCTCTTTTGGAAGTCTCCTGGTAAATTGGGACACCTTAAAGATTATGATGAGAGGACCAAAACTCTGGGCTAACTGCACTAGCAAATTTTTATTTTTAAATTTGCCAAACTTTTTAACCCTGAGATCAAAGGACTGTGGGAGATGGGGAAGGCAAGTCAATCAGTATTTCCTGGTCCATATGACAGCATACGCCCTGGACAAACTAACCGGGTCATTCATCAAGCAGCGATGTGGCCTTATCGTGTACGTTAGGGCCATACCGCACGCGATAACGGCTGCATCGCGGTGATGCCATGCTACTTAGGGGAAGGTGAAGAGTGTGGGTGGGGTTACAGCACATTGTCCCCGGCAGCACCACAGGAAATAACACCACCTTTTCCCATGGTGCTACGGGGGCGATAATGTGCAATGCGACTGCACCGCCGTGAAGTGGCCGGCAGCCCACTATCGCACCTGCCCCCCCCCTTTTTTGAATCATCATTCTGCTATAAATATAAATATAGCAGAATGATGAATCTAGGGGTAAGTTTGGAAGTTGCAGAATATAAGTATTTTAAAATAAATAAATACATTGCCATGTAACAGTGAGGCTTTTTTTTGCAGGTGGGTGCCTCTAAAGCTGAAAGAAAGGCAAACCTTACTAGAGAGACCTCGTGCAAAAGTGGCAATTCTGGCACTCTATCACAGTATGATTTCCAAAAAATATTTAATAATCGCCCTACTTTCCATTTCTCCTAATTTTTTTTCCCTCCTTCCACTGGTTCCCCTTTCATATCTTATCCTATCCCTATCTCCTTTGGTCTTCTTATTTTCCTCTTCCGCACTGGCTTTGGTGATGAGAACTAGCTTATCCTCTTTTCACAAATAGTACCCTGATCTCTTCTCCCCACCCTATCCCCTCTTTGCTCTTGGTCTCTCTCTCTTCTGTTGCTCTCATTCTCTCTACCTTCCCTCTCATGCAGTATCTTCCCAGTACTCCAGTGTGAAAGACTAATGTGGAGGGAGCACTTTTCTCAAGCACTGCTGCTCCCATCTGAACACTCACAGAGATAACCAGGAAAAAGTGGAAGCAGCAACTCTTGAAAGAAGTTCATTTAACCTGCTCCTCCATACCACAGCCACTTGTTCTGCAGCACTGGTAGAGTATCAGTAAGAAATTCACCAATGGAAAATAGGCAACCAGAAGTTTTGCAACTTGCACTTAAGCCACTAGCCTTTATAATGTTTTGAATGTGGCTTGCCCCAAGGTTTTTGAAAGAAGAATTTAACAAAAATGCAGTTTCAAAATTACAGCTATAATTGTTAATAGCAGCATTAGAAAACAATCCAGGAGATATCAGCATCATTCTTTGGGTATACGTATTGTAGATGAGAAGTTCTTGAAGAACTACTTTATTAACAATGGTAAATGCATAATTATTAGCAAGACAGTTTTCTGAAAAAGATGATGGATGTAGAGAAGATTGGGGTTTTGCCTGGTGATCTGAAGGTGGCGAAGGATTATGACAAGGTAATAGCTAAAGCTAGAAGAATGCTGGGCTGCATAGAAAGAGGAATAACCAGCAAAAAAAAAAGGAGATGGTGATGCCCTAAGACAGGTCCTTGGTGAGGCCTCACCTGGAGTACTGTGTTCAGTTCTGGAGCCCGTATCTCAAAAAGGATAGAGACAGGATGGAGGCGATCCAAAGAAGAGTGAACAAAATGGTATATGGTCTGTATTGGAAGACTTATGAGGAGAGGCTGAAGGATCTGAATATGTAAACCCTGGAAGAGAGGAAGTACAGAGAAGGTAAGATACAGACCCTTTAGATATCTGAAAGGTTTTAATGATGCACATACTTAAAACCTTTACCGTGGAAAGGAAACAGTAGAACTAGGGGTCACGAAATGAAACTATAAGAGGGACGACTCAGAACCAATGTCAGGAACTATTTCTTCAGGGAAAGGATTGGTGAATGCCTGGATTGCCCTTCCAGAGGAGGTGGTGAACACAAAAACAGTCAAAGAATACAAAGGGGCAGGGGATAAACACTGTGGATCCCTAAAGACTGAAGGATGGAAATGAAGAAAAGGATACATGGGGGTAACCTGCTCGGTGGAATTTCTACCCTTAACAATATACATGGGGATTATTACCTTTAACAAATAAGCCTTGATGCTTTTGACACAACTGCTTACCACTTTGATGGTGTGGGGGAAAGGGGGAATTGGATTCAGAGGACAACCAACACGGGTCCCATGTTTTATGGTCTGGGATAGTGATATGCAGACATAAGGGGAAAAAGAACAGGACTGCTTCTACGGCCAAGTTCAAAAGCAAAGCACGGCAAGCAGCATTGTCTGAATTTTCGAGATAAGCAAGTTTGCTTACCGTAAACGGTGTTTCCGTAGATAGCAGGATGAATTAGCCATGCTGTCATGGGATCTGCCAATCAGGTCCAGGAGGCAGAGCTTGTTAAGCAGAGGTTTAGTTTTTTGTCTCTGCGGCTGCACGTGTGTTCCCGCGCAGGAAAGTAACAGATTCTCCTCAGTCTGTGATTAAGCTGTAGTTGATCTGAAGAAACGGTGACTGCCAGGGAGGAAGGCGGGTCAGCATGGCTAATTCATCCTATCTATGAAAACACCGTTTACGGCAAGCAAACTTGCTTTTTCCCCGTTGATAGCAGGGCTGAATTAGCCATGCTGTCATGGGAGTCCCAAGCTCCCGATCACTTTAGGTGCGATACTGTTATTTGAACGTGATTTGAAGAAGTGTGGTAGTCACCGAGGACATGAGGATAGAGATTGCAGGATTGCTTGCCCTATCTTCGCATCCGTGGTCGCTTACTGATCAAGGCAGTAGTGTGATGTGAAGGTATGGAGTGATGACCATGTAGCTGCCTTGCAAATGTCTATGGACTGTATGTTCTGAAGGTGTGCCCATGAAGTTGCTAGGTCTCTCACTTGGTGAGCTTTGGGCATAGAAGATAGATGTAATTTCTGTTTGTCATAGCAAAATTGAATGCATTGTACTATCCAGCTAGAGATGGTACGCTTTGACACTGGTAGTCCCGGTGCTTTTGGATCAAATGATACAAATAGTTGAGAAGCTCGGGATTCCAATTTTGTTCTTTCTTTGTAGTAAGCTAACGCTCTTTTACAATCCAGCGTATGAAGTAACTTTTCCCTCTTATTGGAATGAGGTTTAGGAAAAAAGATAGGTAGTTCTATGCTTTGGATGGAACTGCGAAACTACCTTCGGTAAGAAGGATGGGTGAGTTCTGAGAACCACCTTTTGGTGAAAAAACTGCAAGTATGCTGAATAATGGACTAAAGCTTGTAGCTTGCTAACTCGGCGTGTCGAAGTTATTGCAATTAGAAATACTACCTTCAAGTAAGGTACTTTATATGTGCTGATTCCATAGGTTCAAAGGGGGAAAGCATGAGTTGTTCCAGGACTGTGTTGACATTCCATGAAACGGGAGGTTTTGCAATTGGAGGACGAAGATGAGGATAGTCCTCTAATGAAGCAAGATAGTAATGGATGATTGGATATCGGCGTATTATTTAATGGTCTATGGTATGCGCCGATGGCACTGAGATGAACCCTTATAGATGATGTGGCTAGCCCAGTGTCGTACAGTGTATGAAGGTAATCCATGAGTTGTTCTGGTGGACAGTCCATGGGTGATATGTTGTTGGATATGCACCAAGTAGAGTAACGTTTCCATTTGTAACTGTAGTTTTTCCTTGTTGAAAGTTTTCTTGATTCTAATAAAATTAATTGTGTAGACTGAGAGACTCCCTGTTCTGTTAATAGGAGCCATTCAATCTCCACGCTGTCAAGTGGAGGGATGCGTGCAATGGGTGTAGAAGAGTCCCGTGATCCTTAAGTAGGAGATCTGGACGATTTGGTAGACAAATTGGTTCTTCTAGAGATAGTCGGAGAAGAAAAGTGTACCATAGTTGTCGTGGCCAGGCCGTGGCGATAAGAATCAATTGAGCTCTGTCCGCTATGCACTTTTGAATCGTTCTTGTTATCAGAGGTATGGGAGGGAAAGGCGTATATGAGGCCTGTCGACCAAGGAATGAGGAAAGCATCTTGAGCTATCCTGAGGTTGCTGGGTCTTATGGAGCAGAATTTGGGAACTTGCGCATTGATCTCCGTTGCGAAGAGATCTATCGACGGGGTTCCCCATCTCACGAATACGGTTTGAGCTATGTCTGAATTGAGTGTCCATTCGTGAGGATGAAAGATTCGACTTAACCTGTCCGCTCGTGTGTTGGCCACTCCCGGAAGGTAAGTCGCTTGCAGATGAATGCAATGTTGATGAGCATGTTGGTAGATATTCAATGTCTCTTTGCAGAGGGACCAAGAACCAGACCCTCCTTGTTTTATGTAGAACATTGCTACTTGATTGTCCATGTAGATCATGACTCTACGACCCTTTAGGTAATCTTGAAAAACTTGTAGAGCCCTTTGGATCGCTCTGAGTTCTAACAAATTTATTTGTAGGTTTTGTTCTGCTAGTGTCCATACCCCTTGCGTTTCGTAAATTTCGAGATGCGCTCCCCAACCCTTCCGCGATGCGTCTGTGGTTAGGACTGCGTGTGAGTGGGTAGACGGAACAGTGCTTCCTTGGAGAGGGTGGAGCGAAAAAGCCACCATGCTATGTCCTCCTTCATCTCGGATGTTAGTGTTATTGCTTGTGTTAACGGTTGTGTGTGTTATTTATTTTTATTTACTTATTTAAAAACTTTTCTATACCATCATTAAGTTAGCTAACCATCACAATGGTTTACAACAAGGCACGATAAAGAAAATATGAGTGGTATAGTTTACAAATGTAATCATGTGCCATCAAAAGTACGGTAACAATGTAATGCAATAATCTATGTGTGAAAGTTAAGGTTGTATATGTTTGGAACATATTAGGCGGTTTGAAATTAACATTAATATGCATTTGTAGGTTACTAGTGACAACTTTTAGTTTGGTGCATCCTTATCCATTAGCTGTTATTCTCCTTATCTTTATAAAAAGCTTGTTTAAAGAGCCAGGTTTTCAGATTGGTTTTGAACATTTTCAAATTTCTCTGTAGCCTTATTTCGAGTGGCATGGTGTTCCATAGCACGGGGCCAGCCAGTGATAGTACTCTTTCCCTTACTTGTGTGAGGCGTGCTGTTTTGACAGAGGGGACAGTAAGTAGAGCCTTATTAGCGGATCTCGGGTTTTTTTGTGGGACATGTACACGTAGTGCAGTGTTAAGCCCGTCAGCTTTTTCATCGTGGATTAGTTTATGAATTATACATAAAACCTTATATTGTATTCTTTGTTCGATTGGAAGCCAGTGTAATTCGGTGAGAGTTCCTGTAATGTGGTCATTCTTTTTTTTGCCAGTCAATATTCTGGCAGATGAGTTTTGTAAGATTTGTAATATTGAGGGGTATATTAAGGACAACCTGAATTAATTATCTCCAATAATATATAGCATTGTACTCATATTGCTGGCACAGTTGAAATAATGTAATTTCAGGATTTAAGAAGCATTAAAGAAATGCGATCAAAATATTTCATAAGGAGTAGAAGTAGAGAATACACTCATATAGCGTGGAGACATTAGAAGAAAACCTCCGACTTTTGTATTGGTGTTGGAAATTGTTAACTTGATATCTTTAAAGCTGCATTTTGGCTGAAAAAAACTGTGAACCCTGATTTCTTTTTGAGCAAAATGATAAGGGGAATGGAACAGCTCCCCTATGAGGAAAGACTAAAGAGGTTAGGACTTTTCAGCTTGGAGAAGAGACGACTGAGGGGGGATATGATAGAGGTGTTTAAAATCATGAGAGGTCTAGAACGGGTAGATGTGAATCGGTTATTTACTCTTTCGGATAGTAGAAAGACTAGGGGGCACTCCATGAAGTTAGCATGGGGCACATTTAAAACTAATCGGAGAAAGTTCTTTTTTACTCAACGCACAATTAAACTCTGGAATTTGTTGCCAGAGGATGTGGTTAGTGCAGTTAGTATAGCTGTGTTTAAAAAAGGATTGGATAAGTTCTTGGAGGAGAAGTCATTACCTGCTATTAAGTTCACTTAGAGAATAGCCACTGCCATTAGCAATGGTAACATGGAATAGACTTAGTTTTTGGGTAATTGCCAGGTTCTTATGGCCTGGATTGGCCACTGTTGGAAACAGGATGCTGGGCTTGATGGACCCTTGGTCTGACCCAGTATGGCATTTTCTTATGTTCTTATGCAGTGACCGAATCGTAGATTGTGGTAGTCCTAGAAGTAGGGAGTTACAGTAATCTGTGCTTGCGAAAATCATTGCCTGTAGAACTATGCGGAAATTGTTTAGTGTTAGTAAAGGTTTACGTCTTCTCAGGATCATTAGTTTCGCGTATCCTTCTTTTACTTTCAATGACATGTGTTGTTTCATGTTTAGCTCAGGGTCAATTATTACTCCTAGATTCCATACTTTCTTTGCTAGCTCAGAGCCTTGACTATTTTTGCTTGTGAGTGTAGGTTGTATGTGATGTATGTTTTTACGTTCAAGGTGTGAGAAGTCTGTTTTGTCGATGTTTATTACCAGTTCCATCTGATTTAAGAGCTGTTTGATTATTTCAAGATACATATTGGCAAGTTTCATTGTTTCCTCAATGGTGTTTACAATGGGTAGCAGTAGCTGTATATCATCTGCATATATGTAATGTATGATTCCAAGTCCCGCTAGTAGGTGACATACCGGGAGGAGATAAATGATAAAGAGTGTAGCCGACAGGGCTGATCCCTGTGGGACACCAGTTAGTAGTGTGGCTTTGTCCGAGAGTGTATTTTTGATTTGCACTTGAAAGCATCTATTGTTTAAGTATGATTCAAACCATTTTATTGTTTTATTAGTGAGTCCTATTTCTTTCAGTCTGTTGAGTAGTATTTTGTGGTTTACCGTGTCAAAAGCTGCGGAGAGATCTAAAAGAACCAGAATGTAGTGTGTTCCTGTATCAAACCCTCTTAAGATATCGTCTGATAGGGCTAATAGCAGAGTTTCAGTACTGTAGTGTTTGCGAAAACCTTGTTGTGTTGGGTAAAATATGTTGTTACTTTCAATGTGGTTTGCCAATTGTTTTTGTATTGTTTTTTCAATAAGTTTGGCTAATAGGGGTAAGTCTGATACTGGTCTATAGTTATTGATGTTTAGGGGGTCGAGGTTCTTTCTCTTAATTATTGGTTTGATTATAGCTCCTTTCAATGTATCCGGCATTACTCCTTCATCTAGTGAGAGGTTGATGATCTTAGTTAAAGTTGGGATTATTGTGTTGGCTAGTTTTTTTAGTTCTATAATGGCAATGGAGTCAAGTACGTGTAGAGCAGGGTTCAAATGTTTTATCATTTTCTCAACTTCAACACGTGATACCTCTTCAAATTCTGACCAGTTACTAACATCTCTAGTGGGCATTTTAATCTCTTGTTTTGTATATTAGGAATTTTTTTTCTCAGGTTCTCAATTTTTTCTTTAAAGAATTGAGCTACCTTATTGCATTGGTTCTCTTGTAGGGTTAGGTGGTTGTTTGTATTGTCATTTGTTAGGTTCTTTACTATGTTAAATAGGGTTCTGGCGTTATTTGAAAATTTTTCTATTTTGTACTGTAGTATTTTTTTTTTAATGTCTAAAATTGGTTTTTTTGTAGTATGCTAGTTTTCTGTACTTTGTTAAATTCTCAGAAGTTTTGTTATTTTTCCATTCTTTCTCTTTCTTTCTAAGGCTTCATTTAATTTCTTTGATTTCATCACTATACCATGGATTATTTAACTTTGATTCTTTTATGCGGGCCATTTGCAGAGGGTTTAGTTCATTGGCCAGAGTAGAGGTTTTATTTAACCAGTCTGTTGTTGCGTTATTGCTATTTGCAAAGTTGATGTGTGTTAATTCTTCATTTAGTCTGTCTTTAAGTTTATCGGTGTTGAAAGGGGGACGATATGAGAATACAGCTGGTTCTATGTTTTGTTTTTTTTAATTGTGTGCTTGATCTGAGAGTTAATGAGGAAGTGGTCTGACCTTGGGATTTGAGTGTATTCGGTTTTATGTTTTCAAGAAAGCTACTGTTAATGAAAGTAAGATCTAATGAGTGGCCAGCTTTGTGTGTTGGTTTATCTGTAATCAGTTTGAAACCTAATGCCGTCATTATATCAAATAGTGTTTGGCAGGTATTAGATAGGGGGTGAACGTCCATGTGCAGATTAAAGTCACCTAATATTATGGTGGGTTTAGCGGGATTTAGCTGAGTTGTAAAAAATTCTATGAGTGGGGAAATATTTAGTTCGAGGAGACTGGGTGGGCAGTAGACCAGGCATATTTGAAAGTGGTTTGTGTCAAAAAGGGCAATTTCATGATTCATTGGGGCTGAGATGGAGAGTAATTTAGTTTTAAATACTTTTTCAATAATTAAAATTAATCTGCCCCCTCTTATTTATTCTCGGGATCAAGAAGACTTCGTAGTTTTTGTTTGGGATCTGGTTCTTTAGAACTACATCTGATTGTTTCCACTGACGTTTCAGTCCCCACTGTAGACGTCTCATGTGTAGCCTGGTGTTGGGATCTGTGAAATTGGCTGCCGCCATGTGACCCAAGACTACTATCACTTGCCTCGCTGAGGGTGTTTGAGTGTTGTGCAGTTGATGCAGAAGCTGGCGTAGTTGTAATCTTCTGTCTGATGGAAGGTATGCTCTGTTCCGTGTGGTGTCCAGATATGCTCCTATAAACTGCAGTTGCTGTGTTGGCTGTAGATGTGATTTTTGAAAATTGATCACTAGTCCCAATGTTTGTAAGCATTGTATTACTCTGTGGAGATGATCGATCAGTATCTCCCGAGTGGAGGCAATTATTAGCCAATCATCCAGGTATGGAAAGATTGTGATTCCCTGCTGTCTGAGATGAGCCATCACCACTATCATGCTTTTGGTGAATACTCTGGGTGCAACTGATAATCCAAAGGGGAGTACCTTGTACTGGTAGTGTTGATGTTTGTACCGAAAACATAGGTAACGCCAAGAGGATGGATGGATGGGAATGTGAGTGTATGCATCCTTCAGGTCGATGGAACACATCCAGTCGTTGGGTTGTAGTAGAGGAAGAATCGACTTCAAGGATCCCATTTTGAATTTCTCTTTTGTCAGGAATTTGTTGAGTTCCCGAAGGTCCAGGATGGGCCAAGGCCACCTGATTTCTTTGGTATCAGGAAGTATGGGGAGAAAATCCCGTATTTTGCTGTTTCCGGGACAGACGTTTGATGGCCTGTTGATTGTGCAGGCTTGTAATCTCTTGTACGAGTTGTAACTGAGATCTCTGAATCTTTATTGTGGGAAGGTAGGGTAATGGTGGTCGTGTTATGAATTGCAATTGATAACCCTGACATATTATTTCTAGTACCCATTGGTCGGAAGTAATCTGTTCCCACACTGGTGGTCATGACTGGATTCTTCCTGGAGGCGTTAAGATTTGTGGTGGTGGCTGTAAATCTAAAAAGACTGCGTTGATTTAAGCGCAGGTGTCGGCTGTTGGGGCTGTTGTTTCTGAGTACGGGGTTTACCTCCACGAGGCAGTTGGGTTTGTTGTTGCTGTTTCTGTGGTCTTTGATACGCTGGGCATGGTTGAGGCCGGAAAGTCTGGTAAGACCTATAAGATCTGCGACCATAAGACTACCGCCGATTGTAAGGGTAGTGCCTTCGGGAGGCCGCATAAGCCGGTTGTGTTTGTAAAGATTGCACGGCTATCACTTCGTCCTTCAGCTTAACCACCGTCTCTTGAAATCTGGTACCAAAAAGATTATCTCCTGTACACAGTAGATTTGCAAGTTTCTCATGCAAATCCTCTCATGGAACTTGAACGTAGCCACGACATTCAGTGGGCCGCTATGGCAGTTGCTGATGCTCTGGATGATGTTTCTAGGCCTTCTTACACTGATCTAAGGAGGTGTCTGGAGCACTCTTCCATATCATGTAGTGTTTGAGGTGACTGACCCGCCGTAGAGGAAAGCATACCTTTAGTCGCCTGAATACATTCATAAAGGTATTGCACCATGTAAAACTGATGATGCATAATTCTTGCTGTGAGCATCGCATTCTGGTACACCTTCCGTCCAAAATCATCGAGATACCTGTTGTCTTTGGTTGGTGGGTACATCGAGTGAGTTTTTGATTTTTTAAAACGCTACATCACCGATTCCACTACTATGGACTCGTGAGGTAGCTGTGGAAGTGCATACGGTTGATCTTTCTTCATCTGAAACTTGATGTTGGATTTCCTAGAGACCGCCGACAAAGATTGAGGTGCTTCCCAAGATTTTAGGAGAACACTGTGAAGCAGTTCTTGCGGTGGGAGTGAAGTGGGCTCTCTTGGGACTTCAAACATTTTTAGAAGACCCAGACTTTCTGATCTGGGATCAGATTCCTTCTGTTACTCCAAATGCAGAATAGTACCCAGTTTTTCCAAAAATCTAGGGTACGAGAGATCTTCAGGCAGAGAGTATGGTTCCTGCGGATCGGACGGAAACCCTGTCGATGAGGATGGAGATCTTTCTGGAATATCTTGTCTTGAAGGTGAGGATAGAGACCGCTCTGAAATTGGTGATACGGGGGGTTCTACCGATAGCTCCCGGGAAGGTTGAGTATTGGGTTCGGTAGCGGGGGTCTGTGGTTGATTAATCATTGTGAAAGAAGATTTTAGAGTTTTGTAGAATCCTGCTAGCGATTGTGATAATTGCCAGAAAGCTTCCTTTGACTTAGGAGGCATAACCGGTTTACCCGTACCCTGTGGCACTGGTGCTGCCGGTGGTGGAGACGTATACTCTAGTCCCCTAGAAGAACTGCGTGGTGACATGGACGCCTGAGAAGAAGTGAGGCATATGGGCGACTGATGAGAACGTGGCCTATGGTGCTGACTTTTTGAGGATCTGGAGGTGGAAGGACTGACTTCCTTGTCTGAGGACTTTTTTGGTACTGTGGCATGGCTGGAATGGTGTCTGTGCCTATGTGTGTGACCTGGTTCTCTGTGATCGCTTGTGCGTAGAACGAGACCTTTTAAAAGATGTCTTCGATGTTCGTTGTACAGAATCACTCGAAGTAGATTGTGATAACTGTGGGGATTGGTGTCTACGCTTTCGATGACTCCTATGGTCTTTCGTTGTCTTTTGGCCGTGTACGGGGTGAGATGGCATGGGGTCCTGTGAAAGGCTGTATAAGTCGCGTCGACGCCCTGACTGCACTGTGACCAGTGTTTTTGGGCCTGTAGTCTGCGCCGTCCTTTTCGACACTGCATTGTGCGCCGATGGTTCTGGCTCTGTCATCTGCGCCGGTGGTTTCGGCGCCGTCCACTTCGACGTTGTTGAGGCCATGGTATGCGTCGACTTTCCTGGCGCCGATCTTATTTTCGGTGCTGTCGGCACCACACCATGTTTCAATTTTCTCGGCACTTTAGAGTGCGACAGTCCCTGTGTCGACACACTTGGTTCCCCGGAACCGTCCCGTGACGGCGAACGAGAGTGCGATGCCGATCTTTTTGAAGCCGATCGATCCCGATCGAGGGAATCAGAGTCCTGATTCCCCTGGTACTTGCCTCATGACCTCTTTTTCTCTTGGCCTAGAGGGGTGATCCCACGCCGCCGCTCTCTTTTGAGACTGAGCGGGTTTCTTCACCGGGCCCGGTGAAGAGTGAGCCTCCGATGGGTCCGAGAGGTTGAGGAGTTCCTTGAGGCGGTAGGCCCGTTGTTTCAGGGCCCTAGGGGACATACGAGCACAAAACCCGCAATCTCCTACATCGTGATTGGCGCCTAGGCAATGATAATATCGGTCATGGCCGTCCGTGACCGACATTACCTTGCCACGACGACATCGTTTGAAGCCCAATTTGGACATCCTGAGAAGAAAAATGGCTCCGCGTGCGATCCCGCGCGCAGAAAGAACAGACTGAGGAGAATCTATTACTTTCCTGCACGGGAACACACGCGCAGCCGCAGAGACAAAAAACGAAACCTCTGCTTAACAAGCTCCGCCTCCTGGACCTGATTGGCAGATCCCATGACAGCATGGCTAATTCAGCCCTGCTATTAATGGAAAAACTCCTCACCCAGTAAAAATGTTGTTTTGTTAATATATAAAGCTTGGGGGTAAACTGAATAGAGCAGCAGTTGCTACCATAGGAAACTTGCTGGACAGACTAGATGGACCATTTGATCTTTTTTCTGCATCAATACTAAAAACATAAGGAAGTTCCTTTTCTACCGTCAGTATAAAAACATAAGGAAGTTCTCTGCTGACACAATGTCTATCAAATGTTTAAGGCTGGATCTGGACAGGGCTGCACTGGACTATATTGGCT
This sequence comes from Rhinatrema bivittatum, assembly GCF_901001135.1. Lineage (NCBI taxonomy): Eukaryota > Metazoa > Chordata > Amphibia > Gymnophiona > Rhinatrematidae > Rhinatrema > Rhinatrema bivittatum. Next base: position 147,121,459 of record NC_042619.1, read on the forward strand.
CTCTTCCCTTCATTGCCCGGTAAGGGAAAACATTTTTTGACTTTTGACTTTACTTGCAGTTTGTAAGTCAGGGAGCACATGTTATGTTTTCTTTCATTAAACATCAGTGAAAAGCATGGCTACTATGTTGCACTTTTATTAGACCAGACAATTTTTAAAAAATGTATTTGTGAAAATATAAAAAAAACAAGTCAAACATGTAAAAAGAAACAGATGCCAAGATTCAATAGTAGAGAAGAAAAAAAAAAGAAAAAGAAAAAACCCACAAAGTAAAACAAGTACTACCAATATCCAGAGTTGGTATCAACATCAAATAACAAACAAAATGGAGGAAGAACAGAAAACTAATGACAAATCTAGATTTTTACAGATTTGGCTAGAGCTCTTGGGGCTGCTCTTCTGTTAAGATATCCTTACAAATACCTTGTGAATTATTGTGATGTTAAATATGTTTTCTTTGCCCTGGATATTTACTTAGATATTTTCTTGATACAAATAAGATTATTTACCCAATGATTTCTAATTGGTAATTGGCAATATTGTGATTATGCTTGCCTTATTCTGCTATGCCTTTTCTGTTGTAGTGTGGAAATTGCCTTAGATCCTCTGCCCTACAAATAAAGTCTGAGCATTACAAAAGTACAGGGTGAGATCATATTTCGGTCTCTCTCAGAGACCAATGAGATCAGTAGTATTGCTTCTGTATGTTCTTGTAACTTCTCAAGGGAAGCTGTCAAATCAAAACTATTTGAGCTCAGTTCTGGAGACTGTATCTCCGAAGAGACAGAGACAGGATGGAGGCGGTCCAGAGAAGGGCGACCAAAAAGGTGGATGGTCTTCATCTAATGACTTATGAGGAGAGATTGAAGAATCTAAATATGTACACCCTGGAGGAAAGGAGGAGCAGAGGTGATATGATACAGACTTTCAGATACTTGAAAGGTTTTAATGATCCAAAGATAACGACAAACCGTTTCCGTTGGAAAAAAAATCAGCAGAACCAGGGGTCACAATTTAAAACCCCAGGGAGGAAGAACCAATGTCAGGAAGTATTTCTTCATGGAGAGGGTGGTGGATACCTGGAATGACCTTCCAGAGGAAGTGGTGAAGACCAAAACTGTAAAGGACTTCAAAGGGGTGTGGGATAAACACTGTGGATCCATAAAGTTTAGAGGTTGTGAATGAAGAGTGGGTGGCTCACGGGAACGACGGCTACTACCTGGTGATAATACCCTTATTCAATAAACATACACAAGGTTAATGCGACTCCAACATTGCTCTAAGCTTCAGCGGCAATGAGGAAATGTGGAAAAAACAATTTGCATTCACAAAAAAGCGGGGAGTAGCTTGCTTGTTACAGCGGTTACTACCCCAAACCAAATGCCTGATTCTTCACTTTCAATGCATATAAAGCACAGCTCTCTGCTTCAATGGCAAGAGAGAAAGACTGACACTGCACTTTCAATGCATAGCCAGCATGGCTCTCTGCTTCAATGGCAGGGGGGAATGAAGAAACATGGATGATATTCAGGCAACAACCAACAAGGACTGAATTACATAGTCTGGATAAACAGATAAGCATGGGTGTAGCTTGCTTTTTGCGGTGGATAATACCCCTAACTAATTAAGCTATTTCACTTAGATGCAGTTCCAACACTGCTCTCTACATTAATGGCGGGGGTGGAAGGGAAATAGAATAAAAAAGGTTACAAAGAGCCAAGAGTAACAGATAAGTATGAGAGAGAGAAAAAGAAAGTGTGAAAGCTTGCTGGGCAGACTGGATGGGCTGTTTGGTCTTCTTCTGCCGTCATTTCTTTGTTTCTGTAGACACTTCCACCACTATGCTTAGAGTCCTGAGTGACTCACTCTATCCTACCTAGTGTAACTCTTTTTTTCATGAAGTTAGCTGCTTCCGAAGGGCACACAAAAGAATTTATGTTTCTGGTGCTGTCTTCACCATTTCTCTTCTCCCAGGGTATGGGTCCTTTCTATGGGGTAGAGGCAGACCTTCGTGGCCCAGGTGGTGATGTGCTTTTCTCTGAATTGTGTGTAAATTTTCCTGTAGTTCACTCTGATGATTTACAGTGCAGTAATGCTGGGGAAAAACAGACGGGACATGATGCTGGATGCGCAACTGAAACTTTACAAATTTTTTCAAAAATAACTCAATGTCCAGTCATCAAAACTGAGTAATATTACAGCTGCAGTTTGGTCTTCTTCTAAGGCTCAGGTTCCCTGGGTCTTTCGCTTACAACTTGGGTCTGGAGTGTAAAAGTGTTCCAGTTGTACTAGGGAGGAAACAACAAAAGAATAGATGCCTACCTGAGTCCAAGGTTTTCTCTCCTCTTTTCCCAGCCTGTGACTGATCTCCTTGGGGTGGAGATCCCTCTGTGAGTTTTCAGTATCTTGCTCCCTCTTCTTGATTTAAGTGACTGGTCAGATGGAAAGAGATGCAGGACTGAGCTGTCCCAGCACCAAGTGAGGAGGGGAGGCAAAAATCTCCTCACAAACAAAAACCTGAAAAACCTCTCTGACTGTCAAAAATCTCCTCTGGAGTGATTACCATCACTGCAGCTCCTTTTTCCTTGGAAGAATGCATGCAGATCTTCAGTGCCCAGGCCTTGAGATCCGGGGGATGACCATCACCTTGGGCTCCAGGCTATCTCCAGTCAGAAAAAACTTGAAAAAATAGCTGAAAATCTGCATGTCTCATTTCTACTCGGTAGCCCCATGCTGACAGGGACTGTTTAGCAGGAATTCCTATTAACCAAAAAGTTTCACAGAGTGAGGGGAATGGGCCTTACTCAAGAAGGAAAAATTAACAGAGCTCCTTACTCTCCAAGAACTAACTCAAAAACCATACCTTACACTCTCCTAGCCATTTCAAGGAAAGGGGTCCAACCATCTCAGTCATCCTCAGAGGGAGGTGCTGATATCATGGTATCTCACTCTAGTTGTGTAATTCCTATCAGAAAGATCTAGGGCCCTCTAGTGGCCAACCAGGGGGGTCGCCACACTAGCAAAAAGATGATTTTGTTCACCATGAACTCATATGAGGCATTATGCAAAATTTCCTTGAAATATTTCTTTAAAATATACCTTAGCAGCATTCCTAAAACCTGGGGGAAATTAAAAAAGGTACAAATTCAGATGTCTTGCAAAATTTCCATTTATTCATGTTTACAATGTAAAAGATTTTCATCCTGGATTGGAGTTGTATTCACATTTTCCAACTTTTTAATTTCAACTTCTATCACTTTAATACCACTCTAAAAGTCCTTAGAGCAAGATTCTTGTTTATGGGCCACTTCTTTCACACTCTGACTTAAGCAACCAATATTCAAAGAAGTTGCTAATAAAGAAGAATCTAATCTTTCTAAGACTGTCCAAATAGCATCTAGGGTGGCCACAGAGCGTTTGCCCAGCTTAAAAGCTGTCACCACTGCTGGCACTATACCCTTTGATTGTAACTTGATAATAACTCTTCTGGCCAGTTCTGCTGCCCCTTCTCTTCAAGCTGATTTGCCAAACTCAGATTCTCCTTGGAAACTGGAAGAAACATTGGAGTCATCTGTCAAGCCCAGATTCCCTCTGAGGGACTCCCAATACCAATGTTATCAGTCAGAATCAAGCACCATGTTGCAGCTTCATCCCACTGCTGTGGGGGTGAGTAATCGTGCGGAGTCAAGGAGATCTCCTCCCAAGGTCATACAGGCGATCTGTTGCCTGACACTGCAGCAGGGCTACCCCCATCTGAAAACCTGGCATCTTGGCTGAAAAGGGTGTCAATCTGCTGCTGCATCAGGAAAGGCAGAGCAGATTCTGAAGAAAGGATATATAGTCTGGCTTTCTTCTCTGCCAGCATAAAGGCAAAACTTCAGCAGAATGTACAAAAGAAAAATGTTGAACCCTACGCAGTCATCTTAACTCCTTCCGCTGGCAGATGAATGAAATAATGGGTAGATCCTATGGAAAGGGGTACAATTTTGTAGCAGATTTTCAAGATTCTGGAGCAATTATGTGGTAAAATTGCACACTTTTGCTTAAACTTAAAAAAAAAAAAAAAAAGAAAAAGCCATATTTTAGGGACAGGTTTATATGCATAAAAAAAAAGCCAAATTTCAATGAATATCTTTCACATGTTACATGATTGCATTCCATTCCAGAGGGCTACTTAAAGTTCTATAAACTGTAAATATTTATTGTAAATATTTATTGGAAGCAGATTTTTAAAAAATGGGGTGGGATGTAAGCATAATCAGAAGTGCATTAATTTTCATTCCAAAGGAAAATATAAAAGAAATAATTTTTTTTAAAAAAAAGAAAGGAAACCTAGAAAGTAACAAAATCATAATATTTAACCTACCTACAAATACAAAATTAACTGTGTGCATAAAAATTGTTTAATAAGTAAAGAAATAAAATAAGCTACAGACTGTGAAATGTCACTTTTATCTTGTACTAAAACACATTTTCTCGGGACAGTTCTCTCTTCTTTCTGAGTACCGAATATAAGTTTCTGTATATGGAAAATACACTCACCATCAGAACTTGCTACATATTATAAATAACATTAATATGTAAAATTAATGTTATAAACTTCAAATAGAATAAATTAAACAGCAAATTGAAAGAAAAAAAAGCTTCATAAAAACACACACACACACCACTGCAGTCATCACAAAATGGAAAACCATAAACCATGACAATTTCATCTCTTAATACATATAAAAATACACAGGCAAAAAAAAAAATATGCAGAAAGAGTAATCTACATGACTCAGTTATAGGTAAATTAACAACAGCACCAATACAAGCCAGGAGTTTTGTTCACTAGTTGCTAGATGATAGTACCAATACTTGCACTGAACCCAGATTCAGCGAATACTCTCCTTTACTTTGAATTCTCTACCTTAGTTGTGCTGACTGGCTAGTTATCTCTCTCATCCAATTAGATTCCCATATGTAAGAAAGACAACCAATCAGCTTGCAGCACAGTATTGTTCTGCCTGGCATTGCAGAGGACAGGGAGCAACTGTTTTCAGCAAAATGCTGATAGATCATTTAATTCATTTCAACTAGTATGTGTATTTTGTAGTGGCTTTTGTTTATTCTGTGGTGAGATGCTAATTATGTGGCCTCCCCCCCCTCCCTCCCAGCATCAGGGGAGGCTGGGGCCTGTGATTATTAGTAACTGCATGCTTGTGCAAGATCTTTTCAAAAAGAAATTCAATTCAATTGCATTACATTTTGACAAGAATTTTTAACATGAAAATGTTACTCAGGCTCCATGGTTTGTAAGAGTTACATTTTAGAAATAGGACCCCACTGAACAAACCTTCAATTCAAATATATGACAGCATTTTAAGAATATCAACAAAATACCAATACCGATAATCCCTTGTCCAATAATATTTACTTATCAAAAAAACAAGAGATCCTAAGTGTTCTGCTCACCTATTTATCTATCTATCCTTGTACACTGTATCATGAATGAATCTTTTATTTCAAAATATATGTATAAAATTTCAGCTATTTCAAACTTTTCTTCTGTTTAGATTGACATACCTGTACCTCACTCGTACTATTAAATATCCCTTGCTTACACTATCCCACCCCACTGAATATATTGATTTATGATTGTATGAATAAGGGGTGTAGTTTGATTTTGTATGTCAATCTAAACAGAAGAAAAATTTGAAATAGCTTAAATTTTATACATATATTTTGAAATAAAAGATTCATTCATGATACAGTGTACAAGGATAGATAGATAAATAGGTGAGCAGAACACTTAGGTTCTCTTGTTTTTTTGATAAGTAAGCATTTTAAGAATCACAAATATACTGAGCTCCAAAATCCTCCCAATACCAGAAAAATAATAAAACCTAAATAAGGACCAATCCAACTAAATTAAAAAGGAAAAGTATCAGATTGAAAAAGCTCAAAAACTTAATCCACAGGCTCTTGCCCTCAATGGGCTTCAACCGGCATCTTTCATTTGAGCATAAAATTAACCTCATATTTTTCCAATTTTATAAAACGTATTGCCTATTATGCTCTTTAATGCAAAAATATTAACACTCTTTATTAGAGAAAAATCAATCCCATCTAAAAATATGCTTGCACAAACATGTTGCCCAACTATATAAATTTCCTCAATAATTTAACTTATCTTTTAAATGCTGCTTTTAAATATGTTTTTAAAAAGTTGCATTTTACTTTCTCCAACAGATTAAGTTAGATGCTCGTGGAGGTGATCACAATCTACGGCTCCTACAAGCCAAACAGCGTTGGATTTTCTTTTTAAGAATGGTCCACTCGTTAGGATTAAATAAGGAAATCAATTGGTCGGTTTTTATGTGATGTCTTCCCATTGGTGCAAGTGTAGTTCTGTGGTGGTTTAAATGTCACTTGGTTTGAGAATGTAGTGTCAGCCATTTTTATAGTGTTCTGTTGAGCTAAGTCCGGCCAAGAATAACCACTGGTTAGCCTTTTCTTTTCTTTTACTTTTTAATGTATTATTGTTGGATGACATTGTGATATTGTGTTTTGTGGTTTATTTCAGATAATTTCAGCTCCCCTGAAGCAGGCGCGACATGTGCCGAAACATTGTCAATGTCGGGCTGAGTGGGCTTCTTTTGAGCATTTGGATATCTGAAAACATTTTTGAGATCACATGAGCGGCATTTAAAAGATAAGTTGAATTACTGATGAAATGTATATAGCTGGACAACACGTTTGTGCAAGCATATTTTTAGATGGAGCTGATTTTTCTGTAATAAAGATAGTGTTAATATTTTTGCATTAAAGATCATAATAGGCAATAGCCTTTATAAAATTGGAAAAGTATATGAGGTTAATTTTATGCTCAAATGAAAGATGCCGGTTGAAGCCCATTGCGGGCAAGAGCCTGTGGATTACATTTTTGAGCATTTTTAAATCTGATACTTTTCCTTTTTAATTTAGTTGGGTTGGTCCTTCTTTAGGTTTTATTTTCTAGAATTTTAAGAATTACATTACAGCATAAACTTTGGGAATTACTACTTTGAGACCTGATGAATCTGACTACTGTCAAATTTTAAATACTGAATAATTTACAGAAATCTAAATATTTGTTGCAATAAACTTTTTTTTTTTTTTAAACATTTTTATGATTCTCACTATAGGCAAGACAAAGGAAAATTGGTTCTTAACTGCTAATTTTCATTCCTGTAATAGCCAAGATCAGTCCAGACAAGTGGGTTTTATTCATCCCTACCAGCAGATGGAGGTAGAGAACAAAAACTTTGGGCACTGCCACATATAAGAGAGTGCCACCTGCAGTCCCTCAGTATTGATCGATACCAGAGCCAAGATAATTAAACCAGTGGGTGAACTAAGTCCCCAGGATGGATACCCCTGGACTGGCTAGCCATACTAAAAAAATCAACTATAACATGTGAAAAAGTCTGAACAAATCGAGAAACAAACTCTGCTTTGCTAATAAGAACCCAGCAACAGAAAAAAAAATAATTCGGCACAGATCTCCAGGGTGGGCCTCTGGACTGATCTTAGGTATTACAGGAACGAAAATTAGCAGGTAAGAACCAATTTTACTTTCCTGAACATACCCAGATCAGATCAGACAAGTGGGATGTACCAAAGCCCCATTAAACTGGGCGGGAACTCGAAAGACCCGCTCGCAGGACACTCTCCCCAAAGGGTGCTGTCTCTGGGGCCCGCACATCCAAACGATAATGCTTAGTGAAAGTGTGAAACGAAGACCAAACCACGGCCCTATATATCTCTGCAGGAGAGACCAGCTGACACTCGGCCCACAACGCTGCATGAGCACAAGTCGAATGAGCTCTAAGTCCCATCGGAACCGTACGGCCCTTGGATACATAGGCAGCAGAAGTAATCTCTTTCAACCAAAGAGCCACAGAAGCTTTAGATGCCTTCTCACCCTTTTTGCTTCCCCCGAAAAGGACAAATAAATGATCAGAGCGTTGGAAAGAATTGGTGACCTTCAAGTATCGCAACAAGACAAGACGCACATCCAAAAGATGGAAATCCCTCCCCATTGAGGAATCCTGATCCCAATCCGGAAAACCTGGCAGCTCTACCATCTGGTTCACATGAAAAACAGACACTACCTTAGGAAGGAACGAGGGCACTTTCCGCAAGGACACCTTGTCAGACGAAATCTAGAGAAAAGGATCACGACACGAAAGCTTCTGCAATTCCGAAATCCTCCTAGCCGAGCAAATGGCTACCAAGAAGACAGTTTTCAAGGTCAGAATCTTTAAAGACGCGACCCAGCAGCTCAAAAGGTTGCTCACAGAGTGCTCGCAACACCAGATTGAGACTCCATCCCGGGCATACTTTGCGAAGAGGGGGACGTAGATGCTTAACTCCACGAAGAAAGCGGACCACATCCGGATGGGCAGCCAAAGCCTGACCCTGAACCTTCCCCTCTGAGACAACCTAGAGCCGAAACTTGAACCCGGAGCGAACTGTGGGCCAGGCCCTTGGATAAGCCCAACTGCAGAAAGGACAAAATATGCGGTACAGAGGCCCTAAGGAGATCCACTCCCTATTGTTCACACAAAGTCCCAAAAACCTTCCATACTCTTGAATAGGCCAAGGAGTAGAAGGACGTCTTGCCTGAAGGAGGGTAGTAATCACCGGTTTAGAATATGCCTTTGAACACAATCGCCGCCTCTCGAGCACTGGATTAACACCCCTTCGTTATCCGAATCCTCCAACAGAGCTTGACCTCCAACTCCTCCAACACCTGGGGGATAAGTGGTCTAAGCTCCTCCCTCTTAAAGAGGCGTATCACCCGCAGGTCATTGCCATCGGCTTCCGGGCACTCAGAGGCACCCTGGTCCACCTTAGGGTCCCCTGGATTGTGGGGGTCCCTTCTCGCAGGGTCTGCATCCAGATCTCCTGCCGAAGCATAGTCTTCTTCCTGAGAATCATCTGAATCCTCAGAATCGGAATCCAAATGCGTTGGACGAAGCCCCTGGGACTGTCCCCACGAACCCACGGAACTCTTCGAGGGTCCCTTAGCGCATGTAGCGGAGCCCGACGGTCTATCCATAAAAGGTTGCTTGCCCGCCTGCTTAGCCAGGAATGCCTCATGCAGTAACAGGACGAACTTGGTTGAAACCCCCCTGGGGTTCCCGAGGTTCCTTTGGGACTAATGGGGCCCAAATCAGCCGGACCCTCCTCCCAAGGTTGCACAGCGGGCGAAGGAGACTCCTCAGAGCCACGAGGAGGAACCCCGCATCCCGGTCCCCCTTGAGGGGGAAGGGCGACTTCCCCCATGCGGTCCCCCCAAATCTGCTGCGGGTCGCAAAGCTCGCCACGATTTTGGGCGTCTTAAGGAAGCCCCCTCTCCCCCTCCTGTACAGCCTGTACAGAGGGAAAGGGAATCAAGGGAGGTCGACCAAACTCCGCAGACCCAACAGGCCTCCACTAATAGCCTGTCTGTCATCCTAAAAATAGCAGCGCACACCGCGGGAAGAAGCGGGGGGAGGGGTGCACTACGCAGTTGCTGCCGGAGAAGGAAGAGGGTGCACCGCTGTGGCAAATTCCCATCGGCACAAAAGCCCTGCTGCAGCAGTCAGAAAACCCGCACGCTGATGCGGCACTTAAAAATAGTTAGGAGGCTCTTTCCCCGGCCGGGACCACCCTCTTAGACGCCCGGCAGCACTCCTGATCCCCCCGCACTACCTAACTGCCTTGGAGCCCACCCTTGATGATCTCGCCGGGCTGGCCTCCTGACCGACAGCTTAGCCTCTTAGAGCTGCCGCTGCTGCCGGGCCTCTGAAGCAAAAACAAACCTTTTTTTTTTCTTAAAGCTACAGAGCTAACTAAACAAGAAACAAAAATGAGGGGATACTTCCTTTAATCCCACAGGCAGGCGGAGGGGCTTCGTACCCCACTGAGAAGACCAGAGCCCTGGCTGTCAGTGGTCCCAGGAACACGGGCTGAGACCTGGCAGGGGTATCCAACTCCCTGTTCACCTGGCTCCACCCGAGGGATGGCCCTTCACAGGATATTCCACACAATATCAAAATTCAGTCAGGACTGCAGTTTAGCACCTCTACATCTGCTGGAGGTAGAGAAATACTGAGGGACTGCAGGTGGCACTCTCGCATATGTGGCAGTGCCCAAAGTATTTGTTCTCTATCTCCATCTGCTGGTAGGGATGAATAAAACCCACTTGTCTGGACTGATCTGGGTATGTTCAGGAATAGGATTAAGAAGGCTTGGATCTGTTCTTTGCAATCCTGCTGGGTACCCTGTGACATGGACTGGCCATTCTCAGAAGGATGATGAGCTTGATGTAGCTTTGGTCAAACCCAGTATGGCATTTCTTATGTTCTCATTAACATGGAGTGGGGTGGGGGATAGATAAAGTGCATTAACTCTTGTTCCAAAAAAATCATCAAAATTTATGAAATAAAATGTATTTGAACAAAAAAAAAGGAAATTTAGGAAGCAACAAAAATCACAAAATAGACAAAGTGAGATTTTGAGGAGTCTAGCTTATATAGCTTCTTTAGCTTCAAAGTAATTCTCAGTCTTTCTGGCATAACATGTAGACAAAGGCAAGTTGAAACAGTTATTTCCTTTGAACTGATCTCTTAGGTGAGTGATAAAACTGTACTTATCACATTTCTGGCTGAGTTTAAGGGATTGGGCAAAGTCTTGGACTGCATATACACCTGTGACAAGATCATTTCATTTGAATTTTATTGCTTACATACAAATCTTGTTTGTAATCATATTTTATTGAACAGTTAGGGCTTGATTTTCATAGCACTTTAAATTGTGCTTTGAAAATCAACTCAGGGGAGGGAATCTGCATGTAGAAGTATGAGTGAAACCTGATTTTACATGTACATAGTTGAAGTATGGGTACAGAGATGGTGCAGGCAAAAGATTTATGTGCATGCTTTTCATTTTCCAAAATGTGTGCATACATTTACACTTGCTCAAGAGCAGGTGTAACTTTGTGTATGTACATTCATGCATGTACCTGTGAATTTTTAAAGCGGGCTTAAGCGTATAAGTCCACTTTGAAAATTCAGGCTGTTTGTAGATAAAAAGTACCAGCAGACTTTAGCCCTAATGTGAACTGCTTTAAATTACCCTATCTTCAACTTAAAGCTCAATTTTGAATACATCATATCCTAGAAAAGTCAATACTACTGTGTCTTTCAAAAATTATAAGTAGGAAATCAGACTGTTTTTATACTTTTAACAGAATTTTTCTAATATTCAGTATGTTATCAAGCCACAATGCAGCTTGACATGCTTTCATTAGGGTCTTTGTGCTGTAATATAATACAGCAGACCTCAAAGATTCCAAACTGGATTGGGCTTGATATGAAGAAAGGAACTGCGGAGAACAACCAGAGAGAGGTCAAAGCTCAGCACTCAGAAAAATAGGCAGAAATGGATTAAACAGATTTCAACTGATTGGAAATCTTTAAAAGCAAAGCATAGAAGATTAACTCTAACAGATACATCAATAATTCACAGATGAAATATGGATAATGTATGACATATACAAGTCACAAAAACTATGTCTAGAAACATGCTAAAAAGAAACAGAAAAATATGAACATTTTGATAATCAATGAAGGAAGATCATAAAACACAAATGATTGCTGAGATGACAGTTAAGAATTGTGAACCTGTGTAAGATAAAAATCAGAAACAAAACTGTGAAACTAGTCAAGAAAATCATTATTTGTACACAGGCTTAAATGGTACCCCCCCCCCCTGAAAAAAAAAAAGCCACATATACCACAACAATTTCCACATGGATACATAATAAGAGAAATCCCTAACCAGGAGTTAACTCAAAATACTGAAAAGTGGGTACTTAATTACAGCACTGTTGTGTGCAGCAAGAATGCATTTTTGGGAAGAGCTGCTACATTTTCTGCACCATTACGAAACAGTAATTGTTGGTATTGGATTTATTGTGAACGTTGTGTCACGGAAAAAAAAGCATAAAACAAAGATTTGGCAACAGAAACCAAAGAAATAATTTTCATAATCAGGAATGCCTGTTCTTTTGGTTTTATCTGTTTTTCACACCTATTTGTTATGGAGTTAGGAGAATGCATTTTCACCTGAGGCAATGTATATGACATTAATTCACATGAAGTACTAGAAATTTTTTTTCATTTGCTACTTCAAACTATCCGTAAATCTTAAAAACATAATATAAAGTAAGATCACCATTATGGAGAGTAGTGCTAGAAAAAAAAAAAGCCTAAGCCTCTGTCTACTAATATACTATCTCAAGATGCACACTTTGTTAGAAATGCAATTAAATCTGATTTTAATAAAGGAGAACTCTTACTGGAGTCCTGGGACCTAAACCATTGCAGCAACAAGGAGCTGCCTATCCTGCTGTGGTGGAGCAAAAGCCTCTTCCCTCACTTCCTTGGACAGATGGAGAGCACTGACTGCCCGAGCAGGTCCTGCCTGGCCACCAAGAGCAAGAGGGTAAAGGGTCACAGAAGGACTGCAGCCCTCATTTTCTACAGCACAGATTTCAGGGACCCCCTGCTCTGGCTGCCCCATCAGACTTGAGTGCTCTTCCACAAGGAATCGCCTATGAACAACTACCTGCTCTCCCACCTGCCTGGCATCCACTTTTCAACTATACTGCCATCTTAAGGAGGCAATCGCACTACCCTCTCTGCCTGTAGTGGCTGCCCAACATCCGCTACCTGCCGAGCCCAGCGGTGGTCCTGGCAAAGAACAGCTATTGGAGAAGGGCAGGCTATGCATCATACTCTACATGCAATCCCACTGCGACATGCTGTCCAAGAGCGACAGATGTGTGTGATAGATCATAAAATACATCCAGGTGGACTTTTATGGCAAATGCCTGAATAGGAGCTACCAAACAAGAAGCTAGAAGACACATTCACTGTCACACTAGCAAAGACTCGGAATTCATGAACTTTGTTTCCTACTACAAGTTCCACTTGGCCATGGAGAATGTCATCTACCATGACTACATAACAGAAACTGTGGCAGCCTATGCACCCGAGTACCATCTCTATTTATTGGGGCTCTTGATCTGTGCGCAACTGTTTGTCCAGCAACCTCGTGATCATTCTGGTAAATGACTGAATCCTTGAAAGAACTAGTGGAGTTCATTGTCATTAGATAAGAGATGATGCTGGGTTCCTGAAGTATTTGGAATACAAGAAATCAGGACATTACTAACCAGTTCTTCTTGGAAAGCATGGAGCAGTGGGAATGTAGAGTGAATGACATGAACAGGCCCAACTACTTGAATGGATTCAAGTGCTTTATATGTGATAAGGAGAACAAGGGAGCTGTTGAAGAAAGGATTCACAAGAGGCCTTCTGAGAAGACACCTACTCCAGAACCCCACATTGCAAACCACAGTCAGATGGGGTGCTCCATGCCAGACTCTGTATTTTGGAAATTCTGAGGACCTCCCTTAAAACAACAGTTATTAGATGTTTAAAACATGCATGTTTTACATGCTAGCATAAAGCAGCACTGCTTGGGTGGCTACATAGAGAAGGACTAGATAATCCCCATGATAGTGATACATCAGCTATTTTCTGCTTTCTTACCCCCAAATTGGTATTTTTCCTTTAATAGATTTTTATATAATCTATATATTTAAAAGGCTTGTGTCTGTTTCCTGGCCATCAGGGACACCCTGAAAGGGGGAAGATGCACTGTGCAAAGACAATATGCTCTGTCTGCAAAGCCCTCTCTCTCAGGTACTCTCCCACACACAGACACACAGGCTCTTTCTTAATTTAATACATTAAAAGTATATATTTTTTTTTCACTTTTGTTTGGTTTTGAAAATGTACATCAGTTGTTACCCAGAGTATCTGAGCATCATCCAGTACTTTTTGCTAATATGCTTTGCTTGCAAAGCTCTGTTTTTAAGGCTCTCACACAAGCAGACAAACACACACACACACAGGCTACCCCCCTCCACATACACACATAGGCTGCTACACATAAGCTCACACTCATGCATACACACAGGTTCCCACTCACGCAAGGCCCTATACTCACATACAAGCAAACAGGCTTCCCCCCCACACACGCATATATACACACATACAAACTCCCACATAACCATTACATTCACATAAGCTCCCATTCATACAAACACAAAGGGCGTCTTCTTCAGGCACCCAGACCCCCTTCTTCAATGGCATGGGATGAGGTATGCGGCAGCCCTCTCCTTCTTTGCCCGCCACAAGATGGGGTCCCACAGTGGCCCTCTCCTTCTTTGGCCACTGTGGAAAAGGAACCGTGGAGACCATCCTGCAGGCCCTCTTCCTTTGGTGTTGGGCAGTCCTGATTGCATGAGCCTGAACCTTAAATGGATGGGCCATGGCCCATTCAGGTCAACCTTTAGCTGTGCTACTTTTATAGACTGTGAACTGGTTAAAAGATAGGAAACATAGATTAAGACTAATTGGTAAGTTCTCTCAGTGGAGGATGGTAAATAGTATAGTGCCACAGGATCTCTACTGGAACTGGTGCTTTTAAATTTTTCTCTAACAATTGCTATTTAGCACTCTTCAGCTGGGCAATGGGAGATGTGTAATATATTGCTATTGTAGTTTATAGAGAGGCTACCTAAGTGTCTATATGCTTTCTGTTAAATAGGATGTTTGTCATTGTGTTTTTATTTAATTGTTTTATGTTATGACCTGCACTCTGCTTAGCATGTTCTCATTATAACAGATTACAGATATGTTAAATAAATAAATAAAATACTTAAAATAAAATAATTATCATTCACACTTTTGTTTGATTTTAAAATGTATAGCTTTTTTGGACCAGACAACATGAACAAATTATATACATACATACGCACACACACATATATACATACACACACAAATTAGATAAACAGGAAAAGACATTTAGAAACATGTTCATTCAATGCATTTTGTTTCTTAGATGTGATCTGGTCCTGGCTATTGAGTTGCAGGCTGATTAGTACATAAGTTTAGAATTTTGTTTGTCTATATTTATTTTGTGAACTTATGTTGGTTACCCTTTTACCAGTTCTGATAATGCTGGCTACGAGCTTTAAAATAAATAATAAATAAATAAATTGGTGGAAATAATACATGACTATGTTAAGAAAATATTTTAAACTAACTGAGTTGTCAGGTGTAGTTTAAAAACTATCATAAAAGAGTATCAAAATACATCATCTCTATAAAAAAGTTCAGCTTCAGTGTTATATGGGCAAATATATGCTTGATGGGGTTTTTTTTGTTAACTGAGAAACAAAATTATTCTAGAGCAATGAGTCACAATGTGAGGGTCAAATAGGCAGCTTTCTCAATATCAATAATGAATATGGATGAGATCGATTTGCATGCCCTGGCTCTAATATATGCAAATCTCTTTCATGCATATTAATTGTGGCAATCCTGAAAACCTGACTGGCTAGGTGTGCCTCCAGGAGAGGGTTAGGAAACATTGGACTGAGGAACAAGAGAACCTACCAGGTAAAGAGGGGAGGACAAAAACTAATGGAATTCAAGAATATATGGGATAAACATAGAGAATTCCTTAATTGAGAAGAAGAAACATCCCTGAAGGGGCAAAATTGGGGCAATTGCCCTGGGCTCCACACTTTAGGGGATCCTAAGCTGCAGCAGAAACTCCACTCAGTGTCACATCCTTAACCATATCCTTTCCCTGCTGCTGTTTCTCCCTCTCCAGGTGTAGAACTGCTCGTCACAGTGTACTAGAGCCCAGGAAGTGAGAGGTATCTCCTCTGTGGGCCAGCAGGCCCAATGCTTTTAACCTGCTCCTGCTGCCACTGGCTCCTTTTTCCTCCACTGTTCAGTTAGCTGATCTGACTGGCATGGGAGGGAGACGAGCTGGCAGCAGAAGTTGCAGGTTAGAATCATTAGATCTGCAGCCCCACCATCCTGCTGGTTGGACTGTGTTGGGGGGGGGGGGGGGGGGGGGAGAGAGGCGGGAGAAAGGGATGAGAGGAAAAGGGTCCCCGGGAGCCAGAGACAGCTTTCAAGAAGTGTTTGTAGAGATTAATTTTGTGTTGGAGAAAGGGGAACAGTTAGTGATGGGGGTGGGTCTTAGGGATGACCTGGGTGGAGAAGAGCTGTCCTGTAGGGGGTGTTGGCGAGAATCTTGATCACCTTTAACTTTACTTCAGGTGAGCCAGGAGGTACTGTAGGTATTGGGGGGGGGGGGGGGGGGGGGGGGGAGGGGAAATTCTCTCACTTTTCAACCTGATCCAGCTGATTCACCCTAGACCACACACCTCCCTAGAATAAGTCCTGCCCAGAGTAGGGTAGCCTCTGTGGTACAATAGTAGGTAAGGTAACTGGGCAAACTATTCTTTTTTATTTAAATATTTATTATCTGCAATATCCAAGGTTCTAATCATAAAACAATAATAAAATACATAAGTGCACAAAGATACACAAACTAAAAACACATTTAATCTGTCATCATGTTTCTCTATTCTGCAGCAAACATTCATAGCCCCTTTGATCACCTCTTTTTCTCTACACACACCCCTTCCTCTGATCTCACTCACTTTCATGCCCCCAATCCCTTCACTCACTCTCCCATCTCCCCCCCCGCACCTCCCTCTAATCCTCTCATTCACTCTTGTGCTATCACCTCATTCACTCTCCCTTTTCCACACAGCCTCTCTGATCCTCTCATTACTCCTGCCCCAACCTCTTATTCACTGTGCTTCCTCATGCACTCACTCTGATCACAACACTCACTCTTGGTGCCTACCATTTCAATCCCTCACTTTTGCCCCATTCCTTTATTTACTATCTCTCCTTCTCCCCATATTCCCTCCAATTTCCTCATTCCTTCTTGCCCCCAAAATCTCCACCCCTTCACTTACTTCTAGTCATTCATTCTCCTCACCTTCCTGAATGAAATCCTCCTCCCCCCCGTTGACTGGCATCAGAAAAAGGAGGAGAGCAGTGGCAGTGATCAGGCTGCATCTTCCTTTTCTGCCACTCACTCTTTTATTTTATCCATTTTATATATTGTCGTTCCAAGTGAAGGTCACAACGTTTACATCATGACAAATATAATAGATAGCCAATTACATTCACATGATGAGTTCTTATATCATATTTTAGCTAAAGACACGTATGTTGACTAAGGCGGTCAGGGGAAGGAAGATATACAGGGGTGAGGTAGCAGGGATTAGGTAGCACTTTTAGCAAAAGTTGCTGATGGGATATAAGGTGAAGGGGTTGAGAGGGGATGTTTCAGATACATTTATATATGATGGATTGGAAAGAGTGGTAATAAGGTCTATAGATAGGTTCATCATGAGTTTGTCAGTGTAGAGGAAGTGATGATTTCAGAGAGGTTAAGTAAGATTGCAGGCATTTTGAAATAACCACGTTTTGAAGTCATGTCTGAATTTCTTTGTTTCTGTGGTTAGGTGTAGAGTCTCAGGTAGAGAGTTCCAAAGTGTAGGCCTGCAAGGGCGAACATACGGTCTCTAATTTTTTTTCAGATATGTATTCTGTAATGATGGCTTTATTATGAGATCTTAGTGATCTCTGTGGCTTGTATGGTTGTAGCACCACCCCTACCAGGCCAGTGTTGTCAGAATGGAGGGAGGAATGTATTAATGTTAAGACTTTGCATAGATTCAGGCTTATATTGGTAGCCACTGAAGAGCTATCAGTGATTGTGAGATGTGATCGAATATCCTGAATCCTGTTAGGAGTTTCGCTGCAGTATTTTGTAATAGTTGTAGTTTTTTTTTTTAATAAGACCTTTTGGTGCTCCGAGTAGAAGTGAGTTGCAATAGTCTATGTTTGAAAAAAAAATGAAGGTTTGTAGCACTGTACATAAGTCTACATGAGCCAGCAATGGTTTCAGTTTATGTAGTAATCGCAGTTTAGCATAGCCTGATTTGATAAATTTATTTACGTGCCTTTCCAAATGTCAGGTTCTTATCAATCTTTACTCCTAGGTCCCGCACTTGGTCTGAGGGTATAATAATGAAGTTACCCAGAGCAAGTGTCTGTAGAGATGTTATTGAAGGATTTCTTCTTAACAGAATGATTGCAGGTTTTTTGTGTTTAGAGGTAGTTTGAGATTAGATAGTTCATGTTGAATAGCCTTCATGTATGATGCCATTGTCCTTACTGTATTTTCAATGGAAGTGGTGTATGGTATGTAGAACTGAACGTCATCAGCATATAGGTAGAAGGCGATTTCTAGATCAGATAATTTGCATAGTGGAAGCATGTAGATGTTGAAGAGAGTTGCAGATAGTGGTGAACCCTGGGGGACACCAGCGTCGATTGGGAAGGTGTGGAAAATATGGTTGCCCAGTTTGACTTGGAATGTCCTTTTTGATAAGGAGGAGGTGAACCACTTCATTACATCCCTGTCAGTTCTGATTTTTCTCAGCTGATGGCATTGAAGGATATGATCCACAGTGTTGAAGGCAGCTGAGAGGACAATTAGCATGAGGATATAAGATTAGCCATTGTTAAATCCCAGTAATTTGGGGTCTGTTAAGGATTATGAGTAAAGTCTCGGTAGAGCGATTTTTTCTGAATCCAAATTGGTTTGGTTGTAAAATACTGTGTCATCCAGATAGTCTTCTTGCTGTGATAACACGGCTTTTTCAAGAATTTTGGATAGAAGGGAAGTTTGGATATTGGTTGATAATTTTCCCAGTTGTCGATATAGCTGTTTTAATTTTTTTGGATAGGTTTTATGATGGCTTGTTTCGCCCTGTGTGGGACTAGACTTTCCACGAAAGACTGATTGATTAAGGAAGTGATTGTTGGAGTAATAGTGCTATGCATTTGTTTTAAGGAGTTAGCTGGGATGGGGTCGAGAAAGTGATTTGCAGTCTTAAACTTCGAAATTACTTGTGTAATTTGTAATTTAGATATTCTGTTGAAGACGGTCCATTTAGCTGGGTCATGATTTTCTTCAAGTTCACTTAGAGAATAGCCACTGCCATTAGCAATGGTAACATGGAATAGACTTAGCTTTTGGGTACTTGCCAGGTTCTTATGGCCTGGATTGGCCACTGTTGGAAACAGGATGCTGGGCTTGATGGACCCTTGGTCTGACCCAGTATGGCATTTTCTTATGTTCTCTGGTCAGTGAGTATGTAGTGAATTGGTTTTTAGTCTGGCTATTTTTCCTGACAACTGATTGCCGTAGTCCTTTCAGGCATTCTTAGAGAAGCTGTTGTTGCTCAAGATAGAGGACAATGGGTCCTTGGTTAGGTGTTTAACAACAAAGAGTAATTTGGAGTTAAATATCACTCCATGAAACTGTTTAGCATAGTGTTCTTTCTTCGCTTTATTGATAGAACCACCTGTATTGCGAGAAAAGTGATCTGTAATTTTTATGAGATTCTGAGGTCCGGCTTTTCCACCAAAGTTTCTCAGATTTTCTCAATGATTGTTTATTTATTTATTTTATTTATTTTGAACTTTTATATACCGACCTTCATGTAAAGGATACATATCAAATCGGTTTACAGTGAAACTAAAAAATGCAAAGAGCAATACAAAGAACAGGGTTGTATGGAACTGGGGGCAAAATCAAAAAACCATGGGAAATATTAAGTAGCAAAAACAAGTCAATACAATCAAAAAACCAAGGGAAAAAATTAAGGGTGGAAAATCAGCCTAAAAGCATGTCAGAAAAGTATATTCAGTCCAATCAAAAATCGGACCAGAGGGAGAGAAACATTCCAGAGGAATAGGAGGGAACTTATCTCCTGATAGATAGGAGGATCACACTTCACTGGGTGTGTGAAATAGCTTGGTTTAGTAATCCGGGATAAACTTTCCTGAGCCCTAAGGAGGGCTCGCCTGTTTATGGAAAGGCTTGTTTGAAGAGACAGGTTTTAAGTTTTTTTTTGAAGGTTATTTGGCATGATTCTGTCCGAAGATCTGGGGGAAGAGCATTCCATTGCGAGGGACCAGCGGTGGATAGGGCACATTTTCTTAGTGTGGTCTTGGGGGGGGGGGGGGGGGGGGGGGGGGGGGGAGGGGCCTAGAGAGAGCCTTTGTGAGCAGATCTAATAGGTCTGGAAGATTCATGGAAACGAAGAGGTAAGCTAAGATCAAGAGGTAAAAGGTTATGCATGGATTTGTGGATTATCATAAGAACTTTGAAGAGAATTCTGAATTTAATTGGTAGCCAATGTAAGTTACGAAGTATGGGCGTGATGTGCTCTCTTCTGTTGGTGTTGGTCAAGATTCTTGCTGCGGAGTTCCGTACCATCTGCAGAGGTCTGATAGTAGTTGCTGGTAGACCTAAGAGGAGCGAGTTACAGTAGTCAAGTTTTGAGAAAATAATAGATTGCAGCACCGTACGGTAGTCATGAAAATGGAGTAGGGGTCTTAGCTTTTTCAGGACCTGTAATTTGAAGAAACAGTCCTTTGTAGTTGTATCGACAAATTTTTTTAGGTTAAACTGATTGTCCAGCATGACGCCAAGGTCTCTGACATGCGGGGAGAAATTAAGTTGAGCGGTGAGTGGAGTGTTGGTTAGTTCGTTATTGTCGTCTTGAGAGATGATAATCAACTCGGTCTTATTGGTTATTAAGGACTAGGTTGAGGCTGGAGAGGAGTTGGTTGATTGCTTATAGGCAGTCATTCCAGATGCTAAGGGTTTTGGATAGGGAGTCCTTAATTGTGATGAGTACCTGTACGTCATCTGCGTAGATGTAGTGGGTTAGTTTAAGATTTGTCAGAAGCTGGCAGAGCAGGAGTAGGTAGATATTGAAAAGGGTTGGAGAGAGCGAGGAACCTTGTGGGACTCCCAGGGTGTAGCTGATGGGGGTGAGATTCCTTATTGTTAATTTTGACCTTAGAGCATCTATTGCTTAGGAATGACTTGAACCAATTGTGTGCCGTACCAGAGATGCTAATGTCTGTGAGGCGATCTAATAGGCTAGAGTGGTTCACTGTGTTGAAGGCCGCGGAGAGATCTAGGAGAGCAAGTAGGTATGGTTGTCTTTTTTCTAGTCTGAGGATGATGGAGTCTGAGAGTGAGATTAAAAGGGATTCAGTATTAAGCAATTTACGGAAACCGAACTGAGCTGGTGCAAGTATCTTGTGCACTTCTAAGTATTCTGAGAGTTGCTTATTGACAATTTTTTCTAGGAGTTTAGCGATGAACAGTAGGCTGGCTATCAGGAGGAAGTTGGCTGGATCAGCTGGTGACAGGTTAGGTTTTTTTTTAGCAACGGCTTGAGGATTGCGATCTTGAGCGCATCTGGAACAAGGCCTTGTGTGAGAGAGCAGTTTATGATATCAGAGATCGGTTTGGCAATGATTTTTGGGATGGAGATGAGGAGGTTTGACGGTATTGGGTCTGAGGGGTGAGAGGATGGCTTGAGCTTCTTTAGCAGGATTTCAATTTCCAATGAAAACGTGGGCTCGAAAGATTCGAGACTGTAATTTTGCTGCAAAGAGGATTTGTAAGAAGGCAGAGGAAGGTTATTGTTGGATTTAAGCGGTGCTACCAGGTTAGTGATTTTGTTTTCAAAGTATGTAGCTAGTTCTGTAGCTTTGGTTAAAGCTTGGTCATCTGGAATAGTTGGTGGGGAAGATTTTGTAAGAGATGCGACGTAAGATAAAAGGGCTTTAGAGTCAAAGATAAAGTGGTGGATTTTAAGAGCGAAGAAATCCCTCTTTGTTCGGAGGATCGTGAACCTGTAACGGTGCATAGAATCTTTGTAGGCTGCTTGCGTCGAAGAGGAAGGGTTTTTCCGCCATTTGTGTTCTTTACATCTTAAATATAATTTGAGGGCTTTCAGTTCAGAAGTGAACCACAGTTTCCTGTTGTCTGTATTCAGGTGTAAAACTTTTGTGGTTGTAGGGCAGGTTTGGTCTGCTACTTTGTTGGTTATTTTGAACCAAGAAGTGATAGCCGCTTCTGCATCAGAGAGATCAAGGAGATCTAGTTCTTTGGTGAGGTAGGAGCTGAGGTTGTCTAAGGAGCATGGTTTCCTGAATTGGATGGTTGAACTTGTGGGATGGTAGGGGTGAGGTTTTGGATATCTCTAGGGTCGTCGTAATCAACCAGTGGTCTGACCAAGGGATGGGAGAGCAAATGGGTTTAGTAGTAAAGGTGAGGCCCTCGTTTAAAAATATTAGGTCCAGAGTGTGACCTCCTTTATGCGTTGGGCTGTCTATGATTTGTTTGAAACCCAGGTATTTGAGTGAGGAGAGAAAGATTTCACAGTTTGGGGTCAGTGGATGAGCGTCGACGTGGAGGTTGAAGTCTCCCAAGATTATGGCTGGGATGTCATAGTTAATATATTTGGCGATACGTTCAATAAGCAGGGAAGGGTCAGATTCTAGGAGCCCTGGGGGGGGTGTGTTTGATTAGGCATATTTGAAGATGGGTGGATTTAAAGACTGCAAATTCAAGATTAGCTGCAGATTCTGAGTGTAAAAGTGCACATCTTAGTTCTTTTTTTACCGTAAGGAGGAGGCCGCCGCCTCTCTTTTTGAGTCTTGGGATTGAGAATGTGTCATACAACTGCAAGGGAAGTTGGTTGATTAGCACTGTGTCCGTGGGTTTCATCCATGTTACCGTAATTGCGCATATGTCAGGCTTGTGTTTTAATTCTTCACTGTACCAAGGTTTCTTATTTTTAGAGGAACGTTGGTAGGGTTGGATTGATTTTGTTTGGATTGGGCTTAGGTTGTCTGCTAATTCTTTAACCATGATATCCCATGTGTCAAATGATTCAGAGACATTAGGAAAGTTGAGTTTGATCAGTTTATCTTTTATAGTGTCAGCGAGTAGCTCTGGCTCTATTTATTTTTCTGAAGGTGAATGTCTGGTTGATGTTTGCATTTTGAGTTGCTGTGTTGAGGATGGATATATTAGCTTTTTGTAGTTGGTGGTCAGACCAAGGCAGAATCGTGTGAGAGGTTTTTATCATGTAATTGTTGTGGTTGGCGAATATAAGATCCAGAGTATGTTCAGCTTTATGTGTTGGTTCAGTTACAAATTGTGACCATCCCATTGCTTCCATAGTTCCTAAGAAGGTTTCACATGTGGAGGATTCAGTTATTCTATCGACGTGTATGATAAAGTCACTTACTATGAGAATGGATTCAGGTGAAGGGAATGCTTTGATGAATGCTTCGATAAGAGGTAAACAGTCTTTTTGTAGTATTCCAGGGGGACAATAGATGATACTGATGATTAATTGTGGTGATTTAAGTATTGCCACTTCGTAAGAAGGGTTAACACCTCTAACTTGTATAGAGTAAGTTTGAGCTCTTTTTTTTTTAAACTAATGATTAGTAATCCCCTGCCCCTATGCTTGGGCTTGGGAAAATGAACGATATCATAAATGGAATGTTCGATTTGATTTAAGAGAACGTTATTATTGTTCAGCCAGATTGCAGTGATGCAGAAGATGATGGGGTTTAATTCCTCAAGTAAATCATTTATTACACTGTGCATTTAGAAGAAGCAGTGAGAACATTAGGTAGGCGTTAGCTGCTGAGGAGTTGTTGTTTCTTATGGGGTAGATTAGGTTAGTGTTTGCTTGCTGTTTGATTTTAGGGAACTTCTTAAGTTTTCTATGTGAACCTTATTAAAACTTAGTTGATGTGAGGTGTTCTTGCTCCATTTTCCTTGTATTGTCAGGGCAAAAGAGCAGAAGAGAAGAGCATCAGCAGGCTTCACTTCAGGCACGCACAAAGGGGCATGCTTCTTTGTTGTGCTCGCCTCTCAGCGCAAGCACCTCCGGCGTTCACGCAGTGGTCTTGAGCAGCACTGGGCTGTGGTGGGCAGTCTCAGGAGCGGGTAAGTAGGTGAGAATAGTCCTGCGGGTGCTGGTGAATTGCTTCCTCCTTCAAGGGGGAGTGGAGAGCTCGCCTCGAGCACCTTCCGGCTTCCTCTCGCCACCTCCTACCTGCTCCTGCTGATGTTGCCACTGTCCTCTGCTCCCATTGGTCCTGCCAGGCAGGCTGTGCCTTCCTCAGCCTCTCCTCTGGCGTTTGCGTTGCGGTTTTGAGTGGCACTGGAATGCGGTAGGCGATCTCAGGGGCAAATCTCAGTATTGAGGTTACGAACTTGCGCCATCCTGTCCACTCTTTTCCAAATGGTAATCCCCTCATGGATTGGTGGAAGGAAGAGGAGAGCAGCAGCATGAATAGGGCTGCTTCTTCCTCTTCCTGCTGCCTAGGCCTGACTGCAGCTTTCAACCACATGTGCAGCATGATTGAAAGCTGCATTCAGGCTCAGGCAGCAGCAGAGGTGGTAGCTTGAGTTGCTGCCTCTGCTCTCTTCCAGCCACCCAATCAGCATGAAGGGAAAGGAATTTAAAAAATAGCAGGACAGCATCAGTTTCAGCACAAGAGAGGAGTTACAAGTGCAGGAGGACAGTCTCAGTCTCTCCACACCCAGACTTCCTTGGTCTCCCATGGCAATTCTGTGGGCACCAAGAAAATCCGTAGAAAGGGGCAGATTTTATTGTCCTTCTCACAAATGCACAACCGCAAGAAACTAGAGGCCCTAATTATATACTTCTTTCCAGATATTATTTCAGTTAAAACACATAAAATATTATGTACATGTGTGTGTGTGTGTGGGGGGGCAATAATCAAACCATTTCCATAGAAAAAATAGGATATTTAAGATCCTTAAACAGTTATTTATATATATATATAGATAGCTAGATAAACAGAGAAAAATTTGGAAGCTTTTTTATGTTGGACAGAGCTGGATAGCAGTTTGACTAGTGCAAAGTTTATTATTTTGTCTCTGTTCAGTCATAATTTCAAGTGTGATATAAAATAAAGGCAAAGCATTTATATCTAAAATGATTGTAGCACATAATTCTCTATTTCAAATGAAAATTCAGTGTAAAGGGACCATATATAATTGTTTTGTATTAACTTTTAATTTTCAACATTACTTCAATTTTATTCTTAGCTGTTGTGAAATTCTGATGTAAAATAACCACTTGTGGTTTTAAATCCCATAGTTGAGCATTACTAAATTATTTTAAATGTTTCTTATGATTATCATCTACACTCAATCTTTTGTTTTAACAATATTATGTTGAAAGCTATTTAAAATACATATTACACTGTATGAAAAAGATTAGAAATTAATAATTTGGTAAGTACAAATACTAAGGGCAATAATTTAAAATGCCTGCAGTGGTGCAAAACCATTGGTAGTTTTTACCTAATGGATTTGAACCAAGAGTGAAAATAAAACAACACGTATTTATTTATTTATTTAAATTCTTTTAATATACCGTTGCTCAAGACCAGGTCTTATCGTACCGGTTTACAATAAACTAGGGGGTAAACCAGTTAATACTGAAAGCGAAAGTTACATTACAACAGGGAATGTGGAACAAGGCTGTTAGAAAAAAAGGGATAGATTAACAATTTCTAACTGGAAAGCAGTGCATGTAAGCAGAGAGTAATTGCTTACATGGTGAGAATTATATACAATTTACACAGTGGAGTCGATTAGGCAAGTTATATAGCCTTGCTTTGATTATTGCCATCAGAAAAAATATCTGCAGAAGTTTGCGCCTGCTTTTTTGGCAGGTACTTTTTCCAGGAAATATAGCATGTGCAGTTTTGAAAATCCAAAACTGTGTAAATTGCCGCCTCTCCCTGAGTGTTTTACTCACAAAATATTTAGAAAATTGCCCACATTTTATACAGGTAAAAAAAAGTATGTGTGCTGGTCAACAGTGCACTTTTATCTACTTACTGTGGAGCCATTCCCAGAGGTGAGGTGAGATCTCAACTACAGGATTTCAACCACATGTGGCGCTTTCAAATCACAGAGTTGTACAA
This sequence comes from Rhinatrema bivittatum, assembly GCF_901001135.1. Taxonomy (NCBI): domain Eukaryota; kingdom Metazoa; phylum Chordata; class Amphibia; order Gymnophiona; family Rhinatrematidae; genus Rhinatrema; species Rhinatrema bivittatum. The sequence goes on from NC_042619.1 coordinate 147,147,348, forward strand.
TTGCATAGAATAAAACTGAAGTAATGTTTAAAATCATAAGTTAATATAAAACAATTACATCTGGGCCTTGAGGTCCAAATTTTCATTTCAGATAGAGGATTAGGTGTTACGCTCATTTTAGTTATAAATGCATTGCCTTTGATATCACAAGTTAAATTGTGACTGAATAGACAAAATATTGAACATTGCAATATTCAAACTGCTTAGAAATACATCCAGCATTGTCCAATGTCTAAAGCTTCTAAACCCATCTGTAGGATTATGTGTAGCTGTTTTTGAATCACAAATATTAGAAATTTAGATCTATCCATATATTTTAAACAATGTTATCACAAAATAGCTTTATTATTATTGATTTTTGTGGCTTGGAAATTCTAGTCAAATCAGTAGCTGAGCAAGAGAAAAACTGATTGTGTTTACAATATTTTTAAATATAAAACCATGTTTTCCATTGATACAAGGAGCTTGATTAAACATATTTGCATTAGTATCATTATTGTGTGTGTCTGCATTTCTCTCTCTGTGCAAGCCATGTTCAGAATAAAGATAGAATTGGCATGCATCCTAGCATTAGGTAATTCAATAAAGATGAAGAGACAAGAAGCAAAGGAAACAACAAAGGAAAATTCTTTGGTGTGGTGTGCTGAGTTTTAAACCTGTGAAAACATCCCGAGGCAGAAAACTGGATTAAATATTCTGAAGTGAGACATCAGAATACAGCAAAAAGACCACCATTTCAGTAGAAACTTTTTTTTTCTATCAGTTTTAAAAACCATGAATGGCTTATATAACATTGTATTTAGCAGAATTCTCTGTTCCATAACCTCTACCAAAAACATGTTACAAACCAAACAGTTCCTCTCAGAGAAGTGCTGCTTGCGCTAAAATACCCACATCCATATGTTGCCCACGTGCGAGAAAAGAATTTTAAAAAGCCGCAAAGTATGCGTGTGCATACTGGTGCAGGCGTAAAAAATAAAAAGGCAGAAAAGGGATGGGGCCAACAGTTATGCGCTTAACTCCGTATTTTAAAACCGGAGACTGCAGCGTATGTCGGCTTATCTGCATAATTTTACTGTGCTCCAGATGAGGAGCAAGTCTGTAGATCTTGAGTTTTAGGGCTTACAGGACAGGGTGATGGGTCTGGGTCAACAAGGAGTTTTGCAGGATGAAGTTCCAGAGGGGTCTGGAAGATCTCGATATTGATTTGGCAAACTGGTGGACTAATTCAAAAAATTGGGCTGTCCCTCGTGCGAGAATGGTTTAAAATCTGCCTACATACGTATGTAAAAGCCAACAAAGTCCTATGGAAGACATGTACGCTAGCTGTGCTCGAGTAACCTCTTAAAATTAGGAGCATACTTCCGCACAGTTGGTTTTAAAACATACATGTGCCAGTACGCGCATGATTTAAAATCCCATTGTATCTTTGTTTGTGTGTATATGGGTGCATGCACATTCGTTTTAAAATTAGCCTGACACTATTTACTTTCTTCCATCTCCTAATGTAAAAGTTTCTTAACTAAAAACATGACTGTTAGTTTTCTCATTATCTTCTGTTTGTGGGAGTTTTTAAATATGTTCCCAGATAGGTAAAGAAAGGAAAGGAGAAAAATTATTTTTGCTTTAAAATATTTATATTTTAGAAAATATTGTAGTAGAGGGTTGGTGGAATAGCTTGTTATAATAGTCCATAGCATGAAGCCTATGAACTACCAGGCTTAGTCAATAAATTGCTGCCAAGTAACAATGGAAAATATTTTTGATTTGGAATTTGGAAGTACAGATAACACATTCCGCAAGCTAAAAAGGTCAAAAGAAGACTAATCAACATGGCTAAATGGTATTGAGTCTATTAAAGCCAAGCAGGCATCCTTTAAAAAAAATGGTATGTAGGCCCTATAGAGGAAAATAGGAAATAGAACAACCAGTAACAAATTAGATATAGAACACTAATAAGAAAGGCCAAGAAAGAATTTGAGAAGAAACTTGCTGAAATGGCAAAAAGTAATACATTTTTTTCAAATGCATTTAAAACAAAAAGCCTGCAAAGGAGTAAGTTGGACCATGAGATGGCTAGGCTAAAATGGACACTAAGAGAAGAAAAAGCCATAGCAGAAAAATTAAATTTATTATTTCTTTCAGTCTTCACTTCAGAGGATGTTAGGGAGAAACCCATATAGGAACATTTCATTGTAAGTGATGATACAGAGGAAATAAAGCAATCACTGTGACTCAGAAAAATACCAGAGCAGACTGACAAATTAAATAATAACAAATCACAACAACTGGTGGTATTAAACCCAGAATTCTGAAGGAACTCAAATATTAAACTGCAGACCAGCTACTGCTGATCTGTAGCCTATAATAAGAATAGTATCCATCGGTATATGGATAAACATGGCTTAATGGTGGAGAGCCACCATGGTTTTAGCAAAAGGTAGTCATGCCTTACTTATCAGTTAGAATTCTTTGAAAGTATAAAAAAGCTTGTGAATAAGGGTGAGCCAGTCAACATAGGATATATGGATTTTCAGAATGCATTTGATAATTTCCCTCATGTGAGATGCCAAAGGAAATTAAAAGATCATGTGATAGGAAGCAATGTCCTGTTATAGATTGGTGACTGGTTAAAGGATGGGAAACAAAGTGGAACGAAATAGTCATTTTTCTTAGACGTGTTAAGAACAAGGTTTAAGGTGGTAAGGAGGTTGTTGATATCTTGGAGGCAGTTGTCCCAGAACTTCAGTGTTTTTGTGAGGGATTCAGTTATTGGGATCAGGATTTGGACATCGTCGGCGTAGAGATAGTGTTTGAGTTTAAGATTCGTAAGCAGCTGGCAAAGGGGAAGAAGGTATAGGTTGAATAGTGTAGGAGACAAAGAGGAGCCCTGTGGAACACCTCTAGTGGTGTTGATGAGCGGAGATTCCTTATTATTAATCTTTACTTTGTAGCCTCTGTTCGTGAGAAAGGAGTTGAACCATTTGAAGGCCGTACCTGTTATCCCGATGTCCGAAAGTCGTTTAAGGAGAGTGGAGTGATTCACCGTGTCAAATGCTGCCGAGATGTCGAGGAGTATTAGAAGGAAGGAGTGACCGGAGTCCATACCCATGATGAGATGATCTGTGAGGGAGATGAGGAGGGATTCGGTGCTTAGAGCTTTGCGAAATCCATATTGCGATGAGTGAAGGATGTTGTGATCTTCCAGGTATTCAGATAATTGGCTGTTAACTTTTTTCTATGATCTTTGCCAGAAAAGGTAGGTTGGAAATGGGGCGGAAGTTGTTGAGTTCTCTAGGATCTAGATTTGCTTTCTTCAGAAGGGGTTTGAGGGTGGCAATTTTTAGGACATCCGGGAAGATTCCTTGAGATAGTGAGCAGTTTATGATGTCGGCTAGGTACTTGGAGATGGAGTCAGGCACCGATAGAAGAAGCTTGGTTAGGATTTGGTCGAGATGGTGGTAGGAGGGTTTCATTTTCTTTATAAGGGATTCAATTTCCAGAGCAGAGGTGAGCTCAAATGAATCCAGTGAGGGTCTGGAATTTGAGAGGGGGGGGGGGCTGGAGATGTGAGTGGAAGTGGAATTAACAGGCAGGAGGGTTAGTAAATTAGTAATTTTGTTGTGGAAAAAAATTGCCAATTCATTTGCTTTTGCTTGCACTTGTTCGTCTGGGATGCATGGGGTAACAGTTTTAGTGAGCTCTGACACATAGGAAAATAGGGCCTTGGGATCAAAGACGAGGAAGGAAAGAGTTAGGTGTGATTCCTATGGAGTGTAGTGCGGTCTAGATAGAATGCAAGTACACTTTTACAGTCCAAGGAGTGGAAAATCCTCTCCATCTATTGAGAGAGAGGTGTTGGGGAAAAAGTGGGCAGAGTATATTCTGAGTAAGGTGAGATACTGCGGCTACCTTAAGAAGGATATGAAGTTGAATACGTAAAACCACTCGGTCACGGAGGAACGGAGGGTCGGGTGAGCATGTAACAAGGGGTGGAACTCACTGACCCTGTTGGCAGAAGTGATGACTAGGAGGGAAAGAATTTCCTATGCCAGACTGTTAAGTGAGAGGAATGGCAAGGCTTGAACGGGGAATGGGGCCTATATTTAGTGCTTACGTCTTGTAAGCACTAAATATAGGCCCCATTCCATAACCAGTAAAAATAGAGGCGGCTTAACCAGCGGATAACCCATGGTAAGGTGACTCGGAAGGGGTTGAACCGTTAATCGGGTATCCCCACTCCCAAGTGGTACGCTGATTGGAACTGAGGCGTACCCATGTGGAGGATGTCTGGGGAGCAGAATCCGAGGGAGTAAGAGAAAAGAGTGGAGTAGAAAAAAAGGGGTAATACCTTTTTTTTATGCGACATGTGGTAAATCATGCCATTTTGAATGGTAAGATTTATGTGTAGAAGGATTTTGAGACGCTACCAGTACCTGAGAACATCAGTGAGTCCATGATATGAGAATGACCTGTGAGAAGGCGAATTGGTTACTGGTGTGATAGATTGAGAAGTATGGGTAAGCATACTGGTCTCGGCCAGGAGTTGGGTCTGAGAAACAGTGAACCCCATCCCGGTGCAGCATAATAAGGGTGCAGGCTATGAGAGGCATCGAAAGAGACACATATAAGAGGTCTTTGTTGCAGCAAAGACATCCATGGGAACACATTGGAGACAAGTGTAGAGAGTAGAATCTGTCCACCGTATGGTTCGATTCAGACGCAGAGGGCAAGGCCGGTTGACCTCAGCGCTAGAAGATTTTTCTCACTACACATGTAGTCCAAGACCATCCGAGAGGATGGAAACCTATATGGAGAAGGTCTGCTAGTGCGTTCAGTAAGTCTATTAGATAAGTGGCCCGGGGATGCATGGCGTGAGCAAGGGCCAAGGGTAGAACTGCGCAGCTTCCTAGCAGAGCAGCTAAGAGGTTGTGCGTGCGTGCTTGTGTGTTGGAAATACCACATTGCCACTATGCTGTCTGTCTGTATGCACAAAGCTTTGTTGCAGAGGCAGTAGTGGAAGGCATAAAGGCATAACTCATGGCTTGAAGTTCCAGGAAGTTGATGTGAAACTCTGCATGGAGTGGAATAGACGCATATTGGGTTGAGCAGATGTCAGTTCGAACTCTGCAATCCTGAGTAAATGCGAGCATGAGCAGGACCAGTCTAGGTTTTGGTTCTAGATCTGCAATATGGATCAGGGACGAAAGCGGTTGAACAGCTTAGGTCCACTGATAATTGAATTTCACTGAATCTTACTCATAGCAAATTTGGACCTATGAGTAAAGTGCATGGTGAAAAAATGCCGTGGACAAACAATGAAAGAATTGAGGGGCTGAGGTTATGGTGTATGCGCGCAGAGACATATGGGAATTTCTCAGAACGTCTGCGCGGTTGTTGGGCAGGAAGTTCGTTGTGACTCTGGTGTCCAGAAGTGTTCTATATGGGATTTATGGTAGTTAACAGCAATCCCAGGTAGTAGATTTATAGTGAGTCATGAATAAGATAGAGCTCCTTGCTTGGATAGACTGTTGTTAGGCAGCTGTCCATGCAAGGAAAAGCGTGAATGATGTTTTACTCCGTAGAGAAACAGCAGTCACTGCTAGTGATTTAATGAAATACCCAAGTTGCCGAAGCTGGTGCACCCGGCAGAGCTTGGGTTTGTGTTGACTCACCATGAAGCACATAGAAAGATTAGAGGAGAGAGGCAACCTACTTATTGCGGTATGGAAGCATGGTGACGAGAGATACCATTTTACCTGTGCCTTCTGAAGAAAGTTGGTATTTCTGAGGTCCAGGATGGGCGGAGAGTAACTACTTTCTGTTGAAAGAAAGAATAGTGAAATTAAAACTCTCCCCCCCCCCTACGGTTTATAGCATCCGAGGGACTGTACCCTGAACCTTGGTACAAAGTGAGGTGGCCGCTCTAATATCCGGCAAGTTGAGAGACCAGGAGGTGTCCAACTGACGGGGCTGATGTAATCTGGATATAATGTAATCTTCCACGGGAGCGTGAGCGGTAAAAGTCTTACCTGCATTTCTGTGAACTGTATAAGAAAACGTCGAGACCTGTTGCCAGGTCTCAAGGTGGATTTGCAATTGAGGCAGTGTTTGCTGGATCTTGTGTTTAGAAGATCAGCGAATGCATCTGGAATTTCAGTCCTTAATTAGGAACCAGAAGCCAGAGTATTAATCAGTACAGAGTCCCATTCCTGACAACGGGAGGATGTCCTGATGCAATCCCAAATGATTGGTAGAGAGGTTCTCTTGGTATTGTGTCAGACATAGCTGGCAATAATGTTATGTGACACTAATACGGTTCTTGGAAGACCAGATGACCTAGAACCTTTCGAACCATATGGCCTGATTTAGAGAACAGGTCTCAATGGGATTGTCGCTGAAGCGGGATTAGAGTACTTACTATCTGTCATGGATCGCAGAAGGACAAGCCAGTGAAGATTGATGGCTCTGAGGATTTCAGGAGTCATCGAGGGATAGCCTGAAGGACGTAAACATCCGACTCAACTCTGTAACCTGGTATGGTAGCGCAGGTACAGAGGAGACAGGCTGAGCGTGTCTGGCACTACCACAGTAATTTGTGGAGGCTCAGAACCATGTACTGGTTTCGGTGGGGAACGCCTCGGGTACAGGGGAGCCATTATGACTCATGAACCCGGCCCTCTTTGCAGTGTAGAATTCCTCGGAACTCGGTCCAGTCATTCTGGAGCACCGAGGACTGCCAGCACTGTGTGGAACAGTGGCGGTGGCAGTAGCGATGTTGCTCGGCCCGGGCATTCTCCATCACTGAGTAGGATAGCACCGATGTGCTGGATGGCATCGTGGTGGATGGTCACCGTGACGGTGACAATGAGTGCCACGGTGCTTGGCATGGTCTTTCCCCAGCGCCGAGGTGGATGCCCTCGCTGTCTTGGATGGTGAATGATGACGGACTGTCAGCATGCCTGCACTGCTCCTGGCTCTATGTAGTGTCGTAGGCTGATATGAGGCTTAGTAAAGAACCCAAAGCATGGAGCACTGTGTTTAGGCGAGGGCACTGCGTGTAGGTGCTATGTCAGTATTGACGGTATAAATGGCATAGAGCGGCCTTGAGGGTATCGTTAAAAATATAAAGCGTGTTTCCCCGAAAATAAGACCTAGTAGAGATTTTGCCGAATTCCTAAATATAAGACCTCCCCCGAAAGTAAGCCATCCCTTGTAAACAGGAGCGGATTGACCTATCGGGGGATCTGGCTTCCCCCAGTGGGCTGGTCAATCCTGTGAAGTCTTTTTTTTTTTTTTTAAATAAAGTTTCCAAGGTTTTAGGGGCAGACGCGAGCAGTGGTATCCCGAGGGGAGCCAATGCCCCCGGGCGCAAGGAGGCTCATGCGGCCGCTGAGCCTCCTTGCCCGAAGAAAAAGATCGCGTTCAAACGCGCTGATGCTCTTCCTCCTTCCTGCCTGTGCGGCCCCGGAAGTAAATGTTGCCGGAGCCGCGTGGGCAGGAAGGAGGAAGAGCATCAGCGCGTGCAGAAGAGGAGGAGCCGCCGCGGGCTGCTGCGAATCCCAAGTCACAGCGGCCCAAGAAGAGGAAGAGGCCCAGCAGCAGGGCCGAGGAAGAGGAAGAGGCCCGGTAGCAGGGCTGCTGCGGCCCGAGAAGTTCAGGGCCGCTGCAGAGCCCATCCTGCGGCGACCCGCGAAGAGAAGGCCCAGAGGTGAGAGAGAGGCTGAGGGTCTGTAGAGGGTGTGTGCGTGCGTGTATGAGATGAGTTGAGAGATTGTGTGTGGGAGTGAGGATCTGAATGTTTGCAGAGGCAGCATGTGAGAGCCTCTGTGTGTGTGTGTGAGAGAGACAGCGTGTGACGGTGAGAGCCTATGCTTGAGCAAGACAGCATATGGGAGTGAGAGAGAGCCTGTGTGTGTGAGAGTCAGACAGCATGTGCCAGTGAGAGACTGTGTGTATGAATGATTGTAAGAGAGCATGTGACAGTGAGAGCCTGTGTGTGTGTGTGAGAGAGAGAGAAATGCATGTGAGAATGAGAACCTGACTGTGTTTGAGGGAAGAAGATGGAGAGAAAAGAAATATGGAAGAAAAAAGGACAATATAAAAGGAATTGGCAAAAAAATAAGAAAGGGAAGGTGGAAAAAAAAAAAAAAGGCCTGTGACCAACCGATTAGAAAACTAACATCAGCCAACAAAGGTAAAAAAAAAATAAATTACTTTTTAGTGATTGGCACATGTAATCTTTGGGAATGTGCAAGAATAGCACTTTCTCTATGCGGATCTCACAATGTACGAGATCAGCATGGAGAAAGTGGAAGCCCACGGGGCCTGCACAGAGGAGGCAGCAGAATGGGCTTCAGTGTCAGTAGCAGCAATCGGTGCCTCCCCAATAGCCATGTGGCAGCAGTGACAGTGGCAGCAAGATTACTGACATCTGGGGATGGCGGCAGTACCAGTCGGGGGACCCCTTCCAAGCAGTGTGCAGAGGTTCAAAAGCAGCAGAGTCAGCCCAAGCTGACTACCATGAATGCTGCACACTCTTACCTCTCTCTGACAGCACACTGGTGGGACATGGCTGACGCAGGGGCAGCCAGCAGCTTTATTAGACATCCCCTGAAAATAAGGCCTAGTGCATCTTTGGTAGCAAAAATTATTATAAGACACTGTCTTATTTTCGGGGAAACAGGGTATTTAAAAAAACGTCGATGTCCCGGGCAGAGCAATGATAACCGTGACGGAGGCACAGACGGCATCGGCGTAGGTATCGATGGAAACGATGTGGTATCGAGGAATCGAATAGACATCGATGGCATTGGGAAATTGATACTGGCATTGACGGAATAGATGGCTGCATCGATAGGAACGACGAGGACACCGATGGCAACGACGTGGGTGTCGACAGCATCGGTGGCATGGCCACGGCATCGATGGCACCGACTTGGGCACCAATGGCACTGACATGGGCATCGATGGAACCGACGATGGCATCGATGGCATCCGTCTGAGCATTGATGACACCGATGGAAAAATCAGCGCCATGGATGAAAACATTGATGGCACCGAAAGAATCGATGCGGGGATCGATGGCATCAACGGACTGTGGGGGGAGGGGTGTCAGTAAAGGCAGGACGGCCTGGAAGGGGGTACAGATGGTAGCAATGGGGGCATCGACTGCATGAAGGTACCGAGGTATGAATTCGACAGAGGTCCTGGCAGCAACAGTAACCATGGAAGTCCCTATCCCACTAGCGCTAATAACCAGGCAGAGGGTCACAGAAGGACACTCGCAGGCTATGTGGGGCTAACTGTGAAAACATAGGGAGAGGGAAGGCCGCAATTTGGTTGGTAGGCTGGGGAAACTGTAGTGAGGTGACAGGAACCGACCGAAAAACAGGGCATAGTACTCACCGAGCGTTGATTAAATGTAAGCGAAGGGAGACCCGCACAGGGAAAAAGCATTTGTGAAGTAAAAGTTTAAGTGTTTCCGTGCGAAAAATTGTGAGAATTTCTCACAGAGCTCCTAACCGCTATGCTTACTGTGGTCACAGGGATAACTGCAGGCTGAGCATGCTCAGTGAACTCAGTGTGCCAGCGTCAAAGCTTTATAGAAACTTCGACAGAAAAGTTTTCCGTAGCAGGGCTCTGTCCACTGATGTCACCCATATGTGAGGATACCATCCTGCTTGTCCTGTGAGAAATTGCAGGATATACCATGGATTTAATTCTTTATGCAAGTATGGATTCTAACTCAAACTTTAAAGAAATGAATATTAACCCTTTAAGCTGGTCAGATCACTCTGTGATTCAGTTTATTCTGATATTCTCTTCCCTCAAGACATTTCACAAACTCTATGGAGAATCTATTATAAAAGTAAATTCAATTCTAATAGTTTCCTCAGCAAGCAAGCCTTCCTTCCCAAGGACTATCTAGTTGATATCTGGTACAAAAAGCTTAGCTCTAATTTAATCATTATTCTCCCTATTAAATCTTGAGTAGTACATGGGACCAGATATGCCCCTAGGTTCACGGGCCAACAGATTATTGAAACATCCATATTAATATGGACACAACAGAATAATCTACTTAAAATCCAAGTAAGTCTGAGGCTTTCTGCTTTGATGAAGCAGACAGTTCAAGATTAGCAAATAAAGCTCAATGATCACTTACTCCTCCTAAAATACCAGATCTACAGCCTGGAACTAGTGGTGGCCTTTACACTTCCTAGGGATGCCCAGTTATAGCTTCTAAAAATGCCTTTTGTAAACCATGTTATTCGGCACCTGATTTAAAAATTCATTTTTGCTCTGGTATCGAGAAACTGATTACTCTATTTTATTTATTTATTTATTTATATTCTTTTTTATACCGAAATATAGCAGAATGCCTTCATTCCGGTTTACAGTGAAACAGTGTAACAAATTTATACAGAGAACAGGTATAACATATAGATTATAACATTATACAAGAAGAGAATATATATATATTTATAGCATCTCGGTAAAGGCAGAGTATAACAAGTTAGCATGAGACAAAATTCATTATTTATTTATTATTTATTTATTATTTATTGGTCTCTCAAAGAAAAATACTCATAAATTATAATTAACACAAAATGAGGCTCCCAGACTGATGACTGGTTGTAGGTTCAGAGGGAGAAATCACTCTTAATTTGAAGAAGCTTCATTGCTCCCAGGCAAATTTAAACTTTCTATTTTGACATTCAAGGATTTAAACGCTATAGGTCCAGATTATCTAAAAATGTGACTGTATTCCAATTTGAGCCTTCATTCTGCTAAGGAAGCCCATCTTTGTATCCCCTCTATCTGTAATGTGATTATTCAGAATGAGGGAACAGGCCTTCACATGTGCACTCTTTAAACAATAGAATGCCTTTACAAAACAAGCTAGCCTGGAACGTAATTTTGTCGAATTTAGTAGATTTATTAAAATGGTTTTTTCTTCACAGATTTTACATATTCTATTGCAGGATAGATCTCTGGTTTGTCGGTTCCTTAACTAATAGTTAAGCTGGAAAGAATTTGATATTTTAGGCTTCATGAGTGTAATTCTGAAAGCCATTTTCAGAGATAAAACAGTACTTTATATATAGAATTGGGCTTTTAGAAAACTGCCCACACTATATGGGAGTAAAAGTATGAGAGTAGTTGCACTATACAAGTACTTGTACCCATAGTAGGAGGAGGAGTTCCTGGGAGTAGGGTTGAGATAGAATTCGGAACAATGTGCATACGTTTTAGAGAAAAGTACTCAAATTAGCAGGTACAAATATGTTTCATTAGATAATTTTCAGAGGGAAAGTATGCACCACATACTTTCATTTTGAAAACTAGTGCAAGGTCTACTGGTAAAAAGTACCCACTAATTTTACACGACTAGAATTAAAATTACTGTCATTAAGTTTCTTATACTATATTATGTATTCAATTATGTTACAGCTTTGATTAGAAAAGGGAAGTGATTATCCCCTTGTACAGGTCCTTGGTGAGGCCTCACCTGGAGTACTGTGTTCAGTTCTGGAGACCGTATCTACAAAGAGACAGAGACAAGATGGAAGCGGTACAGAGAAGGGCGACCAGAAAGGTGGAGGGTCTTCATCGGATGTCATACGAGGAGAGATTGAAGAATCTAAATATGTATACCCTGGAGGAAAGGAGGAGCAGGGGCGATATGATTCAGACCTTCAGATACTTTAAAAACTTTAACGATCCTAAGACAACAACAAACCTTTTCTGTCAGAAAAAAATCAGCAGAACCAGAGGTCACGAGCTGAGGCTCCAGGGAGGAAGACTAAGAACTAATGTCAGGAAGTATTTCTTCACGGAGAGGGTGGTGGATGCCTGGAATGCCCTTCCAGAGGAAGTTGTGAAGTCCAAAACTGTGAAGGACTTCAAAGGGGCGTGGGATAAACATTGTGGATCCATCAGGTCTAGAGGACGTGTATAAAGAAGAGGCAGCAAAACAGTGCACTGAGTGGCAGTAGCCACAGAGGCATTCACGGAGCGGGATGCCAGTGGCCAGTGGTTGGTGTTCCACCTTCACGGAGCGGAAGGATGGAGGGCTGCCATCTCCAAATTAAAAAAAATACAAACAAACAAAAAAAAAAAAACCAGGGGTGGGTAAGAGTATGTAAAACATTAACGGAGAGTTCATAGGTTATAGGTATTACCTATTATTAGGCTTATTCAATATTTGTTGATAGTTAATGTGGCTTTCAATGCATATCTAGCATAGCTCTCTGCTTCAATGGTAGGGGAGAAGAAAAACTGATACTTCAGGCATACCCAGCATAGCTTTCTGCTTCAACGGCAGGGGAGAAGAAAAACTGATACTTCACGCATATCCAGCATAGCTATCTGCTTCAACGGCAGGGGAGAAGGAAAACAACCAATAAGGGCTGAATTCATAGTCTGGGTAAAGAAATAAGCATGGGTGTAGCTTGCTTGTTGCGGCAGTTACTACCCCTAACTAATCAAGCTTGATATTTCACTTGGATGCAGCTCCATCACTGCTCGTTGCATTAATGGTGGGGGTGAAAGGGAAATAGAACAAAAGGTTGCTAAGAGCCAAGAGAAACAGATAAGTATGAGAAAAAAAAGAAGTGTGAAGATTGCTGGGCAGACTGGATGGGCCGATTGGTCTTCTTCTGCTGTCATTTCTATGTTTCTATGTTTACCTTTTTGTTTCTCTGATGTTTGCTGTAGCCTAGCTGGACCCGCGATCTTCACATTTAAAAAATGGTGAGCAGGGAGATGGGGTGTGTGTGGGGGGGGGGGGGGGGGGAATAGCTGCCATTGGTCTCAAGACCCTGATATGCTTTATACCCTTAAATTGGACCAGTTTGGGGAGGAGCTGGAAAGTTCAGCCCCACAAGGCTTTTGCAGTTTGGGTGTTTGGGGGGGGGGGGGGGGGGGGGGGGGTGGAGACAGGTTTAGATCTGCAGGCCCGCAATTTGTGCTTTTGTTTTTTTGGCAATGTAACCTAACTTAGCTAGCTATGTCCTTTTCAATATAGTCGGTTAAGTGTAAAGTTATTTGGCCAGAAGAAGCCGGATAACTTTATACCTGCTTCCGAGCAAGTCTAAAGTTATGTAGCTAACTTAGCTGGATATACCGATATTCGGCTAAGTTATTTATTTATTTATTTTTAATTTTTATATACCGGAATTCCTGTATGCAATACAAATCAATCCGGTTTACAAGTAACGAAAAGGTTGCCCTGGTCTGGGAGGTTAGACCGGGGTTTTTTACATAAAGTTACATAAGTTAGTCAGACAATGGGACTCCTTCCTGGAATGCCCCCAAAACACCCTTTTATTTCCAGCTAAATTTTAGTTGGCTAACAACCAGGGACAGACTGCAAGAAAATATCAGCCTGGGGGATTTTGTTTTCCAAATCCAGCCCATGTGGTATCTAACTCCCTTGTGTGCTTTCCCTGCAGAAAGTGTTTCAACAGTTCCAAAAAGCACACCAAAATGACCCTTCAGAGGTAACCATGTGACCTGTAGTCTGGCAGAATCGAGCCAAGAAATCTACAATGTAAATTTCCAATTTTTCCTAAATAACTAAGAAGTAGAACACATCCTAGACCATGGGTGAGCAAACAGAGCTGTGGGCCCTTTTCCATCCCTTTGCCATCTGCCACCAAGTCTGGTTACATCTCATAATTATATCTTGGATTCCTGGTCTGATATTAAAGTCTCTTGTCAACCAATCAGCTCTTGAACCAGTTGCCAAATAATGTGACAACCACAGTGCCAGCCAGTGTCTGACACACACATGCACTCTTTCAGACACCCACTTTGTGGTTCTCTCTCTCTCTGACACAAAGACACCCAGACATACACTCTCACTCTCAGTATATGGGTGTCATAGAGAAAGTGTATGTATAGGTGTCTTTCTGTGCTAGGGAGAAAGCACCCAGACACATATATTCCGTCATTGTGCTGCGGCTGATATGCTCACACAGTCCAGTACTGCCACAGCATTATGTAAAAATTGTTTGTTTGCTGTCAGCCCTATCCCAGCCTGCAGCAGTCCTCTCCCTTTCTCATTCCCACCTCCACCCTTCTTGGCACCTCCAACTTCAGGAGACTCACTGGTTCCACAGCTAGTTAACCCTTCCAGAAGGAAAGACCAGCCTACAGAATAGAAGCCTTCCCAACACTGCACAGGCACTTCCTCTTGGCTCACCCCATCCCTTTTTGTGTCTGGGGCTTGCCTCCATTTCTCTCTGCCCTCGCCACATTTCAGCGCATTACCATTCACTGAGCACTACAGACTGCTGCTTTTATAGTTTCCCAGGTTCTGCATTGCCTACCTGCTCCAGGGGAGGGGTGGGAAGACCAGACATATGTCTGTTCCTCCAGGACTTAAAAAGAAAAATGAAGCCCTGGCTGAGCTGGATAGATATGCCAACAAAGATAAAAAACTTAGATTCCAAAAACATAATTATCTAAAACATGAAGGAATCATGGAGAATAGTAAATATATTACAAATATCTTTAACAAATGGTTATAAAAAAATTTAAAATATTCCAAATTCAAAAAACGATCAAGATACAATGAGATTACATATAATGAATGTCATTAAATTACTACAGTGAATGTCATCTATACTTAATCATACATATACCACTTAAAAGGGGCGTGGGATAAACACTGTGGATCCATAAAGTCAAGAGGCCGCCAATGAAGAGTAGGTGACTCGCCAGAATGATGGCTACTGCCTGGAGACAATACCCTTATTCAATAAACATACACATGGTTACTGTGACTCCAACATCACTCTAAGCTTCAACAGCAAGAGGAAATGTGGAAAAAAGGATTTGGACTCTCAAAGACGGGAGTAGCTGGCTTGTTACGGCGGTTACTACCCCAAACCAAATATCCAAATTACTACCTCCACCTTCCTCTATTCCTGATGCCTTTCAACTAGCTTGATCACTCCATTCTTATACTTCACTTTCAATGCATATCCAGCATAGTTCTCTGCTTCAACAGCAGGGGAGAAGAAAAACTGTTACTTCACACATCCAGCAGAGCTCTCTGCTTAAACGGCAGGGGAGAAGAAAAACTGATACTTCACGCATATCCAGCATAACTTCAACGGCAGGGGAGAAGAAAAAAGGATTCACACTCACAAAGCGGGGAGTAGCTGGCTTGTTACGGCGGTTACTACCCCAAACCAAATGTGCCTGATACTTCACTTTCGATGCATATCCAGCATAGCTCTCTGCTTCAACGGCAGGGGAAAAGAAAAACTGATACTTCACGCATATCCAGCATAACTTCAACAGCAGGGGAGAAGAAAAAAGTATTCACACTCACAAAGCGGGGAGTAGCTGGCTTGTTACGGCGGTTACTACCCCAAACCAAATGTGCCTGATACTTCACTTTCGATGCATATCCAGCATAGCTCTCTGCTTCAACGGCAGGGGAGAAGAAAAAAACTGATACCTCACGCATATCCAGCATAGCTCCCTCTTCAACGGCAGGGGAGAAGATAAACAACCAATAAGGGCTGTATAACATAATCTGGGTAAAAACAAATAAGCATGGGTGTAGCTTGCTTATTGCGGCGGTTACTACCCCTACTACCTCTAACTAATCAAGCTAGATATTTCACTTGGATGCAGCTCCATCACCGCTCTCTACATTAATGGCGGGGGTGGAAGGGAATTAGAACCAAGAGCTAAGAGAAACAGATAAGTATGAGAGAAAAAATGAGGGAAGCTTGCTGGGCAGACTGGATGGGCCATTTGGTCTTCTTCTGCCGTCATTTCTATGTTTCTATGTTTCTAAAAAACATACCCATTTGTATACTCACATACAGAGCACTACTAACTGATATATTACCCAAAAAGACAGAATTACCATGTATATATATATTACAATGTATCATACACATTTAAACATTGTATCACTTCCAGTACAATCTTGCATATTCTAAGCAATGTTCTAAACAGGTAGCAAACCTGTATCTAAGAGTAATAAAACTAGTAGTAAAAGAAACTTGGTTTCTATATGTTAAGTCAGTTATTGAAATGTATCCATTAGAAAGCTGAAGGGAAACGTGTAAGCCCTTGGCAACTTTTCCTATTGATGGAAATGCATGTGCTGATGTGACTCTATTAAAGCTGCTGATGAAAAAAAAGCCATGGTTTTGCTGTATTCTTTTCCTATGTGAAAGATTCACTTTGCAGATATATGTCAGATGAATCCCAAGTTTCACTATGCAGATATATGTCAGATGAGTCCCATGTTTCACTTTGTAGATATATGTCAGATGAATCCCAAGTTTCACTATGCAGATATATGTCAGATGAGTCCCATGGTTCACTATGCAGATATGTGTCAGATGTGTCCCGTGTTTCACTATGCAGATATGGGCCTTGCACCCCCAGCCCCTTCCTCCCCACACACAATTAAGCATTTATAACTGTTTTTACATTACAAAGGCCATTCAACGTACAGTCTTTTGAGGCTAAAATATCACTAACAGCATGTACATTATATTTACATGCACTGCTGTGGTGCCAACCAGAAAACCCTGCAACATAAAAAATAAAGAGATACTTGGATCCCATATTGCATTAAGCCTATTGTAACATGTTGGGCGTAGGCTTGGTTCTCAGAAAACCTTGGGTAACCTGAATTACAATTAAAATATAGTAAAACTCCTATACCAAAACAGCAACAGCCAGCATTCAAACAATGACAACCCTACCTATGAGAAGACAATGCAACAAATATTACACCAGGGTCTAACACCAATTTGGAAACCAGAACAAGCTAAGAATACTTCACCTGTGTCACATAGGCAAAACACAGATCAACCCTCACCAAATACAGAATAAAGAGACCATAAGGTATACATGGCAATGTGCAGACAAAAACTGAATTAGAAACTGCAACAAGCTAGATCCTATATACAATGCAACAATGGAAAGAGAAACATTACCATTCCTTATAAAATATCAAATCAAGAAATATGTCAGCAATAGTAAAGCTGTTAAAAAGAATATTTCAAAACAGCTGAACATCCAATAATTAAACTCATATAAAACTGAAAAATTTCCCCAAAACCAATAAAATATTTTTAAACAGAAGGCACATCAGATAATACCCAATAATTAAGACCAATATGAATTTTAAAAATTTCTATACTTTCCAGTCACCCCGATATTGCTCTGGATTAGTGGGGGTGAGGGAGTGCACACATTTTCTCTTCCTTCACATGCATGCTGGCAAACGCACACAAACTCCCTCACACCCGCTGACATACTCATTCTCACACATGCACCCACTGACACATACATGCATACATGCTCCCTCAAACCCACTGACACAAATGCACACATGCATGCTCCTTCGCACATTCCCACTCTCTCTTTTCCCCTGCGACCTCTGAATATATTAAAAAAAAAATTAATTACACTGGTGGACAGGAGGGATCCAGGCAGAGCTACCAGTTGATGGCCTTACTGTGGGAAGAGGTAGGTAGAAAGGCCCGATGCAAGCGGGGTGGGGTTATCTTTTGCCTCAGCTCCAAGATAACAGGGGCCATGAGCAGAAATGAGTCAGAGGCCATCAGTCAGAGCCTGAGGCCTTCAGCCTTGGTGAGGCTGCAGTGGGAGGTCTGCTGGCAGCCTAGCAAAACAAAAGGTGGCGACGGGGTGAGGTGAGAGAAGACTTCGGAACGTATCCTGCCACCGCGGAAAAGAAAACAAAAAATGCAGGCCTACAGAGCCACGCTGCAGCCGTGGAGACAAAAACGAAAAGCCATGGAACCGTGGCTGCAGCCGCAGGAAAAGAAAAAAACAAAACAAGCAGAAATGAGCAGAAAGCCTGGATGAAGGCTCCCGCTCCGCGAGAACAGCTGCAGCAGGCTGGGTGTTAAGCACAGTGGCTCCACGGGCATGGAGGGCACTGCGAACACCACCAGTGTCACGTGACGGGCCTGACTGACCCACCGGGGCATACACAAAGCCCCGATAGGCAAATCTGCCCCTGTTAACAACACAAATGTTAGCCAGATAAGAGGCTCAATATGCTGTATAACCCATTTAGATGGATATTTTGTGAGTTATCTGTCTAAATGGCTTTTGAATATCTACCCCAACTATGTTTTGAAAAATTTTATTCTATTCATTAGGACAGAAGTATTATCTTCAGACTCAGTATATAAAATATAAAATAGCCTTTTTGATAGAAGAGGTGGTTTAACATTTTAAAGGTTAATTAGATTTACATTAAGAAAGTGACCTGGAGTTCTATGCTTTATGAGAGACAGTAAAATAAAAATTCACTATCTAAAAATATCTTAATTTAATTAATAAGAGAATGATCATGTATAACACAGATACAGAATGCAAAAAACCATGAAGAGTAATTATTGTAAAAGAAGTAGTACAAATTGTAATTCTCTGGGAACCTGACCAGTAACTAATGAAACTGACTTACTTTGCACCTTAATTGTCCGCTGATGTTGTTGCACAAGCAAACAATGATGAAGGCACTAAGCCAGGAAGCAATATTTATTAGCCTAGATACACTAGCTTTAAATCTGCATCAGAAAATGTACAGTCAAGGGTTTATTGTATAACAGTTTTTCTCTCTCTAGACTGAAGATTTCAAATCATTAAATCTCAGTTTAGATCAGAATCCCAGCTGTCATTAAACCAGGCTATTCAAATAAAAACTCCTTAGAAACATCTCTGAAATTTTTGCGAAAAAATATGTAAAAAGCTGCAAGTTGTATTTTCATGAAAAGCTTGAAACAAGTCTTTATATAATTACACATTTGTCTCACTTTAGTGCATTACATTAAATGCCTCTGATGTGTTAATTACTTTCAAGACCCAAAGGGAACTTAAATATTTAAAGGCTACAGTAATTAGTTATATATCTTGCAATTTTACTAGTTTACTGATCTAATTTGTAATGATTTAAAATTTTTCCTTAATAATAATCAGGAACAACATAAATCTCATCATCATCACATATAATATTTCTAGATTAGTGTTTTTACTGAAAATCACAGCCTAGAAGATAATCTGAAGAAGAAGGGGATTAAACAAAATATGCCAGAAGACAAAAATACAAACTAGGTCAAACAATGGGCTTTTTATATTACTCGCTGCACGTAAGCTAATGGTTTCTCTCACATATTCAAAAAGTTAACATTTAAGTTAACAAGCATCGGGGTAACTTGCTGGATGTGGCGATTACTACCCTTAACCATAAGCCTTATGCTCACACCATTGATGCAACTCCAACATTGCTCTCTGCATCAATGAAAGGGGATGGCAGGAAATTTGAATCAGTTACCAACAAGGTTGATGAAACAGATAAGTATGGGAAAATAAGTGTGGAAGCTTGCTGGGCAGACTAGATGGGCCGATTGGTCTTTTTCTGCCGTCATTTTCTAAGTGAGAAAGTACATATACAATTAAACAGATACCTTCCAGTTTTCATAACTGGGAGAGAAATAAATGTGAACTAGAACGGAGAGCTACCATAGCTAAAAATTTCATATACTATTATGCCATAAAAATCAATATTGACAATACTGTTCTCAAACTTCCCCAAAATTCATCAAATATTATCATCATACATATTGGTTCAAAGGTGACTATTTGGGCAAACCCTTTGGGATCCTACCTGGTACTTGTGACCTGGATTGGCCACTGCTGGAAACAGGATACTGGGCATGATGGCCCTTTGGTCTGGACTCAGAATGGCAAGTCTTATGTTTATTGTTTTGATAACTTTATAAGGCTAGAAGAAGCAACATACCCTTTCCAAATTGATGACAGTCAACCGCAATGACAGCATCACAAGGGCACCTTAATACTAATAGTCAAACAGATCCGGCAACATAGTTTCATGA
Organism: Rhinatrema bivittatum; assembly: GCF_901001135.1. Classification (NCBI taxonomy): domain Eukaryota; kingdom Metazoa; phylum Chordata; class Amphibia; order Gymnophiona; family Rhinatrematidae; genus Rhinatrema; species Rhinatrema bivittatum. The sequence continues at coordinate 147,167,261 of NC_042619.1, forward strand.
ACCTTTCAAACAAAATGTCATTTATGTACAAGCAGGGGTGGACAACTCCAGTCCTCAAGAGCCACACACAGTCTGATTTTCAGGATATCATATTATGTGAGTCTCTCCCTACCCATTTGACTCCAAATGGGTTTTCCTATGCTGGATCCCAATGCTATGTTAATTGTAAATTCTGATTCGACTATAAGATGTTCTAATGCTTCTCTTCATTTAAGTTTATTGTAATCTACCTTGAGAACAACTTTGGGAAAGGCAGAACAAATGTTCATAAATAAATAAATAAATAAAATACATATAGCCACAATGAATATGCAAAAGATTGATTTGCACACATTGCCTCCATTGTATGCATACTTCTCATGCATATTCAATATGGATATCATGAAAACCAAGCACGTTTGTGGCTTTTGAGGACAGAGTTGGGCCGCCCCTGATATATGGCATAAACAAAAATTGCCCATTTTGGAGCTACTTTTAAAACTGCTCACATTGTTGCAAAGTCTGTGGATACTTTTTACCTGCAGACTTTACATTAATTTTCAAAATGAAAGTACATATGTACTTTCTTTCTGTAAATTATGCCAGAAAAACTGTTTGCATATATTTACACCTAACTTGTGTGGATAGTTTTTCTAAGAGAGTAAATGCAAACCCCTCCCCAATCCTGCCTTTGGGAATGCCTCCCCCTATTGCAAATAAAAGTACATGTAGAAAGGCCTTATGCACATGCTTTTACCCACATACAATTTTTTAAATGGTCATATTTGTGGGTAAAGCAGTGTTTTACCTATGGCTTTGAAAATTACCCTCCTTATGTAGACTTTGTTCTCCTTGACAATCTAAGAGGGCTTGTGAATGTGTGATATAAGTCACAGGAAATACATAAGTATTTTATCTTTTTAATATCACAAATAATTATCCTCAATTTTTATTAAAATGTAAAATCCAATCATGTCTTTCTCTCTGGAAAGGGCCAAGCATGATATCTTCCAACAAAAAAGGTCTAAGTGGGCTAGGATCAACATGAAATGTAATCTCCAATTGGTAAAGAGAAAGGAAGAGAAAAGATGATAAAATTGGAGTAGGCTGAACAGGATGGATAAAAACTATAAGCATAGCAGGCTATAGGAGTAAAGATCATTACTATATAAGCCTGGGAGCGGGAAAGCTATCCAGATAAAGTTACCTTGATCACTTTAACCAGATATACAACAGAACATATCCAGATAAATATTCCACTGAATATACAAGGCTACAGTTATCCAGGTAAGCTGGCCGTTCACTGGCTTACTGAATATTTTAGCCAATTTGTAGTTAATATGGGAGGGCAATAGCCCCCATCTCCTTTCCAGCTAAAAGATATATGAAAATGTAGGGGGACCGGGAGAAACTCCCTTCCACCGCTATGATGATTGGGGAAAGTGTCTGCTTTGTTCTCCCCTCCTAAATTTCCCCCAGATATTTAACTAAAACACTCTAGTTTTGGGTCCCCTCCCCTGATCCCCCACAACCACTTAAAACCCTCAGGCTAGGAGGCATTAGAGGCTTACTGTCCTCCTGACGTACAATATGGCTGTTAGAGGATACTGGCCTATAACCCTCCCAATTAAAATGGCATAATTCCTTAAACTTTTAATTGCTAGGAAGGGTGGAAAATTCTAAACCCTTTTGAATATTTATCTAGTTGTTTCTTCTAGTTACATAATGGGTGATTAGTGTGTGCCCTAGGGCCTCAGCCCGACCCCAGACGGATCCAGGCCCGAACCGAGGGTTGACGGCGTGTTCCAGCATGGCTGATGGTCTTACCCTCTGCCACGCCTGCAAGCTCCCAAGGCCAACAACATGATGATGTTGGAACGTGAATGGTCCTCCGACCATTCCGAGCCCTTTCGGACCTGCCGCTTGGATCGGCATGGAGCAGCAGGCCTGGCCTGAGGACGAGGGCAGACGGGCCTTGACATGAAGACATAACACCAAGGTCATTGCTACGGCATCGCAGACAAAGATATGACACCAAGGCTGATGCGGACGGCATCAGAGACGGGGGCTGGCACAAGACATGACACCAAGGTAGTTGAAGACATGACACCAAGGCTGATGCAAAGACATCACGGACCAATGGTAGATGCAACGGCATCAGGAACAAGACGTTGACATGAAACCAAGACTGATAAAATGGCATCCAGGACGAGACGAGGAACTTGACGAAGTCCAGATTAGACGAGAGATTGGGTGGAAGGACATTGGCACTGTCTCTCAGGGCGCCCTACACAGTCCACCTGCGGAACTGGTCGCGGACCACCCTGTCCCACTGCGCGCCCTACACAGCTCGAGAAGGCTGGTCATGGACCATGCTGAGAACGGGACGAGCGCAGGGAAGAATCCAGCAGAGGCAGAACTTTGACAACGGAGTCATAAGTCATCTGGAGCTCCGCAACGGCTGGCAGGACATGATGGCTCAGGAGCACAGGAATGAATTCCACCTGCAGGCCACTCCACGCTCGGGAAAGACGTCATCCTAGGAAACAAGGCCTGACAGGACCAGAAGACTCAGGAGCGCTGAAGACACAGGAGCAGAACACCAAGGAACTTGGGACATCAGGAAGCAGAAGATCAAGACGAGACACCAGGACACCTGGACGGGGACCTCAGGCACGAACATGACTTGACATGACAAGATGACGAAACAAAGAGGAGCTCCACGAAGAAGACCTGACGGAGCTCTGGCAGGCAGGAGCCTCCAGAGTGAAGTAACTCCGATGCAAGGCGAAACTGAAGTGACGGAGCAGCCCTTTTATAGGGCTGGAGCAGGAAGGCCAATCAAAGGTGGGGCCAGCCACACTTCCTGTGTCTGGCCCTTTAAATTCTGAAGAGAGACGCGTGCCGGCGCCTAAGGGAAGCAGCAGGAGCTTGTGCAGGACCGCGGATAGCGGCCTGCACCGACGTCAGCGTCAGAGGCAGCAGGGCTGGGCCGGAACGCAGGCCCCGATGATGGCAGCGGCTCCAGCCGCTGCGGGAAGCCCCGGGGGCGGCTCCAGCCGCTAATCGAGCCCGGGGATGCGGCCTCCGTGCCACGAAGATGCTGAAGGTATTCGTGGCGGCTTCCAGCCGTGAAGAGGATAGAAGTCCGCAGCTCCGGCCATGGTGAAGAAGGCACAAGACGGGCGACATCCGGGCCGCACAAGGAAGTTCAGTCCACGGCTCCGGCTACGGGGGGGCCGACATCGGCGGCATAGCGCCGCGAAGAAAAAGGCAACAGAGGTGAACTCGGCCTGCTCACGGGGGTAGCTCCGCGGGCAGGGTGCCATAACACTTCCAATGCAAGGAGGGGAAACAAAAAAGCTCCAATAGAGGAGAAAGGTATTTGAGAACCTTTGTGATAACTAAAGGGGGATGAGAAGGAAACCAAGTTGTGATGTGCAATGAGAAGATATGAGACGCCCTCTGAGGAGGGTTACTGAAGGGGAATAATATAAAGGAATTGAAATTACTTAAATTGCTTTCTACTTACAGTGGGCTATTTCTGGCTGAAATTCATTGTTTGTTATTTCCAACAGAACAGTTAGCTCTGGCAAGACATTATACTTGATTAGAATTAGGAGTGGGGGATTGTGTCATTATTCCTGCATACTGTGAGTGAAAGAGACTTGAAATCTCTCCTTTAAACACTGCTGGTTATATGAATGGTTTTATAATTCTATTTTCATCAGCAGTCTGAGAGGGGCTTTTTTTCTAGATGTGATTTACCGTTTGTTATTGCTGGCAAGTATTTTCCTTCATCCCTCTCACCTATGCTCTGTACTTCCTATTTGTTATATACATTCTTGTTAGTGAAATGGGTGCAATCTTTCTTAAACTTTGCTCATTAAGGCAAAAGCGACAGATCTTGTACCTAGTAGATGTTCCCTAACAGTTAGAAGGGGCAATTAGTACATTAAAAAATCCCACTAAATTGATTTAAGATTCATTAAACAAGAGTAGGGGAAATGATGGGAATGGTACAATGCAATAAATGTTAGCCAGTAGTATTTTTTAGGGAGAACTTCTGGAGTTTGCAGTGTTGCCCTTTTTATTGTCCAAGTCTCCTAACTAAGGATGAAGATTGCTCATTTCAAAACAAAATTGATTGAAATTAAAGGGGCTTCAACCCAGATCTGGAGTCCACCAACTCTGTCCCACAAAGGATCCTAAAATTTATGAAATGATGAATTATTATGGTGTCAGGTAGGATTAGTAATACGAGTCAGAGAGGCATCTCTCAAATGATATCATTACATAACTTGCTAGCAATAAAGAGAAATTCCACAAAGGCATCTTTACTAGACAAAGATGAAAGTGCAATCCCACTGTAAAGAAGAATTCAAGAATAGTGGCTGAGTATCCCAGAAAAGGAGAAAATTCCTTCTAATAATGGACTATCAAAGAAAGATTTGGGGGCAGGACTGGAGAAAGTATTTAAATAATTACTTGAAGCATCTTCTACAATAGATGAAAGAACATTCTAAAAATTAGTTGAACATAATGTAAGAACTTAAGAATTGACATGATGGGTCAGACCAAGATCCATTGAGCCCAGCATCCTGTCTCTGACAGAGGCCAATCCAGGTCGCAAATACCTGTCAGATTCCATAAGGTAGATTTAATTCCCATTACTCACTCCCAGGGATAGCAATAACTTTCTTTACCTAGCTAATAATGTGCTGGACGTTTCCTCCAGCAACTTGTGCAAACCTTTACTAAACTATGCTGTGCCAGTCACCTTGATCATGTCCTCTAGGAACAGATTCCATGGCTTGATAGTGCTTTGAGAGAAAAAGTACTTTCTACAATTTGTTTTGAATCTGCTGGTTGTTAGTTTCATAAAGTATCCTCTTGTTATAGTTCCAATAGGTCTTTCTTGAGATGGGGCGACCAGAACTGCATACAATATTCAAGGTAAAGTCATACCAAGGCTCGATACACAGATAATTATATTCAGATCATTCCTAAAATTCTATTTGCTAATATGACCACCACTGTGACTAAGCTAAGGATTTTAACAGTGTCCACAAGGACGCCAAGGATTTTTTTTTCCCTGGGTAATACAGAACATAATATAGAATCCAGTATTGTGTACTTGTGGTTGGGATTATGTTCCCTATGTGCATCACTTTGAAATTTTCCCAATTAAATTTCATATGTCATTTAGTTGCCCAGTCTCTTAGTTTCACAAGGTCCTTCTGCAGTTCCTTGCAGTCTGCTGCTGTTTTAACACATTTGAATAATTGTGTCACCCATAAATTTATTCACTTCACAATCCACAGTAGAACACTGCTCCTATCCCATGACTTTGTAATTTCCTGAGAGGTCTCTCATCGATGCTTAATGCTACATTGGGTTGAGGTTCAAAGTTAAATTGGTAGATGTTTTGTACATTTATGACTCACTGACGGGGGCAACGTCTTTTGGAAAGAGTTTAGGAGGCAACCTTAGTTTTTTTCATTTGATCACTGCTGGGAAGTGTTGTTGAGATTCTACGGATGAGATAACGTTATATCTCTTAGGGTAATGTTGATTTTTTGGGGTGCAAGACGTATGTTTGTTTTTTTTGTATATCTACGTATATGTTTTTGTATGTTTATATGTATTTGAGTAGGATTTTATGAGACATAATATATGTGGGGTGAGGGTGATATGTTTTTGTATAAAAATGTATTTTGAATCTATGCCTATTTTTTTTTATTTAAACTTAATCTATTGTTTAATTGAACTTTTGTCAAATGCATTTGAAAATCCAAATACACTATATTAGCCACCTCACTTTTACCTATATATTTACTCATTCAAAAAATTCCAAAACATGTGTAATACAATACTTCCCCTTGCTAATACTATGTTGACTTTTCTCCATTAAGACATTATCTCTATGGCCATTCATTTTTTTTTTTTAGGAATGGCATCTATCATTTTACTTGGAACTGATGTCAGGAAAACCAGTCTATAGTTTCCAAGTTTCTTCTGGAGTCCTTTTTAAAAATCTGAGTCACTGCATCTTCAGGAAACCTTTTAAATAAAAGGTTTCACATTACTAGCAATAGGTTAGCAATGTCATGTTTTAGTTCTTATAGAAATCTGGGGCAGATGATATCTGGTTCCTCTTTAGTTTGTCAATCTGATTTTTACAGCCTCCAATGTCACATATATTTGATTTAGTTGCTCAGAATCTCCACCATTAAAGAATGTTTCAGGGGTGGGTATATTCCCAACATTCTTCTCTGTAAAGACCAAGGCAAAGAATTAATTCAGTTTTTCTGTTATTTCCTTGTCCTCCTTGAGCACCCCATTTTGCCTCTCAGTCATCTATCTTTAACTGCTTCCTTTACTTCACTCATTAAACCATGCTGGCAGTCATTTGATCTTCCTTCGACCTTTTTTAATGCATGGCATACATTTTATCTGGGCTTCCAAAATGGTATTTTTAAACAACATTCACACCTCATTCAAACCTAACACTTGCAACCTTTGCTTTTAATTTTTTTTCTAATTTCCCTATTCTATCATAGTCTCCCTTTTAAAGTGATATGTTACTGTATTAGTTTTACTTAATGTCTTCTCTCCAGTGATTATGTCAAACTTGATTACATTATGATGGATATTGCGAGTATAGCAGGCTGCTATAAACCAGGTTCATGCCCCCATAAGCTTATGTTTTGGACCTGTCAAAAAAGAGTTTTCAACCCTGCAGAGACTGCAAGCTGCAGCCAAGGTGAAAGAATTTAAAAATACTTCAAAATCCCTGTGCACTCTCATGTGAATGACAAATGTTCAGTAAGAACCAGCATCCAGCACTCACAGTGTTAAGTTGGGAAAAAGCCTGCACTGTTGAGGCTGTCCAGAAAACAGCACTACATAGCCAGCAGAAGAGGAAGCCAAAGGAATGCTGGGAGACCATTTAAAGAAGAAATGGCACAAATTGGCGGGCTCTGTCTGTATGTGAGGGGCAGGGGCAGCTAGGAGTTGGAGTCAGGAAAAGAAGAGTGCATCTCACAGCCCTGCAATCAGTTCTTCTCCTGAAGAGCTAATTATCAAGAGGGAGAGACAGAAGTCTGAGCTCTGATGAAATGGATAGACAGACAGCTGTTCTTGCTTCATAGCCAAGCTACATATAAATCACAACGAGGGACATCGGAGCCAGGAACTGAAAGACTGAGAGAATTCCTATCCAGGTCCAGGAGCACATGGCTGAATTATCCTCCTGAGAGAGTGAGTTAGGAAATTTAAACTTTGCACAGAGTATCTAAGAGGAGGGAGAAGATTTATTTCTTTGCCTTTTGTCACCAATTCAGTATCTCATCTTAACTGCTTCAGCCTTTCAGCCAAAGTCAAGCATAAAACCTTGCTGGCAGGTAGAAACATACAAGATAGGGCAGGGAAAATGAAGTTGATGAACTGTGGTCTTTCTGTAAGAGACTGAAACCAGGACCGTTTCTATTTAGTACCAATAAACCATTTGGGAAAGCTCCCCAAGAGAGAGAGACCTTCCAAACACTGCAGTGCTCATCTATTTGGTTTGTTATCTAGCCAGCTCCACCATCAAGAGGGCCTTTTTCGCTTTCTTGCTTGTTTTTCTTCCAGAAAATTTGGTGTTTAGGATAGGGTGTACCTTTTACAAACTGGTGACATTGGGGTAGATCTGTTCCCCTTCCCCCTTTTTGAGTACTCACTGGTAAAAAATTTTTGACAGCTGTGTACTTCACTGCTTTTCCCCACATCTTCTCTCTATTAGTGTTACTTATTATTTTCCATTTATTTATTTATTACTATCCATGAGTATTTTTGGTTGCCCTGGCTAACAGGCAATACCCAGTGGTTTTTTTTTTTTTTTTTGCATTGTTTGATTTAAAATAAGAAATCCAAGTTTATATTATACTTCACTACTGTACTTTTCCCATTTATGTGCTGGTTGGATTTACTGTGTACTTACATAATGCTAGTAAAAAGATTAATTACAGTTTTATTCTATTGTGATGATTTTATCTGGTCTGATGTGCCACAGGTTGTTTGGGAAGGACACAGAATTGTGGTATCAGAGTGACTAGGACCCTGTCTCATTCCCCACTCAAGCTACGAATTGTAAGATAAATCATATTAGTAAATATAATTTCTCATGTGGTACTCCCCATCACGGGGGGGGGGGGGGGGGAGGGCAGGGCACTTTAGTAATCTTTTGCACCAGATCATGCATTTCATTGAGGACTAGATCTAAAGTAGCTGTACCTTTTGTTGGTTCTGGGACCAGCTGCTCCAGGAAGCATCTAGAAACTTAAACCTTCTAGCATGTTCTGATGAGACTCTGATCCAGTCAATACTGGAGTAAATTAAATCTCTCATTATTGTGCTGCCAAATTAATTTGCTTTTTTAATTTCAGCACACATTTCATAGTCTGTTTCTTCATTTTGGCCAGGTGGCTGGTAGAATACACCCACTGTTATACTCTTATCCATCACACTTGGAATTTCTATCCATAAGGATTACATACTGCATTGTGTTTCCTACATGATTTTTATCATGCTTGACTCTGTGCCATCTTTTACATATAGTGCCACCCCTCCATCAATTTGATCTGCCCTCTCACTTTGATATAAAGTATCCCCTGGTATCAGTGTCTCATTGGTTATCCTGCTTCCATCACATCTTTGAAACACCCTTAAGTCTATGTTCTCATATAATTCCATACATTCTAACTCTATCAGCTTATTGTTCAGACTTCTGGCATTCACATACAGACATTTTAAAATATTCTTATTTATACCTTCATTTCTCTCTTTATATTAAAAACCTGCTTAATTAGAAAATGATACATGAAGTTTAGAGTCCAAGGGGAAATATTGTATTCATGGTATAAATCCATCCATGGTATAAATCCTCTCACTGCATACTTTTTCTAATATCTCATTAAGGGAAGACTATTTTCAGACAACCAATTAATGCAGTTAAAACACTTCAAAAATTGTCCTCATTAGGCTTTGTGTCCTTTAGTGATTTGCATGTTATGTGCACTTTAGTAAATGGTTCCCTAAATTTTTGTCTAACTTTTATTTATGTTGGTCTCTAGGTCATCTTAGAAAAAGTCTTTCGGTTTTAGATGTGGACATAACCTTTGAGAAATATTGGTCTCTTTTGAATATCGTGATCCCACTCCTATATCTACCGCTCATACTGGCCATTCCCCCTGTGGAAAATATAGAGCATGTGTCTTATTCCTTACTGTCTCTGTCTTCATGCATCCCTCTCTACATAAACTAGTGCAGTTAAGATTCTCCTCAGATTGTTCTACATTGGGAGTCATATACATTTATCCATTGTCCTTGTTCCTTGATCTTCAGTATATTGGTAAAACTATGCAGATGATACGTAGCCACATATATAAACACTGTTCCTGTCTATACCATGTCTAGTTGCATGTCTAATGCATATCTAGTTCAATTGAATGAGGGAATAGCCTAGTGATTAGAGCAGCAAACTATGACCCAAGGAAACCATATAATGTAAATGACTCCCAATGTGGGATCACAACTACCCTCTTCTGGGGGAGTTGTATGGAGAGACCATGAAGGCATTTGGAGAATGTAAAGAAATTCTAGAGAATACTTGTTCCGAATCACTTCAAGAGCCCATTGATCCGAAGTAATCTGGACCCACCTGTGATAAAATTGGGATAGGCAACCACCTATCTCCTGCATCACCAGGTGAGCTCGCAAACCTTCACTGGAAAGGCAGGGGAGCTCTACCTCCAGACCCCACATCCTTTTGTGGACCTCGGGGGCGAAAGGACAGACCTGTGGAAGGGACGAGACCTCTGGGAAAAACCTTCCTTATAAAGGCCAAAAATGCTGGTAGTCTTGAGAGCAGCCAGTTGCCTGAAAAGACCAGGCCACAGGTTTCTTGTCCTCCAGTAAATGAGGGACCTGTGTCTCTCCCCATTTACTAACTAGTTTTCCTAACTCACTGCCAAATAAAAGCGACCCTTTGAAGGACAACTTGGTAAGATTGAGATAATATCCACTAACCAGTTGTGCAGCCACAGCTGCCGCCTGGCCGCAATAACTGAAGCAACCCCCCTGGCAGCCATTCAAACCAAGTCACAGCCCATATCAGCTAAAAAGGCAGTTCCCAGTTCTATCATAGGCCCAAGATCGGACATGGTGGTGGCAGAATCTTGATAAAGATGCAATGTAGCCCAGGCTACCAAAGCACAACAAGAAGCAATTTGTAAGTTCATCGTCACTGCCTCAAATGCTTGCTTCAGGATGGCTTCAATCCTTCTGCCTGAGTACCTTTCGTGACTGAACACACCAAGGCATCCACCTTAGGGAAATGCAACTGCTCTCTGGCTTGCGGATCCAAGGGATATAAACCTGTCAAAAGATGACTTCCTTTAAAAGAAACCTCTGGTGCAGTCCATTCCAGATTAATCAACTCCTGGATTGTATCCAGGAGGGGAAGAAATAAAAAGCCTTGCGCTGGGTAACCAAAACTGGATCTTTTTTCTGCATTCCCAAGGAGTCAGGTGCAGCCACTCTGAGGGTCTCTCTAAGGTCTGAAAGATTAAGCTTGGCAATTCATCTCTATGAAAGAAACGGAGAAGAGTTCAATAAGGCTCCAAATCTGGGAGAATCTCCCCTTCCTCAGCGGGAGAGCCACCATTATCATCACCAGCCTCATCCTGTTCCACCTGCATTTGAGCCTTGTTAGATCGCACTGCACCATGGCACTTGACTGGGGGAACATGCAGAGAAGCACTCTGCACGCATGGACTGACCTTAGCAGTCAGTGCTGACTCAGAAGACCAATCCTGAATAAAGGTGTACAAACCCTGGAGAACTTCTACCCAGGAAAATGCTCAGATCCATTCCTGGCCCCATAGGTCTGAAGCTGACATTCTAAGAGCGAGTGTCTCCCAACGACTCGGTCCATGGATCAACCGAGGGAGGGGAAATCTCTGTCATGCTACTCTCCACCAACCAAGGGTTGGACCATCATCAGCAAAATCAGGTGGTGGTAAATCTCCCCGAGCATCCAGGCAGCGCTGACACAGGCTTAAAGATAGCTCCGGCTGAATGGCTCTGATGTGGCATGCAGCACAAATGGATAGGCGCTTAGGCTTTTTTGCAACGGGTGTCACGGTTCTAAATACCTAGATTATGTGCTTATAAAACCTGCGCCAAAATGGATGCACACAAAAAAGTGTGCGCGTAAGTTTACGCACCTAGGTGCATGTCCAATATTGCTTGATTGCACAACTGGGCGTTCAGTAGCACGCCGATGGCCCACCACAAGAAAAGGAACGAAATTGCCTCATGACTTACTATACGCCAAAAAGGGGAGAAGCCTGGAGCGGAGCCTAGCCAAACAGCTACTCAAGCCGCTGAGCCGGCACTACCACCTCACTTCACCGAATTTCCCAGAGTTGTAAGTGTAAGCGTCTCTCAGCTTGGAACCGCTATTGAATTTTTTTAGGTCCACGCTAGGGACTGAGGGAGGGACCGTAACAGTATCACCTCAGGAGGCAAGCGGTGCTATATAGATGTCTTGACTGTCCATTATCTCCTTTCATGTCTTTCTTCTGTTTACTCACAGGCAACCCCCCGAAGGGACATGCATTTCCACAATCTGCTGGAGATGGAGAATACTGGTGGGCTGATGTCGAGTCAGGACTATATGGCCATGACGTCAGCTTTTGATCCATCTCCATCTGCTGGCGGAGGTGCATAATACACTCGTTGGGATTGACTTACCTGAATGCTAAGGAAGTTTTCTCTCCTCATCAAATGAAAACAGGGAAGAGGCTGGTAACTACAGGTCACTCAGTCTGACCTACATAGTAAATTAATGAAGTCAATACTAAAAGAAATCTTGTACAGGCCCCAAAGCAGCATCATGTCAAATAAATCTGATAAATGTCCTTGACCAGCTGATCAAATAATTAGAACAAGAGCAAGCACTGAATGCGATATCCTTAAAATTTCACTTAAGGCTCTATAATCCCTACCACTTCTTCAGAGATCTTCTGTGCTTGTTCAAAGCTTTGTTGAATTCATATACTGTCCTTGTTTCCACTGCCTCCATTGGGAAGCTTCTACCACTCTTTCCTTAGTATTCCTTAACAAACATGTTTCAGTTTCTACTCATATATTTCACAGGAAATAGAGGGGTCTACAAATGATGTTATACTGAAAGTAAGTAAAACTAAAACATTAACTTGTTGTAATAAATTAACTATACAGTTGCAACATTTTAGCCATTAAGAATTTTGTGCATGATTTTTAGATTAGTTATTAATTCTGATGTGGTTATCTGTCATATGGTACCGAACAGCAAAGAAGGTTTTATTGGTTAATCAGATAAACACAATACGTTTGAAGAAAGGAAAAAAAAACTTGAATGAAACTATGTTTTTCCTGTACAGAATTTTAAAATTTCAAAAAGAAGAGAGTATAACAAATCTCACCAGAAAATAATCCAAAATAGCTCTTTTATTTATTAACAATGTGACTAATAAAGCTCATATATCACTTTTTTTTTTTTTTAAATGAAAATTTGATTAGCACTACTACACTAAAACTGTTGCAAGTAATCTTTTTCAACTAGCCAATTGTTTGTAACTGGCTATTTTACAAACATCTATCTTCATACAGCGCATGAAATTACTTTTTCATTATGAGTCCAGAAAGCTACGGCATATAGCCAATCAAGCTTAGCATGGTAAAAGTGTTACCGTTTCTAAGGAAAATAGAATAAGTGCAATATGCATAAATGTGATTTGCCTTCATATACTATATTCAGCAGGTAGGGAATGCCAGGGGTGGATTGTGGGAAAATAGTAGCCCGAGGGATTTTTCTCCATACTGGCCCATGGGTACCCAATTACACATACAATTTGGTGAGTCACCAAATACAGAATAAAGGGACCATAAAATATACACAGAAATACACAGACAAACTGAACTGGAAATCACAACAAGTTAGACTGTAGTAATGCAGCAATGGAAAAACAGAAAATACCATCATTCCTCATAAAACATCAAACAATAAAATCAAGAACTAAAAAACATCACAATAGGAAAAGCATACTAAAAATATATATTTCAAAACTGCTGATGAATAGAACCTCTAGTAATTTAACTCAGGGAAATTTTCAAAAATTTGTATATAACACCAATAAAATATTTCAAAAAGAGCAGACATCAAATAATATTCAATAATTAAAACTAATAATGATTTTAAAAAGCCCCTGCTGTCCCCTTCTGTGGGAGCTCTTGATTTCCAGTTACCCTGATAGTGTCGAGGACTAGGAGGTTATCCTCCTTCTCTCTCACACATACTCACATGACCATTCTCTCTCACACATACACACACATTCATGCTCTTATACCCATCATAACCTCTTGCTCTCACTGACACTGACACACTCTCAGTCTCTAAGACACTCTCTCCCCCTCCACACACAAACTCTTGCTCCCTTGGATTTTCTCATACACACTCATGCTCTCACACTCACTGGGCTCCCTCACATACACTCAAACACATACACCCAGGCAAGCTCCCAGTTATTCTCACACACACACATTGACCCCCAGGCAGGCTCCCATTCATTTTCACACCACTCCCTCCCCATCCCCCAGGCATGCACACATTCATTCTCACACATACAGACTCCCAGGCAGACACCCATGCATTCACTCACATACACCCACAGGCAGATTCTCATTCATACACATGCACACACTAAAGGCAGACCCCCCCCTCTCTTTTGCCAGAAACCTCGGAACCTCTCTCATTCCTCTGCTGCCACTGTCACTGCTGCCACATGACTATTGGGGAAGTGTCGATTGCTGCTACTGACACTGAAGCCCATTCTGCTGCCTCCTCTGTGCAGGCTCCGTGGGCTTCCACTTTCTCCATGCTGATCTCGTACATTGTGAGATCCGCATAGAGAACGTGCTATTCTTGCACATTCCCAAAGATTACATGTGCCAATCACTAAAAAGTAATTTATTTATTTTTTTAACATTTGCTTTCTGATCTTAGTTTTCTAATTGGTTGGTCATAGGCTTTTTTTTTTTTCCACCTTCCCTTTCTTAATTTTTTTTTTGCCAATTCCTTTTATATTGTCTTTTTTTCTGTTTCGTTTCTCTCCATCTTCTTCCCTCAAACACACAGTCAGGTTCTCATTCTCACCTGCATTTCTCTCTCTCACACACACACACACAGGCTCTCACTGTCACATGCTCTCTCTCACACAATCATTCATACACACAGGCTCTCACTGGCACATGCTGTCTCTCTCACACACAAAGAGGCTCTCACATGCTGTCTCTGCAAACATTCAGGTCCTCACTCTCACACACAATCTCTCAACTCATCTCATACACGAAAACACACACACCCCTCTACAGACCCTCAGCGTCTCTCTCACCTCTGGGCCTCCTCTTCGCGGGTCGCCGCAGGATGGGCTCTGCAGTGGCCCTGATCTTCTTGGGCCGCGGCGGCCCTGCTACCGGGCCTCTTCCTCTTCTTGGGCCGCTGCGACTTGGGATTTGCGGCAGCCCGTAAGCGCTGCTCCTCTTCTGCACGCGCTGATGCTCCTCCTCCTTCCTGCCCATGCGGCTCCGGCAACTTTTATTTCCGGGGCCGCACAGGCAGGAAGGAGGAGGAGAATCAGCACGTTTAAATGCGATCTTTTTCTTCGGGCCGTGGTGACGTGAGCCTCACCACGGCCCTGCTGATCTGCCTGTCGCAACGCCACATGAGCCTCCCTGAGCCCAGGGGCATTGGCTCCCCTCGGGACACTACTGCTCGCGGCGCCCCAGGCCTAGTGCTTCCACCGGCCCTGCCCGCAGGTTTCTCTTCGTGCCACAGTGCCAACAGACCCTCTTTTTGTCTTTGGCCGGGAAGTTTTTAAAAAAAAATAAAAAAAATCACGTGATGGGAACGACCGGCCCACCGGGGAAGCCCGATCCCCCGATAGGCCAATCCGCCCCTGGGGAATGCACATCTTAATCAATCAGGAATCAATAGTTAAAATTTGAAATGTGCACTTTTTGAGAGAACAAGAAAAGTTTCAAAACTGAGGTGCATTAGTTATTTGTCAAACTACATGTTGCCTAAAAATCCTGTTACTCTGCATCACTATACAATGGCTTCCATTAGTCAATGCAAAGAATAGTGGGTGTCATCTTGTTTACATTTATGTTGCAAATAATTGACATTTCATGTTTCATCATTTAGTGCACAAATGAACTTGCTGGAAGACAGTTTGATATAATCCATAACCAAGTACCACTTTGGACAAGCTCGAAGACAAATTCTATGAGATTTTTGCTATAACCATTTTGCAATGTAACATAGTAATGACTGCAGATAAAGACCAAATGATCCATCCAGTCTGCCCAGCAAATTGCTCATGGTAGTAACTGTCGCTCTATGTAGTTAGACTCATGCCTTCTGTTAAAGGTAGTAATTGCCATTCCGTACAGGTGACTCTCATGCACCCCTTTTTTCATTTCTATCATCTAGAATTTAGGGATCCGCAGTGTCTATCCTATGCCCTTTTGACGTCATCTACTATTTTCATCCTTACCATATCTTCTGGGTGGGCATTTCACTATTCTCTCTGTGAAGAAATATTTCCTGATGTTGGTTCTGAGTTGTCCCCCTTGGAGTTTCATTTTGTGACCCCTAGTTCTACAGTTTTTTTTTCCAACAGAAAAGGTTTGAAGTTTGCAAAGTCTACACTTTTCAGATTTTTGAAGGTCTGTATCATAACTCCCCAGTACCTCCTCTCCTATTTAGCTTCTTCAGCATCTCCTTGTAAGTCTTTCAACATAGACCTCACACCACTTTGGTCACCTATCTCTGAACCACTTCCATCTTGTCTCCATCTCCTTTGAGATCTTGTCTCCAGAAGTGAACACAGTACTACAGGTAGGTCTCACTATGGACTTGTACAAGAGAATTATCAACTCAGTTTTCTTACTTGTTATCCTCCTATATGCAACCCAGGATCCTTCTGGTTTAGATATCGCCTTGACACATTACTTCACTGTCTTCAGAAATCCAGACACTATTACCCCAAGGTCCCTCTCTAGGTTTGTGCACATCAGTCTTTTGCCGCCCCCCCCCCCCCCCCCCCCCCCCCCCCCCAATCGCATACAGCTCTTTTGGATTACTGCACTCCAGATACATGACTCTGCACTTCTTGGCATTGAATCCCAGTTGCAAACTTTGACCAAGCTTTCTTAAATCCCCTTTCAATCTCTACTCCTTCAGCCGTGTCCAATCTATTGCAGATCTAAATATCATCCGCAAAAAGACATACTTCACCTTCTATCTCTTCTGTAATATACTCACTAAGACATGGAACAGAATCAGTTTCAAAACCGATCTTTAAGGCATTCCACTTAACACTATTCTCTCTTTAGAGTAGGTTACATTTACCAGTACATGCGGTCTCCCATTAGGCAACCAGTCTGTATTCCATTCCACTACTTTGGCACTCACTCCCAAATGTCTCATTTTATTAACGAACCTCCTTAAGTGGGACAGTATCAAAAGCTTTGTTGAAATCCAAGTAAATCACATTAAGTGCTCTTCCTTGCTCCAGTTATCTAGACACCCAATCAATAGTCAGATTTGTATGACAGGACCTTACCCTGGTGATACCATACTGCCTTGGATCCAGCAACCCACAGGGTTGGTGATAGTTCACTATTCTTTCCCTTAGTAGTCTCTCCATTAAATTTCCCACCACCAAGGTGAGGCTGACTGGTCTATAACTTCCAGCTTCCTCTCTAGTCCAGTTCTTGTGTAACAGGACCAAAACTGCTCTTCTCCAGTCCTGGAACACCACTCCCATTTCTAGGGATCTATTGCACAAGTCTTTTAAGCTCTTTTAGTATCCTGGGATGTACTTCACCTGGCCACAAGGCCTTGTCCATTTTCAGTAAGCCTGGCTCTTCCCATGCATTCTTTTCTGTACATAGAGGTACAACTACCCCACTCCTACCCATGGTCTTGTCAACCAGCAACAGTTCTTCTCCAGGGTCTTCTTTAATGAACACTGAACTGAATTGTTTAATATTTCTGTTATTTGTCTTTCTACACACATTGTTCCTTGTCACCTTTAAATTTTACTATACCACCTTGGGCCTTCCTCCTTTCTCAGAAATATCTGAAAAATGTTTTGGCACTTCGCTTTATCTCTTTGGCAATCCTTTCTTCCACTTGACTTTTTGCTTTCCTGTTTTCTTTCCTAGTTTCTTTCAGTTTCACTAGATATTCTTCCCTGTGTTCCTCTGTTTGGGATCCTTTGTATTTCTTTAATGCTATTCTATTTGCCTTTATTTTTTCAGCCACCTCCTTTGAGAACAAAATTGGTTTCTTTATCCTCTTACTTTTGCTTACTTTTTGAACATGATATGTTGCCTTTGTAATAGCTCCTTTTAATTTGGCCCACTGTTGTTCCACCTCACCCATTTTCTCCCAATCTTCTAGTTCATCTTTCAGGTATGTCCCCATTTTGACAAAGTCTGTATTTTTGAAGTTCGAAGCTTAAATCTTTGTGTGACTTCTCTTTCTCTTTGCCGTGATATCAAACTCCAAGAGATATAAACTTTGTTATTCTCCTTTAAAAACAAATTTAAAAATAGCGCTAAAATAGAAGAGCAAGTGACTTCAATGAAACCCAGTAGCACAATTTAAACAGAATATCAGCTACAGAAAGGCAAGCTATACATTGTTTAGCTAAATAATTGATTAGCAAAAGATTAAGTTCTAAACAGAAAGGGAAAAAAACCCCAAAGCAACACAAATCAGGCAGAACTATCAGCAAAAGACAACAGACAATATCTGGAAAAACTGAAATAATTGAAATGTAAAATTCCACAATCTTAGCTGAGGTGCAAGGTCAGCAGCAGAGGTTCACCACCACTGTGTAGATGTACTCCTCTCTCTCCTTCTCTACACTTATCCAAAACTCTGCTAACACATGCTGTTTCTTTTTCTATAACATCACCAAAATTCATCCCTTTCTTTCTGAACACACTGCTGAACCCTTATCCACTCTCTCATCTCCTCTTGCTTAGACTATTGCAACCTGCTCCTCAGAGGTCTCCTATTAAGCCTCCTCTCTTCACTTCACTTCTCTTACTCATCCACAATTGCCTTCACACTGCAGCTCCTTACTACCTTCTCCTCGCTTATCTCTTTCCTTGTTCTTCCTCGTGCATGTGATTCAAACAAGACATTCCTTTCTATGCCCTTCCCTACAACCAATTCTTGACTCCGTGGTTTCCACCTGGCTACAGTGTGCTTGGAATAGACTTCCTGAGCTGGTACATCATGCTACCTCTCTTGCCTTATTTAAATCCCAGCTAAAAAACAACCTTTTAAAGGTTGCTTTTAAATCTTAAGTCTGGTTGTCTGCTTTCAGTCTCATTAACTAATTTTAATCATTGTCTTATTATGTGAAACTCTCCAAGTCTCTTGTCGTGCATGTTTGTCTTGATTAGACTGTAAGCTCTATTTAGCAGGGACTGTCTCTTATGTGTTGTTTGTACAGCACTGCATATGTCAAGTAGCAGTATAAAAATATCAAGTAGTGGCAGTAGTACAATGGCTTACCTTTTTCTAATAGCTGGGGAAATCAAAACTCTATTGTAATTAGATCCTGCAAGCAGTGTATCCTTTGTGGAAAACTTGTCACTGAGGGAGAACATCGATATTCAAAGCTTATAATAGCTCAAACCCTTACAATTAGTGTCAAAACATGAACTCTATATCATCAAATAAATAGATCGGAGTATTTTTAGAACACACTCTGTTGTAAAATGAAGGACAAGAAATGGTACAAGATTACTAGTAATTAATCTACTTTAAACAAGGACAGTATGTTCTCCTCCATATGTTCAGTATAAGCAGTTTATAATAGCATTTTTCTGAAGTGATATCCTTTTTTTGATAAAGCTCTAAGTATGTTGGCAAACAAAGCAAAGGATTGGCAGTTACCAGGTATCCTCTAAAATACAGCAGTTACTTTTCCCAATGAAGCAAAAAAAAAAAATGCATTTTTGTACATTTGTTTCAACTTTTTGAAAAATAAGGCAATAAAGATGTGTTCAAATATTCTAATACCTATCTGTTTTTTTTTATGTTCTTTGGTCAAATTCATTTTTTCCCCAAAGAGTGGGTAATGTGCTATATAAAACCTGAAAATTAAGATGAGTTATTTAATTGTTCTTTTGGACATCTCTGTAGACTTTAACACCCTAAATCATCAAACTCTACTTTCTTATTTAAAGGGAATCAGACTATTGAGGACTGTACTAAAGTGATTTGAATCCTATCTGATGGACCGAACAAGAAATTAATAATCACTTTGGCCACCTTGAGTTGGCAAGGCATAACTATTGTTTTTTGTTTTTTTTTTTAATAAGGATCCACATTATCAGTGTAATCTTCTGTCTGGTTTAGGGTTAATTACACTGGGCAACAAATTTTCACAAAAGTCATGTTACGGAAATGAAATTAGTCAATTCTTATAAATTTCCATGTGCTAAACATGAATGTGACTGTGAAAATGCAAAATTGGCTCTAGTTTTTTTGTAATATGCAATAATATAATTACATCTTGAATTGTATGCCAATAGTAGGAGACCTACGGTTAATACCGTTTGAAAAATGAAGTCATAGACTACGTCTTAGATTTCTTTGCTTGTCTCTTGTACACCTGTTCGGGAGCATCTCTGCGGAGTGTCCAGCAGTAGTCAGCCAGCATGAATATTTCAAATGCTCACCCTTTCTGACTGGGCTTCATATAGTACACTGCTGACGTCAGCTTACTCAGCAGCAGCATTGCAGTAGAACTGCATTGCATCAGAAAATGATGTAATAAACTCTGGATGATGTGTGCATGATGGTATTATGCAATATGATGCAATATTACATCATTCTAGGCTTTATTTACAGTCCTACTGGATAAATTTACATGACTAAACATAAAAAGTGAACTATATTAAATATCTTCAAAACGAGAGCCAATAAAAACTTTTCATGGTCATATTCATGTTCAGCTCATCAAGATACTACAGAGTAGGACCTTTTTAGGTCAGTAACACTTTCATTGTTGCCCAGTGTTATAAATTATACCTAGATACCATCCTGTTTTTTTGTACCCAAATTGTAGTTTTGGTCTGCAACTGAGTTTTTATCTATCTACTTAGCAGTAGTAAAACCCTAGTTAAGAACATAAGATCATGCCATGCTGGGTCAGACCAAGGGTCCATCAAGCCCAGCATCCTGTTTCCAACAGTGGCCAATCCAGGCCATAAGAACCTGGCAAGTACCCAAAAATTAAGTATATGCCATGCTACTGATGCTAGTAATAGCAGTGGCTATTTTCTAAGTCAACTTAATTAATAGCAGGTAATGGATTCTCCTTTTTTAAACACAGCTATACTAACTGCACTAACCACATCCTCTGGCAACAAATTTCAGAATTTAATTGTGCGCTGAATGAAAAAGAATTTTCTCCGATTAGTCTAAAATGTGCTACATACTAACTTCACGGAGTGCCCCATAGTCCTTCTATTATCCGAAAGAGTAAATAATAGATTCACATTTACCCATTCTAGACCTCTCATAATTTTAAAGACCTCTATTATATCTCCCCCCTCAGCTGTCTTCTCCAAGCTGAACAGTCCTAACCTCTTTAGTCTTTCCTCATAGGGGAGCAGTTCCATCCCCTTTATCATTTTGGTCGCCCTTCTGTGTACCTTCTCCATCACAACTATATCTTTCTTGAGATGTGGCAACCTGAATTATACACAGTACTCAAGGTGCGGTCTCACCATGGAGCGATACAGAGGCATTTGCTCCATGGTGACCCAAATCATTGCCTCCAAGGTGTACGTCTGTAGGGGCAAATCTTGTTAGCTTCTGCCTCAGCAGGGGGACAAGCTGGTCCCAACGCATGCCCCTCTGACCCAGCCATCGTACTATCTCTTTCATAGACGCTATGCCCAGTTGCCCACTGATGGTTTTTTTTTTTTTTTTAATTACGTGCTGCTCCGCCCAACACACAAATGAGCATCCAGTGATTCTCAAAGACAGAAGGGGTTAAAATAAATTGCCGCAAGGGGGGGGGGGAGGAACGATCATGCATGTGAGATTAATACCCATATTGCTAGGTGCGTCGAGTTCCGGGGATCTGTTTACTTGTCTAATATAGGTCAGGTATGCTGGAGAGCGCCATCTGCCAATACACTGGATAGTGGCACTTGACAACCCAGATGCAACCACACTGGAGATTGCCCTGATTCGGAAAGAATAAGTTCCGAACTGTTCCGACATCAGCCCGGACTCGTCTAGGCCACGCTTAAGGATAGGCATTAAATTGACACTTGCTCAGAGGGAGTAAGTTGGCATGCAATAGAAACTGTGTTCCCCGGAAGGTCTGAGCGCCCCATGCATGCTGCATTGGCAATGGGACATGTGACCAGAGCCGGTATTTCAGCGAGTGAGACCAATGCGCCCCAACCAAGCTGGTCTGTCTTTGATCTCCATATCTGGAGAGTCAGTTTTCCATTGGCATCACGCGGCAACTAATTCTCTCACGTGACATGTGGCAAAGAATGCAATACAAAAGGTGGCTTGGAATAAGACCAGTTCAAAATGGTCCAGTACCACTGAAGGCAAACAGTGCCATAGGGCAAACAGTTGATTGTGCAGGACAGGACGGCACACGTCAGGGGCTTGTGGATTGTATTTGGCCCAACTCGCAAGGACAAGCATAACCATGAAGTCCCTTACTGAGTTGGGCAAACCTTGGGCCATTGCAAAAATGCATAACCCACCAGATTGGTTTGGACTGTGCCTCGAGATGCGCCACACTGCTTACTCTGTGTAATGTATTCCACTATCCTCAGATAGTCAGAGGCTTCCATGAAGTCCAGGACTGTTGCATCCCCTCAGGTATGCTCACCAGGTAGTTGGTACGACTGATTGGCGCAGCAAGTTGAGGGCGTCTTGGCTTTAATGATCCAGAGGTGAACAGGAACCAGCATCCCCTTTTCTTTGACGTACGGAGCGAGCCTCCGGCAGTCTTCCTACTTAGAATGAGAAACCAATCAGCAATCTCATTGCGAAGATCAGGGATGTGCCTCACCAAGCCAACAAATCTATCTGAAAACACCTCTAAGACCATTAGTCTCAAAAGTTCCAAAACAGGACTGCATCTTACAGACTGCTGATTGATTATATGGAGGACTGCTAGGTGGTCACACCAGAAATCACCTTTCTGTTCACCAGTCGTCATGCCAAATATGTGGCGCCACCACTATCGGGAACAGCTTCAAGAAGGTAATGTTCGATGTGATCCCAGAATCTACCCCAGTATTTGGCCATGTCTCCGCGCACTAGCTGCCTTGACAGCACAGGCCAAAGCCAATGCCCCCTGAGGTGTCGGAAAACAGCTCTAGGTCAAAGCTGGATATTGGTGGGGGTAGCCACATCACTGAGCCATTGAGATCAGCCAGGAATTTTTCTTACTCCCTGAGATCCTCGCGCACAGAGCGGTTAACTTCCTTGTGACTGTCATGGACGCAGTGACCAATCGATGTAGAAATGCCCACCCCATCGGAATTACCCGACAAGCAAAAGCCAGGCTCCCAATTAGGGATTGCACTGTGGCTAGGGTTACCTTGTGAGTCAAGCACGCGCCCCGGATCAGTTTGAACAACTTCTGAATTTACTGGCTGGGAGTATGGACAACATTTGGATGGTGTCTAGCTTGATGCCAAGGAAGGTAAGCACCTTAGTTGGAAGTTCCAACTTGTTCGCTGCCAGCAGAACGCCAAAGTCTCTAGCCATTGTTTGAAAGCCGTGGAAGAGATCATGGCACACATCTGTGTCGCAAGGGCCCATGAATAGAAAATCATTCAAGAAGATAACAATGCCTGTCAAACTGGTGTGCTGGGACAACTCCCAATGCAAAAAGATGCTGAAAGCCTCAAAGTGCACACACGAACCAAGCACCATATGGACATGCATTTATCAAAGTAATAAGCGCCTTCAAAGAAGAACCCCAGCAGAGGGAAATCATCTGGATGCACCGGTAAGAGCCGGAAGGCAGTCTATGTCCACCTTAGCCCTTCCCTACAATCCCTGAGGAGATTGAGCATGCTGTCGAAGGAGGACTATTGGACCGTATAGGCCTCATTCACTGCTCGACCAGCCGGTTAAGAAAGGTTATGTATAAGCCTAAACTTACCCGGTTCTTTCTTGGGCATCATCGCCAATGGTGATAAAACCATCCTGTCAAAGGGAGGCAGGGGGAAGGGGCCTGCCATCCTACCGAAACTAATCTCCACCGACAGCTTCTCCCTCACAATCTCGGCAATCCTGGTAGCAAAAGGAGCATTTGCGTTGATCTTCAGGACCCTCATAAGGCATTCTGAAGGCATCCTTAATACCCTTGTGCAAAGTAACCGTTGTGTGCCTACTGGGGTGAAGGCGGAGACCCATCACCAGCTGCTCCCACATAACTGGAGTCGGGGATCTTACATAAAGGCTACTTGCCTCTACCACCGGGAGCTTTCTTTGTACATTTGGTGGGCAGGTGACTTGCAGCGCAGAAGGTGCAAATGTGTTTATACTTACAATCCTGTGCCTTAGACCTTTCTCTTTTATATCGCCAGCAGGCTTCGGCGGTGGGGGTTAGATGCCCATCCCTGACCTTGGGAGTCCGCCCTGGGACCGAAAGTAGTAATAGGTAGCTTGAGCCTCTGAGCTCCACGCTGTCTGTGAGTCTGCCACAACTCGACATCGTGAGGGCCCCAGGACATAAATAGGGTGTCTGCCATCCTCTCTCTGAACTGCTCTGTCTTAGTTCAACCAAGTAAATCCCTCATATGCAGAGTAAGCACTGACAATGGTGTGCAGGTATGACAACATTGCCAAGTGCAGTGAGGGGTCAGCTCGGCCAACTATCGATGCCAATCATGCAAAAGACAGCACCCAGTTATTAATAGTCCTTGAGACCTGTTTGGGACCGACAGGAGATTCCTGTGCCCCTTACGTGACCCTTCCTCCCATCCGCACCTTTCCATCAGACTAAATATGTCGACATATTGGTGATCGAGAATGTGGTGCTGGAGTTAACATAAGAAATTGCCATACTGTTTCCAACAGTGGACAAACCAGGCCACAAGTACCTGGCAAGTACCCAAACACTAAGTAGATCCCTGATGCCAGTAATAGCAGAGGCTATTCCCTAAGTCAACTTGATTAATAGCAGTAAATTGACTTCTCCAAGAACTAATCCAAACCTTTTTTAAACCCAGTTATACTAACTGCACTAAATCACATCCTCTGGCAACAAATTCCATAACTTAATTGTGTGATGAGTGAGAAAGAATTTTCTCTGATTAGTTTTAAATATGCTACTTACTAACTTCATGGAGTGCCCCTAGTCCTGCTATTATCCAAAAGAGTAAATAATTAATTTGCCTCTACCCGTTCTAGACCTCTCAGGATTTTAAAGACCTCTATCATATCCCCCCCTCAGCCGTTTCTTCTCCAAGCTGAACAGCCCTAACCTCTTTAGCCTTTCCTCATAAGGGAGCTGTTCCATCCCCTTTATCATTTTGGTCGCCCTTCTCTGTAACTTCTCCAGTGCAACTATATCTTTTTTGAGATGCGGTGACCAGAACTGTACACAGTACTCAAGATGCGGTCTCACGATGGAGCGATACAGAGGCATTATGACATTTTCTGTTTTATTCCATCAGTCCCTTCCTAAAAATTCCTAACATTGTTTGCTTTTTTGACTGCTGTAGCACTCTGAGCTGACAATTTCAATGCATTAATCACTATGATGCCTAGATCTTTTTCCTGAGTGGTAACTCCTAATATGGAACCTAACATCTTGTAACTACAGCATGGATTATTTTCCCTATATGTAACACCTTGCACTTGTCTACATTAAATTTCATTTGCCATTTGGATACCCAATCTTACAGTCTCACAAGGTTCTCCTTAAATTTATCACAATTCGCTTGTGATTTAACTATTCTGAATAATTTTGTATCTGCAAATTTGATAACCTCACTTGTCGTATTCGTTTCCAGATCATTTATAAATATGTAGAAAAGCACCGGTCCAAGTACAGATCCCTGAGGCCCTCCACTGTTTACCCTTTTCCACTGAGAAAATTGACCATTTAATCCTACTCTCTGTTTCCTGTCTTTTAACCAGTTTGTAATCCACTAAAGGACATCACCTCCTATCCCATGACTTTTTAAGTTTTCTTAGAAGTCTCTCATGAGGGACTTTGTCAAATGCCTTCTGAAAATCCAAACACACTACATCTATTGTTTCACCTTTATCCACACGTTTATTAACCCCTTCAAAAAAAATGAAGCAGAGCGTGGGATACCCTTGCTAAAGCTTCTTCGAATGATAAGGGCAAGTAAGCTGGCGTTAGCAGCAGTGGTGTTCTGCGATCCCTTCACCACAGACGACCCACACGAATTGGAGAATACTGATGAGGGTTTCCAGCTGCCTAAGGATCGGAGCGGCAGGAGTGCATTCTACTTTTACTTTTGTGCCTCCATCCCGCAACCTTGCTGCCCTCTGTAGGGGTTTGTTCGATGGCTGCCTCTTCTAACCCTGGTGGTTGATTAGAGGTCTGCCCAACCCCAACCATAGGAACAACATTGGAATCACCTTCAGTAGATAGAGGAACTGCTGACTGTACCCCAGGGGCCGGAGCAGGATCCGCAGTGGTGGCATTCTGGAGGTTCAGCGAGTCCAAAGGACTGGCCCTCTTGCTAGGTGCTGAATCACAGGCAGCAGCCGGGGCTGAGAATCCACAGGGTACAAGGGAACTGTCGTGGGCTGTTGTGGAGCAGGCAAGCTGCTGCTCTGGGCTTGCAGGGACACAGGATACCCGTACGCCCAATGCCCCATGCGGCCCAGGTTGCCATTGCGATTGAGCCCCCTGATCAAAACCAGGAGGGCCCGAGTATGGCCACACAGGCCAGGAAGGAGGTACAGCCTCTGTAGCCCTCCAAGTCAGCATCTGCACTGATGGTACACTGTACGGAAAGGCAGGCTAGTTGCATGGCTGGGCTTTTCCAGATGAACAGCACCCTGTTCCTGCTGGGGTGAAACCGCCTGGATGGCTGGGTGCGAGGTCCTCGTGAGATCCCCACCCCAATGGCTGGAGGGCCAAGGGGAGAAATTAAGGATGCAACCACCTGCAGCAGGGTGACCACCCCTAGCAAGCCCTGATCCCGTCCCCCACGCTGTGCTGCCATGGTCCAGATTGTTCACGTCAGCTGGCAGGTTCCTAGAAGGGAAATGGGACCTTGGTCTGACTCTTCCCCAGAGGGCCTTGCGGCCTCTTAGTTCTGTGCCCCTGCCCCATGGGGGTTTTTAGGATGGCAATACACCCAGCGATTCCTCTTCGGGTGGGGCTGCACTGTCGGCATCCTCCTGTGGAGGGTGGCGAGCGGGGGCTCTTGGCTTGCAGCCACATGGCATGGCTACAGAATAAAGGGCTTACAAGTGCCCTCTTCCTCTATTTATTTACTTTTGTAAATTTAGCAAATAGGAGCAGTCAGGGAAGTGAAGACCTATGGGCTTAAAAGTGCCCTCCTTCCTCCTCTTTTTTTAAAATTCCAATTAATAGGAACAGGGAAGAATTACCTACCAGTTTCACGGTGATGACAGCAGTGTGGAGAGCAGGAGCCAAAAGGGACGAAGCCAGTGCGTGCTGCCCCGATATCCCCCATGCTGCTGCCCCTGCCCCCTAGGACGACCCCAGTGTATAAAAAGGCCTAATAGGCCATCTCAGGTGCCCCACCCCACCCCCTAGTTCTCTGGTCATCATCGGTGGCCATACCCCATCCTGGTCCACTGCCCCTCTATCTCCCCTCTGACGGTATCGCGGTGCTTCACCATGCATGTGCGCGCCATTAGCGTGTTGGCAACATCATTGCACAGTGCCAACACTGCATATTCCAGTGATAACATTGCCAACATGCATTGAGGGCGCGCCACTGCCTCCCCCTTCTCCTGCTCCACGCATGGTGCCGGGTTATTGGTGGCATACGTTCACAGACCCAGAGCCGTGCCTTTGGTTTTGATGGTCTGGATATACCAGTGTCAACTTAATTTGGGCATTATAATCAGATTTATCTATGCATAACCATTTGAAGACAGTAAAGCTTTGATTTTCAAATTGTGCATGCCGAGTAGACCTGAAGCCTTTGCTTAATTCTAGCAATTTTTACTCAGTTCTTTAAGCCCTCATCCTCACCCGAATCGACTACTGCAATTCTCTGTTTACTGGAATTGCTTCACATGTTCTGAGAGCACTTCAAATTGCTCAGAATGCCGCAGGTAGGGTACTGACGGGAACAAGTATCCAGGAACATTTAATCCTCATGCTTTGCTCACTGCACTGATTTCTGACAGAGTGGCGGATCAAGTATAAAATCATCATATCCATTCATAAAATGTTGGCCAACAATCAGAAACCTTGAATTAATTAATACAATCTTGTGCCTATATGTCACACTCGTGCATTAAGATCCACTAATCATGGTACTCTTAAGTACTGTCGTAATGAGTTATCCACCTAACAAAATCTTGCAACCGAGCTTTTTCAGTAGTAGGTCCTTCATTTTAGAACACTCTCTTTGAGCACCAGCAGACTATGACATGCAGTCAATCGTTTAAGAAATCTTTAAAGGCTTTTCTTTTGAAACAGGCCCTCAATGCGTAATTGTAGTGATGTATTCGCTGGGACTGGCTAATGTTAAAAAAAAAAAAAAAAAGGAATTTAAAATTGTACAGCATATTCCAATTAAAGCTGATTAGGTATCATTTTATTGGTACAGTATATGATTATACCAAAGTATATTAAGCTGAGCATATGGCCAGGTACATTGCTATATGATACCAGCAAAGGTATTTCTATCCCCTTTGGAATTTTCTGGCTAATAATATGACAAGAATTTATCCTATCTGATGGGACATTGTTTATATCCCTTGAAAGAGTTTTGGTGATTACACGCTTGCAGCATTTTTAAATGTCTTATAACTGGGTTAGCAGTTGTGTTTAGTACAGGCTTATGGAGAACATAGATAGTATTACTTGGTCCATTTATAAATATCTTGTTGCATGTATAGTAGTTTTTATTTGATCTTTTGGGTGTTCAATATTTTGATTTTTTTTTTTTTTTATTGTGTGTGTTTATTATGTGATCCACCACAAACACAGAATATGTATTGAAAATAAAATTTTTAAATAAAATACCAAACAAGCCAATGTAGTAAAGTGCAAGTAACATTACTTGTATATTAAAAGGTGATATTAATGACATGCAAATGAATCCAGATAGCAAAATATATAAATACTTCAACAATGGACTTAATGATTTAAAAATGTAATTATACATATCCAGGTGCAGTTATTTTCTCATGATAAAGCATTTCTGAAGCAGTTTCCACACATACTGTCTCTGCACGAAGTAAAAAGGTGTTTTGAATAATTATCGTGGGTTTTACATGTAAACTAAAGTGAGAATGAATATTTTTTAAAAAATTTATAACATTATATTCCGTGCTTTCCAAAAACTTAGCTCAATGCGGATTACATAATGGGGTAGATTTTCAAAAAACGCGAATAGGCGAACTTTGGCTGGCGCATCAGGCGCAAGCAAAAGTACACTGGATTTTAGTAGATACGCGCAGAGCCGCGCGTATCCACTAAAATCCTGGATCGGCGCGCGCAAGGCTATGAATTCTGTATAGCCGGCGCGCGCCGAGCCGCGCAGCCAACCCCCGTTCCCTCCAAGGCCGCTCCGAAATCGGAGCGGCCTTGGAGGGAATCCTCTAATGCCCTCCCCTCACCTTCCCTTCCTCTACCTAACCCACCCGCCCGGCCCTGTCTACACCCCCCCCCTTACCTTTCTCCAGGGATTTACGCCTCCCGGAGGGAGAAGTAAATCCCCGCGCGCCAGCGGGCCTGTTGCGCGCCGGGACGCGACCTGGGGGCGGGTACGGAGGGCGCGGCCACGCCCCCGGACCGCCCCGGGCCGTAGCCATGCCCCGTACCCGCCCCCAAAACGCTGCCGACACCCCCCTAAACGCCGCGACGACCGGGCCCGCCCCCGACACGCCCCCCTCGCAGAACCCCGGGACTTACGCGAGTCCCGGGGCTCTGCGCGCGCCGGTAGGCCTATGTAAAATAGGCTCACCGGCGCGCAGGGCCCTGCTCGCCTAAATCCGCCCAGTTTTGGGCGGATTTAGGCGAGCAGGGCTCTGAAAATCCGCCCCAATATGCATACATAATCATAACACAAACATATCATATAAAAACATTATTTAAAAAATATAAAACTTCCCATAATTCACTATCCATTAAACCAATTTAAAAATCTCACCTTTAACATTTTCTGAAACTTTAAATAATCCTTCTCTTTCTGCAATTCATTCGGTAATGAATTCCATAAATCCGGAGTAAAATAAGAAAATAATTTCTCTTATTTCCTGCAGCCTATACTTTTTAAAGTTAAGAACCACAAGCAAATTTTGCTCAATAGAGCGTAATATATGGGTAGCTGTAGAGGAAACTAATATATCATTTAACTCATTTGGGGGCCTCTCTATATATAACTTTATGAATAAACACTAGTATCTTAAAACACACTCTTTGCTGCTCTGGTAGGTAATGGAGAGCCTCCAAATGACAATTTATATGCTCTCTATAAGCAGCACCAGTGATAATCCCTACCTGTAGAATTATACACAATCTCTAAGGCACACAACCATTATTTCGATAACCCAAGGTAAAGAGAGTTATAGTAATCAATCCAGCTCAAAAGTAAAGTTTTGATTACTACTCTAAGATCATTTCCATTAATATAACACAATGGCCTGAACATTTTCAAGTAATAAAAGGAGGTTCTCACTACTTTCCTTAACTGATTCTGCAAAGTTAGTGAAGCTCCAAACACACATCAAGGTGACACCCCTCCGTAAGTATTGGAATGTTCACATTCTCAATCTGCAAATAACCACATAGTAACAGACTCACATCCTAGCCATAATATTTTTTTTTTTTGTACATTCAAAATAAGCATTTTTGTGTGCAAATTTGAGTTTGTGAGTTTAAGTATATATTAGTACATTATCTCAAAGTAAAAAACATTTTTCAAAACTGCTTAATGAAGTAATTAAACACATGCATATGATATTTATATAACTTAAAGAATATTTTATTTCCCATTTAGAAAAACATCAAAAGTCTTGGGGTTTGGTTCGACTCCAATGTCACTTTCCATAGACACATCCGTTCCATTATAAAAGTTGGTTTCTACAAACTGCGAGTTATTTCTAGATTAAAGCATCTTGTGGATAGTGCCGATTTCCATACAGTAGTGAAAGCTTTCATTATGCCACTGATTACTGTAATGTAGACTTACCTTGGCTTACCCTTGTCATTAAAATCACTACAGTTATTGTTCAACTTTGCAGCACAATTAATATCTGGTTTACAAAGTTATGATCATATTACTACACCAGTTTTCATGGACTTGCATTGGCTTCCATTACCACATTGAATTGAGTATAAAATAGGTAGGATTGTTTTTAAGTTAATCAACTCAAATTCTTGTCCAAGGGCCAATGCTCTGCTGAAAAATTATGCGCTTACTTAGGTTCTCCCAGGGAAGCATGCTGGACCTTCCCTCCATAATACCTGCATGCCTTTCAGAGACTAGAGTGTGCCTTCGCAGTGGTAGCTCCAGCTCTATGGAATTCTTTTCCAGTGTGAATGCCTTAAAATATTCAAAACATTGCAGAAAATATTCCTGAATAAGCAAGCTTACTTGTAACTTTTAATATTTGCTTGAACTGTTTTTGATTATGCTTTGCAGTTTTTAAGATATTTATGTTTGCTTTTTGTTCATAGTTATTAAAATTTATTTTATTAAGATTTATGTGCATTTTAGTCTGTACATAGCTAAGGTCACTGCATTAAGTGATTACAAATTTTAATAAAGATAAAAGAATAATTTATTTTCATTTGTTAATTGATGAAATAATGCCTGCAGATTGGAGAGGAAGAAAGCAAAGCATTAGTCTTCTCTCCCATTGCTGCATGCTATGGAAGAAAGGGAATAGAAGTTGAAACTTCCTGAGTACAGTATTTGCTGAATCATTTTTCAGTTTGGACTTTAATTCCTTCCCATCCTACCGCATAACTACCTACCCATTACCTGTTTTATTAATAGAGTGCTTGTTTAATAGAGACTTTTAGCACTTAAGCACCATCCAATTCCTATATTTGTCCCGTTTTCCTGTATTTATCCCAAAAATATTTAGAATATCAGACAGATCAGAACAGTTTAAAAGCTTTATGTGCTTGGAAGTGCTCCACTTCCAAGAAAAACAGAGACCCTTTAGCAGCTTGAAATCTTAGTAGACTGAAGATAACGATCAGTTGACTATTGATAGGCTACTGGGGAAGAAGGCTGAGGAAACAAGGCACTAGTGGGCCGATACAGTAAAAACGCGGGAGAGTGGGCGAGCGCACAGACCACTCTCCTGTGTGCGCAATTCAGTATTTTAATTTATTAAAATTAGGCCTGGTGGTAAAAAGAGGCGCTAGGGACACGGTAGTGTCCCTAGCGCCTCTTTTTTGACGGAAGCGGCGGCTGTCAGCGGGTTTGACAGCAGACGCTCAATTTTGCCGGCATTGGTTCTCGAGCCCGCTGACAGCCACAGGTTCGGAAACCGGACACCGGCAAAATTGAGCATCCGGTTTTCGACCAGCCAGCCGCGGGCCCATTTTAAATTTTTATTTTTTTTATTTTTTACTTTTTTAAACTTTTGGGACCTCCGATTTAATATTGCCATGATATTAAATCAGAGGGTGCACAGAAAAGCAGTTTTTCCTGCTTTTCTGTACACTTTCCCGGTGCCCGGAGAAATTAGGGCCTACCTTTGGGTAGGCCCTAATTTCTGAAAGCAAAATGTGTGGCTTGGCTGCACATTTTGTTTTCTGAATTGCGCGGGAATACCTAATAGGGCCATCAACATGCATTTGCATGTTGCGGGCACTATTAGGTTCGGGGGAGTTGGACGCGCATTTTGGACGCACTATTACCCCTTACTGAATAAGGGGTAAAGCTAGCGCATCCAAAACGCGCGTACAAATGCCGGCTAACAGTGCGCTCCGGAGCACACTGTACTGTATCGGCCCGTAGGCTATTAAACAAACATTAACAAACCCCTTTCTTATATTAAATCCCTGTTAATGAATTCTTAATCTTACCCCTAAGGCTACAAAGGTATGCATAATAAGGATCTTAAACTTTGTTAAGCATTTCCTGCAGCACAAACAGCAGTCCAGCAGCAGGATTGGGGACAAAGTGAAAAGTTGATTGTGTGAACTCAGTTCAAAGTGCAACCAGCGCTCAGAGAATGAGGATGGTCTATGGAGGCTAGAGTGACAAAACTGGGAGAATTGAGGTTGGCAGATAGATATGTAAAGGAGATCTCCAGGGACAAAGTAGACTTGCTTCATCTCCAATGTGGCAGACCCTGTGCTGCCCTGCAGAAGCAAAGTTACCCTCATCAATTCTTGCATAGATCTATTTTTCAAAAATGAGGCTATCCACTTTAGAACCAACTCTTGCAACCCCACTGAGTTTCAGAGCTCTAACAAAAGCAAATCATCCATAAGAACAAACACTGAAGACAGGCCCAACAGAATCAGCAAAACCTGTGCCTTTCTAGCTAGAAACAAAGGATGTCATCAGTTACTGCTAATAAAATTGCCTCTGTACCTTTCTAGTCCCCCAGCTAATCCCTTAGCTAGTATATTTGCTCCAATGTCTGATTTAAGTTTACAAATTTTCTCTGACAGATGTAGAGCATAACTATTACTCTGGAGAAATTATCTTAGCCATATTTTTCATTCCTGTCCTCATCAATCTATTTAGTGACAAAAAATTCCTTAGAACTAGAGTCCACTGATTGAATAACTCATAAGTATTGGCAAATTACATGTAAAAAGCTACTAAGGGAGGCCAAGAGAGAAACTGAGGGAAAGTAGCCAGAGAAGCAAAAACAAAATAAAATCTTTTTCTAGTATATTAAAAGAAAGGAGCCTATGAGGGAGACATCTAGACCAATAGGTGACCAAGGGGCAAAAGGGTCATTCAAGGAAGTTAATGCCAGCAGAAAAACTAAATGAATTATTTGGATCACTCTTGATGGCAGGAGATATTGTGCAAATACTTACATTGAAACCATTCTTGAAGGTAATAATTCAGAGGAACTGAAGTACTGTGAAAGTGGAAGACATACTAGAGCAAACTGACATATTAAATTAGCATCAAATTACCTGACCCAAATGGTTTTCACATTAGAGTCCTGCAGGAACTTCAATCTAAAATTGCTGATTTGCTACTAATGCGTAATCTATCATTGAAATCCGCCACTCTATTGAGGACTAGAGGGTAACCAATCTAATGCTACTTTTAACTTTTTAAAAAGATTAACTTTTAAAAAAGGGATCCAAAAAACTACAGGCTGTAGAACCTGATATTGATGCCAGGTAAAATATTGTAAAATATTGCTAAAAGAATTTTGGACCATATGGGAATAGCTACTATGAATTTAGCTACTATGAATTTAGCAAAGCCAAGCCATATTTTATTAACCTAGTAGAATTCTTTGAAGGTATAAATAAGCATGTGGATAAGGGTCAGCCAATTGGTATACCGTACCTACATTTTCACAAGTCTTTTGATAAAGTCCTCCATAATAGACTCTTGATGAAACTAAATACTCATGGAATAGGGGGTAATGTCCTATAGTGGACTGACAACTGGTTAAATGATATGAAGTAACATGTGACTAGACATTTTTCTCAATGGAGTGAGGTGAATAGTGCAGTATCTCAAGGATTTGTTCTGGTATCAGTGTTATTTAACCATAATTATTGATAATATGAAAAAGGGAACAAAAAGTGAGGTGATCAAATTTGCTGATGACACAAATTATACAAAGTAGTGAAAACATGAACAGACTGAGGAATTGCAAGAGGATCTTGAGCAACTGGGTATATGTGGACAAGTGTAAAATGCTTCAGATAGGGAACAAAAATCCTAATTGTATGTACGCATTGCTTGATTCCACATTAGGAGTTATCATGGAGGAAAAAGACTTTGGGTTCATTGTGGACAACACACTGAAATCAACTTAATGTGCAATAGCAGTCATAAAAGCTAATAGAATATTCAGAATTATTCAAAAAGCAATACAAAACAAAACTGCAAATATCATGCCTCTGTATTGTGTCACCCCATCTGGAACGAGATACAGCAGAACTAGAAAAGGTACACAGGATGGCAACAAAAATGATAAAGGATATAGAGTGGCTCCCATATGAAGAAAGGCTAGCCAGGCTAGGGCTTTTTGGCTTGGAGAACATGGAAGCGGGATATAATAAAGGTTTATAAAATCATGAGTTAATAGGGATCAGTTATTTACCTTTTCAAATAATTCTAGGGCTAGGGGACACTCCATGAAACTAACTAGTAGTAGATATAAATCAAATTTTAGAAACTATTTCTTCAGTGAATGCAAAATTAAGATGTGAGATTTATTGCCAGAGGATGTAGGCAAGAGTAATACTATAACCAGGTTTAAAAAGAGGACTACATACATTTCTGAAAGACAGGTCCATTAACAATTAGGCAGAATGGCTAGGGGGATTCTCACCTTTTACTTCTGGGAATAATCAACAGGGAATGGATCTCCCCCTTTAGTCGTGTTGTGTATTCGTATTTGCCACTATAGATTTTAGGCTTGAAGGACTTTTGGCTTGATCTCTTAAAGCACTTCTTTTTTCTGAAAAATTTCTAAAGCTAATGGAAGAGATCAGCAGCAGTATCAAGAGTCAGGTATGTAGTAACATAAGCATGTGATAGCCAAATTTACATAGATGTTTGCAATATCTCTCTGTCTTAAGCAAAAACATTTCTGCAATATTGCAGACATAAGCTATAACTGCCAACCATGTTAAATTGTGCATTTGTTTTTCACATTTATGTGAACAAGTTTCCACTAGGGACTATACTGAGATCACAAAACTAATTTTCACTTGTGACCTATGTTAGATTTGAAAGCAGCTCTCTAGAGGTGAAAGACTAATGTATTAAACAACTATGCAGTCAAGCTCATAACTACAGTTTCTGAAAATAATATAGGAAACCTTTAATTTACTGAAATTTGAAGTTATTTTATATAATAGAGATTTATGAAGCATTGCTGATTTTCACTGTAGCTCAGCCTTGCATGCAGGGTTAATCAATTAAAAGTTAAGTGTTACACACAGAGATCCATCTGTGTTACACAAAGTTGCTACTGTATTTTATAACCTATGCAAAAAGGATATGCACAGGTTTTAAAATGCGAGTACACATACATGCACAAATGCTTGTATATGCAAAAAGCTCAAGCTGCTCAGGTTCAGACTTATCTGAATAAATGCCAATTTATCTGGATAAGTAGAGGCACATAGTTGGATAAGTCTGAAAGCACCACTTGGACGGACAAATAGCACTTTTCAGACTTATCATGCTATATATGCCTGCTGTTACTTAGCCGGATAATTCAGAATATAGCTAGATAACTTATCCGAATAAGTTCATAATTGTCTAGGTAGTGGAAAGGTGCTACTTAGCTGAAGAAATTGGACATTAGCTGGATAAGTGTTTGCAAAAATCATATACCTGCATATTTGTACTTCCACTTCTAAAAGAATACATGTGTACATTTAAATTATGTTAATTTTATGCTCTTACCCCCCATAACTCTGCTTTTATATATGTAATTCAGGATATTTTATAACATGCGTGGGACAATTAAATAGCCGGTTTTCCAATTAGTCTACAAGTTTGCCCACCCCATTTGCAGCTCATGAAGGCACTCTTGGCTCTTCAGCCTGAAATCCCCCCATTGCACCATGACCCTTCACCCACTCATTTTTTGCACATTAAGAATGTTTGTGATCACTTACACCGGATATTGAGCAGAAGTGTTTACTGAAGAGGATGTTGGGGAGGTACCCGTAACGGAGAAGGTTTTCATGGGTAATGATTCAGATGGACTGAATCAAATCACGGTGAACCTAGAAGATGTGGTAGGCCTGATTGACAAACTGAAGAGTAGTAAATCACCTGGACCGGATGGTACACACCCCAGAGTTCTGAAGGAACTAAAAAATGAAATTTCAGACCTATTAGGAAAAATTTGTAACCTATCATTAAAATCATCAATTGTACCTGAAGACTGGAGGATAGCAAATGTAACCCCAGTATTTAAAAAGGGCTCCAGGGGCGATCCGGGAAACTACAGACCAGTTAGCCTGACTTCAGTGCCAGGAAAAATAGTGGAAAGTGTTCTAAACATCAAAATCACAGAACATATAGAAAGACATGGTTTAATGGAACAAAGTCAGCATGGCTTTACCCAAGGCAAGTCTTGCCTCACAAATCTGCTTCACTTTTTTGAAGGAGTTAATAAACATGTGCATAAAGGTGAACCAGTAGATGTAGTATACTTGGATTTTCAGAAGGCATTTGACAAAGTTCCTCATGAGAGGCTTCTAGGAAAAATAAAAAGTCATGGGATAGGTGGCGATGTCCTTTCGTGGATTGCAAACTAGCTAAAAGACAGGAAACAGAGAGTAGGATTAAATGGACAATTTTCTCAGTGGAAGGGAGTGGACAGTGGAGTGCCTCAGGGATCTGTATTGGGACCCTTACTTTTCAATATATTTATAAATGATCTGGAAAGAAATACGATGAGTGAGATAATCAAATTTGCAGATGACACAAAATTGTTCAGAGTAGTTAAATCACAAGCAGATTGTGATAAATTGCAGGAAGACCTTGTGAGACTGGAAAATTGGGCATCCAAATGGCAGTTGAAATTTAATGTGGATAAATGCAAGGTGATGCATATAGGGAAAAATAAACCATGCTATAATTACACAATGTTGGGTTCCATATTAGGTGCTACAACCCAAGAAAGATCTAGGCATCATAGTGGATAACACATTGAAATCGTCGGTTCAGTGTGCTGCGGCAGTCAAAAAAGCAAACAGAATGTTGGGAATTATTAGAAAGGGAATGGTGAATAAAACGGAAAATGTCATAATGCCTCTGTATCGCTCCATGGTGAGACCATGTGTACAAGACTGTGTACAATTCTGGTCGCCGCATCTCAAAAAAGATATAATTGCGATGGAGAAGGTACAGAGAAGGGAATGGAACAGCTCCCCTATGAGGAAAGACTAAGGAGGTTAGGACTTTTCAGCTTGGAGAAGAGACTGAGGGGGGATACGATAGAGATGTTTAAAATCATGAGAGGTCTAGAACGGGTAGATGTGAATCAGTTATTTACTATTTCGGATAGTAGAAAGACTAGGGGGCACTCCATGAAGTTAGCATGGGGCACATTTAAAACTAATTGGAGAAAGTTCTTTTTTACTCAACGCACAATTAAACTCGAATTTGTTGCCAGAGGATGTGGTTAGTGCAGTTAGTATATCTGTGTTTAAAAAAGGATTGGATAAGTTCTTGGAGGAGAAGTCCATTACCTGCTATTAAGTTCACTTAGAGAATAGCCACTGCCATTAGCAATGGTAACATGGAATAGACTTAGTTTTTGGGTACTTGCCAGGTTCTTATGGCCTGGATTGGCCACTGTTGGAAACAGGATGCTGGGCTTGGTGGACCCTTGGTCTGACCCAGTATGGCATTTTCTTATGTTCTTATGTTAAATATACACAAATAAAAGACATATTTGTATCACTTCGGCATGTTTTAAAATAGAAACGTATTTGCATAAGTGTAGGCCCTGCCCGGGAACACCTCTGGCATACCCCTTTCTTATACACACACACAGTTACTGATAGACCCCAATTTACTCATGTAAGTTGCAATTTTGAAAACGGCATGTATTTATGTATGTGATATTTTATGTGCACAAAGGCTAATTTTTATGCGTGTAACATTTGAAAATTTACCAGAATATGTATATCAGTTTCAAACTGATACGGTTTGGGCATACATTTAAGCATACTATTCAATAAAATCATTTTACAGTGGGACAAAGTCTACAGGAATGATTTAGCTGCAAACTTTGCTCAATTTTCAGTGTGAAAGCACAAGTGTACTTTCATTGTTATGCATGTCGTGGGTAAATGGCTTTGGAAATTGTCCTAAAGAAAACTTTAGTTTTCTGGATGTTTCCTTTTTTATGGTTAAATGACTAAAAGATGAAGCAACAGGTGATATTTTAGCTGCTGGAATACATGTATTAGAGACTCTTGAACATATACTGCTGAGATTTGAGAACTAATAAACATATGACAGGGCAAAGGTAGCGCTGGCGCCATTTCTATCAATGCACCCGTGGCCCGAGAGTGGAACATCACACCGGGACCCCCCCACTGGACCCCAGGCAATTTAAGACATTTTGGGGGGGTTCGGGAGGGTGGGGGATTTATTTTAAAGGGTCGGGGTGGGTTTTAGGGTTATTTTAGTGTGCCGGTTTTCCCACCCTCCCCCTTCCCCCGATTTACGATTTTTGATGATAAATCGGGGGAATTCCTATTATATATCGCCTTTAACGATTTTTGACGATTTAAAATACATCGGACGATATTTTAAATAGTCAAAAAACGATTCACATCCCTACTATCTATGTCTAAACACATTTCTAGCTTAACTAAGTCCATCTTTTTTTCTCTGCATCTCTGATGTTGTAGTGAATGATATGGGATCCAGTGATCATTAGATGGTGTGCTCC
Organism: Rhinatrema bivittatum; assembly: GCF_901001135.1. NCBI lineage: Eukaryota > Metazoa > Chordata > Amphibia > Gymnophiona > Rhinatrematidae > Rhinatrema > Rhinatrema bivittatum. The sequence goes on from NC_042619.1 coordinate 147,206,202, forward strand.
AGTATTACAGGGCAGGAGATGAAATTTCATTCTAAGGTGAAGGCCCTATACTTCAGGAAAATTAACTTTGTTAATATGGGGGGAGTACCTCATTAGGTGGAAGGGAAAATCTAGGGGAAGTAAAAGAGCAGTGGACAAAATTAAAAGGAGATATAATAATGGCAACACATGTTATACACATCCAGCATAAAAATTTATAAGACAAGGCAGTGGAAAAAATCATGAGAGATGCTTCTAAGGTTGTAGCTAAAAGTTAAGAAATGAACTTTTAAAACAACTTTGATTTAATCATGCACCTCAACTTAAGATAATCCTTCTTCAGTTGTGCTTCCTTAAGCAGCATGTTGCACAGGGTAGGAGTTGTGTAGGAATAAATACCAGTCTTTGACCATCTCTTGTGGACTTCAAAGAATACATTAGTATGTAATATCTTAACTTCTTTCGTAAATGAGTTGAGCAAACATAATTCAAAGCCTTAAATTGGAGGCATACAGTTTTAAAATGTTCCTGAAATGGGTTCGCAAGCCAACAATTTACTTAAAATTGGTGCGATATGCTTTCTGAAATCGCAACCTGTAATTACCTGTGCAGCTGCATTTTGGATGATATATAACCTATGCAAATTCCTACCTTGGAGGCCAAGAAAAATTACATTACAGTAATCAACATGGAATAGCACTAGGGCATGGAGTACAGTTTTTAGCTCAGTTTTAGTTGCTGAGCCATTTGGAGTTTAAACAAAGCTATATATACAATAGATGAGAGGAAATATAATCCTCCATAGTAAAATCTAAGTCTAAAGTAATGCCTAAGCTACAAACCTGAGATTTTAAAAGAAAAGTAAAACTGTCTCGCTTTAACTGAAAGTTCATATCCTGAAAGTCTACCCTACTTACCCAAAGAGGGACTGATTTTTTATTCATCCAACTACAGATGCCCTCTAAACATTTATTAATATTCACAATATTCTCAAGATGCACAGATAATGGAAATACAGATAATCATTATCAGTATACCAATGATATGTAATGCCAGCAGATCTAATAAAGCCCATTAAAGGGTGAAGATATATGTCAAAAAAGCTGGTGAAAGAAAATATTTTTGATGAACCTCACAATCAAGCCATTGTCTGTTCAGACTGTTGCGACCGTCGCTGCCCAACGTCTCCACTCCGCCCACCTTACCGCATTGGCGACTTCCCCTGGGGTTGATGGAAGGCTGGCTGCCGCGGCGTCTTTCGCCGTCCTTGTCTGGCGTCCCCGGACCGGCCCAACGCTGCAATCCGCCATGTTGACCTGATGCCTAGGAGCGCACGTGCGGCGCAGCTCCGCCTCAAGTACCAGAAGTGGCGCGAACCTCAGGGACCCCTGAGATGACGTCATCCGCTTCAGATATTTAAAGGTCTCTGTATTGCTCCTCGGACTAACCAGGGGTACTCGCTCGTCGGGGGCCTTGTTCTCTCTTACTTTGTAGATTGCAGTCTGGAACCGGTACTTGCTCAAGGGCCCTCGTTCCCGGACTTCTTCACTTCTGCCTGGAAGTCATCGCTTCCTACTACATCTGTGAGTTACCATCGCTCTCTCAGAGCTTTCCTTGGAACCAGGTACTCGCTCCTCGAGGGCCTACTTCATGCCAGCTCCTGGGCTTCTAAGAGACATTGTGTGAGTGTTACCCTCAGGTTCTATTCATGAACTCTGCATACCCTGCCTACTCACTATATTTCAGTTTCTCTACAGCTCAGCCTCCAGGGATCTCTGTTCCAGTATCTGAGGGACTACAGCCCAACCGGGCATTCCAGCTCACTACTGCCACCTCTGGTGGTTCAGTATACTGTCTAATAAAAGAACTAGTGTGTGTCTGTCTCCTAACTCTGAGCCTGACCAGTGGTCCCTCTCGGGATCTTCCCCCGGGGGCATGGTCATCTGCCACCGGCCCAAGGATCTACCCACAACTCTCCTAAATAATAACACAGACCTAGAGTGATGGTGTTAAGTTTTTGATGAATTCCAATTCAGCAGTTTCTTGCTGGAGTGTCCTGGAAGCTTGAAATGTTCTCCTACTGGTTTCTGAATATTGTCATTTCTAATGTCAGATTTATGTCCATTTATTTTTTTCCTTAGGGATTGACCTGTTTGTCCTTTGTAGACAGCAGAGAGACATTGCTGGCAGGTGATGACATATTACATTGCAAGAAGAGAAGGTGAATGAGCCCTGGATGTTGTAATTGATATTGTAGGGTCCTGTGATGGTGTTGCTTGAGTTAATATGTGGACAGAGGTGGCATCTGAGTTTCTGACAGGGTCTAGCTCCTGGGTTGGTGTCATTGTTGTACAATTTGTCATTGCTGGTGAGTATCCATTTGAGGTTGGGGGGGGGGGGGGCTGTTGGTAATCCAGGATAGGGTTGCCACCCATGACCTGCAAGAGGGTGGTATCATTGTCCAGGACAGGTTGTAGATCCTTTATATGTTTCACTAGTTTCAACTGAGAGCTATAGGTAACAACCAAAGGTGTTCTGTTATTTTCTTTTATGTGATGATCATGTAGCATACTGTTCTTGGGTATTTGTCTGGCTCTGTCGATCTATTACCTTACCTCATTGAGTGGGTACTATAAGTCCAAAAATGTCTGATATGATTTCTCCAGATGAGAGCCCCTCTCCGAGAGGTCAGAACAAATTCGACTGTACTATATATAAGGCTAGTATGAAGACAATAGACCTGGTAGTAGAGGGTGGGCAGAAGCTGGAGGCACAGAGATATGTATGGCAATCTGTGGATTTCCAGTATAATGTGGCTCTTATGTGCCCCACTTGTAGTTGAACAGTGCTGTGTATATTGTTTTAGTCTCTGGTTGATGGTGGGGTGAAGCTTCTGGGTGTAAAAGCTGCTCCTCTATCTAAGTTACATTGATGACATCTTCATCATCTGGACCCATCTCTTATACTACACTCTGTCCTTGAAAGCTGATGCCTCAATACACTTGTTACTCTATAAGGTGCCACATGCCTCTTGTCATTTTTGCTACACCAGATTAACATGGCTGCCCTTCTGAAAATCTTAAACTTTGGGAGCAGAAAGCTTACCATTCCATAATACAGACTGTGACCTGTTTGAAAAAAAAAAAAAGAGCTAAACCAATGATCAACTTTTCCTTTGATACCAACACCCACTAACTTAGGCCTGGATTTTCTAAGGTCACAGACCTTAGAAAATCTGGCAGTAACAGGGGGGTGGGGGAGAGAAGCGGGGCGGGGGCAGGCCAGCGAAAGCTGGCAGCCATCGCACCACTGCGAAAAGGGTCCTTACCTTTTGAAGCCAGCGATGTCTCCACAGAGTTGGCCCCGGTGCCGCCCCGACTCCTCCTCTTCCGGGGCCAACACCGTCCCCTCCCCATTTAGTGATCGCACGCGAAAAGTCCCTTTTCGCATGCGATCACTTTTGAAAATGACCCCCTTAGATAACAAAATGTCATGGTATTGAGGAGAGTTGTTAACAATATCAAAACTGATAAAATTATTTTGTCTACGTTTATTCTTATGTCACTGACAACACCAACAATGGCAGATTCTGTGATGTAATCTTGAATGACAAGAATCCAGGCAATCAGTTTCTGCCAGGCAATCGATTGTTGATGCATTGCTTTTTTGATAAATTTAGAAAAAAAAGGTAGGTTTGAGACCGGACTATAGTTCAACAGTATATTACAGATGGTTTCTTTAACAAGGGTCTAAGTAAAACATGCTTAAGAGGTACAGGAAAACAGCCTCACTAAAAGAAAAATTCACTGTAACTGTTGAAACATCCTACAGCTTCTCAGAGAATTTTTTTTAAATTTTTTTTTATGCATTTCAAAAATTACACATATTATAACAATGTGAGGAATTAAGGGTGATACATCAACAGAGAATAAATACATTTCCAACATAATCTTATAGGATCATTATAATACCCTATTTATGCCCACCCTAAAAAATAAAGGAATGCATGGGGAGACAGTAGCCTCATACATGGAGCGAAAAAATAGGAAATAAAGAAAAAAGAAAATACTAAGATAGCCTACTCATTGCCTAATGTACTGATCAGGTCACATTTGGGCGAGCATCCAAAAATAATTTTAATTGCGAAGGTTCAAAGAAAATGTAATCATTACCCTAATATTTTATATAACATTTACATGGATACTGAACAGTAAATTTGGAACATATCTTTAATGCCTCTGATCTCAAACTTAGAAATTTCCTTCGCCTATCTTGAGTGACTTTAGTGATATTGGGGTACACGCACACCTTTTGACCATAGAATAATTCTGCACTATTTCTAAAATACATTCGAAATATGTTGTTCTTCTCAGCTAGAAAAGCAAAAGTCACTAATAATACTCCTCTTCTCCTCTTTTAGTGATTATTTCTTCTTGAGATAGTTCCAAAAAATCAGTCACATTCAACTGTTCTTCCACATTTCCTTGATCATTCCCAGCTTTCCTTTGCGGCAGGAAATATGCCTTAGTAACTAATGGGAGTGCCTCCTTCGGTATCTTTAACTTTTCAGTTAAATAATTTTTAAATAGTTCCACAGGTGATATCTGAGGTATAATGGGAAAATTCACAACTCTTATATTTGTGCTCCTTAAAGAATTTTCTATATTTTCCAGTTTTTTGTTTTGGACGTTTTCAGATAGGATTATATTTTGTTGATTTTTCTCAATCTGTTTCACTTTCTCTTCCATTTCTAAAACAATTTTTTCCTGTTTGTTTATTCTCTCTTCATTATACCGACTATTTTTATTTATTTCAAAAGTAGACCTTGACAAACCAATAATCGCATTTTCTATCGAAGCTAATGCCTCCCATAAAGTTTCCATTGATATTTTTGCAGGTTTTACCAGGAAAGGTCTTACTTAGATCTGTTCACCTCCTCGTGCGGCCTCAGTATCATTGTCCCGAATCGCTCCCAACGTCGGCTCAGCAGGTTACTCAGTTCTCGAAGTGGGGGTAGGTAAGCCCTCTGTGGGGAGACCAAAGGTCTCTCCAACCGCTCGCTTTCATTTTCCCCTCCTCGGTTTCCTCCTTGGCAGCTCTCCTTCTGGGCTTTCAGCTCAGCGGGGCTGTCCAAAGACGCCGAAGATGAATTCTCTCCTGCGATTCTCGACCGTTGGGGTAGGGACGGCGTCATAGGCGCGCCGGGACTCAGCGATATCTCTTTGGCCAATATCGGAGAGGCTCGCTCTGCTTCTCAGATTACCGCGGCCCTCACTCCCGGCTCCATCGGCGAAGATGCAAAAAACTTTTCAATAGTAGATTGTTGAGAACTCAGACTTTCGCTTACTGCTAGGCTTTCACGAAGTCTAGCTTTTCTCTTGGTGTGAGGCATGAAATTAGACGGTAATAACCCGAAAGTCAGGAAAGAATATAGCTGCAATAGAGAAAGCCTTCCGCAACTCTTGGTCGCCATTTTGGCCACTCCCCCAGAGAATGTTTTTTAGTTTTGAAGGACAAGGGTTCAAAGAGCACATTGAAGATCACATCTTTGAAAACTTTAGCCTTATCAGAATTTACAGACTTAATTGCAACCAATTTGTATTGATGGGGCACGATAGTAGCAGTAGGCATCTTTCTTCTTTCCTTGGAGGAGGTCACCTGCAAGGAGGGTATCACCTTGGAATAGCAGGAAGTGATACTGTAGCTAGGACCTAATTGCCAGGTGATGCAGTATCCTCTTGCACAGAATACAGGTCTGCATGGGCTTGTGCCCAAGAGAGAAGGGTTAGGATGGCTGTCACAGTTGGTGATTTGATCATTAGGAATGTAGATAGCTTGGTGGCTGGAAGATGTGACGATTGCTTGATAACTTGCCTGCCTGGTGTGAGAGAGGTTGCTGTTCTAGACCTAACTCTTAGTGGAACATAAGATTTGGTGTGAGGGAGAATGGTAGTGGGATGGCTTAGCAACCATGAGCATGATATGATCAGATTTGACTTACTAAAAGGAGGGAGGACATTGATAAAAACTACTGCTCTAGCTTTTCTCTTTCAAAAGGGAGAGTTTGATAAAATGAGGAAAATGGAAAAAAAATAAAGGGTGCAGCTGTAAAGGTTAAGAGTTTACATAGGCATGGATATTGTTCAAAAATACCATCTTGGAAGCACAGACCAGATGTATTCTATACATTTAAAAAGGCAGCAGGAAGGCCAAACGACTGCTGGCATGATTAAAAGGTGAGGATAAAGAGGCTATTTTAGCCAAAAGAATTTCTTTCAAAAAAATGGAAAGAGGAAAGATCCAACTGAAAAAAATAGAAAAGCATACACACTGACAAGTTGTATGCAAAACATCGATAAGAAAGAAAATTTGAAAAGATCTTGGCTGTAGATGCAAAAACTCAAAATAAAAACTTGTTCAAATACGTCGGTTGGGCCGTTACATTAAGGAAGACAATGCCATAGTGAAAAACTAAATTAATTCTTTGGTTCGGTGTTTACTGAGCAGGATGTTAGGAAGATATTTAGGATGGTAACAATATTTAATAGTGTTGATTCAGCAAACCATGGTGAACCTAGAAGATGTAATAGGGAAGATTGACAAATTAAAGAGTAGTAAATCACCTAGACCAGATATTATACACCCCAGTGCTGTGAAAGAACTAAAAAATGAAACTAGATCTATTACTAGTAATTTGCAGACTATCATTTAAAAAGGGTTCTAGGGGTGATCTGGGGGACTATAGACCGACAAGTCTGACTAGTACTGGGAAAAATTAAAGAAACAATCCTAAAGAACAAAATTACCAAATATATAGGAAAACATGGTTTAATAGGACATAGCCAACATGGATTTACCCAAAGGAAGCCTTGCCTGAGCAATCTGTTACATTTTATCAAAGGAGTTAATAAATATGTGGATAATGGTGAGCAGGTGGATGTAGTGTATTTGGATTTTTAGCAAGTATTTGACAAAGTCCCTCATGAGAGACTCCTGAGAAAATTAAAAAGGCATGGGATAGGAGGGATTGTCTTATTGCGGATTGCAAACAGGTTAAAGATAGTAAAGAGTAGGACTTAGTGGTCAGTTTTCTCAATGGAGGAAGGTAGGGATGTGCATTCGTTTCATTCATTTAATTCGTTTCATACATTTCCCATTACATGCCAATTAGATGTGTATTCGTTTCATCCGTTTTATATTACATGCTTGTATAGGAAACGTATGAAACGGATGAAATGAATGCACATCCCTAGAGGAAGGTAAACAATGGAGTGCCCCAAGGATCTATACTGGTAACAATGCATTTTAATATATTTATAAATGATCTGGATGATGGAACGAGTTAGAGGATCAAATTTACAGATGAGACAAAATTATTCTGAGCTGTTAAATCACAAAGGGATTGTGAGAAATTGCATGACGACCTTGTGAGACCAAGACTGGGCATCAATATGGCAGATGAAATTTAATATGGACAAGTGCAAAGTGATGCACATAGGGAAAAATAATCCAAACTGTAGTCACACAATGTTAGGTTCCATATTAAGAGTTACCAACCAGAAAAAGGATATAGGTGTCATTGTGGACAATATTTTGAAATCCTTGACTCAGTATGCAACAGCCGTCAAAAAAGGAAATATTAGGAATTATTAGGAAAGGAATAGAAAAAAAGATGGAGAATGTCATAATACTTCTATATCTGGCGTACTGTGTATAATTTTGGTCACCACATTTAAAAAAGATATAGCTGAATTGAAAAAGGTACAGAGGAGGTTGACCAAAATGATAGAGGGGATGGAATGACTCCCCTATGAGAAAAAGCTAAAGAGGTTGGTGCTCTTCAGCTTGGAGAAGAGATTGCAGGGGTGAGGACATGATAGAGGTCAAGAAAATCATGAGTGGAATAGAAAAGGTAAATGTGAATAGGTCGTTTGCTCTTTTGAAAAATACAGAGGACATTCCATGAAGTTTGTAAGTAGCACAATCCATGAAGTTAGTAGGTAGTACATTTAAAACAAATTGGAGACAATATATTTTCACTCACTGCACAATTAAACTCTGGAACTCTTTGCTGGATAATGTGGTAAAGGCAGTTAGCATAGCTAGGTTTCAAAAAGGTTTGGATAAGTTCTTGGAGGAAAAGTCCATAAACCCTTATTAGCCAAGTAGACTTGGAAAAAGCCACTATTTATCACTGGGTGTTAGCAGCATGGGATCTATATACTATTTGGGATCCTGCCAAGTATTTGTAACCCGGATTGGCCACTGTTGGAAACAGGATACTGGGCTTGATGGGCCCTCAGTCTGACCCAGTAAGGCAATTCTTATATTCTTGTACTTGAACACAGAAGCTTAGTGGGTTGTTCAGGTTAGACTGGTTTTTGATGGATAGGGGGATCTGAATTCAGATCACCCATGCCGCAGTACTTAATGTCAGCCATTGGGATGGTCTCAGCAGTCAACATTTATATATTGTTTAGGATAAATATATCTTGAATAAGATAAGATATTGCTAAAATACATATTTCTGAGGGCTAAAGAAAGATAATACTGTTGTCATGTGGTAATAAGGCTTTAGTAGAAATAAAATCATGTTCAATGAAAATTTCAAGTTAAAATTGATCTGGATTAGTTGTTACCAAATCCAACAGTTTCAACCTGTCTGGCTAACAGAGAATAAGTTAGCATTGAACATAGCTAAAACTGAAATTATTGTTCTCAGCAGTTCCTATACCCACTGCTCCCCCTTCCTTGCACTTTGGCATATTCTTGTGATTACCCAGGTCAGAAACCTAGAATTCATGTTTGATTCGTCTCTGTTTTTGTACATATATTAACACTATAGCGCGAAATAAGAGAAAAGCACAGGACTGCTTCTACGGCCACGTCCATAAGCAAAGCACGTCAAGCAGCATGTCTGATTTTTCAAGAAGGCTCATCAACCAGTAAAAATGTTGCTAGCAGCAATTTTTTTTTTTATGGGTTATCATGAGGCTTAGGGGATAACTGCATGGCGTGGCAGTTGCTACCCTTATAAGAAACATGGGGGTAACCTGCACAGCAGATACTACCATAAGACGTTTGTTGGGCAGACTGGATGGACCATTTGATCCTTTTCTGCTGTCATTACTGTTACTATATGATTAAAGATAAGAGACTTTGTACTTTAAAATTTAGAACTTAAAAAATACTGTTAGGAGAAGGAATCTTAGGTTTGTTAATTTTCCTAAGATACCATCAGTCTCAGCTGTGGGGGTGTTCAATCCATCATATTCTTAAAGTTCTTGCACAGACAGTACTCCCAAGTGTTAAAGTGTATTATTAGCCATATGCTAGGAGGAAGAATGGTGAAAGTACAGATCATCAGCAGGAGGATCTATTCTCTTTTGATAGTTTGGACTTTGCTTGAAATGTCAGCTTGTGAGCTGGCTATAAGTTCTACACTATTGGTTAATATTGCCTTGGAGCCAGATTGTGACTGGATTCTGAAACTGTTTTTCTGCCATAAAGATGTCTCCAATTTAGTTCTTAGAATGCCAGAATTTCTTCTTGAGTATACAAGAGTATACAAGAAGAGGTTAATAAATTTCTATGTAACGCCCCTAAGCGAATTTTGTTGTTAAAATGTAAACCGGTGTGATTTGTATTTTTACAGGAACATCGGTATAGAAAAATTAAAAAATAAATAGGTGCACAATGTTTTTTTAAATGTTTATGTAAATGCCAGATTATTAAAACAGATGTTTTATATATATATCTATATATCTAAATTATATATATATATATATATATATATTTTTTTTTTTTAATTTATTTTGATTGGCACAATTAATTGAAGTCTTGAGCAATGATTGTTTTGTTCCATAATGCATGTCATTGAGATCATGTCACAATTAACATTAGCTTGTCTAGTCATTTAATTTATTTATTTGACTTACAGTCCACACAATCCAAAGTACTTGGCAGACTACAAAAAGACATACATAATTAAAATTCTGATAAAATAAAAAATGAGTAAAAAATTATAGCTTATTTAAAACAATCTTAAAATGACATACAAAATAAAACATCCTTATAGCAAAAAATAAGGAATATCAACTATTAAGATGTCAGAGTTAGATCTAATTCTCAGTGGAGTAGCCGCTTAGCAGGAGATCTCTCCCGGATCGCGACGAAGCAATATTCACACTCGCGAGGCTAAACTAAAGCGTAACCGAAGACACTCTGGTACACATACACAGTCAGAGGAGTTCCTGAAGCAGCACAGGACGCGAAACATGCACATCGAACTGCACTCTGAATTTCTTGGAAGGGTTGTACCCTCCACGGAATGTGATCCCCGAAAGGGAAGTATTTCTGCCTTAAATATTTTAACTAAAAGAAAAATTAAACAAACAAAAAATCAAAAAGCACATAGGTGAAGCAGTGACCAATGATTAAAGATGATCCCTAATGCGGCTTGAGAGCAGAGATGCCAAAAGAGTTCGCGGGATGGTATGAGAGTCACTTTATCACCTATATGAATTTATAATCATGAAAAATTTGTTTAGAGTTATGAATTGGTACTATCACTATTAGAAAATTTCCAGAGAATCTAACGTATTATATATCATTATTGTCGTGTTCGTTGGTTCTTAAAAAAGATTGGAGTCTAGTTAATATTATATACATTGCTTCTCACAATAATATAGATATCCTGACAGTTTTTCCAATGTGTCTCGCAATCTCTCTCTCTATTATTCCAAGTTGGTAAGGGATCCCCTGGAACACAGATGTCAATGTTCCTCTGTCAGGATAGGAAGAAGGGGCTTCAAAAGTCTTACTCCCAGGTGTCCTAAACAAGCTGTCTTTCCCAAAAAATGTCTGAAAAATGAGAAGATGATGCAGTGGCTCCCCAACATTCCTCTGCTTCCTAGGAAGGTCACAGTGGAGGAGGTCTTCCCTATCCTGGTCCCCCAGGGAGAGGCTCACCGTGCCCTCTCCCCAAGCAATACCCAGGGGTCTCACAGGCTTCTGACAATGAGAAATCTATGGAATCCCCAAATAACCTGGGCTAGAAACCCTGTCAGCTGATGAATGGACTGGAAGGGTAGATCCCTCAATTTTGCCCAAGGATTGCAAACAGGTGGTACCCGAGTCGAAGGGTAGTATGGAAATCTAAGTTAACTATTTAAAGGGAAAGAAGGAAGGCAGCTGAGAGAGTTGGATGTGTGGGTAAAGAGCGAGGCATACAGCATTTACTGTAAATCCCTTCATTCCACACCAAAAGTGAAAAAGGATCATGCAGTGCAATAGCAGGCAACACATTCATGTCCAAGGACACCGATGAAGCCACCAAGCACACCAGTAGCTTTCTGCCCCCCCCCCCCCCTAAGCAGAGGGAAGAGACTGGCTGAGGAGACTTGTAATTGAATAGCTAAGGAAGGAGAGAAGAAAATAAGATGTGGACTTAATTTGTATACCCTAAGGAAGTGGAACTATGGAGCTGGGGAAAGGGCAGGGAAAGAAAGAGGAGATGGTAGTGGCCCAGCTGAGTCCTGAGTCCTGCAAGGGGACAGGGCTGTGAATGAACACTCTTCTAAATGCATATACTCATACACACAGATGCCAAAACATTCTTCTGTTTACTTATTCCAGTGATCCTTTGCCTCCAGCCCTCTGCAGTGCTCAACTCTCACACATTCTAATTCTACCACAGCTCAATAAGCACTGGAGGGCAAAGGCTAACAGAGCTGTTGGAGGCTGCAAATATAGGGACACCAAGGTAAGAAGGAGGGTAGATAGAATTGGACTCCCTCTCTCTAGCCTCCCTCCTCCTTTCTGCTATGGTGTTGCTTGTTCTCCATGCTAAGGCCCCTCACCCCCTGCCACATTAACTCTTTTGGTCTTCTCCTCACCCTTAGTCTACTTCCCTCCAATCCCTTCATTCATTTTCCCTCTGGGCCAGATGTGGAGATAGGCAACATAGTCAAGTACCTGAAGCACCTACAAAATGGGACAGGCCCACTGCTCTTTCGTCTCGGTGAGTAAAATCCCTCACCCCTAGTATTCTACCTATATCCACCAATTCTTTAATGCAGTCCTGCTTCCCCTAACCATCCCCTCATTTACTCTCTCGTACCTTCCCCCTCCCTAGTACGGTCCTGGGGGGGGGGGGAGCATAGGGGAGTCAGTATGCAAAGCAGCACCTTTGCCAGGAACCTGACACACCTAGTAGTGGCAGAAGTAGCAGGATAAACAGGCAATCACCTTATGTGTCTTCAGTCTTGGCCATTAGACTTTGTGGCCTTCTAAATTATGACTATACATTACACCGAAATCTGGGTTATGTAGCTATCCTGTCTCTGGGTAAGCAGCTCCAACACACTAAGTTCTACTGTACCTTCTCTGGGCCCTGGATGGCCAGAAATGATCAGTGTTCTGCTCTGTTTGTGCAGGAAAGTAGAAACAGTTAGCCACCCCCAGCTCAGCTCAATTTCTAGGGGAAGTAGATCTAGTAGATATTGCTGGCTCTATTCCACTTCCTTTGGTCCCAGAAAAAAACCTTCCAGAAAGCCACGCTGGGTTCTTTCCCCCAAAAGTATTATTGAAACAGATGTACAGAGTTATGTGGCTGGTAGAGGAACTAGTCCAGACTCACCAGTAGTAGGTGGATTACACATAGGAGCCTTATCACCACAGTGTAAAGGATGAAGAAAGTAAGCAGAAACACATTGTAATTAAGGAGTGGGCTAGCAATGTTGGTTATGCATCACCAGAAGAAAGAGGAGGAGGGGGTTGGAATGAGAGAACCCCATAGTAACTATGAGCCACCTACTGTTTTCCATTGTGAGCCTGCATTGCCAGTCTGCAGTAGACCTTTAACTACCTGTACTCATCCAATATATACAGAGTGTAAAGAAATTGTTAGGGTACAAGCTTAAGAATCAAAATTTATTTTAATCCTATGGATTTCAGATGTCACAGAACATACATGCAATATGACACTTACAACAGAGATGCAATAGCTACCTGCAAAAAAAGGGTTCTCACATATCTAACTTTCAGCAGCTGATCCACATCCATGCTGAAAACTTCTAGCCATTGAAAATCCCTTCAATGAGCCAAAAAAAAAAAAAAAAAAAAAAAAAAGAGTAGCTCTCTTATATCCTACCCTTCATAGGATTTTAGTTAGCTGCCAACAGAAATCAGTAACTCACTCCTTGCTAATATACAGTCTTGGCCCTCTCAGTCTCTTCCATGTGTTGAACATGGAATGGACTAGAATAGTGACGCAATTTATGTGATTTAACAGAGGTAGTATAGCAGCTGGAAGTTGAGGCAATGTGGGATTTTCCGCAAGGTAGTTCACATTGATACTACTTTGATATCATTAAGGGATGGGAAGGAAGAAGAAAAGACATGGGTGAAATATAAAATCTGGCATAGATACTTTTAGAGATACAGAACATACAGAAATAATTCGGAGTTACAGACTTCCTTTATTAATGCCCATGAGCAGAAGGAGAGAAGAGAAGTTCCCTAGGCTTAATCTTCCAGACCTCTTATGTTATTCATCCATTCATTCTATTGTACCCTCAGTTGCCTGAACTAACATGTGCTGGACCAATAGCAATTGCATGTACAAGTTCACGCCAGGTCTTGCCCACATAGCAAGCTTTAGAATGCTGGATCTGGATTGCAAGGTCACAGAGGACATTATTCCAAGCATGCACCTGTAATAATCAACTCACACCTCCAAACTCCAAGGCAGTCAGGTGTTTATGTTATCCACAATGATTGTGCAAAAGCTAGAAGAGCTTCCTCTTGATTGCTTAATGATCTTCAGTCATATCACTGTTGATATCATTAACACTTTGTCCTAGGTGTGTCTTGATGATTGTGTGGAGAATCCCAATTAGAATCCTTCTGCCTAATTGACAAGTGTATCGTTTCAAATAATGAAACATACAACCACAAATCAATGAGCATTCACATGTTACTAATGGATTTTAATTAGATATGCACATAACGCTTGTTCATGCCCATTAATACCACCTGTGCACGTAATGAATGCATCTACTCGTGCAAATTACCCAGCCTTCAAAAGATAATTTGCCCATTATTTGTCCTACTTGCAGGAATGGGAGCAATAAGCAGGAATCCCAACATCTGCTATATGGTCCCCAGTCCATGAGAGTGGGGGCCTACAGGAAGGAGCAGGATTGGAAAGGATCAGTTATACAATTAATGTGTATCACCACAACCATAGCATTGGTGAGCTAATGCATAAGTGGTGGGAACTGAGGTAGCTGGTGAAAAGGAAGTAGGCCAGGATGGTTGCTGACGGACTAGGCAGACCACATTACCTTTACCCCATCCAAGCAGCTGGTGCTCAGCACTGTTTCTGAAGCTGCTGTGGGAGGAGCTGGCTACCTAGGTATCATGGAACCTCAACGGCAGCAAGGTGAGCATATTACATTGCATAGTCAAATGTGTGTACCCAATACTGTTTTTTCTGAATTGTTTCTTGTTCACATAAACCTTGTCATTGATAGGTGACACTAGTGCACTGATGTACAGCTGAAGCACTAACAAGCCTCCTTGGCCTCTACAAATGCAGGCTTTCCATTTTGGCTGCAGACACTAAAGCAGGCTAGTCAAATCCATCATGCACTTTTATCTATTAGACACTAAATGCTTCTTTCAACTGACCCAATTAACATTCTGCTCACTTATGGTATAGATAAAGCTTAATGGTTAGATGTCTACCTATCTAAATGCACACAGTATCAACTAAAAAGCAGTTTGCAGTCATCTCCTGATCCACCATACAGGACAGATCTTTGGGACAGCTCTGGCAACATTCCAGGACTGGCTGTTCTCCACATATAGAACTAAAAAGCAACCATTCTACCAGTGTCACAGCTTTTAGTACTTCCTCTCTGCTGCTTACCATGCTGCTACTCTGGAGAATATATCATTAGAATGGGACAGGTTTCAGTACTATTTGTGGGGTGTTAGAAGGTATGCTGTCAGGAATTACAGAGCTTCATTTTTCTGAAGAAAGGAAAGTGAAGTACATGTTACACTTTCTGTTGCCTAGGCTGTATCCTAAAGGGACATAAAAGATGTTTTTCCTTGGGAGTATCACTTCTGTCACTTTCCCCATTTATGTTCCTCAAGGGATAGGCAATTTATGTTGGGAGAAAGAGAACCTTCTATGCCAAGGGCAAAGGTATATGTGTATGTATGTGTTATTAAAGCACTTTGGGAAAGGCTCACTTAACAAAGGAGGCTGGAATCACTGGTTGGGGGTTTACAACAAAGTTTACCATGATAACTTTGAAAAGAAATAAATGCCTAAAATAGTTGTCGAAGTACTACTCCTGGGGGAATTCTATGCAAGAAAATTTAAAATTCTGCACACAAAAACTTAAAATTCTTTCTCTACTTCCAGAGTTTGATCCATCTCTCACAGTACTGCCCCTCACACAGGCTCCTTCTGTCCCTCTCTCTCACCCACAGGCTCCTTTCTCTCTAGTGCACACTCCCTCAAACAGGCTCCCTTTCTCTCGTACACACACATCCCCTCATACAGGGTTCTCTCTCTCTCTCTTGCATACACACCCATAAAGGCTCCCTTTCTCTCATGCATACAACCTCTAACAGACTATTAGGTCTGCCTTTCTCATACACCCTGTCATACAGGCTCCCTCTCTCACAAACAAACAAGCACCCTCACATACACACAATCCCTTTTTCATACACACCAGCTCCCACTCTCTCACACATATACACACTCCTTCACAATCTCCTCACATAGGCTCCCTCTCTGTGGCACCCATACTCACACCCCCTCACACATGCTCTCTCTCTCTCTCCACCACCACCACGGCTTGCAATCCTTCACATATACACACCCCCCCCCCCCCCCACACACACACACACTCTCTCTCACTGGGACCTTCATCTTCGCTGCAAGCAGGATGGTCTTCACTCGCGGCATGCCGGGGCCATCACTTTTGGTGCGAGAGGGATGTGCTCCGCTCACGGCATGCCGGGCCTCATCCATCTTCACCAAATTCTGTGCAGACAATGGAAATTCTGCACTCTGCAGTAGTACAGAATTTCAACAGGATTAAAGTGCATCCAGGGTCCCCAGATTTCCCAGAGTCAGGATGTAAAGATTTTCTCTCTCTAGGGATGTGGCCCTCAAGTCAGCAGCTGGGAACATGCTTATCCTCCATGGGGTGGGCTATCATCTAATAATGACTGCATCCACTACCACAGTACCTGGGGTCCACGGTGAAGCCCAAAGTCCATCCTGGCAGTGTCCCAGAGGTTAAAAATCCACTGGGGATCTCCTGGTTACTTTCTCTGTCTTTCTTCCTTTCACTCCCCTTTAAAAGGTAAGGCAGTGTCTGCCTGTCAGTGATAGACTGGGAACCTAATATGTAGAGTACACAAACAGCTCCTCCTCCTTTGAAACTGAAAATAGCCTGTCACTATCTAGCCTGCTTTAGCCCCTCCTTCTGCCTCAGGGACTCCCAGATCCAGTCTACTTCTGGGGGAAGGGGGCTGCTGTATAAAAAATGTATGCCTCTTTTTAGCTCTGTATCCAAAGGTTAGGAATTAGGGCAATCTAGGGGGGACCACTGAGGATCTGTACATAAGGAAAACATACTTCATAGCAGTGTTTCACATTTTCTTAAGAACATAAGAACATGCCCATACTGGGTCAGACCAAGGGTCCATCAAGCCCAACATCCCGTTTCCAACAGTGGCCAATCCAGACCATATGAACCTGGAAAATACCCAAAAACTAAGTCTATTCCATGTTACTGTTACTAGTAATAGCAGTGGTTATTATCTAAGTCAACTTAATTAATAGCAGGTAATGGACTTCTCCTCCAAGAACTTATCCAATCCTTTTTTAAACACAGCTATACTAACTGCACTAACCACATCTTCTGGCAACAAATTCCAGAGTTTAATTGTCCGATGAGTGAAAAAGAACTTTCTCCGATTAGTTTTAAATGTGTCACATGCTAACTTCATGGAGTGCCCCCTAGTCTTTCTATTATCCAAAAGAGTAAAAAACCGATTCACATCTACCCGTTATAGACCTCTCATGATTTTAAACACCTTTATCATATCCCCCCCCCCCCCCCCCCAGTCGTCTCTTCTCCAAGCTGAAGAGTCCTAACCTTTTTAGTCTGTCCTCATAGGGGAGCTGTTCCATTCCCTTTATCATTTTGGCCACCCTTCTCTGTACCTTCTACATCGCAATTATATCTTTTTTGAGATGCGGCGACCAGAATTGTACACAGTATTCAAGGTGCGGTCTCACCATGGAGCGATACAGACACATTATGACATTTTCCGTTTTATTCACCATTCCCTTTCTAATTATTCCCAACATTGTTTGCTTTTTTGACTGCCGCAGCACACTGAACCGATGATTTCAATGTGTTATCCACTATGACGCCTAGATCTCTTTCTTGGGTAGTAGCACCTAATATGGAACCTAACATTGTGTAACTATAGCATGGGTTATTTTTCCTTATATGCATTACCTTGCACTTGTCCACATTAAATTTCATCTGCCTTTTTGATGCCCAATTTTCCAGCCTCACAAGGTCTTCCTGCAATTTATCACAATCTGCTTCTGATTTAACTACTCTGAACAATGTTGAATCATTTGCAAATTTGATTACCTCACTTGTCGTATTTCTTTCCAGATCATTTATAAATATATTGAAAAGTAAGGGTCTCAATACAGATCCCTGAGGCACTCCACTGCCCACACCCTTCCACTGAGAATTGTCCATTTAATCCTACTCTCGCCTGTCTTTTAGCCAGTTTGTAATCCACGAAAGGACATCGCCACCTATCCCATGACTTTTTATTTTTCCTAGAAGCCTCTCATGAGGAACTTTGTCAAATGCCTTCTGAAAATCCAAGTACACTACATCTACAGGTTCACCTTTATCCACATGTTTATTAACTCCTTCAAAAACGTGAAGCAGATTTGTGAGGCAAGACCTGTCTTGGGTAAAGCCATGCTGACCTTGTTCCATTAAACCATGTGTTTCTATATGTTCTGTGATTTTGATGTTTAGAATACTTTCCACTATTCCATATTTTCGGGGAGCCTGCTGGTCCTGCACCTGAAGGTCTACAAAGGCCATACTGCCACTTACAAATCATGCATGACACCTTAGATGAAGACAGAGAGGGAAAAGGAACCTTGCGGTGCAGTGATGGCCTATGGTGGAGGAGAAGGAAGAGGAGCAGGAGGACCCAATGACTGATCTCCTAGAGGGTGGCCCACAGGACAGCGGTTCATCTGACCAGAGGCAAGGCCATCAAGACAAAATGGTGGCCAGTCAGGCAGAAAGGCTCTTGATACAGCAAAGCAGCAGCCTCTTGGAGAAGATACATGGCCTCTAGGATGTGGTGGGGCAGGAAGTGCATGGCCTCTGCAGCAAGAAGTATGGGCCCTTTGTCAGACAACAAAGGCCCAAACTGCAGTGTGGAGGGAGATGCTGCAAAGGATGTCCCCTTCCAGCCACAGCCTCCAGCGGCTCCTTGGCATTTTATGGGGCCCTGGATGTAGCACCCTCCACTTTATGTTGCACCATGTGCATGGATGAGACATCACCATCTAGCGGACAATATACCATCCAAACTCCTGCTACTGATTCCAAACATGATCGCAGGACCTCTAGCTAATATTATAAACTGCTCATTAGCACAAGGGAGATACCCAGATAGCTTAAAATCCGCTTCTCTTAAACCCCTCCTCAAGAAGCACAACTTAGACCCCAAAGAACCTGCTAACTTCCGCCCCATCTCAAATCTACCATTCTTAGCCAAACTTACAGAGAAACTGGTTAACACTCAGCTGTCAGAATATCTAGAGGATCACAACATCCTTTTCCCTTCCCAATACGGATTCCGCAAATCTCGCAACACAGAAACACTCCTCATCTCCTTAACAGACCATATCATTCTGGGATTAGACAAGGGCCATTCCTTCCTTCTAGTTCTTTTGGACATCTCGGCAGCCTTCGACACAGTCAACAACACCATCCTTCTGACTCTCCTAGCAGAAATAGGTATATGAGGTTCAGCCCTCAGTTGGCTCACGTCTTTCCTTAGTAATAGAAGTTTCAAAGTTAAAATAAATAATAAAGAATCTCCTTCGACAAGGTCCTCACTTGGAGTACCCCAAGGATCATCATTATCACCCACTCTCTTCAATATATACCTCCTCCCACTCTGTCAGCTTCTAACAGACCTTAACCTTATTCATTATCTGTATGCAGATGACGTGCAGATTTTGATTCCGATAACAGAATCCATCGCAAAATCACTCTCGCACTGGAACAACTGCCTAAATCGGATCACCAACCTTCTTAACAGCCTTAATCTGGTCCTTAACGCATCCAAGACCGAACTCCTCCTCATCTCCTCTAACCAAGACAACCCTCTCCCACAGACCAACCTTAACACCCAGCTCATGCATACCCACGTACGAGATCTCGGGGTATTACTAGACAACCGCTTAAACCACAAGAAAATGATCAACACCACAACCAAAGATTGTTTCTACAGGCTTCAAGTCCTAAAAAGACTCAAACTCCTACTTTTTTTTCCACGATTTCAGAACAGTTCTGCAAGCCTTGATATTTGCTAAAATCGACTACTGCAGCGCACTCCTCCTGGGACTCCCCAGCTCTACCACTAAGCCGCTACAGCTGATACAGAACGCTGCGGCAAGAATCCTGACTAACACCAACCGGGGAGAACACATATCCCCCATCCTACGTAACCTACACTGGCTCCCAGTGAAGTACAGAATCCTCCACAAATCACTCACTATAATCCACAAAGCCATCTACAATCACTTGCATCTGGACCTCGAATTCCCCCTCAATCTCCACCTCACCAACAGACCGACTAGAGAAATATATAAAGGAACCCTACAGACCCCACCTACAAAAGCCACACGTCTCACCTCAACTAAAGACCGATCCTTCTCAACAGCAGGCCCAACTATCTGGAACAACATCCCAGCTGACCTCAGAATGGAACCCTGCCTACTAACATTTAAGAAAAAACTTAAGACCTGGCGTTTCCGCCAAGCCTTCTCAGATACCCATGACACACAATAGTCGACAGAACTTCCTGCAGGAGCAATGGATCTCCATATTACCCATGTCCAGAATAAGAGCCCTCTGACTCTGCTTTGTTTATACTAATAATTCCTCCGCTATCTCAAGCCTTCCTTCCTTCCAGCAGCCTATGCTTCCAAGTTTAATTTCCCTGTTAAATGTAACTTTGTTTTTTCATGCTCAACCTATTGTTTTTGGTTAATGCTCTTGGTTCAGTTCCCCAATTCGATGTAAACCGATCTGATATGGTCTCTACCATGAAGGTCGGTATAGAAAAGTGTTAAATAAATAAATAAATAAATAAATCACCCTGTACCTCTGCCACCTGCACCTCAGCCTGCACCACCTTGTGCCTGGATGCCAACTCACCAGGCAGCGGGTCCGCCTGCACCACCCATCATGCTGCCATCACCACCACCAGCACCACAGCCTAGGCTGCGCCCAGCAGAATCCTCCTGCAGACATGAACTGCAACTGCCACAAGCTCCTTGGCCCTCTGAGGGCAGCATCAGCAGTGGCAGAACTCCACCATGGAGGAGCTCCCGGTTAGCTTCCTGCAGCAAGAAAGAGAGGCTGGCCAAGGAAGCCATATTTTCTTTTCTTAGGATTTATTTTGTTTCACCTTTTTTGTGAATACATACATATTCACCTTTGTTTCAGAGTGATCGTTTCTTGTATTGCCTGCCTTTGACTCATGTAATGTATCTTCTGCAATTGTGCCTGAGTCAGATCCTCCTCCTCATCCTTATTCTTTTGCTGTCCCTCTAGAGGAAGCATGCATCTAGTTTTGGCAAGATTATGTAACATACAGCAGGCTAGAAAAATCTCACAGACTTTAGGTGAGCTGTAAAGATGGTATTCCTCCTGATCTGTCCAGAGAGCAGAAACATGTTTAAAGTAAGCCAAATGTTCTCTCAGTGACAGTCCTGGTTTCCGGTATGGCCTGTTGTAGTGATACTCAGCTACAGTCCCCTAGGGTAGCTATGGGGATCATGAGCCAGGTTTTGAGTGAATAGCCTCTGTCATCTGCAGGGGAGAAGCCACAGAAAAGCTGGGTTAGATAAACATTTTGACAGTGGGACAGTTCACAAGAATAATTTTTAGCTGGCCTGCAGTGCCAACACTCAGTCAACCTACATTTTAAGGAAGACAACTGAAGTAGTGAACTTGGTATATGGTGGAAGTGATAGGTGCCTTCCTATCTAGAAGCCATCCCCCAATGTAGTATCCTTCTTGGAAGCAGTCATGAATTCTTGATTGCGAGAGAATGTAAGCATCATGAGTGGATCTTGAAAACCTGGCCACGATATTCATGATGATGCCCTTGGTGTCACAGACCACTTGCATATTGAGGAAGTGGAAGCCCTTGTGGTTGTGATATGCGGCGTCATCTCTCCCTGGTGCCCTTATGGGGACATGAGTACAATCAATAGCTCCCAAAACAGAGGGGGAAATGTGCAATTTGATAGAAATCAGTCATAATTTGGTATCGTTGCTGTCTTCTGCTAGGGAAGGATATAAAGTATTGCATTTTTCTGAGCAAAGCAGCCAGGACCTGCTCTATACACATAGATGTGGCAGACTGACCGATTCCAGAAATTACACCTAGAGGTATCTGGAAGGAGCCGGTAGCAAAAAAGGCCAGGGCGGTAGTGATCTTGACGTGTACTAGTAAGGCATAGCTCCTTTGGGTTGTAGGTTTCAGGTCCCACTCTAACAGCTGGTATAGGTACTGTATGGTTTCATTGTTGAACCTGAACCTGCACATCACTTACTCCTCTGATAGATCCAGAAACTTCGTCCTAGTCTTGTAAACTCTGTGTAAGGGGTACCTTCTCCTCCTCTTTCTTTCTCTCCTTAGCCGTATTGATCTGAGTATCCATGCAGCTCAGGAATGAGAAACTTCTCAATATGTAGGTACAACACATTCTCCTAGCTTCCTTTGTAGATCTTCCCCCCCCCCCCATTCCTCTAAGCATCAGTCTACACCTGAATATCTTATGAAATCAATGTTACCTCCTTATCCCTGATTCACTAACTGTAATTCACATGGTATGTCCCTATAACTCTCCCAGAGCCCCACAGTAGGTCCCAGTCTGTCCCTGACACTTCTTCTCACATGGTGACCTGCTTCTGTGCCCTCTTACCCAGAGAGGCCAGCCCAGCAAAGGAAAACACATGACAAATTGAAGGTTTGCACTGCCTTGCGTAAATAGGCAGCAGCAATTGTGCATGCATATATGCACTTAAACATGCTGTCATAAGCGTGCATCCCTTATAAAATATTTCATATACGCTTATGTGTCAGATATACTCCTAGCACATCACTTTTTTGTGTGTGCAGAAATGCCAGCTTTATAAAATAGCATTCCCATGTGCCTGTTACACGTTCGCGAGTATCCAAATGTTTTTAAAAGTATGCAGGCCTTTTAAAATTTACCTTCAAGATTCTGTACAGATGTTTAGTCATTTTTTTGTTCAGGTTTTCCTTTGTTTTCAATTTTTAATTTTTTTTCTCTTTCTCTTGGACCTCTCCAATTTGAGGGCCTGAATGATATTAATCAGTTTTGTAATTATGGTGGGTATGCATACACACACATGTATATATTATACACACACACACACATATATGCTCACACAGAATGTGTGTAACGGCATAAGAGTACATCACCAAATAGCATTTTAATATTCTGTTAGCAAAAGAAATGAATATGAAACCATGTAGCATAGATCTCTAAATTCAAGCACTATACATTCTCCAACTAATTTGGCAACATTAGGAGGCATGTAATAACCCCTTATGTAGGAGAGAAAGTGGCATACATCTTTCTTTTTTTTGCTCTGAAGACAGCTGAATGAACTCTGACATCTAAGCTTTGCTGTAGTCCATGCTGGGAGCCATAAAAATGCCTGTGACGTGACTATAAAAGGAAAGAGACCTACTGTTTTTCCCATGGACTAAATTGAGGCACATGTTTTTCTTTTAAGTTATCTTCTCCAGCCAATATTTGTTTTAATGCTGAACTGTTAGAAATCATAATTTAAGTAACTTAACATGTTTGCTTAAGGACAGATATATCACGAACTTTATTTCTACCATTTTCTGCTAGGAATAGGGGAGCAAATAGAGGTATCTGAGCCTATCTTCTACTGCTGGTGATTCATTTTCATTATAACAGCGGTGATGAAGATTCATGATACCCACTAGGCACAGAGCAAGCCATCTAAATAATAAAGATCAAAATTACTAAATGCCTTCTCTCTAAAGATTTGAACTTCAGGAATATATAGCAAAGCAGCAAGTCACTGTTAGATGAGATATAAGAAAGAAATTCACATCAATGATAATATCAATTAAGATGTGCATACTTTTTGGGGTAGCTTAAATTGGTATACATGCAATAACTTCTGATCAGTCAGCTACAGTAAAAGCAAAATGAATAGATGAGTGGACTAATGGCTAGAGCAACAAGTGGGAAAAGGTGAGGGACAGAGAGAGAGAGACAATTGTGGGGAAAGGCTGGGGGAACAGAAAGAGAGAGACTAGTGAGAGGACTCAGAAAGATGGGTAGGGAGAGGATGGTATTGAAAGACAGAGGCTGATGGGGAGTCTGGGACAGAGTGGGAGGATTGAAAGTGCAAAAGAGAGACTTGTGGGGAAGGGGATTAAAAGACTCGTAGGGATGGAGAAGGAATGAGAGACTCATGGGGACAAGGTGGGGGACAGAGAAAGACTAGTGGGAAAACAAACTTGTGGAGACAGTGGGAAGACTGAGAGACACTGGTTGAGACAAGTTGAAGCAATTGAGAGATAAACTGGTGGAAATTGAATGGGAGGATTTAGGGTGAGAGAAATTGGTGGGGATATGATGGGGGATTGAGTATGTCTAGTGAGGATAGCATGGGAGATTAAAAGAGAGAGACTGGTGGGCACAGGGTGGGGGAACTGAGAGCAAGAGAGACTGGTGGGATGACTGAAAGAGCCTGGTGGAAACAGGGTGATGGGATTGAGAGAGACTGGCGGGAGGTTGATTAGGGTGGCCAACTTTTCAACATACCTGGACACTTGAGGGGGAAAAGGGGGCCCCCCTCATTTGCATAATTTGCTCCCAATGCCCTTAAACCTGGATTCATATTAACTATCCTCCAGTTCCTGCTATTTATGCTCTTGCTTACACACATTCTCTCTCCCCTCCCTTCTCTCTCATACAGAGATAGGCACATGCTCGCGTTCTCTCTCATTTAGACCTGGCCTCCCCATACAAAATTCACTTGCACCCAGTGACAAGTCAGAGACCAAGTACAAGTCCGCCGCAGCATCAATTCACCCTGCGTCTTTACACCCTGCCTGCAAGTGTTCCTCCATAAGATCCCAGCTCCATTAATCTCACCGACAATCAGTCCTTGGTCCGCACCTCCTGCCATTGGCTACATGGCACCATGGGTGATTGGCTGATGCATCTAACACTCACCCAAGGGGAGTGAAATGACTGGCAGGAATGCTTGAGTGACAGGTGCCTTCCTCCTTTGGCCACTTTCATGGGGTGGATTGGAGTCTGCCAATCATCCCCTCTCCTTCTAGGTTAAGCACAGTCCCTGTAGCTGACCAGACATTACAGTGTCCGGTTACCTTTCTAACCGGACAATGTACAATTAGAGGCTGGTGGGGATTGAGTGGAGATTGAGAATCTGATGAGAGGATTATGAGGCTGGTGAGAATAAGGAAGAGGACAGAAAGAGAGAGTAGTGGGAACAGGATGGAATAGATTTATTTATTTATTTATGAACTTTTAATATACCGACATTCTGAGAGAGATTGGTCAGAACAGGGTGAGGGAATTGGAAAAGAGTGAGAGAGTCTTGTAGGGGACAGAGTAGGGGTACTGATAGAGAAATACTAATGGAGATGAGGATGAACGGGGTCCTCTGCTCCTCATGGGCTCCACCCTCTCCCTTGAAAATGTGAGGCTCTGATATACTATGCATTCTAGGATTCTGGCTCTTGGCACATGAAAGTTTGGTCACCCTTGCTCTACTGATTCCTATCTTGTTGAAGAATGTAGGCATTTTGGGGCAGATTTTATAAATCTGCGCACATGCGTACTTTTGTTCGCGCACCAGGCGCAAACAAGAGTACGCAGGATTTCAATAGATACGCGCGTATCCATTAAAATCTGGGGTCGGCGCATGCAAGGCTGCCCAAAATCGGCAGCCTGCGCGCGCCGAGCCGCGCAGCCTGCCTCCGTTCCCTCCGAGGCCGCTCCAAAATTGGAGCGGCCTCGGAGGGAACTTTCCTTCGCCCTCCCCCCACCTTCCCCTCCCTTCCCCTACCTAACCCATGCTCCCCGGCCCTATCTAAACCTCCCCCCTACCTCTATCACGAAAGTTACGCCTGCTCGAATCAAGCGTAACTTTGCGCGCGCCGGGCCGGCTGCCCCGCTCCATGTTCCGGTCCGGGGGCTGGTCCAGGGGCCGCTGTCACACCCTCAGAACGCCCCTGGACCGGAACCACGCCCCCGGACACGCCCCTGAAATGCCGCGTCACTCCCGGTACGCCCCCTGACACGCCTCTCCATGCAAGCCCCGGGACTTACGTGCATCCCGGGGCTTGCGTACGCCGCCGAGCGTATGCAAAATAGGCTCGGCGCGCGCAGGGGGGGTTTGGGATAGGTTTTCGGGGGGTACGGGCGTATCTTATGCGCATACCCCTTTGAAAATCTACCCCTTTGAGTATTATTTAAATGAGGTTGTATGGTGGTAGAAGTGGGAGAGTTTTAAGCCTCATGCCTTTTGTTTTAGCTGATGATATTTTGGGCACATGCTCAGTATGTTTCCACCACTCAATGCCAGATGTTGGTGGCATCAAGAGAATGACTAAATATCAGAAAAAAATCATAAAGATTAAGAATGCTGCAAAGAAGCTGCTAATCTACACATGTAATTCAGTTTTGAGGTTGATATAAATTTATTCACTTTGCTGAGATAGAAAATGTTGTTCAATGACCTTGCATAACATCAGATGTAATGTTTATTTGTCATAGTCAGTAGATCAGTTGACAATTTGTGCTGGAAATGTTACTAAGTTCTGAACTTTGGTGACTTGACCCCCAATCCTTTATAATCTATATATGTAAAATGTTCTTCACTTATAAAAAGTTGAATCATAATAGCAATTAACATCTCTGGTGAAATACATATGGTGGCTAAGTGCGAAACAAAGGAGAGCATATGGTCAATCGGCACCATTCACAATTTCAGCGCAAGTGGAGCAGATGTGAGTAGAGATTGGTTCTATTCAGCCACACCGAGACCCCACTTCAAATGGGCAAAGCACTAAACAGGGGTGGGATAAGAAGAGGGGAATGAAAGGGAAATCAGACCACGAAAGTTTATATTTATTTCATTTGATATACTGCTTCTAAAAATTAAATCCAACCCATTTACAATAAACATGCATAACTTTACAGATAAAGACATAATTATAACATTCTCAAAGACACTGTTTAAAACCTATTTAGTACATTATACATCTATGAGTCAAATCAGAAATTGATTTGAGCCCAGTTGACATTTAATCAAACCAAAGTCCCTTAAGAGAATAAATCCGCATAAACCACAAAAACAGTCCTCTTGCAAAAATATTTAATTTTCCTTAATTCAATAGAAGAAAGTATCATCAGAAAGATTTTATTTTGTTGTTGTTATTCTGTTCAGGAACCATCGTACTGAGCTGCACAGAACATAGAATCAAAGTCTGTGACTTAAGCCCTATATCTTATCATAGATCTGGTAATTTGTAGGTGACAATCAGACAAGAATGGAACATGTAACAACATTTGAGAGGAAGATCACAGGGAATGGACTGGCATACATCACTTAAACTTCCCTGATAAAGAATAGGACTTCACATAAATGGCTTTATGCAACAAAGTAAAGGATCCTCTGGGATACATAACCAATGTAGCTCTTTCATAAATAGCATCAGACTAACTTCCCCAACCTGTCATAAATGATTCTTACTGCAGCATTTTGCGCAAGCTGTACACAGAATCTTTGGCAAATAAGCAGGTAACCCCAGAAACACAGTATTACAATAGTCTAAATGACTAAGAACAATTTTAAAATCATTAACGGAGGATTCTGGAAAATAATACATTTTTAAGATGCCTAGCAATCTTCAGCTTATAAAATGCTATTCTTGCTTCTCTAGAAATCTGAGCTTCTAATGATAATTTGGAATCAACAATCACTTCTAGATTTTAGTTCTCCTTCTGTACCTTTATAACACAATCAGCAATATTGATATTAACCAATGGCCCTAAGGTAATTCTCCAAATCCAGAGCCTAGATGTCTTCCAACAATTAAAAAAAAACCCCATTTTAAGTTAACCAATTTTGAAATTTCTTAAAGCAAATTCACCTGGAATCACACTGGGCATAAAAAATTGTATGTCATCCATATATTTTTTTATAAACGACCCCTAGGTCAGACATGATCTTACCTAGGGGACTAACACATATTTAAGAGAGTTGAAATACCATAATGAATCTTTTATGGTATCCAGTCTCTGCTCTTGGGGGGATGTAATGAATAGGAGACTGGTGAATGGATGAAAATTAACATAATAAAATAAAATCCTAGGCTAAAAGCTCTAATTGTGTATTGAAATACTAGGTATTTTACTTCTCCAGTGTTTCAAAATCAGAGACAATGCTGGTGCGCCAGAAGCAGGTTAAGTGTTTTACGTTGCTCCTAGCAAGGCTAGAGGTGGTCTGCGTCAGCCACTAAGGGTGGGGGCTGCCATATTGAACATATTTGTGCCGAAGGGGGAAAGGGGTGGGGGCCTAATCTGTGGACCAGATGTGATCAGATATTTAGATGGGGTTTGGGGGTAGGGAGTGCAAGCCCGATAGGGTCTTATGTGACATTTGTGGGAAACTGAGGTGTTTAGACTGCAGGACCCTTTATTTTTGTTATGTGACAGCACTACTTAACCGTATTATCTTTTGAATATATCTGGTTAAGTAGGAAGTTATCCAGCTACACAAGGGTGGATAACTAAAAACCTAACCGATTAAGTTTTGTTTAGTTATCTAGCTACATGTAAGAACATAAGAAATTGTCATGCTGGGTCAGACCAAGGGTCCATCAAGCCCACCATCCTGTTTCCAACTGAGGCCAAACCAGGCCACAAGAACCTGGCAATTATCCAAACACCAAGAAGATCCCATGATACTGATGCAATTAATAGCAGTGGCTATTCCCTAAGTAAACTTGATTAATAGCCGTTAATGGACTTCTCCTCCAAGAACTTATCCAAACCTTTTTTGAACCCAGCTACACTAACTGCACTAACCACATCCTCTGGCAACAAATTCCAGAGATTTATTGTGCGTTGAGTGAAAAAGAATTTTCTCCGATTAGTCTTAAATGTGCTACTTGCTAACTTCATGTAATGCCCCCTAGTCCTTCTATTATTCGAAAGTGTAAATAACCGAGTCACATCTACTCGTTCAAGACCTCTCATGATCTTAAAGACCTCTATCATATCCCCCCTCAGCCGTCTCTTCTCCAAGCTGAACAGCCCTAATCTCTTCAGCCTTTCCTCATAGGGGAGCTGTTCCATCTCCTTTATCATTTTGGTTGCCCTTCTCTGTACCTTCTCCATCGCAACTATATCTTTTTTGAGATGCGGCGACCAGAATTGTACACAGTATTCAAGGTGTGGTCTCACCATGGAGCGATATAGAGGCATTATGACATTTTCCAGTTTATTAACCATTCCTTTCCTAAAAATTCCTAACATTGTTTGCTTTTTTGACTGCTGCAGCACACTGAGCCGACGATTTTAAAGTATTATCCACTATGATGCCTAGATCCTTTTCCTGGGTGCTCCTAATATGGAACCTAACATCGTGTAACTACAGCAAGGGTTATTTTTCCCTATATGCAACACCATGCACTTGTCCACATTAAATTTCATCTGCCATTTGGATGCCCAATCTTCCAGTCTTGCAAGGTCCTCCTGTAATGTATCACAGTCTGCTTGTGATTTAACTATTCTGAATAATTTTGTGTCATCTGCAAATTTGATAACGTCACTCGTCGTATTCCTTTCCAGATCATTTATATATATGTATTGAAAAGCTCCGATCCAAGTGTAGCTGGATAATTTTAGGTAAGTATATTCAGTGGGTTGGTGATGTTTACAAAACATCAAATATAAAATATATAAAAAGTATAAGAATAGAAAAATATATATACAATATACCTAATTATATCATCAGCTAACGAGTCCATCGACACCTCTCCATATGCCTAATAGACCCATTATTCAGTCCAGACTACAGTCCAACACATCCCCATCCCTAATTCATCCTCAAACACCTATCTACCAACCAGAGCCCACCTACATTCACTCACTGTTCTCCTACCTATTACATCCCCCTCTAAGAGCAGAAAAGCTTCTTCATGGTATTTTAAAAAAAATTCAGTTTCATTCTAAAGGTTAAATAATTAAGTTACAATCTTATATCTGGGGGAATACTATTCCATCATCAGTGGGCTTGAAATTGATAATGCATTGGCTCTAAAGTAGACACTTGTCTGCTTCACAGAAGGAAGTTGAAGCAGGACAAACTGATGCGACCTCATGCCTTCCCATAATTGTACCATTTCAGCCCATTCAAAACATAAGTAGATCCATTATCCCAATTACCCAAAACATGAGGGTAAGGAGTTTAAACCTTACATGATTCACAAGTGGGAGCAAATGTAGGCTACACAATAAAGGCATAGCACTTGACTCAACTCCCCAACACCAGCCTCACTGTATTACTGCCTTATAAGCCTTAAAGAAAGGCCCAAGTATAGACTATTGAAGTAATGAAGTTGAGTAATGACTAAGGCTTGCATAATAGTTTTTAATGCATTTAATTCTAAAAAGTAACAATTTTCGACAACTTTCATCAACATACAATATAAAACTGTACAGAGTTGTATCTGCAGAAGCTAATTTTTAAAAAAACAGCAATAGGCCATAATGCCCATTTCTCAAAATTATACAAGGCAATAAACATCTGTCATGGGTAAGTAAGCACTAAAGCAAAGCAGAAGTGTTTAATCAGCCATAAAAGTCATTTTTTGTGAGAAAAGGACACTTGTGCTATTATATGCATGCATTTTAAAAAGCACTAGTTTTCATAACTGGGCTAGGAGATGCTATAATTAAAAGAATGCAGGCATGCTGTTGGGGATGCTATACACTGAGAATGTTAGTCATTCATAAGTCTAGGCTGCAGATTAGACAAATAACTAAAGCAAACAAATATAATTACCGATGAGGATATTGGCAGCATTAAGGTTATAACAATACTTTGTGCACACAGATATGAAAATTCTGTTTTGTGCACATTTACTCCCCCAGTCCCTTGGGAATGCCTCTTTTTAATGCAGCTAAAAGTACATGCTTTGTGACCTCCATATGCACTTTTTAGCCATCTGGTGGATGGCATTTTGCAAAGACATCAATTTATCTGGGTAAATATGCCTTTAAGCTGACAACTCTGATAAAAAAAGAAAGAAAAAAAAGGTAAACAGTAAAGAATGCAGCAAAGCTGCACATTTCTGTGGAAATATGTGGACAACTAACAGATTACTCTGATCAAAGCAGTGGAGTTTCTTGTGGGTTTCTGCAGAAATCATGTTTCAAAGCCAAAGTGATATACAGTGTGTGTGTCTATATATATATATATACCTATATCTATCTATACATATCTCTCTCACTATATATATATCTATATCTATCTATCTATCTATCTATCTATATATATATATATATATATATATATATATACACATGTAGATGGAGATTTGACATTCTATACCCAAAGTGGGTATCAGTTCACATGGAATCACAGATAAAAGGATTATTAATTGATTAACATAATAGTTTTTATTGACTAACCAATTTATTGAGGCATGAGCTTTCTAGGTCAGAGTCCATTTCGCCAGATGCATGCCTCAATAAACTGGTTCGTCTATAAGGTGCCACCTACCACTTGTCATTTTTGCAGCACAAGACTAACACGGCTATCCCTCTGAAGATAATAGTTTTTGGTAAACCTGCTCAAAAGAAGAGCCAAAAATTGTAAATGTATAGTAATCTACTAAAGTAATGAAATATGTATCAAATGATCTTCATTTGCATTCAGTTAGGAATCAACATTGTCACCTTTGAATAATTATCTGACTCCCTAGGAAAAGAAATTGAAGCAGTAAAAAGGCAAAATAATTTTGAGTTAAACCTGATTTTAATAGATCCAAAATGACCTTTGATGCAAAGATTCTTTATCAAAGGAAACACAATTTACAAATCATTAAATATATATGTATGGGAGCACAAGGGGATTGTCAGAGACCATACGAGGTCCCATGAGCACCCAGAATTCCTGCACGGAAGAGGGGGGGAGGGGAGAGAAGATTGTCTTTTCAAGGCTGTTAGGGTTTGTTTTGCTCTGGGGCTCTTCTGCTCACTAGTCCAGTCACACAAAAAAAATCAACATACTGACTCCAGTGCTTTGAAATGTCATGAAAGATGAAATATAAATCAAAATTATTATTATTCTGTAGTTCAAAATGAAAGTACTGGCAGTGATGGCAGGAAAACAAAATCCAAGAATGATACACTAGTTAATAGAGCGCCAACCCAGTAACACATCGACCAAATCCATGACAAAATTGAAACTGTCTCCTTCCAGATCACTCCTCTAAAATAGAAAATTCTTTGGGTCAGGTACTCTTCTTCAATTACATTTTTAGCATGCAATTTTTCTTTCTGACATTTCTTTAGGGAAGTCTCTGGTTGACATGCTTAGTCAGTTAGAAAACCCCTTGGGACCCTCCAAAGAGAGGCAGCTTCTCTCTGAAACCTCTCTGTTTCTGAAGAATTCCCTCCTTCTTGGGCATCTTCAGACTCAGAACTTCAACATAGAACCACTTCTCTTCATAATGGACTCCTAGGATTTCCACCTTCCTGGGATCCCTACTCTGTCCTCACAATAAGGCTTGGACAACTTTTTTCAAAGGTCACACCACCTTCCCTGAGAAGGATCAGTTCTCCTTCCTGAACATTCCCCTGTGGAGGGGCAGACCCTATGGTACCAATCTTTGAAAAGATGGTTATCCTTTACAACCCCAGCTCCTGAAATCCTTAGCATGAAAGCCCTACTGCATCACATGGATGCAGTACTTTTATACAACCTCACAATCTTTTCCAATGGAGAGTGGGACACCTTCCTAACAAACCTATACCACACTGACCTCACAACAGGCCAGATGAGGCCACTGCTGCCATGTAAGTGAAGGGAAAAACTACTAAATGGGGGGAGGGGGCACAGAATTTCACTCACACACACACACAAATCTCACTTAAAACACAAAGGAATGATATTCAAAGTACTGCATTTGTTAACCATTTTCAACAGTGTAGTGACAGGTGCAGCATAAAGTGAAAGTTGCATACTTTAACATGTGTTCTCCAAAGACAGCAGGATGTAAGTCCTCACCGGTGGGTGACATCATTTGATGGATCCCAGGGCAGAT
Organism: Rhinatrema bivittatum; assembly: GCF_901001135.1. Lineage (NCBI taxonomy): Eukaryota > Metazoa > Chordata > Amphibia > Gymnophiona > Rhinatrematidae > Rhinatrema > Rhinatrema bivittatum. The sequence continues at coordinate 147,238,947 of NC_042619.1, forward strand.
GATTAACTCAAAAGCTTCTAAAAATTTCTGGCATGCTCGATTGAGCATGTGTAGTATAACCTGTGCTGCACGGGGCCAGCTCAGTAAGCACTTACCTTCTTGCTGCTCTCGGAGAACACCTAAGCAACTTTAGCTTTCTTTGAGCACAAACAGTATATTATATCCTCACCAGTGGGGAATCAATGATTTCTCGAAACATAACGAGGACCGGGGGGGGGGGGGGGGGGTGGCAATGCAACTAGAAGAATGCTAACAGGCAAAACTAATTTGATGGTAACCAGCCCTTTTTTTCTTTTAACAGGGGCAGTTTGAAAAGAAAGATAATGAGGTTCTACACCTCAAATAGACTGTAGGACAGACTGACCAAATCTACTTTTGTATCAGAAGTTCCCATCCAAGCAATTGTGAGATTTGAAGGTGTGAAGAAAACTCCACATTGCAGCTTTGCACATGTCCTCCATGGAGGCCAATATCAGGTGGGCCACAATGATTCTACAGACCTAAGTATAACCCGTTACAGTAACCCAGTTGTCCGAAAAGAATTGCCTTCAGGACAGTAGGAAATAGATCCCTTGGTAAATCCTGTTTCAATGAGCTCAATAATTTAAGCTTATAAAAAGCAACTCTGATCGGGTTTAAAATTTAATTCAGAGTCCAATATGACACTAAATTCCATGCCTCAAAGACAATTGGGATATGCATACCAGCATACAGTAATGAAATTAAACCCTCAAGTGGCAAACTTCTCCCAATCCATAAGAGAACCAGTTCATTAGAATGTATCCAGCCACTAATCGCTGCAGTACACACTGGAAACCCCTCCACCCCCTTTTCACAAGGAAAAAAGAACTGAATATCATCAGCAGACATAAAATGTTTCAAACTAGCAGGCCAATACAGTAAGGTGCGGTAGAAAGAGGTGCGTTTGTGCATGCGGCAAACGCGGGTGCGCCCGGCACTGTCTGGATCACATACCGCTCCATACTGTATTTAAATGGCATGCAAATGCAAGTCGCGTCCAACTCGCGTCCATGAAGCGCAATCCATTTTACTGTATAGGACTTTACAGCGCCTATACAGTATCCTGGGTGCGCTGGTACCTGTCATTTCAAATGACATTTGAAATGACAGGTACCAGGAAGTGGATACAGGAGAAGGGCTGACTGACCCCCTAACTCCCCTCAAACTTTCCGCCAGCCCCCGCACACCTGCCCTGGCCGTGTCCATCTCCCGCGCTGACAGCTTCGGAGCAGCCCCAGCCAGCCCCGCTTCACTGCCTGACCCCCTAACTCCCCGGGACAAGACCTAAGTGAATCATGCAAACTTTCCGCCAGCCCCTGCTCACCTGCCCTGGCTGCGTCCATGGGTGCCGATCTCCCGCACTGACAGCTCCGGAGCAGCCCCAGTCCTCTCTCCCCTCCACCCGGGGACAGCCGGCAGTGAGAGCGGCTTCAGCAGCCATGGGCGGATCGGGCGCTCCCCATGGCTCCCTATTCTCTAAAAGGTAATGAGCGCATGCCGTGACCTCCCCATGGCTCCCTATTCTCCTTTTAGAGAATAGGGAGCCATGGGGAGCGCCCGATCTGCCCCGGGCTGCTGAAGCCGCTCTCGCCGCCGGCTGTCCCCCGGAGGAGGGGAGAGAGGACTGGGGCAGCTCCAGAGCTGTCAGCGTGGGAGATCGGCACCCATGGACGCGGCCAGGGCAGGTGAGCGGGGTCTGGCGGAAAGTCTGCCCGATTCACTTTGGTCTTGACCCAGGGAGTGAGGGGGTCAGGCAGTGAATTGGAGAGCATCAACCTGGTACAACAGGAAGTGATCCTGTAGCAAGGATTTGTCCTCCAGGTGGTGCCTTGTCCTCTCGCACTGAGGATGTCTCCCAGGGCTACTGCCCAGGAGGGAAGGGTTAGATCAGCCGTCATAGTTGGTGATTTGATTATTAGGAATATAGATAGCTGGGTGGCTGGTGGGCATTAAGATCGCTGGTAACATGTCTACCTGGTGCAAAGGTGGCGGACCTCATGCGTCATCTAAATAGGATTTTAGACAGTGCTGGGGAGGAGGCAGCTGTCGTGGTACATGTGGGCACCAACGACATAGGAAAATGTGGGATAGAAAATGTTCTTTCTAACAGCCAAATTTAGGCTGTTAGATAGAAAGCTGAAATCCAGAACCTCCAGGGTAGCATTCTCTGAAATGCTCTCTGTTCCACACACAAGTCCCCAGAGGCAGGCAGAGCTCCGGAGTCTCCATGGATGGATGAGACGATGGTGTAAGGAAGAGGGATTCAGCTTTTTTAAGGAACTGGGGAAACGTTTGGGGAAGGGGGGGGGGGGGTCTTTTCCGAAGGGATGTGCTCCACCTTAACCAGGGTGGAACCAGGCTGCTGGCGCTAACCTTTAAAAAGGAGATAGAGCAGCTTTTAAACTAAATCAAAAGGGAAAGCTGACAGTCATTCAGCAGCACTTGGTTCAGAGGGTGGTATCTTTGAAGGATACTAATGAAGCATTAGATTTAAGGCATCCCAAAAGAGAGATTCCAATAATAAAGAACAGTAGTCCAAGTGCCTATAATTAAAGTCTCACCTGAGCTAAAAAGAATGCAATTTATCCCTGTCAACTGAAAAGCAGAATGTTACTACAAACAAAAAACACACTTTGAAATGTTTGTATGCTAATGCCAGAAGTATAGAAAGTAAGATGGAAGAGTTAAGAGTGTATAGCAGTGAATAATGCACAATAAGAAAAGTCCAGGATAGGAAACAGTATAAATCAAATCATCAAAAAAATCCTTCTAAATTACTAGACACCAATGTGAAACATACCAAAAAACATTTTTTTTTAAATCTTTTTTTTAAAATGTTTTTAATCATCACTCTGTCCACCAACCTTCCCAATTTTTTTTTGGAGGCAACATTTTTTTTACTCATTAAATTATTGTGAATAGAAGTGAAAATCACATACCTTAAATTTCCATGAAAAGCACCAATCTGGACTGCACAAACACATTCCAAAAGGGAAAGGACCATCATAGCAACGTAGTCCATGTATCAGAAGTTGCCACATTTCCTACCTCAGGGAACCAATCTGAATCTTCCCTCTGGGTTCACTTATATTTTCAAAAATACATTTTTTTTTTATATATGCATGGCATTCTCGTTCACCCTCGAGCAGACCCCATTCATATGATGTTGATTCATCCGATAGTGCTCACCATGTTAAAATGGTATTTTCTATATCAAACAGCATCTGACATCATACATAGAGTTACTTCCAGGTGTCTGAGTACAAAATAGTGCAGGACAACCAATCGAAAAACACCATTCTCAAACATAAAATTTGTATATAACAAGTCCTATTTCTTTTGTCAAATTTCTCAAATAAAAAGTTACCATATATATCTAATGGCACATTATCCTAAATAATCATATTTTGGCAACTCTTTCTTGCAATATGACAAACTTTACTTAGGAGCTTCAAGAATATTGATGAAGCCCCTCACATATCCAGAATTATATTAAAGAGTAGGGATGTGAATCGTTTTAGGACGATTAAAATTATCGTCCGATAATTTTAATATCGTCTTAAACCGTTATGGAACACAATACAATAGAGATTCTAACGATTTATCGTTATAAATCGTTAGAATCGTGAGCCGGCACACTAAAACCCCCTAAAACCCACCCCCGACCCTTTAAATTAAATCCCCCACCCTCCCGAACCCCCCCCAAATGAGTTAAATAACCTGCGGGTCCAGCGGCGGTCCGGAACGGCAGCGGTCCGGAACGGGCTCCTGCTCCTGAATCTTGTTGTCTTCAGCCGGCGCCATTTTCCAAAATGGCGCCGAAAAATGGCGGCGGCCATAGACGAACACGATTGGACGGCAGGAGGTCCTTCCGGACCCCCGCTGGACTTTTGGCAAGTCTCGTGGGGGTCAGGAGGCCCCCCACAAGCTGGCCAAAAGTTCCTGGAGGTCCAGCGGGGGTCAGGGAGCGATTTCCCGCCGCGAATCGTTTTCGTACGGAAAATGGCGCCGGCAGGAGATCGACTGCAGGAGGTCGTTCAGCGAGGGTTCCGGCGCCTCGCTGAACGACCTCCTGCAGTCGATCTCCTGCCGGCGCCATTTTCCGTACGAAAACGATTCGCGGCAGGAAATCGCTCCCTGACCCCCGCTGGACCTCCAGGAACTTTTGGCCAGCTTGTGGGGGGCCTCCTGACCCCCACGAGACTTGCCAAAAGTCCAGCGGGGGTCCGGAAGGACCTCCTGCCGTCCAATCGTGTTCGTCTATGGCCGCCGCCATTTTTCGGCGCCATTTTGGAAAATGGCGCCGGCTGAAGACAACAAGATTCAGGAGCAGGAGCCCGTTCCGGACCGCTGCCGTTCCGGACCGCCGCTGGACCCGCAGGTTATTTAACTCATTTGGGGGGGGTTCGGGAGGGTGGGGGATTTAATTTAAAGGGTCGGGGGTGGGTTTTAGGGGGTTTTAATGTGCCGGTTTTGCGATTTTTAGATTTTTAGATTTTTCACGATTTTTCACGATATTTTACCCCCCCAAACGGCAACAATACGATTCCCTCCCCCTCCCAGCCGAAATCGATCGTTAAGACGATCGAGGACACGATTCACATCCCTATTAAAGAGTACCAGTCTATTTCTTGGTTCAATCCCGAAGGGTGTACTGTTCGCAATGTATAAATCCAATATTGCTCATGTTTATTGAATATCAAGTGATCAACCCCCAATTGGGTACAGGTACAAAATCAATGACAAGCCAGTGTAATTGGTCAAAACTGTGTGTCACTTCTATGCAATGCTGTACAACTGGTGCAGACATACTTGATGTTCTCACACAGCTGTGATGTTCATTTAGGTGCAATCTGATGGATCTCTTAGTGCATCCCACATATACCAGATTACAGGGGCAGATCAAAATTTACACTACCCATGAGGTTGCACATATTGTAGAATACTGCAAATCAATTTTAAAACATGTATGTGGAACTATCCATTTGTCACCTGTAATTGTCTGTGCACAATGGGACCAACCCCCAAATGGAGAATGGCCCCTGACAGAATCATTACGATTTGTGTTAAGCAGATGTGTTTGCCTTCTGCATGGTCCCTAGTTACATTCTCCCTGATATTTCTGCCTCGTTTTTACCTCGTTTTGAGGCTGGAAGATTGGGCTTCCAAATGGCAGATGAAATTTAATGTGGACAAGTACAAAGTGATGCATATAAGGAAAAATAACCCTTGCTATAGTTATACAATGTTAGGTTCTACCTTAGGAGTTACCATCCAGGAAAGAGATCGAAGCATATTAGTGGATAATACATTGAAATCGTTGGCTTAGTGTGCTGTGGTGGTCAAAAAAGCAAAATGTTAGGAATTATTAGAAAGGGAATGGCAAATAAAACAGTGGATGTCATAAGGCCTCTGTATCACTCCATGGTGAGACCACACCTTGAATACTGTGAGCAACTATAGTTGCCACATCTAAAAAAAGATACAGCTGCACTGGAAAAAGTGCAGAGAAGGTCAACCAAAATGATAAGGGGCATGGAATGGTTCCCCATGAGGAAATGCAAAAGAAGTTAGGGCTGTTCAGTCTGGAGAAGAGACAGCTGAGGGGGATATGATAAGAGGTCTACAAAATCATGAAAGGACATGAACAGGTTAATGTAAATTGGTTATTTACTCTCTCAGACAATAGAAAGACTAGGGGGTACTTCATGAAGTTAGCAAATAGCTCATTTGAAACAAATCAAAGAAAATTCTTTTTACATTGCCAGAGGATGTGGTTATGACAGTTAGGGTAACTAGGTTTAAAAAAGGTTTGGATACATTTCTAGAGGAAACATCCATAAACTGGTATTAATTAATAAGCAATAGTAGCTTGAGATCTATTTAATGTTTGGGTACTTGCCAGGTAATTGTGACTTGGACTGGCCACTATTGGAAAAAGGATGTTGGACTTGATGGATCCTTGGTCTGACCCAATATAGCATATCTTATGTTCTTATGTAAGTACATCACACAGAAGTTGTAAATCGATATTGAATATAATAGACAATAATGATGATCCTTGAGGAACTCCTGATAATACTTTCCATCTTGAACACGTTTCTCCTGTTTGTACTCTCTGTTTTCGTTTTGTTAATAAGGAACTAAACCAGTTCCACAAGTACCCCTTAATCCTATTTCTTTCAAATGCTGCAACAATCTTTCATAACTTACACTGTCAAACGCTGATGAAATATCAAAATGGACCAGCACACCAGATCTTCTTTGATCTAACTCACAATACAAAAAAATCCATCAAAGCCAATATTGTTTCCATCCCTTGATTTCTCCTGACACCATATTGCTTATCCAAAACAGTCTCCTCCTGCAAATATTCATTCAGTTACAGTAACACACACTTCTCTAAAATTTGCTCCAATGTACGGAGATTTGAGATAGATCTAAAACTGGACACTAAATCTGAGGCTAACTTCAAGCTCTTTTTCACCAGTTGAATAGTTTCCTGCTTACGATGAACTAGGACTTTTCCCTATGATAATGAACTATTGATTATTGTCCTGATAATATCATAGGTAACATCCTGCATGTTACCTATGATTAGAGAAAAAGGACAAGGTTCCAACCTAGAATTATAGATTGCAATTTACATCATAATTAGCTCCAGCATTGAAATATCTCTAAACACATAGGGGCAGATTTTAAACCCCCTGCTCGCGTAAATCCGGCCGGATTTACGCGAGCAGGGCCCTCCCGCGCCGGCGCGCCTATTTTGCATAGGCTGCCGGTGCACGCAGAGCCCCAGGACTCGAGTAAGCCCCGGGGTTTTTGAAAAGGGGCGTGTCGGGGGCGGGGCCTAATGACACGCCGTTTCGGGGGCGGGATGCGGCATTTTGGGGGCGGGGCGCCAGCCCGGGGGCATGGTTGAGGCCTCCGGACCAGCCCCTGGGTCGGATGATGGCGCGCCAGCAGTCTGCTGGCGCGCGTTGATTTACGTCTGCTTTGGGCAGGCATAAATCACGAAATAAAGGTAAGGGGGGGGTTTAGATAGGGCCGGGGGGGTGGGTTAGGCAGGGGAAGGGAGGGAATGGAGGCAGGCTGCGCGGCTCGGCGCGCGCAGGCTGCCCAAAATCGGCAGCCTTGCGCGCGCCGATCTCTGATTTTATAGGATACGCGCGGCTACACGTGTATCTTATAAAATCCAGCGTACTTTTGTTTGCGCCTGGTGCGCCAACAAAAGTACGCGATCGCGTATTGTTTAAAGGTCTACCTCATAATTTCTCCCCTAACTGATCTTCAAATTCCCTTTCCTTTTCAGAGGTATGAACCAACTGCAAAGAGGCCTTAAGTTTGTCCACTTTCTCACAAAAGAAATCTGCCAATTGTTTAAAACTAGGAAGACATTTATCCTGATTCTCTTGCTTAATTAACCTCATCTTCATCAAAGAGAACAATTCAATTTTGGATTTTCTATCAATTCTTTTTGCATCTTGACAACTAAAATGATGTCCTTAATAGATACTGTATAAATATTCATACTTAGCATTACCGTCCAACATTTTCTTCCATATTTTCTCTACTTTCCTCAATAACCTACATTGTTGTGGTAAATCCCTAGAATACCATTCAGCTTTCTTAATCTTGCATTTTACCTTAATCTCCTTCACTGATGCAACCTCATCGTAAACAGCTGTAAATGAACCATGCCATTCCTCTACTAATTCTTGCACATTCACACCTCTATTACCACTATCATAAAATGTTGTATTCCACTTCTCTTTAAAATCATCCACGGCATAAAAAGATCTAACCTCTTTCTTAAGAATTTGACATGTTACTTACAACTACTATTTTTAACTGAAATATTATTAAAGTATGATCAGTCCATAATAGCTGCAACACCCATATATGATTTATACAATCAACCCATTTCTCTGGACAGAACAAGTCTATTCTGTGCCCTGCCTCATTCATTGGCTCTTTTATCAACTGCTCAGATCTCAAAGCAGTCATACAAGTCAATAATTCTTTTGCAATGATGATCTTATATCATATATATATATATATATATATATATATATATATATATACACACACGTTAAATTCTCCTACTATCAACAGTTTACCAAATCCCAGATGCATTCCAGCCAGTAATTCAATAAGTAGGATGATCATATAGCTCCATGTCAAGGGGGACAAGCCAATCCAGTCCTGATTTTACTCCATTGCATTCATAGAAATGTAGTTTTGATTTCCATAAGAAAAGCAGAACTATGTCTCATTGCATGCATTGGGATAAACCAGGAGCTGTTCAAGTTTTTTTTCCTTTGACAAGGAGCTACTTGGTCACTCTACATGCAAAGGTAAATTTTAAAATAGCCTCGCCTACAGATGGTGGGGACTGTGCCATATTGCTTGGCTTGGAGCTTGCCCTTAAACCTCACTTCCAACAGGTTTTGCAAAGTGGCTATTGTAAATTGCATCTTTTGAGACATGTCAAATATATCCTGGACCCTAAATATTTTTATATTATTTTACAGGCTTATGTATTAACTTGCGTCAACTACTGTGATTTTCTTTATTTTAGTTTAACCAAATTCTTCATTAAGAGGTCGATTTTCAGATCCGCGCGTGAGCATCCATGTGAGCTCAGTTCCCAGCGCATGCACATGGACATGATTTTATAACATGCGTGAGCCGGTGTGTGCATGTTATAAAATCTGATGGCTGCGGGTGGCCTGCGACTCGCACGCGGGGGGGGGGGGGGGGGGGGATTTTTAGCAAAATACATGTGGTGATGCAATTGGGCCTGCCCCAATTCCCTCCCAATCTGCTCCAATTAAAAAGCAGACTGGTAGGGAACTTTGCTATCCTTAACCCTACCCTTCCTACCTCTTCCCCTCTCCTCTCCTCCCCGACCCCTAACCTAACCCTACCTATCCCTAAGTTTTTTTTATTTTAATACCTACTGCTTCCTGCCCAAATACGTTTTCTTTTATGTCCGTGGCTCTTTTAAAATCGGGCCATAAAATCATTACAGATATTATTGAATTCTGCTGTCTGCTTGATTTCAGGTCTTCAGTGAGATAAACACGTTTCACCAGTGTTAGAAGAATTACACTGGTTGCCTGTTAAGGAGAGAGTAAGATTTAAAGTGCTTGTAGTCTTATTTAAAATACTGAAGTTTAATGGTCCTGAATATTTAAAATGTCATCTGACTGCCTATACTCCAGGCATAAACCTACAGGCTAGATAGAAAAATCTGCTTCTGGTACCAGTACCTCCTGTGAAACTTGCTCATCTTACCACAATGAAGCACCGTGCATTTTCTGTCTATGGTCCAGATCATTGGAATGCATTATCATGCTATATGAGAGAGATTGATGATATTAAGATGTTTTGGAGGCATCTTAAGATCTTGCTATTTCAAGAAGATTTTGTGTCAGTGTAATGAGGAAATTATTTTAGTTTTAATGTCTATTTACTATTTTCAGAGATTTATTTTATTAATTTTATGTACTGTTTTATTGACTTTTTGTTGTATTTTGCCTAGCACAAATTTTTGATTATAGGCAAATGATAAATACATTTTGCTCTCAGAACAAAATGATTAAAAAAATATGATGAAACCATTGGTTTTCACGTTCCGTTTTGGAAAAAAAAAGGGTCATCCATTGGGGCCTGCCCTGGGCATGGGCCTTGATCTAGGTTGACTCAGAGGTTTCAACCTGGGCTTAGGTCTCATCCGAGGTTTCTTCCTGGACTGGGTAAATAGGAGCTGGGGAGTATATCCTGGCTCTGGCATTTTTTCAGCTGGGAGGGATGGGCAACTTCGGTAGGCCGTTTCTTTTTTTAATGCGTTTTTGGGGTGGTTTTTAAATTTGTTTTTAATGCTTATTTCATTCTGTTAACCAAACAAAATGAAATAAACATTAAACAATACAAAATTTGTAGAAAAAAACACGCTAATAATGAAATTAAAAAATGAAACAATTTTTACTCTTGTGCACTCCTAATAAGAATCTTCCTCACAAGATACTCCTCGCCTCAGCGTGGAATCTCCTCTCTGCCTTTGGTCTCTTGTCTTTGTACTTTTACTTGTGTAACCTTGCCATTGTTCTTTGATCTTGTATTCCTGCTTGTATATCCTTGCCCTTATTCTGAGCCTAGATCTTATTCTATTAAGACCTTTCTGGCCTGTCTGCCCTGCTGCTGCCTTGCCTCTTGGCCTGTGCTCCTTGACTTGTCCTTGCAGTGTATTCTGTGTCATGTTCTGTCCTGTCTAAGCTTTCCTATGACCTTCCATGTCTGTGTTTCCTAGTTGTGCTCCTGCTCCCTGTGGGTCTCTTAGTAGCCCTTCTGTTCCCTGTGGGTTTCCCAGTGGCCTGCCTGTGTCTTAGCTCTCCTGTGTGTTTCTTGCCCTGCTTTCTGATTGCCTTGTCCTATCTTTGTTTATTCCTTGTCCTCCCTGGCTTGCCTTGTTCCTGTGAGTACCCTGTTCCTGACCCAGTACACCACTCTCCAGAAGACCTGCCAGCCACCAACACTGTAGGGCCCAACCTGAAGGGAAAGTGACTGGTAATGCAGAAGATCTACACCAATTCTGTCTGCTGCTGACCCCAGCAGAAGACTGCCTGCTTGACCTGCCTGCTTCTCCCTGCTTGGGGCGAGAGGGGATCCCCAAATCACCAGCATTTAACTCTAGGAAGTTTATCTGATGAAGTCTTTCCTGAGCACACTAGAGGCCCTGGATGCAGTTCCTCTAGGTGAGCTCTCCAGCCCAGGTTGTATACATCTGTGGTTAGGACAATTTACACAGAAGGAATTTAGAAGGATAAACCTTTGGCCAGTTTTGATTGACTCACCAAGACAGGGAGTCCCTGAGTTCCTGGGTTATGTAGATGCTGTCTCAGAGATCCTAAGTAGCCTGAGTCCAATGTGATTTTAGGGTCCAATGGGCTTATCCAATATGAAGATGCGCCATGAGAGTGATGTGTATTCTTGATGCCATAAGGCCCAAGAAACTCAATATGTCCAATGCTAATGTCTGCTGACTCATCTCTTTCACTGTGGACATGAATATGAGATCTTTTTCTGTGGAAGAAAGGCTTTTGTCTGAGTCATGTCTAACAGAGTTGCTAGGAATTCCAACTGAGAGGATGGACTGAAATGGGACTTGGGGTAATTTTTGACAAACCCTAGCAAATCCAATACCCAGATGGTTTGGCTTTCTGATTTCTGCCGCATCTCTTAAGATGTGCTCTTGATCATCCAATCAGCCAGGTAGGGAAAATGGTGCACCATCAATCTACATTAAGTCAAATTAAATTTGACATCACTGGAGGGTGAATACTAAGGAAAACTACAGCAGTAGTAGTTAAAAGAAAGGAAGATTATGATAAAATGAGGAAATTTGTTAGAAAAAAAATAAAAGAAGCAAATCACAAGGTTAAAAATTTGCAGGACATTTCGACATTTTTACAATTAACATTGCTGAGGCTCAAACAGAAAGAATTCCATGTATTAAAAAAGGATGAAGGAATACCATATGATTACCGGCATGGTTTAATAGTGAGATAATTAAAGCCAAAAAAGAACTCATTCCTGGCAAGTCAGTGTAAAAAAGTAATTAAATAGGCTGAGAGAGAATTTGAAAAGAAGTTTGCCACAGAGGTAAAAATAAGTAGTAACATTTTTTTCCCAAGTACATTTGAAGCAAAAAGCCTATGAGGGAGTCAGTTGAGCTGCTATATGATTAAGGAGTAAAAGGGGTGCTCAGGGAGGACAAGGAAATAGCAGAAAAACAAAATTAATTCTCTGAAACTGTCCTTTCTGAGGAGAATGTCAGAGCCATAACACACTGGAAACATTTTTTTATGGTGATAACTCGAGTGACTAAATGAAATCACTTAACTGGAGGATGTAATAAATTAGTTTGACAGATTAAAGAACAACAAGTCACCGGGACCAGATGATATTCAACTCAGAGTTCTGAAGGAACTCAAACATGAAAATGCAGACTTGTTTCTAGGGATTTGCAATCTATTATTTAAAACAGCCACAGTATTAGAAGACTGGAGGGTGGCCAATGTAAAGGAAAATTGGTTCTTACCTGCTAATTTTCAATCCTGTAGTACTACGGATCAGTCCAGACCGTGGGTTGAGCCTACTGTCCAGCAGATGGAGACAGACCAAAATTGTAAGGGTATCCCATATCAGGACAGAGCCTACCCTACATCCCTTCAGTATAAAACACTTTCAAAGCAGATATAACTTCCCAAGGATCAAGCAAGTAACAAGAAAAAAACTGATAAATTGAACAATTGAAAGAATTCTATATGAACAAATGCTCTTGCATAAAAGTTTATTTTTTATTTTCATCTGTGAGATGCTTCCGGTGCCTTAAGTAATAACAGAAAACTCAGGTAATCGGAAACCTGTAAAGAAAATCACCTTCGAGCGGATGTAATAGACCTAGCATGGGAGGGTGTCTGGACTGATCCATGGTATTACAGGAACGAAAATTAGCAGGTAAGAACTAATTTTCCTTTCCCTGTATGTACCCGGATCAGTCCAGACCATGGGATTTACCAAAGCTTCCCTAAACAGGGTGGAACCAAGACAGTCCAGCTTGAAGAACCTGCCACCTGAAAGAACCAAAAACTGGAGCTTGCACATCAAGGCGGTAATACCGAGCAAAAATATGCAGGGACTTCCAAGTAGCTGCTCTATATATTTCCTCAGGAGAGACTGATTGACTCTCCACCCAAGAAGTGGCTTGAGAACGTAAGGAATGGGCCTTTAAGCCTTCCAGAACCGATCGGCCCTTACAGATGTAAGCTGATGCAATAGCCTCCTTTAGCCAACGTGCAATAGTGGCCTTTGAAGCCTTATTACTTTTATTTGGGCCACTCCACAAGACAAACAAGTGATCAGAGACCCGGAACTCATTTGTAACTTGGAGGTAACACAGCAAAACCCGTTTCACATCCAGGCGCCGCAGATCACCCCCAGATGTGTTTGCTACGTCTGTAGAAGAAAAGGCCGGAAGTTATACTGACTGATTGATGTGAAAAGAAGACACGACCTTTGGCAAGAAAGAGGGTACCGTCTTGAGGGATACCCCTGAAACAGAAAAACGGAGAAAAGGTTCCTTGCACAACAAGGCTTGGAGCTCTGAGACCCTTCTGGCGGAATAAATGGACACCAAGAAGATGGTTTTGAAACTCAAATCCTTAAGCATAGCCCTCCGTAGGGGTTCAAAGGGAGCTTCACAGAGAACCCGGAGAACCAAGTTAAGACTCCACGAGGGACAAGTAACTCATACCGGTGAATTCAAGTGTTTGGCCCCCTTGAGGAAACTTACGACATCTTGATGAGCCGCCACTGAGTAACCGTCAATGGTACCTAAGATGGAACCGAGAGCGGAGACCTGCACTCGCAAGGAACTGAAAGACAAACCCTTGGAGAGGCCATTCTGGAGATAAGAAAGTATCTGGGAAATCAGAGCCTTACGAGCCGACACTCCCGAAGCGGCACACGCATTTTCGAAAAACTTCCATACCCGGACATAAGCAAGAGAGGAAGCCGGCTTCCTGGCCCATAACAAAGTGGATATAACGTCTTCCTTATATCCCTTCTTTCTCAATCTCTGCCGTTCAAAAGCCAGGCCGCTAGACAGAAGTGATCCGCCTGATCGAAAAATACGGGACCCTGCCGAAGAAGGTGGGGTCATGCCCGAGGCAGAGAGAGCAGTCAGTGGTGAGATTCACGAGATTCGTGAACCATGGTCTGCAGGGCCATTCCGGAGCCACTACAATGACGGGACCCCAATGGAGCTCGATTCTTCTGAGCACTTTTCCCACTAACGGCCAAGGAGGAAACTCGTACAGAAGAACGTCGTGAGGCCAGGGAAGGATCAGCGCATCCACTCCTTCCGCGCAATGTTCCTGTCTGCGGCTGAAGAACCATGGAGCTTTCGCATTGTTTGTGATGGCCATCAAATCCAAGTGTGGGGGACCCCACCTGTGGACGATCAGATTCATCGCTGCGTCTGACAACTCCCACTCGCCGGTGTCTAACCACTGGCGACTGAGGAAATCGGCCTGAATGTTCTCCTTCCACGCAATATAGGACACAGCTAATCGCTCTAGGTGAAGTTCCGCCCGGGCAAAGAGCTTGTTGGCTTCCAGAGCCACAAGGCGACTCCTGGTGCCTCCCTGTCAATTGATGTAGGCTACCGCTGTGGAGTTGTCTGAGAGGACCAGCACCGCCTTGTGATGGAGTAATTGAAGGAAGGGTTTGAGGGCCAGGCGTACCACTCGAGCTTCCAATCGATTGATGTGCCAGCGAGATTGGACCGGGGACCAGTACCCCTGAGTAGACTGGTTCTGGCACACCACTCCTCAGCCGGAGAAACTGGCATCCGTTGTGACAACCATCCACTACGGCGTTTGAAGGGACACCCCTTCTGAAGATGGGCAGGCGAGGGCCACCACTGTAGTTCGACGACGGTAGACTCAGAGAGCGGGAGGGTCGTCCGAAACTGTTCAGATACTGGCTTCCAATGGGATAGTAATGCTTTCTATAACTGACACATATGCACAAATGCCCAAGGAACCAGATCTATAGTGGAAGCCATGGACTCCAGAACCTGAAGATAGTCCCAGGCCGTTGGCAGAGTAAGGGTGAGAAAGCTGCGCACTTGTTCTCTGAGTTTGAACGATTGCGCTTCTGAAAGAAACACCTTGCCGACTCGGGTGTCGAATCATGCCCCCAGAAATTCCAGTGTCTGGGATGGCTGAAGTTTGCTCTTGGGAAAGTTGATGACCCACCCCAGAGAGGTTAGACAAGACAGGGCCTTGCTGACCACCAGCTTGCAGAGAGACTCTGATTTCGCTCGAATGAGCTAATCGTCCAGATAAGGGTGGAGCAGCACTCCGTCTCGACGAAGAGAGGCCGCCACTACTACACGACCTTGGTGAAAGTGCGCAGCGCCATGGTGAGACCGAATGGAAGCGCTCAAAACCGAAAATGTTGTCCCAGGATCTCGAACTAGAGATACCGCTGATGGTTGTGGCGAATCAGAATGTGTAAGTAGGCCTCCATCAGATCGAGCAAAGCCAGAAATTCTCCGGAGTGAACCGCCGCTATCACCGCCCTTAGGGTTTCCATCCGAAAATGGGGAACCTTGAGAGCCTGGTTGACTCGCTTGAGACCCAAAATTGGACGAAAGGAACCTTCCTTTTTGGGAACGATGAATAGATGGAATATTGGCTGGTCCCTTGTTCTTCCACTGGGACTGGGACTATGGCACATAGTTCCAGCAGCCTGCTCAGCGTCTGGTCGACCGCAGGCCTCTTTTGACTTCCGCAGGGAGAAATTAGGTGAAGATCCGGTAGGTCTCGAGCAAGTTCTAACGCGTAGCTTTTTCTATCACCTCTAGGACCTACTGATCCATCGTTAACTTGGCCCATTTCTCGAGAAATAGGGACAGCCGTCCACCTAAGTTTAGAATGGAGGAATAGGCCGGCCGTATTTCATTGGGAGGAGGACTTTGTGGCCGAGTGTTGCTGGTTACTATCCCGGAAGGGTCGACGTCCTCGAAAGGAATGAGACCAGGATTGAGATCTGGAAACATTGCCCCTCTGAAAGGAACCCTGTGCTTTGGTGTTAAAGCAACGTTGCCCCCCTGAAGCGAGTACAGGAGGGTAAGAAAGGCTTAGACTGTTTTGGGCGGTCCTCTGGCAGCTTATGAACCTTATTTTCCCTCAGAGATTTAATAAGCTGCTCTAGGTCCTCACCAAAAAGCAACTGCCCCTTGAAGGGAAGAGTTCTCAACTGTGCCTTAGAAGAGGCATCTGCAGACCAATTTCTCAGCCAGAGGAGACACCTGGCCGAGACCGTGAAGACCATGGCTTTGGCTTACACTCATAGAAGATCGTAAAGGGCATCCGCCCCATACGCAATAGCTCCTTCTAGCCGATCCGCCTGCTCCGTCTCTGCAGACAGGAGGTCTTGGGTGCTGAGTAATTGCTGAACCCACCTAAGGCTTGCCCGCTGCATGAGACTGCCACAGATTGTCGCCCGAACTCCCAAGGACAAGACCTCAAAGATGCGTTTGAGGTAAAATTCCAATTTGCGGTCCTGGACATCCTTCAGAGCTGTAGTCCCCACCACCAGGATGATGGTGTGCTTGGTAACCACCAAGACAGAGGAATCCACTTTGGGCATCTTGAGCATATTCAAACAGTCCTCGGGGAGAGGATAGAGCTTGTCCATAGCCCTACCCAATCGGAGTCCCGTCTCCGGGGAATCCCATTCCCGAAGAAGCATCAGTTTGTGCGCAGGAAGAAAAGGGAAAGTACATTAAAGAGCCCTAAGTCCCGCCAGGAAAGGGTCCATGTTGGCAGGCATTGCGGCCGTAACTGTATCCGCAGGGGGCACCTCAATTCCCAGTTCCTGCAATATGAAGGAAATGGGTGGTTTAAGAAGCAGAGGATCAGCATCTGGATCCAGAGCAGGGGGCCGATGGTGGCTGGGGGGGGATCTGGAGGTGGCAGGGCCCCCGGGACCACCCTGACCCTAACAGAGCCCTGTCCCTCCAGCGCCTTTGGAGGTTGCGGAGGAGAAACTCGAGGATTCTTAGGCGGCGGGGGGTCCAGGAAGGAGTCCTCTTCCTCCTGTAGGCTGGCTAGATAGAATTTGTGCATAAGAAGCACAAACTCTGTGGAAAAACGTGACTTGGACTTCCCGGGGGGGGGGGGGGGGGGGGAGGGGTAGAGGGAGGGAGGAAAAACTCAGGCACCCCCTCCGGGGTATGAGGGGGGCTCAAATCCGGTGGGGAAACTAAGGAATCGGGCTCACCTTCCTCTTGCCGCTCCGATTCTGCATTAGAGCCTGCTTCCAAAATGGCCACCGTTCCCATGGTTTTTCGGGCCGGGAACGGCCTGGCCACGCGGCGGGTAGCTCGCGGCGGGTAGCTCGCCCCGGGTCGCCGTAGTCAAAGGTACCGAGGAGGGACCCTCCCTACTCGGTAGGCACCCAGAACAGTGGCCACTGTGTGAGAGCTGCGTGGCAGGCTCTCCGCAGGCCTTACAGGCGCTGGGACGCGGCATCAACGCAAGAGAAAAAAAAATCGCCGTAAAAAAAACAAACAGCTGAGCTGTGCATGGCTGAAGCCGGTCAGCGGAGGCAGCGACTGAACTCTGCACGCTGCCTGAGCTGTTCACAGTACTTAAGAGGCTTACTAAATTATAGCGCAGAGAAAAACCGGCTATGCCTCTACGGTTTGTTTTTTTTTTCAGCTCAGCAAGTTCAGGGGAAAATCTCTCCCTCACAGGCCAAAAGGCACTTTCCCAACAGTGGACAGCTAGCCAAGGGGGAGTGACTGGACCACAAGTATCACCCCTAATGGTCACCGGGAACGAGGAGCCTAGAGGGCAAGCCCCCCCCCTAGGCTCCCAGCAGAGTGGAGAGACAGAACTGTCTCTCTGAAAGAAAGGAGAAATCTTTCAAAGTTCTTTTTTTTTTTTTTTTTTTTTTTTAAATATAACCAAGAATTCAATACTTGCTTGATCCAGACTAGAAAAAGAGAAGATCCCTGCAGGGAAAAACTAAGGTAAGAAGAAGAAGGGGAACCATAGGTTCAGCTGCCTGCATCTGCTGGAGATAGACGAATACTGAAGGTATGTAGGGTAGGCTCTGTCCTGATATGGGATACCCTTACAGTTTTGGTCTGTCTCCATCTGCTGGACAGGAGGCTCAACCCATGGGCTGGACTGATCCAGGTACGTACAGGGAACACTAATTTATAAAACGGGCTCTGCGGGTGAGTCAGGATACTATAGATCAGTGAGTTTGACATAGGTGCTATGCAAAATGGTCGAAGATATTCTTAAAAACAAAATTGCTGACAACACAGACATGGTTTAATGATCTGGAGACAGGATCAAGAAGTGAGGTGACAATTTTCAGATAATTCAAAATTGTTTTGCGTTGTTAAAACAATGAAATGTGAAGAACTGCAAAAGGACATTGTTCTAGTCACACAATATTTCCCAACTCTCTCCTGGAGGCACACCTAGCCAGTCAAGTTTTTGGGATTGCCATAATGAATATGTAGGAGATAGATGTGCATACATTGGAGACCCAGTATATGCATATCTATTTCAAGCATATTCATTATGCATATCCTGGAAACCAGATCTGTTAGTTGTGCCTCTAGGAGAGGGCTGGGAAACACTGGACGACTGGACATCTAAATGGCAGGTGCAATTTAATGTGGACAAATGCAAAGAAATGCTCTTTAGGGAAAATTAATCTCAACTACAGGTACACAATGCTGGGTTCCATGTTAGGAAAAGGACCTCGAATGCCTCGCAGATTCCACTTTAAAATCTTCAGCTCAGTGTGTGGCGGTGGTCAAAAAGATAAATATGTTAGGAATTATTTGGAAAGGAATAGAGAATGAAACTGAGAATATCATAATGCCTCTGTATAAATCCAAGGTGCAAATGCACTTGGTCTCTCCATCTCAAAAAAGACATAGCAAACAGACAAGGTCAATAAAAATGATAAAGGGGATAGAAAATTTCCCTTATGGAAAAAGGCTACACAGATTACGTTTTTTTAGATTAGAAAAGAGATGATAGAAGGGATATGATTGAGATTTATAAAATCATGAGTGAGATGGAAAGATTACATAGGAAATATGTATTTACCCTTTCAAATAACACTAGGACTAGGGGACATTCCATGAAACTAGCAACCAGCAGATTTAAAACAAATCATAGGAAGTATTTATTTTTTTTACTCAGTGCATGATAAAGCTACGAAACCTGTTGCCAGTAATGTGGTCAAGGCAACTAACAGTGGGGTTTCACAAGAGGATTGGATAAATTCCTGAAAGAAAAATTCATAAACAGTAATCAGCCAGGAACACTTGGGAAAGCCAGTGCTTATCCCTGGGAATGAAAAACAAGAAACAGATCAACTATTGGGGTTTACTGGGTATTTGTGGCCCAGACTAGCCACTATCGGAGACAGGATTCTGGGCTTGATAGACCTTGGTCTGACCCAGCATAGCATTTATGTTCTTAAATGTGGAGTTACCACCACAATTCACATATAGTACTGATGCTAGGCCAACGGGCAGTATGTAATATTGGAGAGGATGTTTCCTTACTATGAATCTGAGGTATTTCCTAATACCTGAGAATATCACTATTTGGCTGTAAGCATCCTTTAGATCAAGCGATCATAGCCAGTCTTCTTTTACTAGAAAAGGGATTAAGTTGCTGAGGGAAATCACCTTCATCTTTTCCTTTACCAGGAATTTGTTCAAAACTTTCAGATCTAGAATGAGAGAGTCCCCCTGTTCTCTGTGACATGAGAAAGTACATGAGCGTAAAAACCTTACCCTCTTTTCCCTGGTGGAGTGAGTTTGACTGCATTGGCCTCTAAGAGGAAAGAGTGCGCCTTTTGTAGCAGTTTCTGATGCTGAAAATCAGATCAAGAGTTTCTCAGGGGGTGATTTGGCAGGTTTTCCAACAGACATAATCTGTGTCCATTCTGGACTATGCTGAGAAACCACGTGTCTGAGGTTACTCTGGGACAGCGGTTTACATAAAACTTCAGCCTT
Organism: Rhinatrema bivittatum; assembly: GCF_901001135.1. Taxonomy (NCBI): domain Eukaryota; kingdom Metazoa; phylum Chordata; class Amphibia; order Gymnophiona; family Rhinatrematidae; genus Rhinatrema; species Rhinatrema bivittatum. The sequence continues at coordinate 147,258,607 of NC_042619.1, forward strand.
ACCCTGACAGGAAGGCTCTCCAGCACAGATACTGGGATCCAGGCTATATCCTGATTAATCCAGTAAAAATCAAGTTTTGGCTTGAATTCTGGCTGTGGCTCTAGGGCCCCTTTGCCATCTGGGTTGAAAGTGAGGTCCCTGTTGTTGACAAGGAGGAGAGGGCAGAGGATAATGTTTCTGACATATAGAAAGATCTCATGGATACACCATTCAAATATCTTGTGGATAAGGAGAGCAGGTCTGAAAAGGCTGAGAAGAGGGCCTTCATTTAAACTACTGCTTTATTGACCTTATCTCTACACAGATTCTTTCCATTGCAAAGCATGCTGGAAAGCCTACCCTGGACATCCTCTCTTAGGAATGAGGCCTGCAGTCATGCAAGTCTGCAGGTGCCAATACCCACTGCAGAGACTCTTGATGCCATTGTGAAAAAAATAATTTGGCGAATGTGTTTTCCATACTGCATCCCTCCGTCTACTAGTAATACCAGAGAATCATGCTACGCCTGAGAGACATGCTCTGACAAACCCTTTACATCTTTCAGAATGTTTTGCATATGTTGGTTCATGAAGAGCTGGTCAAATATATGGATATCCTTTCCTAGGAGCACCAAGGAGTGGGCTCCAGACCTTTGGGCTTTTTTGAGAGCAAATTTGATCACTAATAAGGCAGTTTCTTCTTGAATCCAGTAGCCTTCTTGACATGATATATTGTGTTCTCTGCTTTATTCACTGGAAACACAGAGAGAGGTTTCTCCCACATTCTCATTTGAATCTCATTTGAATTCAAAAATGGTATCGGTTAAACACACATAAATGCGATACCACATAACCACCTTCGGTTATGACAGAACACCACCAAGTCTATTATTGAAAACAGTTAATCTGCAGTTCATGCGCAAGAATGTTACTATATAATTACTCGAAGTCTTTCTAAAAAGTAGTTCTTATAAACACACCTCATCGATCATTATTGAACTCGATCTCAGTTTCCCCTGGATTGCAGCAGTTATTGCCAAAATGTTTTAAATTAGTTATGTAAATTAAGATGATAACCGTTATCAGTTATATTTACAGTCAGACCATGTTTTTGTTTTACTTTATTGCCAAAATGTATTAAGTTGTTGTATCTGTAAACCGGAATGAAGGCAGCTAGCTAAATTTTGATATATAAAAACAATTAAATAAATTAAATAAATAAATCTCCAAAAGGATTGTGTGGACAGTCACTGCTACAATACCCTTATGAGTATTTATGAAATGGAGGATGTGAAACATTTTGGCCCTGGACTCTTTCTTCTTCTGAAAATCAAACAGAATGAGCTCTGCCATTCTCTTTACAAAGTCAGCAAAGGAGATGTCCTCTGAAGGAGACCACCTCCTTTTCTGTGGAGATAAGAGGTCTAAGGAGAGACCTGTTGACACTTCCAGATCTGAGCAGTCCCCAAATTTATAACCATACCTCCAGGAAAACTACAGATCTGAGCAAGAAGGGCAGGTTGGCAGTGTGGACTAAGCCTGCAACCACCTAGCAGTCAAGGCCTCAGAGAGGACAGCATTTGTCTGCTGGGGTCTAAATCCTATTTAACTTCTGTGCCATGGAAAAGCTTCCTCACCCAAATGCCCCAGAAATTAACATTGGAGCAGTTGTACCAGATGTTGATGCCTCTCTGGGAACCACCATCATGACACCTCTGCAGTAATCTAGTCTTCAGCAGCAGTTGGACCTCAGTCTGTAAAGCCACTGATGCTTTCAATACAGATGTCTGCCATCCTTCAGTCCAATGCATCCAGGACTCTTCTGTCAAGTTACTTACGATACCAATACTGCATGGGAAGCATGAGGCAAAACCATACCTGGTCACTTGAAGAAGATTGGAAGCTGGCCTCAGTACCCTTGGAGGCTGTTGCAATTCCTGAGAATGCTGCGAGGATGAGCTGTCCTCTTTACAGAAACACTTTGGGGGATTCAAGGCAGCAGCCCGAATGTCCCCACTCCTGGCATCACACACTGTCAGAGACTGATGACAATGCTTCTTGGCGTTTGCTCGGTGTAAGTCATTAGAGCTCCTTGATGCTGGAACTGAATCCTTCACTTTCCTTGAGTGGGAGGAGCTGGACAATGGCCTATCTCCCTGGCCCTTATAGGTGCTTGATGTTGCTCTCCTGATGTTCTATACTACCAACAGTCTTTGCAGTTTGATGCCAATGGGCTGGACTTAACTCTTCCAAAGAGCTTCTTCGTCAGTTGCAGTTAGGAATAGCGTTCTCTAGAGGGCCATCTATCTGCATAAATAACACTCCTTCATTTTCTGGGCTATTGACCGAAAAATCAATGAGGTGAAATCAAATGGCTCAATTTTAGCAAAAAACGTGACTGATACCACTGCACTGCACCTGGCAGACAAAAAATAAAGTAACTTTGGAATTGATGGATAAAACCTATCTAGTCAAAGAAGAATGGAATCTAAAGAACTATGAGGCCCCATGCTCCATGGAAATAGTAAGATTGAGGTTGATCCCTGCAATTGAGTTGTGCTGCACATGCTCAAACAAGCATGCCAAAAGCTTCTAGAAGCTTTTGAATAAATCTTCCGAACTATGTTCTGTTGCATAACATCACCCACAGGCGAGGCGTTAACGTCCTGCTCATCTTTGGAGAACCAGAATTTAATCATATAAAATGCTGTTTTATAACCCTTTTCAAACCTGCTTGTAAGGGAAGTTTAAAATGATTATTCCTATTAATAGCAAATAGTGAATTTTTAAAGGAGATCATTTCACAGACCTTTTATAATGGTGCTAAATGAAATTCATAGCCATTTAAAAAAACTCTTTGAATAAAAACTTACAGAAGAATCATTCTTGCTACAAAAAATTATTTAGATTTAATGACAATACTGTTTAACAAATGTAGCAACTTTTATGATTTCCAACCAATGAAAGTTTGCAAAGAATTATATAAAAGGGATCATAATCTGTCCATCTATATGTACAATAATTTTCAACAAAAATGGAAGAAAATGTAACAAATTTGGCATGCAGAAAGAAAATGTGACTTTCTCAGATGAGTTTGAAAACCAGAAAAATCACATCAGTATTTTCAGAGAACTAAATTTCTTAAAAAAAAAAAAATCCTCATTGTTTTCTATGGTAAACTATTGGCAGCTGTTTGAATTGTTAAAACAAGGACATGCACTTCAGTCCTTGAGTGCTGCAAACAAGTCATTTTCAGGATATCTATAATGAATATGCATGACAAATGTGCATGCACTGCCTTCACTGTAGGCAAAGATATCTCATGCATACTCATTGTGGAAACCAGCTCTGTTTGTGGCACTTGAGGACTGGTGATGCCTATCCCTAAGTTATGACAAACATTCCATTCTAAATGCCATGCTTTAGCCTTCCAGTACTTAGTCATAGGACAACACTTGCAGAGAGAGATAGAGACATGCAAATTAACTGAGGCAACTAACAAAGGATGGCACAAAAAAGTACCTCCAAATTATACATATTGCCATACACCTTCACAACCCCCCCCCCCAAACACACACACCACCACATTTTAACACCCCCCACACGTATACAACACATGAACACACACCTGCTCCTAGCATACTCATTCATATCTATACCCTCTCAAAAATGCAGGTAAAATAAATGATGCAGCTTCTCAATTAATATTCCACACCCACTCGTACGCGCACACACATTTTCCTCAACCATAACTCCATCTACACACACATAGCTATATCCCCAACAAAAAAAAAACAAAAAACATCTCACAATCCTCCTTACACATTACCCCACACAAACCTACCCAAACATACATCCTAAAACCTACATGTACCCACTTACCCCTTCCACACTTCACATTGTATATCAGTAATCCACAGGAGTTTTAGAGATTGTTGCAGATACTTTTGGCTCTAGATCACAACCACAAAGAATTCCATTAAAGTTTATTGTTCAGTTAGCCAGGATTGCTCTTTGTCAGAACAATTTTGTATTTCATCAAAATTGTTATGACAATGTGGGCTACCATGGCTCAAGACATCACAAATTCATACATTGCAAACTTTGAAGAGCGGTTTTTGTGCCTTTCCATATAGTCACATGATATTTTCATCTGGCGAAGATGTATAGATGATATCTTCTTGATTTAAAGTCTACAGTTTTCGCCTTGAATTCATTCCTCACATGGCTGAATTCACAAGATAGCAATTTGAAGTTCTCTATGACGTACCATCAGGACCACATTACTAACCCTGATATCAAAACTGTGAAGAATCTCTGTACCTTTCGACCACTTTACACCACAAGTTTATCCATTACAATAATTTGTTGTGGTTTGATAGTTATCATCCATATAGGCATAAAATAAGGAAACTGATTTCTTGATTGAAAAGTTTCCAGTTGTCTCCACCTTTTACACTTTACCAAAAAATACATAAGAACATGCCATACTGGGTCAGACCAAGGGTCCATCAAGCCCAGCATCCTGTTTCTAACAGTAGCCAATCCAGGCCATAAGAACCTGGCAAGTACCAAAAAACTAAGTCTATTCCATGCTACTGTTGCTAGTAATAGCAGTGGCTATTTTCTAGAGTCAACTTAATTAATAGCAGGTAATGGACTTCTCCTCCAAGAACTTATCCAATCCTTTTTTAAACACAGCTACACTAACTGCACTAACCACAACCTCTGGCAATAAATTCCAGAGTTTAATTGTGCGTTGAGTGAAAAAGAACTTTCTCCGATTAGTTTTAAATGTGCCACATGCTAACTTCATGGAGTGCCCCCTAGTCTTTCTACTATCCGAAAGAGTAAATAACTGATTCACATTTACTTGTTCTAGACGTCTCGTGATTTTAAACACCTCTATCATATCCCCCCCCCCCCCCCTTCAGCAGTCTCTTCAAGCTGAAAAGTCCTAACCTCTTTAGTCTTTCCTCATAGGGGAGCTGTTCCATTCCCTTTATCATTTTGGTCGCCCTTCTCTGTACCTTCTCCATCACAACTATATCTTTTTTGAGATGTGGTGACCAGAATTGTACATAGTATTCAAGGTGCGGTCTTACCATTGAGCGATACAGAGGCATTTTGACTTTTTCCGTTTTATTCACCATTCTCATTTTAATAATTCCCAACATTGTTTGCTTTTTTGACTGCCGCAGCACACTGAACCAATGATTTCAATGTGTTATCCACTATGACGCCTAGATCTCTTTCTTGGGTGGTACACAAGTCTCTAGTTAATCCTCCAGGACGCCTTATAGTAGCAGGTACTGGCTCGATTTTACAGCCCCTTTCGAAATTTGTTGATGTTTTCGTACGTCCTTTTATAGATTCAGCCCCTTCCTATGTTCGTGACTCTGGCCATTTTATTCCTTTATTAGACACTCTTCCGTATCCTTGCCTTCCATTCCTGTTAATCAATTTGGACACTGTATCTCTATATTCAAGTATTATTCAGGATGAAGCTGTCACAGTTGTAAGATCAGTCCTTTCTCAACAACAACCTCATGAACGCATCCCTTCCTCTTTTGTAGTTTCTCACACACATCTAGCTCTCACACAAAACTATTTCTCCTTCTTGGGGGAATTCTTTCAACAAATTAAAGGTACAGCGAATGGGAGCCACCATGGCCCCCTTCTATAGCCTGTCTTTACATCTCCCAGTTTGAATCCACTCATGTTTACACTTCTATTTTCAGACCTTTTTTCCCTGTTTCGCTCCAGTATATTGATGATCTGTTTCTGATTTGGACTGGCACTGAGATTCAATTTAATATGTTTTTGGATTGGATCAATATATGCAGTATACACCTCAAATTTGATCACCATTTGCATCAATCACAGATTCCTTTTTTTGAACAATCTTGTTAATGCTGGCTCCACTTCCTTCACCACATCTCTATACCACAAACCAACCGATCACAATACACTTCTCTATTATACCAGTCATCACCCTCGGCCATTACACAATAACATTCCTGTGGGTCAGTTCTTTAGGCTGCGTAGGATCTGTTCATTAAGACAAGACTTCATCTTTCAAGCTAAATCGATACTTAAGTGATTTAAGGATCGTGGTTACCTCTCAAAAATTCTAAAACAGGGGTTTAAGAGGGTTCTTTACATCAACCGTGACCTGTTATTCATTCCACGCAAGGAGGACACAGAAACCCATCTAACCCGCATTCTTCCTTTCTCATCTTACAGCAGTAAAATTATTTCTATCATCAAAACCCACTGGAACATACTCACTCCATATCCCGTGTTTCAGGAACCTCCTTTATACATGGGAGAAACTTTCAGGACATGCTGGTCCTTTTGGAACTCAAACCTGAGTTCGGAATTGGATCCCTCTGCCAGAGGTCATTCCCATGTAACTCATTGTTCTATCTGTATTCATTCCCTTACTATTCAGTATTTTAACCATCTGGTCACCCTCAAACAATACTCTTTACAGCAACAAACCATTTGTGCATCTACTGGTGTCATTTACGCTAATTTGTGTCCATGCCCACTAGTATATGTGGGCAAGACACTTGCCAGTTGCGGGCAAGAATAATCTAACACCATTCATGTCTCAAATCCGCTCGGCTTGAAGCCCCGTTAGTTACACACTGGCAGTCCCATAACCATGATCTCTCATCATTACAGTTTTTTGCACATGAACAGCCACAACGCCCCTCACAAGGTGGTGATTTTTCTTCGATCTTAATCCGAAAGGAACAACAGTGGATTTTTGAGTTAAATACTTTAATCCCAGGTGGACTGAATAGGGAGATCAAATGGTCAGTTTTTTTTTTTAATTCCTCTAAATATTTCTTCTGCTAACTTTTATTTCCTTCCCCCTTCCCTTTTCCCCTTCCTCCCTCCTCCTTCACCCCCTCTTCTCTTCCCCCTTTTCCCCATTCCATCCCCTTTCCCTTCTCCCTCTTCCACCTCCCCTCCTTCCTCCCCTTTCTATCCTTTTTTGCTTCTTTATCTCCCCCCTTTTTTACTCCCCCCTTTTCTTACCCCGCTCCCTTTTTCACTACCCATCCTTTCTTCATTTTGTTCATTACATTGAATCTCTGCTCTCTGATTGGTCCAAGTAGTCATGTGACTTTTTTTGGTTCATTTTTTATACTTCTTACTTTCAGTTCCTAGGCAATTCCACCAATTCAAGAGTTTTGCATTGTTGTTTACAGCAAAAGGTTTTATTTTAATCCTTAAGTGCCTTTCATCGGCATACAAGTGAGCTTTCTGAGTCTATTCTTTTTCACATCCTTTCTAACCTCCCTTTCTTTACCTTTCTATTTGATGTCCCCTTTTTAATCTTTCTATTTGTTGTCCTTATTGACAGCAGTCCTCGCTACCTTTGCATATGTTTGAAAGAACAGGTAATTTTTTCATCTCCTAATTAGTTTGTGGGTCAGTGCCTTTGTATTTTAATCACTCTTTGTACTTTAGGGATGTGCTTTTAAATAAAAAATGCTTCTCCTCTCTTGAATATAAGCCAGTTATTTACATTTTCCGTTTCCAGTACTCCAGCGGAAATAGTACCTTACCAGCAGCAGAAAGCAAAATTGCTTACCTTGTAATAGGTGTTATCCCAGGACAGCAGGATGTAGTCCTCACATATGGGTGACATCATTGATGGAGCCCTATTGCGGAAAACTTTCTGTCAAAGTTTCTAGAAACATTTGACTGGCACTCTGAGCCCACTGAGCATGCCCAGCATGCCATGATATTCTCTGCCACAGGGGTCTCCCTTCAGTCTCGTATGTAGCAATAAGCTTTAGCAAAAATAAAATAATAAAACATATCGGATCCAACTCCGCGGGGTGGCGGGTGGGTTTCGTGAGGACTACATCCTGCTGTCCTGGAATAACACCTATTACAAGGTAGGCAATTTTTCTTTATCCCAGGACAAGCAGGATGCTAGTCCTCACATATGGGTGATTAGCAAGCTAGAGGCTGAGTCATTTGGTAGTGAAGCAACACTGAAGTATTGTTGGTGAAATGAGACAGCCGAAGATCACAGCAGGTTGGTTGTAGAAGGAGTTGGGATTAAACTGGAAACAAGTTCTTTAAGACAGATTGTCCGTAAGCTGAATCTTGTCGTCCTTATTTGTCTAAACAGTAATGAGCTGCAAAGGTGTGAAGAGAACTCCATGTTGCTGCTTTACATATGTCAAGAATTGGCACTGACCAATATTGTGCTACTGAGGTTGACATTGCTCTTACTGAATGCACCTTTACTTGCCCTTGGAGAGGAAGGCCTGCTTTTTCATAGCAAAACTGTATGCAACCTGCTAGCCAGTTGGAGAGAGTATGCTTACCCACTGCTTTACCTGGTTTGTTTGGATCAAAAGAAACAAAGAGTTGAGTGGATTTCCTGCGGACTGCAGTGCGGTCTAAGTAAAATGCTAGCGCACGCTTACAGTCCAAGGTATGTAAGGCACTTTCTCCTTGGTGAGAATGAGGTTTTGGAAAGAATGTGGGTAAAACTATGGATTGGTTCAAGTGGAATTCTGTTACTACCTTGGGGAGGAATTTTGGATGTGTCCGGAGAACCACTCTGTCATGTAGGAATTTTGTATAGGGTGAGTACATGACAAGTGCTTGTAACTCACTAACCCTTCTAGCTGATTTAATGGTTATAAGGAAGATAGTCTTCCATGTGAGAAATTTTGGATCACAGGAAGTCATGGGTTCAAAAGGAGAACGCATGAGTCTTGTTAAGACCAGATTAAGGTCCCATTCTGTGACTGGTGGCCGAAATGGTGGTTTTAGGTGAGTTAAACCTCTCATAAACCTACTAACAAGAGGTTGTATGGATACTGGTGCATCTCCCATCTTGTTATGGTAAGCTGAGATTGCACTTACGTGTACTCTGACAGATGAAGTCTGGAGACCAGAGTCTGAAAGATGGCATAAATAGTCCAGCAGAGAAGTTGTGGGGCAGGAGAAATGGTCAATGTTATTTTGCGTGCACCACAAAGTAAACCTTTTCCATTTCGAAGAATAATTCTTTCGTGTTGAAGGTTTACGTGAAGCTATAAGCACTTGAGAGACATTGGTTGAAAGATTGAGTGGTTGTAAGATCAAGGTTTCAACATCCATGCTGTCAGGCATAGGGATTGAAGGTTGGGATGTCGCAACCGACCCTGATCCTGAGTTATGAGAGTGGGAGCTACACCCAGGTGAATTGGCTCTCTGATCGAGAGGTCTAGAAGTATGGGAAACCATACTTGTCGAGGCCAATTCAGGGCTATGAGTATCATGGACCCTTTGTCCTGTTGTAGCTTCACTAGAGTTTTGGTTATGAGTGGTATTGGAGGATACGCGTATAGAAGGCCTGAGTTCCAAGGGTGAGCAAAGGCGTCCTTGGCTGGCTGGTGTTTCTGTCTGTGCAGAGCGCAGAACTTGTCCACTTTGTGATTCAGGCGTGATGCAAAGAGATCTATTGTTGGTTGCCCCCAACATTGAAAAATCCTGGTCGCTACTGAGGGATCCAGGGACCACTCAGTAGGTTGGAACTGACGACTGAGGCGATCTGCAAGTATGTTGTGGATGCCCGCTAGATAAGTGGCTCGGAGAAACATGGAATGTGTCAGGGTCCAGTCCCAAATCTGTGCAGCTTCTTGCCAAAGGAGATATGAGCCAGTACCTCCCTGTTTGTTCAGGTACCACATGGCTACTGTGTTGTCCGTTTGAATCAGAACAGTCTTGTGTGAAAGGCAGTCCTTGAACGCATGCAGCACATAACGTAAAGCTCGAAGTTCCAGGAAATTGATTTGAAATGTCGCTTCGAGTTTTGTCCAAGTACCTTGGGTCTGGAGATTGTCTATGTAAGCTCTGTAGTTATAGTTATCTGTGGGACTGGTTGTTGGAAGGGTAGGCCCTTGCGCAAGTTGTCCTTGTTCGCCCACCATAGTAGAGATAAACGTGGTTGGTGGGTTACTTGAATTGGAGAAGACAGTGGTTGAATAGCTTGGATCTATTGTGACCTTAATGTCCATTGGGTTATTCTCATGGCTAGTCTTGCCATAGGAGTGACATGAACCGTGGAGACCATGTGGCCCAGTAAAGTTAGAAACTGATGAGCTGTTGCTTGTTTCTTTGAGTGTAGCGAGTTTGCCAATAGGGAGAGTGTTTCTGCCCGATCCTCGGGTAGAAAAGCTTTTGAAAGTATGGTGTTCAATTCTGCTCCTATGAATTGAAGCAGGTGAGACGGAGTTAGATGGGACTTTTGATAATTGACGAGAAAGCCCATGGAGTTAAGTAGAGTAATTGTTCGACTGAGAGAAGCCGGAGCTCCTTGTTGAGATTGACTTCTGATGAGCCAGTTGTCTAGATAAGGGAAGACATGGACACTTTCTTTGAGTAAGTGTGCTGCTATTACTGCCAGGCATTTTGTGAATACTCTGGGAGCTGAGGCAAGTCCGAATGGTAGTACTTGCCAGGTTCTTATGGCCTGGCAAGTCCATGGCAAGTCCGAATGGGTACTTGCCAGGTTCTTATGGCCTGAATTGGCCACTGTTGGAAACAGGATGCTGGGCTTGATGGACCCTTGGTCTGACCCAGTATGGCATTTTCTTATGTTCTTAGTACTCTGTACTGGAAATGCTGATGACCCACCAGGAAACGCAGATACTTGCGATGAGGAGGGAAGATTGGAATGTGAACATAAGAGTCTTGTAGATCCAGAGAACAAAGCCAATCTCCTGTTTGAAGAAGTGGAAGCATGGTGCCTAGAGAAACCATCCTGAACTTTTCTTTCTTCAGAAATTTGTTGAGATTTCTGAGGTCTAGGATGGGACGTAAGCCTCCGGATTTCTTTGTAATGAGGAAATAACGGGAGTAGAATCCTCTGCCCTGCTGAGTCCGGGGCACCGCCTCTACGGCTCTGGCTCTCAGAAGGGTGGATAATTCTGCTTGTAGATGAAATATGTGATTTTCGCTTAGTGGAAGAGGTTTTGGAGGAGAATCTCTTCGAATTGAGACAAAATTGAGTTGGTAACCTCGAGGTATTATTGAGAGCACCCATTGGTCTGTTGTTATCTGTACCCAATGGTTGTAAAAGGAGGAAACTCAGCCTCCTACTGGTAGATCTGGTTGTGGGATATGGAGATGGCTTTGGTTTCTGGTGGTGGCCTCAAAAGCCTGTAGCCGGTCCCGTCTGCGGTGGAGGTTGAGGCCTAGCAGTTCTAGGTTGTCTGGGCTGAGATCTTTGCTGTAGACGAGAAGATCTGCCCCTTGATGCTGGAGGGTAATAACGCCTCTGCCTGTAGAAAGGCCTTTGAGATTCATTCCTTGGAGGATGGCGAGATGATGATGCAGCAGAATCTTGCGGAACTGAGTACAGTTGGTGCAAGTTTTCCGAATGTTCTTTCAACTGGGCCATAGCATCCTGTACCTTTGAGCCAAAGAGGTTGTCACCTACGCATGGCAAATCAACCATTTTTTCCTGGACCTCAGGCCTGAGATCCGAGGCCTTGAACCATGCCCAACGACATGCACTTATTCCTGAGGCCGCTACTCTGGAAGCAGTTTCAAAATTATCGTAAGTGGCTCGGACTTCGTGCTTTCCAGCTTCAAGCCCTTTGTGTATTATGGCTTGAGCTGCTTCTTGGTACTGCTGTGGTAGGGAATTTGAGAGATCTTGCATCTGTTTCCACAGATTCCTCTGGTATTGCGTCATATATAGCTGATATGACGCAATCCTTGAATTGAGCATGGCTCCCTGATACACTTTCCTGCCCAAGGAGTCCAGGAATCTGTGATCCTTCTCAGGAGGAGTGGAGGAATGAGGTCTTATTCTCTTAGAATTTTGTGCAGACTCAACAACTGATTGATGTGGCAGTTGTGATTTTTGGTATCCAGGGACATTTTGAACTAAATAAGTGGTGTCCACTCTCTTGTTAATAGATGGTACTGAGCATGGATGCTCCCAGAGTCTGTGCTGTAATTCCAACAGTACGTCGTGGACAGGGATGGCCAGGACTTCTTTTGGAGGGTCCACGAACTGTAGGACTTCAAAAGTTTGCTGTCTTGTGTCCTCTTCAGATACCAAGGTAAATGGTATGGTGTCTGCCATATCCTTAACAAAATTAGTTAAGGATAAATCTTCCGGTGGAGATTTCTTCCTTCCGGAGGAGAAGGGTCAGACATAAAACTCTCAGAAGAAGTATCCGTATGTTTGTCCTCCCAGGAATCGTATGGGTCTTCGACATGGAGAAGTGGGAGAAGACCTTGGTGGTCGAAAAAGCCCTGAAGGACCTGGCTGTGGATCATCAAACGGTGTCCATCTAGGGACTTCTTCATGTGGTTTGGCTGGAATCTGTTTCGGTGGTAGAGCACAGACGATTGCGTCAAATCTGTTTATTAGAAGTTGAAACAACGCTAATTCTGGCTGTCCTGGGGCCCCAGGCACTGGTATCGGTAGTGACTGGACTGGTTCCGGCATTGGGCTGGGCATCGGCGTCGATGGCTGCTTCGGTGCCGGTGAAGGCAGTGGCTTCGGTATTGGTACTGGCATCGGTGCAGGCACCAGCATCAGCGGGAGCGCCGGCATCGGTGTGGGCACAGATATCGATGTCAGCGAGGGCATCGATGGTCCTGCAACGCTTGGAGCACCGCTTGAGAGATAAAATCTGTCAATTCCTCCGTGATAGCTGGTGCAGGCAGAGCAGCTACATGTGGTGGCGGTGGAGGTGTTGTTGGTCCTTCCACAGGGCCCTGTGAAGGTTTGATGGTCGGCGCACCGAGAGGAGGTGAAGGCCTCGGCATTTCTTGAAGGCGAGGCTGTTTTGCAGTCAATTTCTCTGGGGAGAGAAGCGCCTCCAGGATCGATGAGTGACGATGCCGATGGCGATGCTTTGGTCGATGTTCCGCCGCTGACCTTGTCGATGCCACGGATGGGGTCGGTGATGAAAGATCCCCCGAGCCTTCCGGACGATGTTTTTTGAGGATTAAACGTTTTGAAACTCCGGTCAGAGATGATTGAGTGGACGTCGATGGGGAAGGCAAAAGTTGTAGATGGAATAAGTGCTCCATCTTTTCTTGTCGGGCTTTTTGACCCTTCGAGGTCATTTCAGCACACTTAAGACAAGATGTTACATCGTGTGTTTGACCTAAACAAAGGACACATTTGAGATGTGGATCTGTAATGGACATGGTCCGATTACAGTTGGGACATTTTTTAAATCCTGTGGCCATATTTTCCTCGACAGCTGCCGATGAAAATGAGAAGAAAAAATATTTTTACTCGAGAGTAAAATGAGAGAAAAAGTACTCACCGGCCGGTGGTAACACGGGAGACCCCGATATGGGAGAAATAATTGTTTTTAATCTGATTTTTAGTCAGACAGTATGTGAGAAAACTCACACAGACTCCTGCTCCGCAATGCCAACAGCAGCGCAGAAAAACGAAGACTGAAGGGAGACCCCTGTGGCAGAGAATATCATGGCATGCTGGGCATGCTCAGTGGGCTCAGAGTGCCAGTCAAAAGTTTCTAGAAACTTTGACAGAAAGTTTTCCGCAATAGGGCTCCATCAATGATGTCACCCATATGTGAGGACTAGGGTCCTGGGATAAAGCACATTCTAAAGTTAAAAGGTTTAGAGTAGGTGTTTGTTTTACTTATCTCACAGAATGCTTACATTCCCCTCCCATTCCCACACCTTGTTTATATGTCACAAGTCAAGTCAGTTCCTTGTGAAGCTCTCACCCGATTAAGCATTTTGTCCTCCTTCCTCAAACCCATCTGTTTAAAATGCTCCTTCTGTGCTTCTCAATATTATTTAAGATTTAAAATTTACATCACTCAGTCTCTATTAATTATTTTATTTTTAGACATGTTCTGATTTTACACCCTGCTGAATTGCCGATAATTGCATTGGGTCCGCTGCCCATCTGCTTTCATCATTGAAATGCTTCCGGAACTATATATGGAATCTTAATTCGGTGAATGCATATAAGCTTGATTCTTGCACTATTCCCCACCCTTCCCTTGCCCCCTTCCCCAAAAATTTTTAACATAAAAAAAGAGGTGCACTTAATGGTTCTTTAAGGATATGCTTCTAAAAATTTTTTTCACCTTTGAACATGAGCCAGTTATTTACATTTTTCTTTCCCTCTTGTTCCCAGTACCTCACGTGTAACAGAAAGCACATTCTAAGGTTTACAGTGTCTGTTCTATTTATATTATCTGTGGGTTTATTTCACAGAATGCTTGCATTCCCCTCCTGTTCCTTGTTTACATGCCACATGTTCCTGTTGGCTGTCTTTTGCACATTGGCAGTTCCTTTTGAAGCTTTCGCCTGTTTAAAGTATTTTGTTCTTTTTCCATAACTCGTTTGTCTGAAATGCTTCTCCAGCGCTCCTCAGTAATATTTAAATTATCTCTTTGTATTTTTTTTTTTTTAATCTGTTTATTAAGTACAGAAAAACACATACCTTTGACACCATCAATTGAAGGGACACCGGCAAAATAGTGAAATTGTACATCCAGCTGGTAAGGAAATGTTTTCCGTACATATATAAACACCCACAACCTTACCTCTCCCCCACCCCTTAACCTTGAGATCGGCTAAACACTTATTGTATTCGTAAGATGTTAACAATAGAGCTGTGGATTCGGCTCAATACAGAGTCCAGATACGGCTTCCAGGTTTGCAAAAATAGTTTTTGTCTACTGCAATTTTTCTTAAGAACAGACAATTTTTCCATCTGCACTAAAGTATGCATCTGATTACACCATTCTAATATTGAAGGGCTGTCAGGAGATAACCAATGTATTAAAATACACTTTTTAATCAAACAGCAAGCTTTTCAAATGAATAATAACAAGGCCTTCTCCGCTATTTCATATTGATCAAATATATCTAAAAGACCCAAGGATGCATCCAATGGCACCTCCCTTCCCGCCCATGAGGATATATGTTGAAATATCTCATCCCAAAATTTCTGAATGTTCGGGCAGGACCAAAGACAGTGAAATAGAGTGCCCTCTTCCCCCCCCCCCCCTCCCCCCATTTTAAACAAGTTGGGCTTTGTATGATACCAGATTTGTATGTGCAAACTGGAGAAAAGTATAAGTGATGCACTATCTTAAATTATGTTTCTTGCAAGTTGGCACATTCAATTAGATTCCCAAACCCACATAAAGCAAATCTAATGTCATCTTCCACCAGTTGCACAGCTAGATCGCTGGCCCATTTCAAAGTAACCGAAGTGAGGGGATAGAGTAGAGTAGAAATTAGCCCAGTTTTTGATGGGGCCTTAAACAGCATCCCTTCAAATTTTCCAGCCATTAGAATTTTGGGATTTCCCCCCAACAGAGATTCAATATAATGCCGTACTTGTAAAAAGGCAAAGAAATCCTTATTATTATTGCATATTTTTCTTGCAGCTCTGGAAAGGTGATCATCCCCTGACATGAGTCCACTAAGAATTAACCTATAGTTTTAAGCCAGCTGCCTCCCACTTATAGAGCACTGCCTGGATCATCCCAGGAGAGAAGTCACCATTTCCTCAAAGCCGCAAAAAGATCGAGACTTTGGGGGAGAGCCCATATTTAATTCGAGCCCATGCCCAAGCCTGCTTTATTGAGAGAAACAGCGGATCCATCCGAAGGCTGGGGAGTATTGCTCATTTACCACTGTGTAAAAAAAATGTTACCCCTAAAGAACGAGTCAAGCTGTCATCCATGGCCACATCCGTCATTGTGCTTTTCCCACTGAGCCAGTCACGAGCTATCCGAACTGTTAGGTTTCGGGAATGCTAGGAGAGCGATCCCAACTTGAGGGGATTTCATGTGCCCTTGGGCATCGGCACGATCCCAGACGAATCCAAGACAGCACCGAGGGTTGGCGAGGCATGTCCCCGCATTGGCGAAGACAAAGTCTAACCCTTTGCTGGACCTGCATGCTTCTGGAAGCCAACAACATTATGTTGGTTAGTGAACAGTCCTCCGACCGTTCCCAGCCCTTTCGGACCTGCCGCTAGGTATCGGCAAGAAGCAGCAGGCCGGACTGAGGATGATGGCAGTCGGAAGCCTTGTGATACAGAAGACTGTGGATGTGCAACAGGAACTTGGAAGACTCTAGACGAGACGAGGAACCTGGAGGAGTCTTGGACGAGACGAGAAGCTTGGAAGAGTCTTGGACGAGACGAGAAGCTTGGAAGGTTCGGACATTGGCACTGACTCTCAGGGCGCCCTACACAGACCACCGACACGGGCGGACCCAATGGGCTGGTCGTGAACCACCCTGTCCCACTGCGTGCCCTACACAACCTGAAGAGGTAGGTCACGGACCACGCGGAGACCGGAACAAGCGCAGGAAGAGATTCCAGCTGGGACAAGACTCCAATGACGAGGCAAGGTGTCATCTGGAGAACCACAGGAGCTGGAGGATCCGGAGGACTCGAAACAGGTGAAGGAGGAGCAGAACCTCGGAACATCAGGAAGTGAAACATCAGGAAGCCTGGAACATCAGGAAGTGGAACATCAGGAGGCCTGGACTGGGAACCTCGAAACATGAAGACATGGAACATCAGGAAACCACAGGAAGCAATGAAGACTCAGGAAGCAAGACGAGACATGGAGCTCCAATGAAGAACTAAGACCTGATGGAGCACTGGAAGACGAGACTTCCAGGAGCAAGTAACTCCAAGTGGAGAAGCAGCCCTTAAATAGGGCTGGCACAGGAAACCAGGAGAGCTGACTTCCGGTGGGGCCAGGTGGACTCCACCTACATTGTCCCTTTAAGAAGGGGAAGAAGACACGGGGGCCTGCCCTTTAGGAAGGGGGAAGGAACTTGGAGAGCGGCCATGCTGCCGCAGAGACACAGGCAGGAGCAGGGAAAGCCTGATGGCGGTGTCCCTGCCGCAAGGAGGAGTTCAGAGGCGGCCCAAGGCCGCAGGACTAACCCCGGTGGTGGTGGCTCCATGCTGCTGAAGGAACAGCTAACTCGCAGCTCTCTGCCACTAGTGGCGTTCTCAGGGCCGTGGGGGTGGCGGTAACAGAGGCCTACTGGTCGCGTGGAAGCAAGCCGGGTGCGCAGCTCCTGCTGCGTTGAAGGCTCGGCGTCGGCAGCGTTCAGCTGAAGCAAGAAACAAGAAGCATGGGAGGTGAGAGGCCTGCTCGCGGGGAGTAGCTCCGCGGGCAGGATTCATAACACGAAGATGACATGCCACATTCTAAACCGGCAGACTGGGAACCTTAAGACCCCCATCTCCCAACCCCAACTGCATGTGGGTTAATTTCATGTGTGCTCTTTTATTGTTTCAAATAAATCTGGAGATTAAGGTGTTCCAGAGTAGCACATCTTTCCGTGTGAGACAAATGGGTAAAGTTTGTAAAATATATAGCCATTTTGGTAAAATAACCATCTTAACGAATTGCACCCTTCCAAACCATGACAGTGGAAGATACCTCCAACTTTCCAGCAACCATTTAGTATGATTCAATAAGGGGGTGATGTTAAGCTGGTATAATTTGGAGAGGTCTCTAGGGATCTGGAGGCCTAAATATATGATTTTTTTCTTCAGTCCATCCCATAGGAAATTCCCCTTGCCATGTTTGTTGCAATTTCCCCAACAGATCCAACACTAAGGACTTATCGCTGCTTAGCTTCAACCCCGAGATATTTTCAAAATCACTTAATATAGACAGTAAGTGTTTTAAAGATTGTAGAGGATCACCCAAAGCTACTAATAGGTCATTCATGAATAGAGCTAATTTAACCTCGCAGC
Source organism: Rhinatrema bivittatum (assembly GCF_901001135.1). Taxonomy (NCBI): domain Eukaryota; kingdom Metazoa; phylum Chordata; class Amphibia; order Gymnophiona; family Rhinatrematidae; genus Rhinatrema; species Rhinatrema bivittatum. The sequence continues at coordinate 147,276,364 of NC_042619.1, forward strand.
CCCCACATTGTATACCTTTAATGGAAGGGTGTTTATGTATCCTAAAGGCTAAGGGCTCCATGCATAAAATAAATAGAAATGGGGAGAGGGGACAGCCTTGACGTGTTCCATGCTCCAATAAAAAAATAGTTGGATAATACCCCACTGGCCATAATCGCTGCTCTTGGAGTCTGATATAAAATATGCAGCATGTTCCGAAAGGATTCTGGAAATCCGTAATCTGCCAAAACATCAAAAATAAACAACCAGGACAGCTGATCAAATACCTTTTCAATATCGAAGCTAATGAGAATAGGCTTAGTTCGCATTGCTTGGCTATGGACAATACTCGCCAACATGTGCTGAACATTTCGAGCAGCTGTATGTCCCGAACAAATCCCACTTGTTCTGTGGAAACAATTTGAGGAAGTAAAACTGAAGCCGATTTGCCAAAATCTTAGCATAAATTTTTATATCTGTGTTTAAAAGGGAAATTGGTCTGGTAGGGTCTCGACCTTTTTTGGGGAGCACCACTATAAAGGCATCACACACAGAGGGAGGGATTGTATTAGATTGTATCATATTGTTATACAAATCCGTCAAGGGCTGAGTCACATGAAATTTTAAAATTAAAAAAAATTCAGAGGTAAATTCATCTGGGCCAGCAGCCTTATGGCATTTTAGCTCTCCAATAATTTGGCGGACACCCTCCCCCCTTAATAGGCTGAGATAGCTGTAACTTAGACTCTTCACTGATTTGGGGAAGTTGGACCTCTGGCACAGAAGTCTTCCTAGGTAAGGGAAGCAGAGGTTCCCTTAGCAAATAGTGTGGCATAAAGCTGGCGGAGGGTCTCGCAAATCTCCATATTGGCGTGAATAAGTTGGCCATTTTCATTCTTCAAACATATTATAAAACAAGATCTCTCTGTCGTTTTGATAAGCCTAGCTAAGCTCCATCCAATCTTATTCCCAAAACGAAAAAAAAAACGATGCTTCTGATATAGAGACTGCATCGTCTTTGGATGAATCAGAGTTGCCATCTGAGTTTGGAGAGCCAAAAAGGCCCATCTATTAGCTTCATTTAACTCCCTTTCCATTTTCTGCCTTCCTCCATCCATTTGTTTAGTTAAACGCAGGGGATCTTTATGCATTTGACGCTTCTTAAAAATGGCGTATGACAATCTCACCTCTCATCACTACTTTGGCCGTTTCCCAGAACAGCGAAGGTATATCTGCGTGCTGAGAATTATTACTCTTATAGGCTTCCCATTTTTCACATATATAGCTTTTAAGTTCTTCAGAGCCCACTAGATGAGAAGGCATATGCCATCTGTAAGCAACATCCTTCCTAGCAAATGCATACTGGAGAATAACAGGTGCATGGTTTGAGATAGTAAAATTACCGATGTCAATCTTCTGAATTTTGGAAAAAGCTTTTTCAGAGGTGAGAATATAATCTAGTCTACTCTGGCATAAATGGAGACATGTGTGTAAGTACGCTCTCCAGGGTGGAGCACTTGCCAGGTATCTAATAATTCCAGCACTGTGGTCAGGAAGGGAATACCTTTATGTTGTCCCAGAGAAGTACCTTAAGCCATGCTTCCCTGTCTAATATGGGATCTGCTACAGAATTAAAATCCCCTTCTACAATCAATGGAATGTCAACCAGCTCCGATAGGAGGTTTACTAGTTTGGAAAAAAAATTTATGATTGTAGGTGTTGGGTGCATACACTGAACATAATCCAATCTGTTCTCCCAAAATTTGGCCCACCCAAATGACATATCTTCTGTCCTCATCTATCAGAACCTTCTGCATCGTACAGGCCAAAACTTTATGAATAAGAATGGCCACACCTGCTTTCCTAGTGTTAGGGGCAGAAGCTGCATAACACGCTCCAACCCAATCCCTCTTTAATTTAGTATGTTCTTCAGGAGATAAATGGGTTTCTTGTAGTAGTGCTATGAAAATATTCAATTGCTGCAGTGATGTTAAAACTTTTTTATGCTTATCCAAGATATTATGTTTTCAGCCATAAAAAAAATATTACCATTCATACCAGATAACTAAGAAGTAACAAAGAGTGTTCCCCAACTTAAACACTCCCTCCTTTTTATATTTAGAATCTGCATAACTCATTCAGCTGATCCCCCCTTAACAACCCTCCCCCTACCACCTCTTCCCCCATCTGTCCTAGATCACCCTCTATTTCCATCTTCACACTATTTACACATTGTGAACAGTGTAGCAAAGCCTCTTGCAGAAGGCATTCAACTTCCCACCTAACACCACACACACACACATTCATCTTAAACACTCAACTCAGAGACCCCATTCAACTGATGCATTCGGACACCACCCCCCAAAACCCTACTAACATATCCTCTCAAGACATAAGCTTCAGTTAGGCCAAGTTAACCAGAAATTGTATATCCCCACCCAAACCAATAGGCGTGCTGTGTATTTAAAATCATATGGGCAATCCATTGGTCTTAAACTGAGTACATGACCCTGGAAAGTTCCATTAGCGGCAACAGCCCCACATTGATCGAAACTGAAGTCCAACTTCCAAGTCAAGTGTAGAATATTCTCCACAATGGCATGAAGCTGTCCTCTCTCGTATAGTCAATAACATGTGAAAACGTGAAACCGAGGCTTGTAACCAAAGGAGCCAGCAACCCTTCTTGAAACTAAATGCCGACTAACAGCAAATTATATCTTCAGTGGCTTCTTAAAAATGTCTTTCCAGCAGAGCAACACTAGTAAAACCAAAATGACGTCCTTCCTACAATTTAGCCATCCAACCATGAAGGATCCTTGAGGTCCAGAAACCGCTTAGCCGCATCTGCTGTTTCAAACTTTTGAGCTTGTCCTTCCCAAGAGAAGCGTAGAGTAGCGGGAAAGGACAAAGCGAATCGCACCTTCTTTTTGATGAGATAGCCACAAAATGGCACCATTTCACGCATTTTAGCCACCACCCTGGCCGAGTAATCATTAAAGATCAAACTTCTTTTGCCATCATGTTGCAGGAGCTTGTTTTCACGGTAGGATAGAATCTTTGTTTTATCCACATAGTCCAACACTTTAATCATAATCGGTCGTGGCTTAGCGTCTGCATCCCCCCAAACCCCACTTCTGTGGGCTCACTCAAAACGGATCGGTGGAGATCTATCAGACAGATGAAGCTCTGACAGGAGCCAGCCGTACATGAGATCTAGCAGCTGCGGATCAGGAACATTTTCTGAAATGCCCAGAATCTTTAGGTTGATGCGGCGACTACGATTTTCCAAATAGTTGATTTTATCTTGAGCCACATAAACTGTCCTCTCTAGGCCTTCCACTTGTCGGTCAAGAGTTTGTATTTTAACCGTACTATCATGCATGCCGCCTTTGATCTCCGAAAAACATTTGGCAAAATCAGAGAGCTTAGAGTCTATAGCAATAACAGAGGCATTTAACTTATCTAATTTGCTCTCCACTGCTGCGATGACTCCTGCTGAAACTTCTCTTATTATCGCTGACGCGTCCCATCCGGCCTGCTCAGGGGGTATGTTTGCTGCCATATCTTGCTCAGAGCTGACCATTTTTGCTTTCTCTTTTTTCGCCATCCTCGTGGACATACCAAACCATGAAAACTTAGTATGGATGTCGCTTAAAGATAATCCTGTGAACCCCCGATAGCTATGCGGAGAATCTTTATGAAAAATGAGTTTGAAAGGGGGGTGGTGCCTGGAGCCTTAGCACTATTGGTCTGCCTGGCTCACTGCATCACCGGAAGTCTATTTTTGTGTCTTATTATTTTTTCCTCCATATTTAGACACTTCCTGATTTGACACTCTGCTCAATCGCCGATATTTGCACGGGCTTCACTGCCCATGAGTTTATATACTGCAATGCTTCCTCAATTATATATGGAGTTTCAATTCACTGACAATGTAAGCTTTTTGGTTTTTTGTAAGTTTGTTCTATGTTTTCCTTCCACTCTATTGTTCGCATCTTCGCACTCCCCCCCCCCCCCCTCAAAAATGTTTTTCAAAAGAAGTCTTCTAGCACTGCCTAAAATGCTTAGACTCAATATAAGGAAGGTTTTCTGCTCATAGTTGCCACCCTACTGTTCTTTTCAATTTAAATTGAATTTCTTAATTTGTAATCCATTGTATTCTTTTTATTGTTTCCTTCTCTTCCTTCCCTATTCCTCTCTTCTCCCCCTTCCCTCCCCCATTCTCCCCTTCCATAAAAACTTCTTTTGTTTAAATTGCTTAGTTTCAATACAAGGAAAGTTTCCCTTTCCTAGTTGCCATCCTGCTGGTTTATTAATCTATAATCAGATATAATCTATTCATTTACTTATTCCCTCATCCCCCTTTCTTCTTCTCCCCTTCTCTCACCCTTGTCTTGTGTTTTTGCAAAAGCGAAATCTTTCTAAAGTGTTCAGTCTAGCTTCTCTTCTCCCCCACTCTCCCCTTGCCCCTTCCTTTCCCCCTTCCTTCCCCTCTAGCAGCCCTTAGTTGCCTAAATATGTTGTTATATTTTCTGGTTTTGAGTGTTCATCTCCTTGTGCGTTGTATATACCTCGTGCTACTTATTATTTGATTGTTTAATAAGTTTTCTGTGCTAGCCCACTGTTCATATTCTCAAAGAATTTTTTTGTGTTCTAGACAATAAGGCAACCATTGATCCCCCTGACACAGCTCGGGTATGAAACATTGCCATGTCGGGGTCCCTTGTTCAAGAAATGAATTATCTAAAAATCTCCTTTGCTGTTTATAATTAAATAAAACTGTTGTATTCATGTATTGAACAGTGCCTTTATTAATTTTGTTGGCCACACATTCTCCTTTCTGCATTAAAATAAATCTTTCCATCAGCCAATTTTTGCATATCAGCAGACTTAGCATGGATGTATCTAAGTTTAAGCTCCAAGCATTGGTCAGAGGATACCCTGCTTTGGTAATAAAATCAGGATATAAGAGGGATTTGTACCCTAACAGAGATCTTCTATTATAGTATAAACAGCCCACCAAAACTGGGAGAAACATGTGGGTTCTAAAGTATATAGACAAGTCCTCAGCGGTAGTGGCCTCTATCCGTAAGCATTGGAGCATTTTACAATTTCATCTCATTTTAAGAGAACTATCCATTATAGCATATTTTAGGGGACCCAACATAAAAGATATAGTTGTGAGGTCAGCATTTTTGTGCATTACTAATGAATTTACTCTAGATGTAAAGGGTCATTACTCTTGAGGCTCCTGCTCCATTTGTACAATCTTTTCAGGGAACAGTGTGGTGCCATCCCAAGACAGCATAAAAGATTAGTTTAAGACGTCACATCACGGACACCTCAATCTGTGTGATTTCTGTCATCTTGTATTCTTTCTCTAAGATCGATGTGGGATGCACAAAAAAGAGCTGTTAAGAGTGCATCTCATTGAGCACCGGAGTTGCTTATCTACTAGCAAAATGCAAGATCTAACGTATAACACTGCTTAGATGGTGGCCATTCATTTGATGATCTGTGCTAAATTGTCATCAAACAGGTTTCCAAGCATTGGCGAGGAGGTGATTTGATAGCTCACCTAGTCTACATGGAACATTTTTGGATATTCTACCTCAGCACTGTTCAACCAGCAGGGTTAACACTGAAGATGAAAGGTGCAATACAGTGGGATTTTTTCTGAAGTATTTTACATTTTTTGTGCCTTTTGAGTGGATGATTGCTTCTTGGGCATATGTGATCATGTGACATAAGCCTGGGCGTTCTCATAAATTTTGTACTTTCCAGATGTTTTAGGATTACAATATCTGGCTGTTTCAAGGATAAACACCATCAGGCTGCTGCTGAGTTTCACATTATCCATTTTTTGCCATGTTTTTGATCCTTTTCTGCATGTTAACATGGGTAAAGGCCACTTGAACAAGACACATGCTTTGAAACGTTGTCGTGCATCAGGGCTTTGCTTATCATTTTAAGTTGTATTATTTGGTGATATCTTGGCACCACAGGGGATTGTAAATGTTTTCAGCAAGATAAATTGATTTTTTCAACTGCTCAAAATGATGTATGCCATTTTGATATTTTGAAACCTTCAGTTTGTAGGTCCTATGATTATACCGAACATGAGGTTTTGCTAGATACCTCCTGTCAATGTGTAAGGAGTTATTGGCTATGAGTTCCTAAGGTTTCATTAATTGAGTAACATTTTTCTTTCATGGACTGACACAGAATAAGTAGTATTTTTAGTGCATCTCTCTCCCCCTTTTGGACTTTTTGTTAGTACATCTTATTTTTCACCAAATGGAAAAAAAAAAACCCCCTGCCAAAACAGCTCCCATAGGAAGTAATGGAAGCTGCACATCTGCAGCAACGATCCAGCAGAGGATTATGTTTTAATCTATTCTCATCTTGTAGATTATAATTTCAATTTAATGTTAAGAGCCTGAGGCAGAAATGCAAAGATTCAGACCTGAAAGCTGCATGAGAACATTAAAAAGAAAATATGAATTTGAATCAGTCTTTGCAGGCTAGGTGGAACAGAAGACAAATAGCGGAGGAACCACCATAGATATTCTAAGATTCAAATATTTTTTGGCATGTACTGCATGTGTTATATTTTAGCAGAATATTTGTCAAATATCTTTTTATAACAGGTGTTAATTTGGGCTTTGTTCACAATTGTCCTTTTAGAGGCCAATGATAATTTGGTTGGATGGTGATGTCAAGAGATGTGTGGCAAGTATTTGTTCTAGCAGTGAAACTTATATCTAATAAATCCTTTCTAGAGTTCCTTTGCTCTGAATGGGGGAAAACTAAATGCTAAAACAATTTCATACATTTGGTCATCTTTTACAAATATATGGAAATAATAGAGAGCAAAGTCTTGCAAGTAGAACTTGAGGGAAAAAAATACTATACTCTAAAAACAAAAACAACCTATCAGAGAATTGGAACATCTGTTCTAATTGTCCTCAATTTTATACAAACCCACAAAAGTGCCACCTCTGAGAGCCTTTCTTGCTATTGTTTCCTTTACTTGACAATAAAGCACTTCTTTATGCTTAGACTCAGTCATTCATCATCACTTTTCTTCCAAAAGAGGGGTTTGTCTTTTAAGACCCTTTTCCTGCTATTGTAGAGCCACTTCCCTTGGTCACCAACCTTCAGCTACTATTTTAGTCCCACACTAAGCAGAGTGATTTTCAAATCATAATCCAAGTTTGGATTTCACATTTGTTTTGTGGTTTCCAGGCACAAGTTGGGGGTTAATATTTAGGCCAAAGTTCTCCTCATGCCATAACAAGAAAATGTTTCAGAAACGTCAAAAAAAATGCAAGAAACAAAATGATTCTTTTTTGCCTTAAGTTTATAGAACCTTGTAATTTCATATCCTATGCATGTGAAACAAACTTTCGAACTTGCTGATACAAAGAATGATTATGTAATTTCTCAGATAGAAAGATGATTTTTTCTAGTTATAATCAACGAAGGAAATTGAAGTGGGTAAGATGTCTAGTCTTAAAATGAGAGTATAATCCTTGAGATGAGTGTGGATTTGAGTGAGAATAGAAATTTGAACAGATTTAATAATCTGAGAAATTCATACTGCTGAAAAAGTTTCCCTTTATTTTCGCAAGACTTTTAAAAAAAAGATTATCCATATATTATATTGTTATTCATCATGGATTTACAAAAAATAGCTTACAAACTTCAAAGTAAAAAATGGATTATAACAAAAAATAAACCCAAATGTGACACTATATCCTCCCTTTCTGTGGAATTGCTGCCTCTATAAGCTGAATTGCTTCTAATACTCATCTGAATAAGAGACAGTCAACACTTCACTTTTGTTTCACTTATGTGACACATTTCAGCAAACAGCAGAAAGGAACAATGAGGTCATGTTTGCTCACAGGAGACATAACTGGGACATGTGGTACATTAGGACACAAATCTTCTTCAGTATGTCAAATCTGTTGTTAGTGAACAATACAACCCTTTCCATTATCACAATTCCCATGTCAGCTGTTACTAAAGGCATAGAAAAGAGCTAACAAAATCTATTCAGTCATGCAACTATTATTAGGCCAAAAAATACCGATATATGTATCCCCAAAGCATGACCAACACATTATCAGATAAGCTTTACCATTAGTATTAGATCAATAATTGCTGATTCTGAATGGTTCGATAAATATGCTCCTTAAAACCATGCAAGCATTTTGCTCTGGTGAGTCATATAAATTCCTTTTCATGTCACTTCCCTGCACCAATGCCTTGCCACAATCCACTGCAGCTACTAGAGCTCAAGTCAGACCAAGTCATCAAATCAATTACAACAGCCAGCCACTTCTTATCACAACAAATGACTGCTAGCAAAACATGTCTACTTTCAGTTCTCGTCAGACAACAGTACAGTCCCTGCCTGCTTTTACTGGTATCTGTCATAAATCAACATCAATTTCATGACTCAAAAAGATGTTGACTTGACTCAGTCCATCTCCTTTCACTTTATTCTCATAAAGGCCGATGCAATATGGAGCACTGCTTTATATGTGATTGGACATGCATCCATAACCCCCGATGCAATACGAGGATTAGCACGACCAAACCAAACATCCACAACACCATGAAGCTAATAGCGCTCATCACATGTAAAGTACATGTAGATGAGGCTATTAGCTAATCCCTGTGATTCAAAAAATTTCCTGCATGGTCAATTTTACGCCAGCCTAGGGCTGAAGTAAAGGTCTGCTGCACGCCAGGGCTCATTGGAAAAAAACAAAAATTCCTGCTTTCTATAATTCCTCCTACTAGTATCATCGCGATATTAAGTAGGAGGAACCACAGAAAGCAGATTAAAAAAAAATAAATTCTGGGTGCCCAATATACACAGTCCAAGCCGTGTATATTGTGGGTGTATATTGTGCCGGTAGCAGGAGTAACCAGACGCTCGTATTGGGAGTCCGTTTCCTAACCCACACTGACAGCCACCTTTCCTGGGCGCCCGGTGCTGAGAAGGGGCTAGGGATGCACAATTTCCTCGAGTGCCTCCTTATTACCATGGCAGCTCATTTTAATATTAAATTGCGTGTCCAGGAGAGGTGGATCGGTGAGTGATAGGAAAGCAGGCATTAAATCACTAGTGACTGTTTCATCTTAATGTTTCATATACATTTCAAGTATAAAAATATCTTAACCTAATGCCTCAACAATGTGGGGAAAGTTGGGGAACAAAACACCACTATTTTTTTTTTAATCACATAAAGCAGAGTTGGTTACCTGTAATAGGTGTTAGAGGACAGCAGGATGTTAGTCCTCACGCATGGATGACATCGGATGGAACCCTGCACAGAATTTTGATTTCAAAGAATTTTAGAGCTTTCAAACATGCCCTACTGAACATGTGCAGCTGTAGGTATCACCCTGCTGCCTAGGCAGAGTTCCTCAATCCATGATATATCTAATAAATGGAGAAACCAATTCCTAGGGGAGATGAGTATGTTTCATGAGGATTAACATCCTGCTGTCATCAGAGAACACCTATTACAGGTAAGCAACTCTGCTTTCTCTGAGAACAAACAGGATGGTAGTCCTCACACATGGATGAATCCCCAGCTAAAGGCTGCCCAAGTAGGACAAAGTGGAGAACCCCACAGTGGGGTTCACCTTTCTCCCATTTGCCCGTGAAGGCCAATCGAAAAATGGGTCTAGGCAGGAAAAGAGTTGGATTCTACAAAAGAAAGCCATAGAACAGATTGAGACAAAAATGCCCCCATGCATTGCGGGGGCATGATAAGTTCAGCGAGAAGAATACACTGCCTCATGGAACTATTAGAATCAGGGTTTGAATCAGCAAACTCTGACCGCAAAATAGGTCTAGGTCCTTCTGGATACAGGAAAAGGCCTTCAAAATCAACCAAGAGGAGAACACTTGGACAAAAACCGCAGAGTTTCCACATGAAAAACCCCACTGTGTTCAGAAAGCCCTCCAGAAAGAAAATGCAAGCCACTAACATCTGAAGGACAGAATGTCTTTGCAGAAGCATGTCCAATGATTGGCCAATAGGCAAAATGGGCAGAAAAACCCAAGCAAAAATTGGGAGAAGAAGCAGCAACAATGGCTAAGTCTCTGGCTGACCTTACTTGCCAACGTACAAGACAGATCTAACCACCCAGGACAGAAGTCAAGAGTGTGAGGGGATGCAAAGCAATCCCTGAATGGGATTGCTAGTCCAAAAACTCTCAAGTACGGAGTTAAGCTAGGAGTGAAGCTCACCCACACTCACCCTGTCAAGGATGGGCCTATCCATCCAGTTCACAGGATAGCTCAGGTGGAGCAGGAACATACTTTTGACAACCCAGTGAAGTATGAAAAGCAAAAGGCAATACTGGTCAGCAGGGCTGGTGCAAGGGTATTAGGCACCCTAGGCAAACCTTACAGCCTGGTGCCCCCTCCCCCACCTCCCCATACACAATTTTAAATTATGCATTTATAACAACATATTTTACATGAAAAATGACATTCTGAGGTAAAATTAATATACATGTTGTGATAATTTCACGCACTGTTGTGATGCCAACAAAAAAACTTTGCATCTTAGAATTCATAAGGCATCATACCTATTGTGATATGTTTCGGCATTGTCCTTCTGTATCAACACAGTACTATCTGCCAACACTCAAAGAATAACAACCCTACCTATCAAAAAGAATACCACAAATATTACACCAGAATCTAAAACATCAATACACCTCCTATCAGGAAAACAGAACAGGCCAAGCTACTACAGATCCCTACAGAGAAATCACATGCTAAAAGAATGCTTCATCTCAGTCTTTGCATGCAGAACACAAACCCTCACCAAATACAGAATAAAGCTACATAAAGAATAAATAGAAATGTGCAGACAAAAACTGAACTGTAAAACGCATCACGCCAGACTCTATACAGTGCAATGGAAGAAAAATGTCACTATTCCTCATGAAAATCAATAAAATCAAGATATATAAATAATTAATAATAGTAAAATCATACTAATAAAATAATTTCAAAACAGCAGATGAATAGAATATCCAATAATTATAAACTCATGCAAATTTTGTAAGCTTTACCAAACACCAATAAAATATTTCAAAACAGCAAACACAAATACTACTCAATAATTAAAACAAGGATAAAAAATATTCCACAATACATAGCTGGGAACTTTTGATTTTCAGTCTGAGCTTGTCATGGATTAATGAGAGGGGCTGCGATACAAAGACTTTCTCTTCTCTCTCACATACACACGCTCCAACACAGGCATACTCGCTTACTCAAACATATTCATATACACACTCACTCTCTCCCCCACATGCTCTGTCACACACTCACATATGCTCTCTCCGCCATATGCTTTTACATACACTTGCTCTCTCTCTCCTCTACATGCTCTCTATCTCTCTCACACACACACATTTTCTCTCCCCCTCATGCTCTTTCAAACACAAATGCTCTCACCCCACACACTCGCTCTTCCTCATATGCTGTCTCTCACAAACACGTACTCTTTTTTTCCCCCACATGCTCTCTCTCCCCATATACTCTCATATACACATGCAATCACACATGCTCACACGCATATATATTTTTTACTCTCCATCCTAGGTGTAGGCAGCAGCAGCAGCTTTCTTCTTGGATTTCCATGGCATCAGGAGGCCTCCACTGTCTTCCTCGTTCAGCAGAGATGCTGCCTCTTTTCTGCAGCGCGCCCAACCGATCATGCCTTTCTCCTGCCATGCAGTCTGGCTGATTGGTGCCTCTCTCCTGCTGCGTGGCCCGGCCAATCGCTGCCTCTCTCCTTCTGCACGGCCCAGTCAATCGCTGCCTCTCTTCAGCCGCATAGCCCGACTGATCCTGCCTCTCTCTTACCGTGCAGCTGGCCGATGCTGCAATTGACGCTCTCAGTCTTTTCTTCTGGCCACCCCTTCCAGCTATGACGATTGGGCATCTCTTCTTCCTGCCCATGCGGGCCCACAACACATTTCCTCTTCTGGTCCTCGAGGGCTAGAAGGAGGAGGTCCAATAGCCTAGGTCAGAGGTTCTCAACCTTTTTTCTGTCGGGACACACCTGATAGATGGTCCTCACATGCAAGACACACCGAACACATGACAGTCACAGGGCTAACCCCTCCCCCGACTCTCAGTAATAGGTATAAAGCAGAACTAGAACATTCCCCGTACAACTCACCATACAAAAAAGATATTCTGGTGTTATCTCAATAACAGCAACACAAACTCCCCTCTACTACCAGGTGCAATAGCCCTACTTATAAAAAGACAGCAGTTCACCACCAATGCATGTCCAACTGAGAAACTACAACAAATAAAATGAGGTATTTTATGTGCCTATGTGCTAGTTAAATATCTCACCTTGGTCATACACACAAGAACGACCTTCACCAAGTACAGAAAGACCACAAATTACAAATTTGGAGACAAACTGGAATGAAACCCCCAAAAAAGCCACTCTGCATGCAGAGCAAACCTGGAGAAATGGAAACAGAAATATAGCACCTAACAAAGTCCCAGGATCTGCAATAACGCACACAAACTAATCCGCACAAAGTTACACCTGCATTATGGCATGCACTCAAATGGAACAACCCTACCCATAAAAAAGGCAACACTACAAATACTAAATCAGGCTCCAAACACCAATACACCTCCCATTAGGAAAACAGAAAAAGCCAAGCTGTTATAGATTCCCACACAGAAATAATTGTAAAATTATATTAAAAAATGTTTCAAAACAGCTGATTAACAGATCATCTAACAATTAAAAACTTAAAATTTATTAAAAATTCTTCAAATACCAATAAAATATTTCAAAACAGCAGACACATCACATATTACCCAATAATTAAAATGGTAGTCAATCAAGAAAAATGAACTTGAAAAGCCACCTTTCCTTACCCCTCTCCAGGAGTTCTCCTACTCCTTTCCCTTGCAGGCCACACCAGAAGCAGCAGTATCTGCTGAAGCTGTCTTCATGGTCCCCTTCCTTAGGGACCACAACCAGTCTCATCTTTCTCTCACACACACCAGTCACACCCTCAGGACCAGTTTCTGTCTCTCACATACCAGTCATCTCCCTGATCACTCTCTCTCACACATACACACATCACCTCTCTGGCCAGTCTCTAAATCACACAATGCTCTCGCTCTCTCTTACTTACACACAAGCTCTCAATCACACACATGTGTTCTCTCATTTACAAACAGGCTCAATCACACACATGCCCCCTCTCTCTCACAGCCAGCCAAAAACATGCTCCATCTCTCTCTCGCACACACACATTGACACACACAAGCACCCTCCGACTCACATATACACCACACACAAGCACCCTCCCTGACTCACATATACACCACACACATACAGATGAACCATTCCACTCTCACAGAAGCACCATTCCTTTTTCACATACACACACACAGAAGCACCCTCCCTTTCTCACATATACACCACAACACACAGAAGCACCCTTCCGATCTGAAATACACACACACACACAAAGGCCCCCAGCTGAACAAATGGTCTCCGCCGGTGGCTAGCAGCATCGGTCTTTTCTTTGGCCCCGCCGGCCTGGTCTCTGGTGGTGGCTAGCTGCGCCGGTCTTCCTTTCTTTGGCCCTGCCGGCCTGGCCTCCAGCAGAGGCTAGCAGTGCCGGTCTTCTTTTCTTTGGGCATGCCGGCCTGGTCTCTGGTGGCGGCTAGTAGCGACGGTCTTCTTTTCTTCAGCCCCCGTCGGCCTGGTCTCTGGTGGTGGCTAGCAGCGATGGTCTTCTTTTCTTCGGCCCCGTCGGCAGTGAGTAGCATGCGACACACTGGTTGAGAATCGCTGGCATAGGTCCTGCAGCTGCCGCCAGTGTCGGGAATCGGGACAAACGTTTTTCACAATTCTGAGCAGGTCCGATGGAAGCAGTAGGTGGCTGCTGGGTCACCCCTAAACCTGGGCACCCTAGGCGATCGCCTAGTGCTTCCAGCGGTCCTGCTGGTCAGAATTTGGTGAAGGTACAGGGAAAAGGTGTACCGATCCCTGCACGTTCACAATAAGATAGACCACGAATACCCTAGCTTTTATCCCCTCCTACTGACATTCTGAACAGAAATCAGAATGTGTGAAAAACAGAACGAGAGAAACCCAGGGGCTGCCGGGATAAGAAAATGCCACTAGGCTGTATTTAAGAACATAAGAAATTGACATGCTGGGTCCGACTAAGAGTCCAACTATATCTTTTTTGAGATGCGGCAAACAGAATTGTACACAGTATTCAAGGTACGGTCTCAGCATGGAGCGATACAGAGGCATTATGACATTTTCCATTTTATTAACCATTCCCTTCCTAATAATTCCTAACATTGTTTGCTTTTTTGACTGCTGTAGCACACTGAGCCAACAATTTTAAAGTATTATAAACTATGATGCCTAGATCTTTTTCCTGGGTGGTAGCTCCTAATATGGAACCTAAAATCGTGTAACTACAGCAAGGGTTATTTTTCCCTATGTGCAACCCCCTTCACTTGTCCATATTAAATTTTATCTGCCATTTGGATGCCCAATCTTCCAGTCTTGCAAGGTCCTCCTGTAATGTATCACAATCCGCTTGTGATTTAACTACTCTGAATAATTTTGTATTGTCCAAAAATTTGATCTCCTCATTCGTCGTGTTCCTTTCCAGATCATTTATATATATATATTGAAAAGCACTGGTCCAAATACAGATCCCTGAGGCACTCCACTGTTTACCCTTTTCCACTGAGAAAATTGACCATTTAATCCTACTCTCTGTTTCCTGTCTTTTAACCAGTTTGTAATCCACGAAAGGATCCCATGACTTTTTAGTTTTCTTAGAAGCCTCACATGAGGGACTTTGTCAAACGCCTTCTGAAAATCCAAATACACTACCATCCACCGGTTCATCTTTATCCACATGTTTATTAACCCCTTCAAAAAAATGAAGCAGATTTGTTAGGCAAGACTTCCCTTGGGTAAATCCATGTTGACTGTGTTCCATTAAACCATGTCTTTCTATATGCTCTACGATTTTGATCTTTAGAATAGTTCCCACTATTTTTCCCGGCACTGAAGTCAGCTCACTGATCTATAGTTACCCGGATCACCCCTAGAGCCTTTTTTAAATATTGGGGTTACCCTGGCCACCCTCCAGTCTTCAGGTACAATGGATGATATTAATGATAGTTTACACATTTTAACTTACAGATCAGAAATTTCATTTTTGAGTTCCTTTAGTACCCTAGGATGCATACCATCCGGTCCAGGTGATTTGCTACTCTTTAGTTTGTCAATATGGCCTACTACATCTTCCCGGTTCACAGTGATTTGGTTTAGTTCATCTGACTCATCACCCTTGAAAACCATCTCTGGAACTGGTATCTCCCAAACATCCTCATTAGTAAACACGGAAGCAACAAATTCATTTAGTCTTTCTCCAATGGCCTTATTTTCCCTGAGAGCCCCTTTAACCCCTCAGTGATCTAATGGTCCAACTGACTCCCTCACAGGTTTCATGTTTCAGATATATTTTTAAAAGTTTTTATTCTGAGTTTTTGCCTCTTTGGCCAACTTCATTTCAAATTCTCTCTTCGCCTGTCTTGTCAATGTTTTACACTTAACTTGACAATGCTTATGTTTTATCCTATTTTCTTCAGATGGATACTTCTTCCAATTTTTGAAGGATGTTTATTTGGCTAAAATAGCCTCTTTCACCTCACCTTTTAACCATGACGGTAATCGTTTTGCCTTCCTTCCACCTTTCTTAATGCGTGGAATACCAACAACTCAGTGCTGATTGCACTAGGGAGTTTACCGCCCCCCCCCCTTCCCCCCCAGGTAGACCTCTCAGCATGACAGGAACAGCAGAAACAGAGCTAACCTCCTGGGGAAGACATCTACCAGGGGATAGAAAGTAGGAATCCTGCGAGGGCATTCCCTGAGAAACAGGATTTCTTTACTGAGCTGGCAACACAGAGTACCTGGAGGGATGGTCTGATCTCAGAACAGACCACCCAACAACCTGGTGAGGATATAAATACCCAAGGCTAGGATTACGCATACTTTCCCCCAAGGAATCATGTGGTGCAAGAGAAGGACAATGGTTGCCTGAACCAGGACTTCTCTGCCCACACAGACAGGGCTATCCCTAAAAGGGGGACCTATAGCTCACAAGCCACCGAAACAAAAGTATAGCACCTCTGTTGCATGTTCCCTCATCCTCCCACTTATGCGACCATAGATTTTGCAAACTGAGATGTAATTAGGCCAGAACCCTCCCTACTGAGGAAGGGTTCTGCATGTGAGAAAGATTGGCAAGAGTGGTAATCTGTGAACAATGCATAGTGTGCTTCGCAGGTAAGAAAAGAGTCATTCCCGCACAGGAAAACCCCTAATTTTCACCAAGGAGTGGCTCAGAAGAGTAGATCCTAGGTACAATGGGGAAACCAAATCCGGAATAACTCCCTCTCAAAATAAACCTGCTGCGCGACAAGATGACCTAGGGACAAATGCAAACACCTGACTTGCTCTCGGATCTTGCGCGGAACAGAGAGCATCCATTCGGGAAACAGGGAATGAGGGAAATCCCTTGTAGGGGTGGACAACCCAGTAGCCCAGGTGGAACCCATAAGATACCCAGTCGTATCTCTCTTATTCAAAGGGACTGGAAAGCAAAGGGAATCGGAGCCTCCCAGTCCTGAAAAACCTTCCTACTCTCCCGGGGAGAGTGGGTTACGGTCACTGATCGCTGAGGCTCATAAGCGACCAAATCGGTCAGTGGTGGCCACCCAATCAAAGTATAGGACACTACAGTAATCCATGGACCAGCAAGAATGGTCCAATGGCCACCGCTGCTGACCCCCTTCACTCTCAGGTCCTAGCCTGCAAGGAGGTACCCCAATTCAAAAGAATCAAGGCTCCAGTCTGGTGACGGAACTGCAAAGAATGGAGCCCCTCAGGCTTCCCCCAAGGAGATTCAACTTAAGTTAAAAAGGGAGGAGTTGAAGAATATATATCCCTCTTCTGTGGGAGGGAAAGATTCCCAACATTATACTCCTGGTACCCATACCCCCTACTGGTTCGACCAGGAATGCAGGCTTACGTCAGACTTGTGGCAGCAGTGCACAAAATGGTGTGCTCGCCACTAGGGAAACACTTGCACACACACACTATAGGGTAACTGGAGCCCTCTGTTTTTAAAGCACAATGACCAGTACTCATGTAGCGGTACCCATCTTGCATATTGTAGTGCACATACGAATCCCATTGCCACAACCATGGGTAGAATCCCACGGCATAGCAGGGGTCGAACACCGCCTGTTAGATTTGGTGGCTGCATACTGTGAAAAAGCAATCTAAAAAATGTGTGAAGGCGTCCTCCTCACTGGTGTCCCATTGCATTCAAAGGTGAGAAACAGACGAGGAAGGTGATACCTTGATATAATGATGGCAGTTCCTCTACCTCTGGCACGGTACAGGCTGACAGACTGCCGCCCGCCAGCGCTTAAGGCACTTGGACGAGTAGACGACCCCACACTATTTTCAACCACGCATAAAGCAATCCACTGTTATACTAACTCTTAATAGAATCAGCAGATACAGTGTCTCAACGGTGTACCCAGTGTCACTGGGGTTCTAGCTATGACCATCCCTGGTGGTAGGCAGCGTTGCCCCCATAATACCTATGGTACCTGACAATGCTCCAAGAGGCTAATTGTAGCCCTTGGATTGGAGTTGTGAATGGCTCACTTCCCTTTCTGCTGGATAATGGCGGAAGGAAAGCCCCTGGCAATCGAACTTGCCCATAAGTGCTCTGAGGTGGCTCCCTGCAGCTTCTGACCATGTCCACCAGTGCCCACAATGACTATGGTGCTCCCGGTGCCACAGCGCCCTCAGCACTTACTAGTGATGGATCGCATCAATGGCACCAATGATACCATGCCCAGGGCTCAAACAGTGCCTAACTGCCCATAGGCGCCTGGCATGCATGACAGCATGCAGCACTATCGATGGTGCACCAGATAACTGCAGACAGCGACAGCCCGGTGGCACTAATGATGTACACGATGCCCAAAGGTGCCAATGGCTCACCAAAAATGCCCTAAGGTCGGCGGCACAAATAGAGACCAGTACCTAAAGGTGTCGGTCTGGCGATACCGATGACAACCGCGGTGTACGAAAGTGGAGGCCCTGCAGCAGAGACACACCACCGGTTGCTCCATGGAACCAACACACTGCCTCGGTGCCCAAAGGAACCGAGAACAACCAGTATCTTCCACGGTTCCCCTCGGCTGAATTATGTGCTCAAGGGTGTTTATGTTTCAGGGTCGACGGCATCCATTCCCGTGCCTATGGCTATTGCCAGTTGAGACAGCATGCCCATGCCTATGACTGATGCCAGCCGAGATGGCATCCATTCCTTGCGAACTACTCGCATTTGGCACTGTACAGCAGCTCCAGGCAACGGACAGTCGTATATCATTGTTGGCACATCTCGATGCCCCTCCCAGTGCCCTTGTGAACACTAGCCAGGGGGCACATTGGTGCCCCCATTGCTCGTTAGCCTTGTGGGCATCGGGTTATGGTGCACCCTGGATGCCTTGGCGCTCCAGGATGCCTTGGGTTGATGGAAGCCCTGACGGTCGACAGCACTGCAACAGTCCGTCCAAAGCCCCTATCAGCCGAGAGCTTCCATGGCGCTTGAGGGCTTTCAGGACCTCCACACTCTGGCAGTTGATGGCCTTGAGGGCAACCAGGTGCTCGATGGCATCCTGGTGTGATTGTGCTCGACACTGTCAAGAGCAGCCATGAACGGCATCACTGGAAAACATACCCGATAGACTTCATGCGCTCTGTTAAGGACAGCCCCAAACCTCAATGGCTTCAAAGGCTGCCCTGCACCTCAATGGCTTAGAGGGCGACCCTGTATCTTGGTGGCCCGTGAGGGCATTCCCTCATCTTGATGGTATTGAGGGCGGTTCCAATGTTTTCAAGGATGACCATGGCACTCGACAGCCAGCCTGGTTCCCTATGTGTACGGACTGTGACACCAGACACTGCTGCTATCCTGGTGCACTGATGCCCATGGCAGTCAAAGACACTCTGGTCGATACCGTTCTTTTGGTGCATCAAGGGCCCATGGCGCATGATTGTGTCCATGGCCAGGAACCGTGAATTGACAGAGTGCACGGCCCTCGACAGTGCCCATGATCGATGTCCCTTATGGCGTCGATGGTAATGAGGGCGTCCCAGCACCACAATGGCATCAGGGGTGACCATGGTACCCAATGGCAGTCCTGGTCCCTGACAGAGTCCAGATATCAACTTATCAGATCATCGGTGCACTGGTCATAGATGAGCACGGGCAACTGATACTGGGCATGGCACCAAAGGTGAGGTAGCAACGCTGCTTACCCAGGCTCATGCACACCCTCTCACAAGGAGACTGCACTACCATCACTGGCAAGCAGGAGGGTCAGCTATGTCGTCCAGGGCTCCTGCCTGTGGAGACTAGTTCCATAGAATGTGGGGCAGATGAGCTCTCCCCCTTACAGAAACAATGCGGCCCTCGATGCCAATTGTCAGTAAAACGATATGGAACTCCTGCCTGGGTAGAACTCAGGAGAGACCCCAGGTTCAGTGGCCTACACGGAACAACAATGGACTGCATTCTGTCAGTCCTGTCAGCACCAGATGAAGGCATCAAAAACAGACAGTGCAAGGAGAGGACACAGAAACTAAATTGCAGATGCATTTATTTATTGAGAATTAAAAGTAGACTGACAAACTGCACAGCGACCAAAACCTGCCATGCGGCTCGCAGAAAGTTGAAAGGTAGAGAAAAAGTAAAATGAGAAACAAAGACTACAGTAAGGAAAAGAAAAGAAAAACAGCTGCAGTGCCAGAAAAAAATCACAACTAAACTGTGAGGAGAGAGCAAAGCTGAATACCTTGACCACAGGGCTCCGTGGAAGAAAAGAGTAAGGACTCTGCTAGGGGGCAGGTTAATAATACAGCTGCACATGTTCAGTAGGACATGTTTTAAAGCTTTAGAATTTTTTGAGATCAAAGTTCTGTGCTGGGCTCCATCCGATGATGTTACCCATGCGTGAGTACTACCATCCTGCTTCTCCTCCGAGAATTTCAATAATATATGCCATTTTCTAACTTCTCATGTTTTTGGGATATTCTTTGCTTCAGTTGTTGATGCTGTCTACTGTAAATTAAATTGTTTCTTCTTTGTATTTAAATGTCATTATGAATCTTCAATAATTATTTTAATTTTATTAGTCTTCTTGCTGGAAGATGTGATGTAGTTTAGTGGCTTCAATTTTTCACATCAGAGGGTTTGATCAGAATTAAAAAGATACCGGTTAATTCCATATACTGTGACCCCTTTCTGCCAAATACTGTTCAATTTAATTAGTTGCTAATGTCAAATTAATGCTTGTCATGACAGATTTTATAATGCATTTACATTTATCTTGTGTTTATAAATACTGAGACACAGCTTTAAGCATACAGTTTAAATAACTGTCTAGTACAACTTTGTATTGAACTAGACTGCTATACTGAAAAGCTTAATGAAATGGACTTTGAATTTTTTTTTTCAGTCAAAGAATTGTATTATGCTAAAGACCTGATGTTTGAGGATCAAGAGAACAAAATATATCCTTAGCAGAAGAGAGATTCTGACTTTCAGCATTTGCAAATATTTTACACTAAGGGTGTAAGACAACACAAAGGACTTCGAAAGGAACTAATCTTAAATCCACAAGGATAGTGGATTTCAAGCATAGTGGGGTGTAGCATTCTTTCAGGGAAATGGGTAATAGCCTTTCATCATCAAATGCAGAGGCTGCTGGTACTTAATAATCCCTAGAGCGGGAGTAGGGCTGGACCCAGAAACAACAGGCTTAGGCA
Organism: Rhinatrema bivittatum; assembly: GCF_901001135.1. Lineage (NCBI taxonomy): Eukaryota > Metazoa > Chordata > Amphibia > Gymnophiona > Rhinatrematidae > Rhinatrema > Rhinatrema bivittatum. The sequence continues at coordinate 147,297,324 of NC_042619.1, forward strand.
GGACAGAACTGGCCTGACACCAGAATCTTCTGCCTATACTGGCCACCTCCCCCTCGAGTTTAGTCCTCACGTTTTGATGGATAGAAGGACTTATCATGAGGTGATCACACAAGGACTAAAAGGCAACCAAACTAGACAGGGCTGGGCTGGTGGTGAAACAGGGAAGAAAAGGGTACTCACAAGGTAAGACAGAACAAAACCAGGACTAGAGACCCACAGAACAAATGAAACCAGAAGGCCACAAACTAGGGCCAACACAAACAAGAACCAAAACAAGGAGAGAGCACACAGATCCAAAAGACACACAAATTGGGGCCAACCAGACAGAGATAACAAAACAGGTCAGAACAGACAGAACAAGGCAATGACAAAACTAGAGCCAAACAACCAGTTAGAAGACCAAATACAAGATTAGAGCTACAAGGACAAATACAAAGGCCAGATCAATGGAGGGCCATAACAAGGATCACAATTAGGACCCAATTTGAGAGACAGTACATACTGTGAGGCAGGCTTTTATCCTGTGGCAGTGCCAGCAGAACCTCCAAGCCAGTCAATTCTCTGCATTAGAAGACTTTGTTCCTCCGTTAGTGAATTCAAGCATCAAGCTCAGCAACTGATTGACAGATGTCTAGCTAGGGGTTTTCCCGCTGAGGTTATAAAAGCCATTTATCATCGGGCTCTTTATTCTAATAGGGAACTTTACCACCTAATTTTCGGGCCGATACAGTAAAGCGCAGCCGCGGTTACACTGTTTTTAACCCGCTTTGGACGCATATTTTGGACGCGTAGGGCTAACCCGCGATTCAGTATCCGGTTTTACGCGTCCTTACCGCTTGCCGAAATAGACGCGTATCCGTCTCCGCCCACCTCATGTATATATGTTAATGATCGATTTAGCTATTCCCTCCGATATAGTAACATGCGCCCAGATTATTGCCTTTTTAACCAGCTTATTTGCCGCGTCTTTAATCTGCAAATTTACCGCCTACCCTGACCCTGGCATTAGTGTGGTGATCGGTCAGCTTCGTACCGGACAGCGCCATGGAGCAGGGGTCAGACACAGCTGGATATAAGCTAGGAGTTAGAGCAGAACAGGGATTGTTAGGGCAGAGGTCAGGCACACCTATTCATTGAACAGGGATTGTTAGAGCAGAGATCAGGCTTGGATGTCCGAGGTCGCGGCGTCCGTTCGCTGACCTTCCTGCTGCCTTAAGCGCCCGGCTGGATGTCCAAGCTGCGACTTTGGATGTCCGGCCCGCTGCCTTGAGTGCCCGGCTGGACATCCGGCTGGACATCCAAGCCACGACTTTGGACGTCCGGCCCGGACGGCCGGGTGCTCAAGGACCATGAACGGACGCCGCGACCTCAGACATTCATGGACCTTGAGCGCCCGGCCGGATGTCCAAAGGCAGCAGGAAGGTCCATGAACGGCGTCCAAGCCGTGAAAAAAGAACCATCCACTTACCTGGTGGAAGGGCATTTCAAATGACATTTTGAAATGACAGGTACCGGCACACCCGGGATACTGTATAGGCGCTGTATACCCCTCTATACAGTAAAATGGATTGCGCACGCCTACCGCTTCATGGACGCGCTTTGGACGCCTCTTGCATTTGCGTCTCATTTGAATACTGAATCGAGCGGCTTATGAACCAAATTGTGCATGCGGCAAACGAGCGGGTGCCCGGCACTGCCGCACTGTTTCTTACGCATCCTTCCTATATTGGCCCGTCTGTTTGCATTTTGCAATATTCTAGTCTATCTGCAACTGTAGCAGTCCTAGTTTTAAAAAATTGGCATGTCTTCTTTCCATCCTGCGTTCATAGATAACCATTGATATCTTATACAAGGGGCATCAGTATACATGACTATTTAGTACATGCGGACTTTCGATCATTGCCAGGCTATATATCAAGATGAGGATTTTAAATCTGCAATAACTGTGATTTTTGTTCTATGACACTTTGTGGCACACAATGAATACATCCCATATCTCATCCACCTTGCCACCTGTCCTTTTACACTTACTGTAATTTATCACATATGGTGTATGTTATACAGTGATCATGCAGACTAATTTATGTAGGGAGGAGCAAGCGACCTGTGCAGGTCCATTTATTAGAACACATCACTGTGTGGAAGTTCTCCCTGAAGAAGAAATTGGATAATCTTATAATATTATCATTATATATCTACTTATATTTTATAAATTGTTTTGTTGTTGTTACATTTAACAGTTTTTAATGTAAAGTTTTCTCAGTTGATTTTCTTACTGTTTTATGTAAAACGCAATTGCGGATTTTGTTCTATGTACACCGACGTGATATCTCTGATGAGCGGCGGTATATAAAAACCAATAAATAAATAAATAAATAAATAAATAAATAAATAAATAATCTCAAAACATGGTCCATGTTGGATATGGTTAATTCAGCTTGGAGGATATTGAACAATTGGCTACCACATAAGATAAGTTGTTCTGTTAAGGGCCGTCCTAAAAAAAGATGACTGTACATCCATTTTTACTGGAGTGGTGTACAGGCCTCTGACTCAAACGGAAGAACTAGACAGAGATCTGATCAAAGCCATTATAAAGGTGGGAAAGAAGGTGGAAGTGTTGATTGTTGGTGACTTTAATCTGCTGGATGTGGACTGGAGAATACCTTCTGCAGAATATAACAAAAGTAGAGAGATAGTGGATGCCCTGCAAGGCGCGCTGTTCAAACAAATGGTAATGGAACCCACGAGGGAGGTGGTTATACTTGACCTAGTACTCACTAATGGGGCTGTTTCTAATGTCCAGGTGGGTGCCCACCTCAGCACCAGTGATCATCAAACAGTATGGTTTGATATTGCAAATAGGATCCGGAGAAGTGTCAAAGACCTGAGCTTTGAACTTCAAAAAAACAGACTTTGTAGAAATGAGGAAATATCTGGAGGCAGAACTTGAAGACTGGGAGAAAATGAGAGAGGTCGAACAATAGTGGGCCAAACTAAAAGGAGCAATTATTAAAGCAACAAATCTATATGTTAGAAAAGTAAACAAAAGTAAGTGAAATAAGAATCCAATCTGGCTTACAAAGGATGTGGCTAATGTAATAAAAGCAAAATAAGCAGCAGCTTTTAAGAAATATAAAGAATCCCAAAGAGTAGAACACAGGGAGGATTATCTGGCAAAACTAAGGGAGATGAAAAAAGTAATCAAGAAAGCAAAAAGTCAGATAGAGGAAAGGATTACCAAGGAGATAAAGTGAGGTGACAAAACATTTTTCAGATATATCAGAGAAAGGAGAAAGGTACTTAGTGGCATAGTGAAAATGAAAGGGGATAAGGTTTAATGGGTAGAGAGCGATGATATAGAGAGAGATGATGAATTGGCAGAAATATTAAACAAATACTTCAGTTCAGTGTTCACTAAGGAAGACCCTGGAGAAGGACAATCACTTGTTATCAAGACTGTAGAAGGGGGTGGAGTAGATGAAATTCCATTTATGGAAGATAATGTATGGGAAGAGCTAAGAAAACTGAAAGTGGACAAAGCCATGGGGCCTGATGAGGTTCACCACAGAATACTGAGGGAACTCAGATGTGCTGGCGGGTCCCACTGTGTGACCTGTTCAATAGATCCCTGGAAAAGGGTGTAGTGTCTAGTGACTGGAGAAGAGCGGTCGTGGTCCTGCTTTACAAGAGTGGGAGCAGAGAAGAGGCTGGAAACTACATGCCAGTTAGCATCATCTCAGTGGTGGGAAAATTAATGGAGACTCTGCTGAAGGAAAGGATAGTGAACTATCTACAATCCGGTGGGTTGCTCGATCAGAAGCAGCATGGATTCACCAGGGGAAGGTCCTGTCAGACAAATCTAATTGATTTCTTTGATTGGCTGACTAGAGAACTGGATCAGGGAACATTGCTTGATGTAATTTACTTGGATTTTAGTAACGCCTTTGATACGGTCCCACAAAGAAGACTCATCAACAAAATGAGAAGCTTGGGAGTCAGCTCCAAGGTGTTGGGGTGGATTACAAACTGGTTGACGGATAGAAGACAACGGGTGATGGTAAATGGAACCTACTCTGAAGAGAGAATGGTGTTAAGTGGAATACCACAGGGATGGGTATTGGGACCGGTTCTGTTCAACATGTTTGTGAGCAACATTGCGGAAGGGATAGAAGATAAAGTTTGTCTATTTGCAGATAATACTAAGATCTGCAACAGAGTGGACACACCGGGAGGAGTACAGAGAATGAGACGGGATTTAAGGAAGCTGGAAGAGTGGTCGAAGATATGGCAGTTGGGATTCAATGCCAAGAAATGCAGAGTCATGCATCTGGGGTGTGGTAATCCAAAAGAACTATATGCGTTGGGGGGGGGGGGGGAGGGGTGATGTGCATGGAGCAGGATAGAGACCTTGGGATGATAGTGTCTAATGACCTGAAGTGGACGAAGTAGTATGACACAGCGATAGCCAAAGCCAGAAGAATGCTAGGCTGCAGAGAGAGAGGAATATCTAGTAAGAAAAGGGAAATGATAAGCCCCTTGTACAGGTTCTTGGTGAGGCCTCACCTGGAGTACTGTGTTCAATTCTGGAAACCATATCTCAAAGGAGACAGACACAGAATGGAGGCGGTCCACAGAAGGGTGACCAAAATGGTGCGTAGCCTCCATCAAATGACTTATGAGGAGTGGTTGAAGAACATGAATATGTATACCCTGGAGGAGAGGAGAAGCAGGGGTGATATGATACAGACCTTCAGATACTTGAAGGTTTTAATGATCCATGTTAGTCAACAAACCTTTTCCATTGGAAACAATTCCATTGGGGTCACGAATTGAAACTCCAGGGAGGAAGACTTAGAACCAATATCAGGAAATATTTCTTCACTGAGAGGGTGGTGGATGCCTGGAATGTCCTTCGGAGGAAGTGGTGAAGACTAAAACTGTGAAGGATTTCAAAGGGCCATGGGATAAACACTGTGGATCCCTAAAGGCTAGAGGATGGGAATAAATAAAAAAGCGTACCTGGCACAGAGTGGCAGTTACTACCTTGGGAAGCTTGCTGGGCAGACTAGATGGACCATTTTTGTCTTTTTCTGCTGTCATTACTATGTTACTATATATATATATTTTGACTGTTTTGGTAAATAACTAACTTTCACAAGGATTATTATTTTTGAAGCATGCTTTTCACTTTATGTTTTTCCACTGTAATATATAAAATCTGGAGGACCTATGATTAAGTATGAGGACTAGTGGAGATCTATCAGCAGCTGATGGCTGGAATCCATCTCCTGTTATGATACCAATCCTCAAAAAATGTCTTACCTAATGCCGCTCCTTGTGATCTTGGGCAAGTCCCTTCACCCTCCATTGCCACAGGTAAAAACTCAGATTGTGAGCCCTTTGAGAACAGGGAAATACTTACAGTACCTGAATGTAATCTGCTTTGAAGTGGCTGAAAAGTGGATTATAAATCACTGAATTGTTTTGCTGTAAGTTCAAGGATGGCTGTCTTTCTTTTTTTTTTAGTAAACCTTTGTTCTGACATTTGCAACAACTGTCTAATGTATATAGAAGTAAAGATCAGAAACAATAGGTGATACCTTTTCAGTGGTCTAACTTAATAGACTTCTTTGACTAGCTTTAGGGAGCTACACTTCTTTCATCATTTCAAAACAGAATGAGCAGTTCAAGGCAAAAGTTGCTGCCTGAATATACAAGTGAATCACAAATTACCAACCAATGGTGGTGCGAAGGAAAAAACATGTTAGGTGTGTGGTGAAAAGGCTGACAAAAACAGAATTATTAACTCTGGGACCAGGGATCAACACACCCTTCCCAGCCTGATCACCCCACCTCCACACATTCTTAAATCCAATTAAAACATGATACAGTAATGCTAAAATGTCCACAAATAACTGGCTGTAAAGGCCGCAGCTTTATTAGCATAACAATAAATAGAACAATAAAAACACATAGCCGAGCCATGGTCATGGACACCAGGGCTGTGCCCCCAAGTCATTCACCACCCGCTGTGACAATCAAGCAAGGCAGCGATCTTCACCCACCGGCGCCCCCTTATACCATGCAAGGGGGCCATTCGTCCGGGCTTAACCACACCCTCCAACTCCGCCAGAGAGGCCTTCCTTTAGCAGCTGACCCGTTACCATGAAGCAACACTTACACCACCTATCGAAGCTTGCCATCGGCTCGGGTACCCGCTCTTGCTGCGACAAACAATAACAAATTATCTGCTATCTGACAATTGCATACTGTCTGTCAAACAAAGCTGAATGCATACATAAAGATGTGGAATCTAACATCTTGTACTGGCTAAATGACAATTAAATACCTAAAAACCCTATACCCAAATTGACCCTCATGTCAAATTTAGGGTGAAATATTAGAAAAACATACATGAGTCTTTTGAAAAAGGGGGGGGGGGGGAGGGTGGGGAAGAGGAGGAGCAGGCAAAGAGGAAGACACTGCATCGGACCTTGAATTTAAAAGGTCCACACATTATCAGCTCACACTTGGCTTCCCCCCGCTGATGATGTATCATTGCGCCGGCGAGGGAGAGCCTTGCTGGCCGCAGGCCCGCTGTGGGAGGGTGGACTGCAGCGACATCCCTGCTCCAGGTTAGTCATGGGCTTCTGTGTACGAGGTGCGGGCCCACATTTTAACTCTGAGACCAACACACCCATCCCATCCTGATCACCCCCCTCCACACGTTTTTATATTCAATTAAAACATGATACAGTAATGCAAAAACCCCCACAAAGAATTGGCTGTAAAGGCTGCAGCTTTATTAGCATAACAATAAACGGAACAATAAAAACATGTACTTGAGCAGTGGTCATGGACACCAGGGCTGTGTTCCCAAGTCATCCACCACCCATCTTGACAACCAAGCAAGGCAGTGATCTTCACCCACTGGCTCCCCTGCCTTGGTACCAAGCAAGGGGGCCACCCATCCGGGCATAACCACGCCCTCCAATTCCACTGTAGAGGCAACTCCCCTTGGCAGCTGACAGCTGGCCCGTTATCGTAATGCAACACTTACACCACCCATTGGAGCTTGCCATCGGCTTGGTTACCACCATGGCATCAAGGCATAGTGAATAGGTCCTCAAATGCTTCCTGCAGTGCATTATTGAAGATGTTGTAACTGATGTTGGTCAAATATGTTCGATCCGGCCTGAACAAGCTGTCACACTGCACATCTGCCCTGTCGTGCAAAATGTGGAACTCGCCCGACCTATGAGTCCATGCGACCATTTGTCGATTCACCTTTTTGCGACTCATTCCCTATAGCTTCATGTTAGCCCATTTTGGGAGGAAGTTTGACCATAACAGAAAGATATTTGGCCACCAGGCAACTATTTCAGCAATGTCAGTCTTCATTCTCTTAATTAGTTATTTGCATGATAAGCTGTCTAGATCGCTACCCCCGAGATGTACAATTAATGCGTTGGGGGGGCTGACGAATCCCTGCGACAAAGCAGGAAGAGTAATAACTGGTTCCAATGCATACCCCTCCAGCCCATCCAAGACTATGTGCATGCCTGAAGGAGCCAAGGATAAGTGTAGTCCATAAGGCGACTGCTCGCCCTCCTGGCGACCAATGTAAGAAGGAGTGTCCAACAATCCATAGGGTCCGAAGAAAATGTAATGCATCTGCAACAATTTTAAATGTCATGAAAGATATTACTTGCGTGATCAAACCTAACATATGCACTGGCTGCAGAGGACTTCCAACGTCCTATTTGCTTTATTGTGTCCATCTGTAATCCTGTTTGCACTGGTCGCAGCTCCGATTCTGAATGAGATATGAACTTGCTGAGATTGAGCCCCAATCTGTTTATTGCAAGATGAAGTACAGCAGAAAATTGGTATTGGGTGAGTGGAACCCCGGTGTGGATAAGCAAATGTGCCCCACCTTGGGGCCGAATAGCCAAGTAGCTGTTCATGTTTTTTTTTTTACTGGGCAGGTGACCAGGGAGCCGATGGATTTTAATGTGAGACCCTTACTTGCCTGATCTGTCTTGGACCTGTGTATCCGTATGGAGGGGGACGATGGTGCACATGTTACATACTTGAAGAAGATGCCACTGAAGCCGGAGTCGCATTTGGATGATGCTACCAACTCACTTACTTGCAATGCTCCAAAGAATGCCAATGAGAAAAACAAGTGAAATAAGCAAGTCTCGAAGTCTGACATGCATATGGTTGGCAGTAGCATGCACAATTTTTCCAGTAGGTCATGCTTAATTGGGAGGCGAGAATCGTCCATCGGTCTATCTTTTCTGGCCCAACCTGCAAGCATCCTCTTTACTGCAAATGACATGGTGGGGTCGCCCCAGCTGCGTGCTTTTATGACAAAGGCTAGTCCTGCTAGGTGCTTAACTATGGATCCCCTGGAGGCACCGCAGCCCTTAGCGTGGGAGACATATTTGATAATGAAGTTCTCCGGTATAGGGCCAAACCACCCAGCCGAGCTCTGATAAAAATTCCTTCATGTGTTCAGGGCTCCTTCAGTGAGCTGATTATGTGCTACCAGTTAATGATCCTTTTATGAGGTCTCTGGTAGTCAGAGACCAATCCCCCATAGGTGGGGTTCAGGACTCTGTTCCTGTCTCCTCTGCTGTGGGTACCTGTTTACAAAATAAATCCCACTTAGCTTGGGATAAAGCATCTGCATCCCCCATTACTGACCTTTGATACTTGTTGTGCACTAATAGTGGTATTGCTGGGTAAACTGGCCAATACTACCTCTCTAAGCAGTTCTGCTACGTGCAGACACAACATATTGATGGTTGAGCATATGGACAACCACTTGATTGTTGCACCAGAATATGATTTGCTTATTCTGAGGCTTAGTTTTCCAAAAGACTAGAGCCATCAGTATGAGAAATAACTCGAGAAATGTATCGTTTTGAGTCAATCCTGCCTCAACCCATGTTTCTGGACAAGGTGCGGCAGACCATGTACCCTGGCAATACAGCTCGAAACCCCATTCTCTGGGGGCAGAATGTATTTGTCTAAATCCCTACTGGAAAGTGGTGGCTCCTGCCACAGAGATACCCCATTGAAGTCGGCCAGGAAGTATACCCAAAGGTGATGTCGTTGCGCATGGGTCTCAATATCCTAATAAAGTGATGAGGCCTGTGTGCACCCGCAGTCGCCGCGGCCAGTCTCCTAAGGAAAATCCTTCCCATGGATATCACTCTACAGGCAAAATTCAGACTGCCCACGATGGATTGCAAATCTCGGAGAGTCAGCTTCTTTGCACTTGCAGCTTCGTTCAACATATCCCGCAACTTCACCAGTTTATCCTCCGGCAATCCTGATATCATCTCCTCTGAGTCGAGCTCCATGCCCAAGAAACGGATACAGGTAGTGGGCCTTCAGTCTTCTCCTGTGCCAAAGGGACTCCGAAATCGGTTACCATAGCCTGAAAATTGCAGAAGAGGTGTGAACAGTAGCTAGACTTGCTCAGGCCAATGAATAAGAAGTCGTCCAAGTAATGTATAATGTTATCAACCATAGAATGTTGGATTGATGCCCAATGCAAAAAAGAGCTGAACAGTTTGAAATAGGCACAAGACATCGAGCAGCCCATAGGCATGCATCTGTTGAAATAAAATTGTTCCCAGAAAAGAAAACCCAAAAGTGGGAAACTATCGGGGTACACTGGCAGCAACCTGAACACGGACTCGATATTGACTTTTACCATCAAGGTACCCTTTCCGCACCTCCTCGCAATGCTATGGCACTGACGAAAGATGCATATTAAACCATGCATTCCTGTGGGTAGACAGTCATTTACAGATTCACCCTCGGGATATGACAGGTTCTGGATGAGCCTAATTTTCACAGGCTTCTTCTTTGGGACTACAGCAAGTGGCGAGAGAATCATTTCAGTAAAAGGAAGAGTATCGAAAGGACCCACAATCCTCTCCATAGCCAGCTCGTCACCCAGTTTTTCCTGCATTATGTTAGCATGCCATAAGGAGGATGGGGCATTGTTTGAGGTGGCTCCCCACAATTGCTTCCAAAATGGGTTGCAAAAACCTTGTTCAATACGAAGTGTCTCATTGCGCTTTGAGTAGCGGTCCAACCAAGGAGACATAGCTGCCAAAATTATGGGAGATGGGGCCTTGCTGAAGACTTGGAACTCATTTGGGCTTTTTGGAACTCCCCCAGCTGTCTTCCTGGTGCACTTGTTCGCTGGATGGGAGGCGAGGCAGGCTGAACATACATGCCTGACTTTGCAATCTTGAAAGTTGAAGCCCAATTTATTGTACCTCCAGCAGATGTTGCTTGGAGATTGAATGGGAGCGGAGGGCTGTGCCATTGCTGCAAAGCTTTTCCGTGAGGATCGAGAGTGGGTGTTGGCATCGCTTACTTTGTCATTTGCTCAAACCATAGGCTGACGTCTTGAGTCCCACAGGACATCAATTAGTTTTCCTCCATTGTGTCACGGAATCGTTCATTGTACTTTAAGCATGCCCAACCTTCGTACTCCTTGTACACTTCAAGGATGGTGTCTGCATAGGTCAGCATGGGGCCATACTGGGCCGAGTCTTCCTGTCCTATCACACTTATCATCCTGAAGAACGCCCACATCCAATTAATAATATTTCCTGGCACTTTCTGGTCAGGAACTGATGTGACGTACACCTACTTATTCTTTTTGAGCATAATTGTTCTCCTTCTTCCCTCCAATAAGTGGAAAATGTCTATGTAAGTCCGTTTGTGGATCTTTTTACAAAGAGATTTTGGCACGTTCTCCCAGAGCTGTGATAGCATAGTGAGTGCTGGTGGCCTCTTGGCAGCCTGCTAGGTGCCACTGCAGACCGCGATGAGGCTATTCTCTGCTGAATTGTCTGAGTCAGACATGTACATGGTGCTACTCGAACCTTGACTGGCCCTACGCTAGCGCTTGGATATGCCTTTGTTTTCAGTCTCTGATGCTGTCACCACCCCCTGTCCCAATGGGGCATGCATTACCACCCACCCCTGCCATTGACTCACTCGCTGCTGACACGGTGTTCACCGCAGCTGTGCTTGTCCCTTGAGTGCTGACACTGACAGCTGCAGGTGAGTTTGATCATCCCTCGGTTTGAGTTTCCGAAGGTGTGACTGGAACCTGCTCTGGGTGTATTCCTCCGAGTGAGGAGGAGGAGCTGGCCTCATTGCCAATGGTGTCATGCGAAACTGTTGCTGTTGCGGAGGTGTCACCCATGCAATTGTGGGTACGGTTGTAGTCTCCAGTTGTAGCAGCAGTTGGTGAGGCTGCATATACTGGCACCCCCATTGGTATGCAGCAATGGGATATGACCCCACAAAACTGAGGTGAAATGGATAACCCCTCTGAGGACTGGGTCCCCAACTGGGATTGAGGTGCGGTTATCCCTGAGTCCACCCGCCTTCCCTGTTGCTGCATTGCTGGCGCTATGAGCCCACTGGTTACAAAGCCCGACTAATAACCTGGAGCTATTTGAGCGCTGTGCCATGCTCCCAATTCCCCGATGCCACTGCCCACCTGTGACGTATTGTGCACGAGTGGAAGTCCAGATGCAGTGGGGGGAAGGGTGCCATCAACTGAAGATCCAGGGTACATTGGATGTTGTGGTGTGGTAAGGCTGCTGAGTGGCTGAGCCTTCCCTGGGGGCACTCTGGGGTGAAATTAAAATCAACGGCGCCCCCATGGGGAGGTTCAGCTGCTGGTGATATGCTGCACCCACGTGATGAGTTGTCACCGTTCCCAGCGGAGAATCATGTGAGGGTCTGCCGCTCGTCAAATGTTCTGCATCGCCTCCATTATCCCTGATGAGGTGGGGCTGCCACAAGCTAACCGGTGCCGCTCTTCTTCCTCCAACTGCCTCTGATCTGGGCCCCCCTTCTGCACTCCCCAATAGGCATGCTTGCTGCCTGCTTCCGGCTCTTGATCCCGCAAGCCCTGGAGTTCGTGATCTCCTCCATGCTAGGCAAGAACTGGCCCCTTTATGGTGGTGATGGTGGGGGGTGACCGGGAGCATGGATGGAGACAGCTAGTGGGCTAAAACGCTGCACACGTGTTCACAGGAAATCTTTTTCCTGCTTCGCCCTCTTTTATTTATTTTTTTTAATTGTTAGTGGGAATTGAACCTGCAGTCTCTCTCGACCTGCCTCTCTCCTCCTACCATGCTAAGCCACCAATATGTTGCCGAAGAGAAGGAGCAGTCAAGTGTTGGACCTTGAATTTAAAAAGGTCCACGCCAGCTAGCCCCCACCACAGATTTAATCGTAGTTGGCCCGGTACCCCCAATGACGTCACTGGCGTGCCGAGGATGCATCGTTGCACCAGCGTGGGAAAGCCTTGCTGCGGGACTGCAGCAACAGCCCTACCCTGCCCCCAGGTTAGTCACAGGTTTCCTTGCATGAGGTGCAGGCCCGCGTATATCTGGCAGTGGGTGAGGAAGCTTATGTCTTTAAGTCCTTTAATGTTTGTTTTGCAGTGTCTGATCATTTTAAATCTGAATGTCTTAAGGTCTTGGATAGTTTTGAACCTTCTCACCACATTGCTATCACCAACACCTTTCTCCCTTCACATCACCATTGTAATGTAATCTGTGATTCACTTAAATGGTCAGGCACATCATCCTTTGCCTTGAACTGCTCATTCTGTTTTGACATGATGAAGGGAGTGTAGCTCCCTAAAGTTAGTCAAGCAATCTATTAATTTGTTTCTTTGAAGAGATATAATCTATTGTTTCTTTTGCTAATCTTTACTTCCATACACCCTAGACTATATAATTGATGCAGATGTTTAAACAAAGGTTTACCAAAAAAGAGAACAGTTCCTTGCACTTACAGCACAACACTGCTGAGGAATCCTACAAATCAATTCAGTATTTATTTATATTCTGCTTTTCAGTCATTTCAAAGCAGATTATGTTCAGGTACTGTAGGTACTTCCCTATCCCCAGAGGGCTCACAAACCGACAGGCCGATACAGAAAGAAACGCGGGAGAGCAGGCGAGCACCCGCTCTCCCGGCGCGCGCACAGGCCAGTGTCCTGTGCACGCGATACAGTAAATAAAAATATGCTAATTAGGGCCCGCGGTAAAAGGAGGCGCTAGGGACACCAGCGTGTCCCTAGCGCCTCCTTTTTGACAGGAATGGCAGCTGTCAGCGGGTTTGACAGCCGACGCTCAATTTTGCTGGCGTCAGTTCTCGGACCCGCTGACAGCCACGGGCAAAATTGAGCATCTGGTTTTCAACCCGCGAGCCACGGGCCGATTTTAAAATTTTTTATTTTTAATTATTTTTTACTTTTGGGACCTTCGACTTAATATCGCCATGATATTAAGTTGGAGGGTGTACAGAAAAGCAGTTTTTACTGCTTTTCTGTACACTTTCCTGGTGCCGGCAGAAATTAACGCCTACTTTTGGGTAGGCGCTAATTTCTGAAAGTAAAATGTGCGGCTTGGCTGCACATTTTACTTTCTGAATCGCGTGGGAATAACTAATAGGGCCATCAACATGCATTTGCATGTTGCGGGCGCTATTAGTTTGGGGGGGGGGGGGGTTGGACGCGCATTTTCGACGCGCGTCCAACCGCGGGTTAACAGTGCGCTCCACTGGAGCACACTGTACTGTATCGGCCTGTGAGTTTGAACCTGAGGAAATGGAGGTTGACGCGACTTACCAGAGGTCACAAGAGATGATGAAAAGAGTATAGCTCCCGAAAGCTAGTCAAGAAATGTATTAAGTTAGTCCAATAAAAATGTATTGCCTATTTCTTTGCTTGACCTTTATTTCTATATGTTAAGTAGACTAACATGGCAACTACTCTACTTAAGAGTCTAAGAAGGCAATCTCCAACATATACTTAAGATTATCTATTAAATTTATTTTATTTATTTATTTTGTGTTTTTCTATACCGGCATTCGCGAAAGGTATCACATCATGCCGGTTTACAAATAACAAGGGGTGTAAGATACAATAAGAACATTAACAGGTGCGGATCGAAAACTTTGCAGTTACCATAAAAACAGGGAAATACACAACTGGGAGCAGTGAAAAGTCGATAGGAAATTAACAGAAAGAACAAATTTACAAATTTATGGTATTTACTAAGTAATGGAGTTTTGCAATGATATTGATTATCATGTTAAGTTAGGGTCTGAAAGTGAGTTAAGGTTCAGTTGGGGTCTGGAAAGGCTTTCTTAAATAACCACGTTTTGAGTCTTTTCCTGAATGTTGGAAGGCAGGGTTCCTGTCGCAGATCCGGTGGAATGGAGTTCCATAGAGGTGGTCCTGCTGTGGAGAATGCCCTGTCTCTGAAAGTTATATGCTGAGAGGTTTTGGGCTGTGGTACCTGTAGAGATTCTCTACAGGACTCTCTGATGGGTCTGGAGGAGGTATGTTTTCTGAATGGGATTTGCAGGTTAAGCGGAGAGTGTTGATGGATAGCTTTGTAGATAGAGGTAATATATGATTCTATAGTGAATTGGCAACCAATGTAGGTCTTTGAGAATTGGAGATATGTGATCTCTTCTCCTTGTGTTTGTCAGTATTCTGGCTGCCGTGTTTTGAACCGTCTGAAGAGGTTTAGTGTGAGATGAGGGTAGACCTAATAATATAGAGTTGCAATAATCTAACTTAGAGAAGATTATTGCTTGCAGGACTGTTCTATAGTCGTGCGAGTGGAAAAGTGGTTTTATTCTTTTTAGGACATGAAGTTTATGAAAGCAGTCCTTGGTAGTTTGGTTAATAAATGATTTTAGGTTTAGCCGATTATCAATGATAGCTCCTAGGTCTCTTACTTGAGATGTTTGTAAGTTGGCTGGTGGATTTGTAGTGATGTTACTGTTTTCCGGGGATATGAAAAGGAGTTTGCTCTTTGAAGAGTTTAGGATTAAGTTTAGACTGGAGAGGAGGCCGTTGATTTCTAGAAGGCACTTTTCCCAGAATTTTAGAGTTTTTGTGAAGGATTCTTTAAGGGGAATGACGATCTGGACATCATCGGCGTATAGAAAGTGTTTTAGGTTCAGTTTGGTTAACAACTGGCAGAGAGGTAGAAGGTAAATGTTAAAGAGCGTGGGTGAGAGGGAAGAGCCCTGCGGAACTCCTAGAGAGGAAGGATAACGCTGAGATTCTTTGTATTATTATGTATATTACTATGTATTATACATTCTTTGTATTATTATTATAGATTATTATAGATTCTTTGTATTATTATGTATATTACTATGTATTCTTATGTGTGTAATGTTGGTAAGTCCTGCATCATTAATATAACAATTATTCAAACATTTCAGAATCACAGCACAGATGGTGTTAGTCTAATGAATACTTTTGCCCAAGGCAACACTAATATACTGTCAAATTGAAAATAAAAGCAATACACATGATGCCTACACTTAGGCCTTTGGGCACTTAAATGTTGTTCCCAAGCTAGGTAAACAGTTAAGATTTGCCTAGAATCAACCTCTAAGGAACTTGTGTCAAATTAATCTCCATGTCATCTATCCTCTCTCAACAGGTTTTACGGTTTTCTTTTTTTCAAGTCCCTGATCAACAGCTGTCAGTGTTTATATCAAGCTGTGCTTGTGCCCATACAGTGGCATTGTCAGCACAATTGGCTGCTCAAAAGCCTTTTTTTTTTTTTTAAAGCAGAGCTGCTGGTTACCTTCAGCAGTAGTGCATTAAGGGGCAATACCTAGTGACACTGGCAGTGCTACAACTGTGCTAGTTTAGGGAACAACAGAAGGAACAACAAATGGCTACAATTAGTATTCACCCTGCTCCTTGCAACAGAATTTCATTGCTATGGCAACTGGAGCTGCCCAGATGACATACAGCTTTGGCTGAGGCTAGTGTACTACTTTATTATAACCACTACTGAGCAAAACAGAGCACACGCTAATGCCACTAATAGCACTTTAGATCTTTGCTTTTATTTTCCAGCTTAATTAAGAAGAGCATGTTTCTTAATTTTTTTCTAATGCAAAGTACCCTTTTGCCTATCTTAATTAATATATTTGGAATATCGTAAATGTTTTTATTCAGAAACCCAGGCAGAAATTTGGAACACAAGCAAACAAATGTATGGAGTCTTTCCAAATATGTTAATTTTTTTCACAGGTGGTATACATTTATTTAATAGCAATTGATGGAAAAAAAGATTTATTCCTAAATAACAGAGCAGTTACAGCAATGAAGTAAAGGCTGCTATATGTGGGTGGGAACGAGTCTGCATGGCAAGTCAAGATAAGGAGAGTCTGTAATTTAATTATCGCAAAGCAAAGCGAGTTGTTAATTTAGGCTACATTTAAATGAACTCAGACTGTTACCATAAATCCAAATGTGTTAATAAATTCTCTAACATGGGATCTGTGCTATTCAATGAAACTGTAAAACATACAACTATAGAGCACCGTTTCTGCACGTTGCTTCTGGGACATGAATTTACCAGAGCACTGCAGAGTTTCATCCTTTGCTATTTTGAGAATGGAAAAAATGTATGTAGTGCAGAGGTCAAATCAAAACCATGCATAGTTATTGTTGCATTAAAGTCTTATTACAAGTCATCTATTGGTGGTGACTTCACTACAACAAGGTTAATATTCACCTTGGCCTTCCAGGAGTGGCGAATACTAAATCAAAATAAATAATAAAACAACAGAACGTCTATACTTCTATTATTAATGAGTTTTCTTAAGCTGTAGATGTTGGGAGATCATACTTTTTTTTTTCAAATAATACAAACACACCAGAGCAGCTGTCATCATTCTGCAGTGTAACTTAGTGTCTGAAATGTTGGTGTGGTACACATGAAGGGATCTGGAACTCACACAACAGTGTGCTATGATTCAGAGACTTAAAAGTAAGGTATATGCAGGCAAAATATTCTCAGTTTGTTTTGTTTTGTGGAAATTTTCATTGTTGTTTTGTTCGTGTTTTTTCCCCAATTTTTTCATTTCTTGAATTTTTGGCAAATTGTGTATACACTTTAGTGATTGTGCAGCTCCCACAATCTCCCTCTCGTTGACTGAAGTCAATTTAGCAGGGCCGAGTGGCACCCTGATCTCTTTCTCCCAGCCCTGAAAATTAAATAGTTAAGAGTCAAATAAAAGACCCTTCTGCACTCCAAACTTCGAACAATAATTTCATTAGGACTTCATGTAATGACTAAGCTACAGCATTAACTGAAAAGATCCAGAGATTGAAACAGCAAATCACCTATACCTACCCTATTAACACATCGGATGACTTTAATGCACCTATTAACTGGTCATCATTTGACACAGTTTTGAAGCTGGAGATAAGCAAAATCATACCTAAACTAAAACCAGCTACTCATCCACTTGACCTGATACCTGCCTCTTTGCTGAAACAAGTAAACCAAACCATAACCCCCTACAATCACAACAGTCAACCTTGCCCTTGCAGGACATATGCCCATGCTCTAAAACAAGCAGTTATAAAACCAATCTTAAAGAATAAATTAGGAAGATCTGAGGATTGTGACAACTACCCACCAATCTCCAATTTAACCATCTCAAAGATTATAGAAAAAGCAGTGCTTACCTAATTAGAGTTTCATCTAGAAGACAATAAAACCCTATCCCCTAACCAATTTGGATTTTGAAAAATCGCTCGACAGAAACTCTAACTGAACCCATACTACAAGGATTTGACACTAATAAATCATACTGCCTAGTGCTGATTTATCTCACAGCAGCCTTTGATACTGTTGACCATAATCAACTTTGCCGACAGTTGAGAAACATCTGGATAGAAGGAAATGTACTTAATTGGTTCACCTCATTCCTCACAAACAGATTTTTCCAAGTTAAAATCAACAATTATTTATCTGACACATTCCAGTGCTCAACAGGCGTTCCACAAGGATCAGTGCTTTCTGCAACCCTCTTTAATATATACGTGCTTCCCTTGTGCAAATTACTAACAGACCTAGGAATAATTTTTCTATATGCTGACGATCTGCAATTCTATATCCAACTAACAATCATTTGAAAAAACAGCATCACTTATCAGTGAATATATGCGCCTTGTTCATTGTTCTCTGTACAACGTGTTTAGCAGCACTTTTTGTTCAATGTGAATCGATGAGATGTTCCCAACGTTCATCGATATATAAAAGCCTCTAAATAAATAAATAAATAAATAAATAAATAAATAAATAAATAAATATGGTCACAATAAAAGAAAAACTTGCACAAATGAAACTATCAATGAATCCCTAAAAAACAGAAATAATTTGGCTGAGCATAAACCCACCAAAATCTATTACAACATGTATAGAACTTGGAAATTGCCAGTTATTCCCAGCAACTCAAGTGAGATCTAGGAGTTCAAATAGATGAAAACTTAACAATGAAAGTCCACATTAGCAAACTGATCAAATCAGGTTTCTACAAGTTGCAAATCCTGAGCAAGAGGCGTGGGATAAACACTGTGGATCCATAAAGTCTAGAGGACGTGAATGAAGAGTGGGTGGCTCGCGGGAAAGACAGCTACTGCCTGGAGATTATACCCTTATTCAATAAACATTCACACAGTTAATGCAACTCCAACAATGCTCTAAGCTTCAACGGCAAGAGGAAAAGTGGAAAAATGGATTTGCATTCACAAAAAAGTGGGGAGTAGCTTGCTTGTTACGGCGGTTACTACCCCAAACCAAATAAGCCTGATACTTCACTTTTAATACATATCCAGCATAGCTCTCTGCTTCAACAGCAGGGGAAAGACCGATACTTCACGCATATCCAGCATAGCTCTCTGCTTCAACGGCAGGGGAGAAAGACCGATACTTCACCCATATCCAGCATAGCTCTCTGCTTCAACGGCAGGGGAGAAAGACCGATACTTCACGCATATCCAGCATAACTCTGGGCTTCAACAGCGGGGGGAATGAAGAAAAGTGGATCTATATCCAGACAACAACCAACAAAGACTGAATTACATAGTCTGAGTAAACAAAAGCATGGGTGTAGCTTGCTTATTGCGGCGGTTACTACCCCTAACTAAGCTAGATATTCATTTAGATGCAGTTCCAACACTGTTCTCTACATTAATGGTGGGGGTGGAAGGGAAATAGAACCAAAAGGTTACTAAGAGCCAAGACTAACAGAAGTATGAGAAAAAAAAGTGCAAAGCTTACTGGGCAGACTGGATGGGCCGTTTGGTCTTCTTCTGCCGTCATTTCTTTGTTTCTATGTTTCTATATTGAAACCTCTTCTAGACACAGCAGATTTCAGAACGGTATTGCAATCACTAATATTCTCAAACCTTGATTTCTGTAATTTCCTATTTCTGGGACTTCCGACTAGTCACCAAAAACCTCTACAACTACTGCAAAATGCTGCAGCTCAGTTCGCAAAACAAAGACCTCCTAGAGATCCTGGCCATAAGAAACTCTCATGTAACGCAAACAAGAGAGAGAGTGATTTCAGTCGCTGGCCCAAAACTATGGACACCTTGCCAGAGGACCTGAGAATAACAACAGACATTAAAAAATTTAAGAGCGAGTTAAAAACATGTCTATTCACAAATGCCTACTGTCTGACAGAAAACTCCAGTTCCTCATGAGTCTGATAACCAGAAATGTCCTGACCAACTCCCCCTAATCTAACCAGTTATGTCTTCCCTTAATTGTACCTGACTTTGATACGCACCCTCAGTCTCTAAATGTTTCACTAGTTTACTACCTGTACTTTGCCTACCTCAGTTTTTACACTATTTATGAATGTCAAACCCGTACACAGTTATGAACTAGTGATTTTCACATAGAATGACAGTATATAAAACACAAATAAATAAATAGAATGTAAGTAGGCCGAGGAATGCAGATCCACCTCCTCTTATCCCCTACTCTACCTGTCAGTCCCTAAATAGTGCCCTTATAGCCCACCAGGAGGAAAAAAGATTCTTACCTCCTCTAAGTACTTAGGTGTGATAGCTCTGGCAGCTACCACACTTAAGTATGAATTTATTCTCTTCATGATGGCTTACAAAGACCTCCGATTGATTTATTCACTAATTGCTACTTGCCCAAAGTTTAACCTTGAAAATTGTTGATTAAAAGAGCCAATGGTGTTCAAAGGGGAGAGGCCAATCTTTTTCAGGGTATGTTGAAGGAACTTGAAAGCTTGAAGATGGACCTTCAAAGACCAATGCAGTAAGTGCACTGGATGGAAGGTCGAGCTTTCCTCCATGCAGAATTGCTTTGGAGATGAGTATTTCATTGCTTTTGATTCCACACATTGAAGGAGATTGATGCCAAAGTACTATTTCTTTGATTGGAACTTGTTGCTGTTTCTCCTTGGCTCTATGCACAAGTGCTCAAAACCTGATGCTTGGTATGAACTAGGAGAACAAGATATATCATTCTCCAAGAGAAAAGGTGATACTGGGCTTGGTGCTTATCAACAGGGACAATTTTTCTGAGGTTCTGGTGGATGATCATTTGGGATCACTGAATGGTGTGGTTCAGTATTAGAATGTAGGACAATAAAGGTTTATTCAAAGGCAAAGGTTCTAGACTTCAGGAAAACTAATTTTGTTAAAATGGGGGAGTACGTCAAGGAGACATTTGCTGGAAGGGAAAATCTATGGGAAGTACAAGAGCAGTTGGCAAAACGAAAAGGATATTATAAGGGCAACAAACCTTTTTGTTAGGAAAGTTAATAAAGGAAAGAGGGGAAAAAGTGGCTGCTATGGTTTTCTAAAGTATCATCTGAAAAGGTATGGGGAAAAAAAGATTAGTGTTCATTTACTACACGAGATTGCAGAAAGACGAAGACAAGTGACAATATATAAGAACATAAGAGCATAAGGCTTGCCATACTACGACAGATCAAGCGTCCAAGCCCAGTATCCTGTTTCCAACAGTGGCCAATCCAGGTGACAAGTACCTGGTAGGATCCATAGGGGTAAATGGATTCCAAGCTGCTTATCCCAAGAAGAAATGGTAGATTTCTGCAACTCTCCCTTAATAATTGTTAATGACTTTTCCTTCAGTAACGTTTCCAAACCTTTTTTAAACACAACTATACTACAGTGACTCCCCGATAATAAGCCCTACCCTGAAAGTAAGCCCTAGCTTGATTTTCAGGATTTTTGGAGTAGGGCTTGAAATATAAGCCCTACTCCAAAAATAAGACCTAGGTATAGGTAGATGCGCAGTTGCACCCCAAAGCATCAGTCCCAGAACATATCCCTGGGCACTCCACTATTCACCTTTTTTCATTGGGAAAATTTACCATTTAGCCCAACTTTGTTTTCTACTTTTTAACCAGTTTGCAATCCACAATAGGACACTAGCACCTATCCCATGACTTTCTAATTTCTTAAGAAGACTCTCATGAGGGACTTTGTCAAATGTTTCTGGAAATCCAGATACACTATCACCTTTAACCATATGTTTATTTACGCCTTCAAAAAATGTAGGAAATTTGTGAGGCAAGACTTCCCTTGGATAAATCCATGTTGGCTTTGTCCCGTTAAACTATGCTTATATGTTCAGCAATTTTGTTCTTTATGATAGTTTTTACCATTTTGCCTGGCACAGACTTCAGACTCACTAGTCTGTAATTTCCTGGATTACTCCTTGATCCCTTTTTAAAAATTGGCGTTACATTGGCAACCTTCCTGTATTCAACTACCATAGATATTATTGATAGTTTACAAATTTCCAATAGCAGGTCTGCAATTTAATTTCTTAGTTCTTTCAGAACTCTGGGATGGGATGTATACCATCTGGTTCAGGTGATTTGCTACTCTTTATTTTGTCAATTTGCCATAGTACATCTTCCAGGTTCACTGAGACTTGTTTCAGTTCCTATGAATCACCACCTTTGAATATCATTTCTGGCATGGGTATATCTCTTACATCTTCCTCGGTGAATACTGAAGGTATGCGAAGATGGGAAATTAGTCAGCAAATTCAAACATCTACTAGTAATGTTTGAATTTGTTAGGAAAGAACACAAACTTTGGAAACTTTTTTTCTTAAAAGGGTTAATCTATTACTGACTGTATATTGTGCACAAGTTGTTAGGGCTGGTTTTGTTTGCAAGTGATATGAATTGTGTGTCTTTAGGGATAATAGATTTTGGATTAATTTTGTAAGCTAATAAATTAGTACTTGTTTGCAAGTCTAAAGAATTGTATGTTTTTGGGGATAATAGATTTTGAATTAATGTTGTGAGATAATATAGATTTATATTTGTTTGCAAGTGTAAAGAACAGTTTGAGTTCAATAAAAACAGACTTTGGATGAGTTTTCTGAGTTAGTAAAAGTTAGCATTTCTTTGTAAATTTTAGAAGTGTGAGTTTGCACAGGTCTCTCACTTGATCTGAAAAAGTAAGAGTTATGGTTCCTTGGCAAATAGTCAGTTTGATTTCCACTCACACCAGTCACCCCCACCCCACAGTTATAAGGAAAATCTTCAAAATAAGAGTCAATTAGTGATTTAGAACATATAATTAACCCTTTTAGTGACTAACAAAATTTATTGCTACTGTCATTAACAAACTAATATGTTACCTACTTATCAATTTAAAAACTTTAGATTTAAAAGGCCAAATAAGAGATCACATGGTGCCTTGAGCAAGGTGGGATGTGATTGCCTTCACTCCGTCCCTTCTCTTGCCATAATTGCCTCCATCCCTTTTTTAAAGCTTTTTTTTTGTGGCGTAGCGAGTCAAAGGCCTGTATTTTTCCCTTTTGGAAGCTACCCAAGGGATGTCAACCCACCTCACAAAGAAAGATAAAGAAAAATAAAAATGAATGGAAAGATGGTGGATGTGCAGATGGCTCATATGGTGTTGTCTCTGCAAGAATTAGCAATCACAGAGTTAAAATCAGCAGTTGTAGCAGCTTTGGAACTGTAATTTTAAAATATTGTTGACAAATTAGAAGAGGTAACCATATGGATGGTCAGCTATGAAGCCAGATTTGGGGATATATTGATCAAATGATTTTGGTAAATCAAGAGGATTTGGCGGCTACAGGCGCACAACTGACAGACCTGCAAGCAATGTTCACTAAGCAGGAAGAACTGAAGAACTCTAGAACCAATCTAGATGAAACAATTTACGATTCGTCGGCTTGCATGAATCGTTACTGGAAAAGAACTTAGGCGCTTTTCTTGCGTACTGGCTGGCGAGTGAACTAGGGCTTAATGCTACCCGATTCACATTCACATTCAGCGGGCCCATTGTTTGGGGCTGTGTGAAGAATGGGCCGATAAGCCACAAGTGGAGATGCAAAGTTTTTGGACTTCGTCCCTAAAATTTGAGATTCTCCAAGTTATAAGAGGAGGGAAAAGTTTACTAGAATAAAAATATTTTGGTTTTTCAGGATTACTCCTCCAAGCTCACCACTCACCGTAAGGAATTTTCATTGATTTGCAATCTTTTGCATGCTTTAGGGTTAAAATTCACATTGACATATCCTGCCAAGTTCAGGTACATCTCCCTGAAGGAATACAATGGTTCCAATCTGCGGTACAAATGACTAAAATGGCCAACTGCCTTGAGCAATGAAAGCACATGCAGTGAGAAAGCCTAGTTTTCGTTTATTACTTCTTGGAATTTAAATTGAAACTCTGCCTGTGTTCCTTGACAATGTAGTACCACTTCTCCATTATTCAGCAATGCGAACGTGTCTAGCAATAAAAATTGTGGAGATATTAACATAGTGATATTTTGGTCAACTAGTTTTTTTTTTCCCTTTTCATTGGCTCAACAGAAAATTGTTCTTTGGTGATCGCTGTCTCCCCATATCTTATTTGTGAGGATCTACAAGCTCTGTACCAGGAACACGGAGCTTTTATCTACTGGGACAGATAGAAAGTGAATTTTTACATCAAGAGAATCTGTTTTAGGAAAGCTTTCCTCTGAAGTCTGCCTTGGTGATCGTTTTTGTATTGAGCTGTACCAATATGAGAGGTGTTTTTTTTTTTTAGGTAGATAGTGGCAAGATGGAGCATATTTAGTTATCTTCATACTGTTGGTAATGGGGAGGGGGGGGGGGAGAGTGATGGATTGGGGGTGGGTTTAGTGTGATTTGTACTCCAGGGTATGAAGTAGTTAGACATATATCCACAAACAATATGATATTTAAAAGAAGGGGAAATACTATGGGCCAGATCTTAAAATCTAGGCACAATTTTATAACATGTGTGCGCTGCCGTTGAAGCAGAGAGCAATATTGGAGTTGCATCAGAAGTGTAGTATCAGGCTTTTTGGTTAAGGGTAGTAACCGCTGCATCAAGCAATTTACCCCCATGTTTATTTCTTTTCCCAAACTGTACAAGTTCAGTATCCTTGTTAGTTGTTGTCTGACTCCAATTCCTCTTTTCCATCTGCCATTGAAGCAGCGAGCAATGATGGAGTTGCATCAACAGTATGAAGGCTGATTTAAGGGTAATATCCGCCACACCAGCAAGTTACCTCCATGCCTCTTACTACATTTCCCTCCCCCTTGCCTTTAGCTGCATCTTTGTCTTTACCACCTCCTCTGGAAGGGCATTCCAGGTGTCCACCAGCCTCTCCCTGAAGAAATATTTTCTGACATTGATTCTGAGTCGTCATTCCCAGTTTCATTTCATGACCCCTAGTTCTATTGGTTCCTTTCCAGCAGAAAAGATTTGTTGTTGATCGTGCATCATTAAAACCTTTCAAGTATCTAAAGGTCTGTGACATACCTCCTCTGCTCCTCCTCTCCTCCAGGGTATATATACTTAGGTCCTTCAACCTTTCCTCTTAAGTCATTTGTTGGAGACCCCCTACCATTTTGGTCATCCTTCTCTGGACTGCCTCCATCCTGTCTCTGTCCCTTATGAAATATGGTCTCCAGAACTGAACACAGTACTCCAGGTGAGGTCTCACCAAGGACCTGTACAAGGGGATTATCACTTCCTTTTCTTACTATATATCCTCTCTATGCAGCCCAGCATTCTTCTAGCTTTAGCTATCGCCTTATCACTTCCTATGGTGATCAAATGCACTTTGAAAGAGTGGTGCCAGCTCAGGAGAAAACCTCTTTAAAAAGTCAATGTGATAGCCATCTGGTCCCAGACTCATGCCCTTTGGCAGTTGTCCTGCATTGTAATCAGCACTGCCAATTTAGCCACCTGTCTATCCATCACCCTTGGCATTACCACTTCCTATAAACAGACTGCCAGATGTGCTTGAGAACATTCTCCTTGATTAGCATATAGATATTCGTAATAAGTTTTAAAAGTATCATTAATCTCTCTATTGTCATGAGCTATCCCACTTGATTTCTTTCTAATACTACTGATTATCATCTGAGCCTCCCGTTTTCTGATCATCCTAGCTAGGAGCACCCAAGTCTTGATCCCATATTCATAAGATGTCTAATGAGAAAACTGGAATGCTTTCCCTATCCTTCTATTTGAAGCTACTGGAGTTCCTCTCTTGCCTTCTACAAAGCTTTGTATATTTTCTGGTAATAACCAGCTTTGTATTGAGCTTCTAGAGATCCTATGTGCTGCTCAAGCAATTTCTGAATGCATGTTTTTTTTGTGACTTGCAAAGCTGATTTTTCCCTGGAGCACGGTTTTCAAAACCTCCCATATCACAAAGGAATTCGGCTTTGCTCTCATATGGCCCTCCCTATATTATTTCACTGCATTCACTATCATATCACAAAAGCAATCATTTCCTAAAAGCTACTGATTAAAGTGCCATGATTTGTTGGCCTGGCATTCCTGATTGAATTTTAAGGGGATTAAAACCAAACTAAGGTCTGATATTTGATTGGACAGGATGTCAATGGGACCAGCCATCTGCAGAGCATCGCCCAAACTCAGAAAGAAATCAATGAAACTATAAGATTGATGCCCTCTGTGAAAAGCAAGTGTAATCCCTGCTTTCAGGGAACTGAAGTCTCCAACACCTAATAGACTAAGTTTGTCCATTAGCAATTACAGGTTTTCCTCCTGACCCTTAGCCAGATCAAATCCAGAAGACTTCTCACACCTAGGATCCAGGCATGTGTTCCAGTTCTCCTCAATGATATAAGGCAGTGTAGAGCATTTTTCTAGAGTTCCCACCAAAGTTTATACTATTCCCTTTGCCTTTCATTTGGACCATAGATACTAGCCAATGAGAAGTGTTCCCTTAAAAATTGAGCACTCCAAATTAGCAGCTGTCCAGAGAAAGTGCTTTATGCACCAAGATGCATACCCCCCAACTTTTCGAATTATATGAAGAAAAATATGTGTCCAATCCATTCCCACTGCAGCTTAGCATGTTCTGTGTTACTTCAATGGGTCTCCTGCAGGAGAGCAATTTTCACATTCTGCTTCTTCAATTAGTCTAGTATATGTTTATGTTTTATAGGCTCACATTAAAGGAAATTATGTTAACCTCAAGATAAGACATTTGCCATATGAAATTACATATGTTCTTTTATACCAGTAAAATGTTAAATCTATACACATAGCATCACACATCCCCTCTCAATCATAAACAGAATGCTTCCAAAAAACAACATAACCAACTAATCCCCCTCCTTAAACATAACCACATTCGCATGGAGATATAAGGGGACCCACTTTCCCATACTAACCTTCCCCTCTCATTCCCCAGACCGCCTTTGCTCAATCCCCTCTCCCCTTCCCTAGAAATAGCGCATCTGAACCTTGTCTGTATGCGTGTGCAAGGAAGCAAAAGCCTGAAAAATACCCACCCCTTGCCTTCTTTCCCCCTTCCTCCCTTTCTTCCACCGCTCTTCTCTCCATCCCAGTCCACCCTCCAAATCAGCCCAACTCTCATTCTGTCTTTGGTTTCTGCATGTTTGTAAGGCTAATACTTTCTACATGCTGCCAATGTGTGTCCGGAGTCTGCTTGTTGAGCCTCTAAAAAGCCATTTATTTGCCACTTCTCCATGTTGTACATTCTGGCACTAGCCATTATCCATCTGGCGCTCTCTACCTCCACATAGAACAGCCTCCCTGACACCTCTGGAGTACTGAGATAGTATCTAGGCAATAAAGCTCCATTAACCCCGGATTTGAGCATCTCAGGATATATATTTAAAGCAGTACTGATAAGGAAAATGCATGTAAATCATGTCACAATCCCCATAACCCCTCCCTCAGTGATGTTACTCCCCTCTTTCTTTTCCCTCAACTAGATCCCCAAGACTGTGTTGTAGACGTGGACCCTTGGACCGAGGTGGGATTAGCACAATCCACAGGGAAGAGCCCTGTGGGTCCCCACCATCGGCAGGTGGAGCTGGCTGGAGCACAGGCCCAACAGGAACTTCACCAACAACAACCCTCATTCCCTTTAGGTTGAGCCCTCGGGTGCAGGGACTGGCTGGACTTAGTTTCACCTCTTCTCAGAGGCGTTCACCTATTATGAAAGGTATGAGGGCCAGCAGGAGTGAAACAGAGTTAGTCCAAGCAGAGGTTGGGGCCAGCAGCAGCAGATACTGGGGCAGATGGAGTTTGTGCAGTGTCGTGGTCTGAGCAGAGGTCTGGGCAGGCAGAGTTCAAGCAAGGCGATGAGCAGGCAAGTGGTCGAAGCACAGGCAGCATCAAACAAACAATCCAAAGTCAAGCCAGGAATCCAACCAAAGATAGAGTCAAGAGTCCAAACCGAAATCAAGCCAAGAATCTAATCCGAGGGGGTGAGGCAAGACGGAACAACAGGGCAGGCTGTATGCTGAAGATAGATGAGGAACCACAAAGATGAGAATTCAGCAGAACACTAGACCGAGGAAGGACCAGGAACAGACACAGGAGCTCAGATGACACAAAAGAACCAGGAACACACAGACAAGGCACAGAATCAGAATCAGGAATGCAGAAGCACACTGCTACTCCAGGGAGTCAACCTATTGCCGAGGTGTCTGAGGAAGGTCCAGTCAGGCTTTATATAGGGGAGGGCCTGTATTGTCATCAGGGGTGCCGCAGTGGATTTCTCACCGCAGGCCCTTTAAGTCCTGAAATGTTGAGCGCACACACACCTAAGGACGACACTAGCGCAGCATACTGGGCCGGCTCAGGCGCGGCAGACACCTGCCATGGTGTCGGCAGGCTCCCTCCTTGGCTTGGGGCTGGAGGTAAGAGCAGCCAAACACAACAGATTGAACCCCTCCACAGTTCTAACATATATATCTCCTCGTTTCGCCATTCCTATTTCCCCAACCATTCCATAGAAAGAAGATATTTGTGTGTGTTAATAGATAAAAGGAAATCCAACATCTGGGAATGTGCCATTCATGAGACAGACTCTCTGCACTTCTCCACCAAATGGTCCTGTGCATCAACTGTCATCCCCCTAATCCCGGAAAGGCAAGCCTTGTCAACCATGTCTTCTCTTCCTGCCGGAGCTGCTGAGATCATGTGCCGCACTCAGCGTCACAGTCAAGGACCCCATAAATGCAGACAGACTAGGCCACTCATCGTTTTCATTTAATGCTGGTACTCATCTACCCAGACTCCCTTGGCAACCTCCAGTTGAATTTGAGTTTTCTGCAGCAGGGCTACCTCCAGTTTTTGGTTTTTTTTTTAACTGGACTCATTCGCCAACTCACTCACCCCGAGTTTCTTGGGATGAGGTTGCCACCTCCCTGGCCTGTATGAATGCCATTGCCTCGTGTTGTATGTCAAAAATCCTCATGGACACATTGACAATTACCATCGATTTGGCCGGGTAGAGAAGCCTAAACTTCATTTTCTGGTCATACAGCCTTCGTGTATTTCGCCTGCCACTTCTGAATGGTGGCGCTGTAGTCAGGAAGTATGGCCACATGGCATCCCTGGTATAATAAAGGGCTGAATTCCTGCACCCATCTCAGGACCCACTGCTCAGTTTGAAATGATTGCAGCTTGACAATGAAATCTTGAGGAGCATTGTGGCCAAGTCTGCCAGATCCTGCTACCCGGTGGCCCCGGTCAATGTCTAAGTGGGGGTTTCCTTCACTGAGTTGTATTTCCTAAAGGAGAAGTTCCAAAAATGTCTTCTCTGTCCCTCCATCTTCTCTAGGACCCCTACAGATCTGATATTTGATCTGCAAGTCTTCCAGGTCCATAATTTTCACCTCTTCCAGGTCCATAATCTTCACTTGCAGAGTTTTTGCCATGGTTGACTCCCAGTCCTCAATTGCTGACACCTGTCTTTTTTAGTTCGTCCACTCTAAGGCACACGTTATTAATATGTTTACGTCACCCAGCTCTTTAGAAACTTCAGCCCCAAGTCCCTGAATTTCACCCAGAATTTGGGCTTTCAGCATTTAGTTGGGTGCCCCTGTTGAACTGCCTACTCCACTCATTTTTCTCTCTCTCCTGTACTTGCACTGTATGCTTCCTCAGCCTCGTGGTAAAAATCCATTATGGGCCTATCTAGCGTGCTGCAGTATGTTGACTTTTCATTGTGCTGCAAATGTTTCTTTCCCTCTGAGCTCAAGAGAAGAAAAGGCACCTTATCTCTTTATTCACACTCAAATCTTGATATCAGTGGAAGTAATTAATGGAGAATGGTCCCAGGGTGATCAGAGCCTCACAAAATATCCGCTGCCATGAATGTGCTATAGTGCAGTCAGTTTCATTTTAAGGTCAAAAGGGGTGATTTACCTGCCCAGTCATCTAATTACTTGAGTACTAATTTTTCTCTGTTTAAGAAGCTTTCACAGATTGGAACTCAGAAAAGTTTACCTCTACTTCTGTATTTGATCCCATTCCTTCTAAACTTGTCAAGAACTGTGAAGTAGGCCTGATTCTGTACCTTACTGAGACTGTGAACACAAGCCTAGCGGGCCTTCAGAGGCTTCTGGCCCCGCCTCTTTTTTCAAGCCCTGGGACATACACGCGTCCCGGGGCTTATGCAAAATAGGTTCGGCGCGCGCAGGATGGGGTTTACAAGGGTTAAGCACTTAACCCTTTTAAAATCCGCCCCTTTATGTTTTGCAGGGCAAGGTCACATTCTGTATTAGACTGCATTAAGGATATATTTCCCTCCGAGGCCGCTCCGAAATCGGAGCGGCCTCGGAGGGAACTTTCCTTCCACCCCCTCGCACCTTCCCTTCCCCTACCTAACCCACCCCCCCCGGCCCTATCTAAACCCCCCCCCCCCCACCTTTGCGTGCGCCGGGCTGGCTGCTGCGCTCCATGTTCCGGTCCGGAGGCCGCGGCCACGACCCCGGAACGCCCCTGGCGCCACCCCCGAAACGCCGCGTCACTTGCGACATGCTCCCGAAACGCCGCGTCACTCCTGGCACGCCCCCCGACACGTCCCTCCATGCAAGCCCCAAGACTTACGCGCACGCAGGGGGGGGGGTTGGGGTAGGTTTTCGGGGGGTACGCGCGTATCTTACGCACATACCCCTTTGAAAATCTACCCCAGAGTGTATAAATTTCACTTATAGAGCATCACCACTGTTTAGTCTCTTTTAAGCCCACAAAACGGAGAGGGGATCCACAACAAAAAGGGGAACAAGATCACATAGGAAAAAAGAAAATGAAAGAAAGGAAATCGAAGGCAAGATAAAACCAATAAATCACCTTAAGATACATTCTTATTTGCAGGCCTTGGAGCTGATCCTAAGAACATGCCATACTGGTCAGACCAAGGGCCCATTCAAGCCCAGCATCCTGAATCCAACAGTGGCCAAACCAGGCCATAAGAACCTGGCAAGTTCCCAAAAACTAAGTCTATCCCATGTTACTGTTGCTAGTAATAGCAGTGGCTATTTTCTAAGTCAGCTTAATTAATAGTAGGTAATGGACTTCTCCTCCAAGAATTTATCCAATCCTTTTTTAAACCCAGCTACACTAATTGCACTAACCACATCCCCTGGCAACAAATTCCAGAGTTTAATTGTGCGTTGAGTGAAAAAGAACTTTCTTCTATTAGTTTTAAATGTGCCACATGCTAAATTCATGGAGTGCCCCCTAGTCCTTCTATTATCCGAAAGAGTAAATAACCGATTCACGTTTACCCATTCTAAACCTCTCATGATTTTAAACACATTATCATATCTCCCCCCCAGCCGTCTCTTCTCTAAGCTGAACAGTTCTAACCTCTTTAGTCTTTCCTCATAGGGGAGCTTTATCAGTTTGGTCACCCTTCTCTGTACCTTCTCCATCGCAACTATATCTTTTTTGAGATGCGGCGACCAGAATTGTACACAGTATTCAAGGTGCGGTCTCACCATGGAGCGATACAGAGGCATTATGACATTTTCCGTATTATTCATCATTCCCCTTCTAATAATTCTCAACATTGTTTGCTTTTTTGACTGCCGAAGCACACTGAACCGACGAATTCAATGTGTTATCCACTATGACGCCTAGATCTCTTTCTTGGGTAGTACCTCCTAATATGGAATCTAACACTGTTTAACTATAGCATAGGTTATTTTTCCCTATATGCATCACCTTGCACTTAGCCACATTAAATTTCATCTGCCATTTGGATGCCCAATTCTCAAGTCTCACAAGGTCTTCCTGCAATTTATATCAATCTGCTTGTGATTTAACTACTCTGAACAATTTTGTATCATCTGAAAATTTGATTACCTCACTTGTCGTTTTTCTTTCCAGATCATTTATAAATATATTGAAAAGTACGGGTCCCAAAACAGATCCCTGAGGCACTCCACTGCCCACTCCCTTCCACTGAGAAAATTGTCCATTTATTCCTACTCTGTTTCCTGTCTTTTAGCCAGTTTGTAATCCACGAAAGGACATCGCCACCTATCCCATGACTTTTTACTTTTCCTAGAAGCCTCTCATGAGGAACTTTGTCAAATGCCTTCTGAAAATCCAAATATACTACATCTACTGGTTCACCTTTATCTACATGTTTATTAACTCCTTCAAAAAAGTGAAGCAGATTTGTGAGGCAAGACTTGCCTTGGGTAAAGCCATGCTGACTTTGTTCCATTAAACCATGTCTTTTTATATGTTCTGTGATTTTCATATTTAGAACACTTTCCACTATTTTTCCTGGCACTGAAGTCAGGCTAACTGGTCTGTAGTTTCCTGGATCGCTCCTGGAGCCCTTTTTAAATATTGGGGTTACATTAGCCACCCTCCAGTCTTCAGGTACAATGGATGATTTTAATGATAGGTTACAAATTTTTACTAATAGGTCTGAAATTTCATTTTTGAGTTCCTTCGGAACCCTACGGTATATACCAGCCAGTCCAGGTGATTTACTACTCTTCAGTTTGTCAATCAGGCCTACCACATCTTCTCGGCTCACAGTGATTTGGTTCATTCCATCTGAATCATTACCCATGAAAACCTTCTCTGGTATGGGTATCTCCCCAACATCCTCTTCAGTAAACACCGAAGCAAAGAAATAGTTTAATATTTCCGCAATGGCCTTATCTTCTCTAACCCCTCGATCAATGGTCCAACTGACTCCCTCATAAGCTTTCTGCCTTGGATATATTTTAAAAAGTTTTTACTGTGAGTTTTTGCCTCTACGGCCAACTTCTTTTCAAATTCTCTCTTTGCCTGTCTTATCAATGACTTACATTTAACCTGCCAACGCTTATGCATTATTCTATTTTCTTCTGTTGGATCCTTCTTCCAATTTTTGAATGAAGATCTTTTGGCTAAAATAGCTTCTTTCACCTTACCTTTTAACCATGCCAGTAATTGTTTTGCCTTCCTTCCACCTTTCTTAATGTGTGAATACATCTGGACTGTACTTCTAGGATGGTATATATATATTTTTTTTTAACAATGACCACGCCTCTTACACACTTTTTACCTTTGTAGCTGCTCCTTTTAGTTTTTTTCTAACTATTTTTATCATTTTATCAAAGTTTCCCTTTTGAATGTTTAACACGAGAGCCGTGAATTTGCTTACTGTCCCCCGTCCAGTCATTAATTCAAATCCTACTGCTATTCTATTATCCTGAAAAGATCTTAAATGTTCAGGCTCATAGAAACATTGAAATAATGGCAGAAAAGAATCAAATGGTCCATCCAGTCTGCCCAGCAAGCTTATGTTGGTATCTGCTGTGCCATACAAGTCACCCCCATATTTATCAATTTCCCAGGCCATCAAAGACAGGGCCCTTGTTGGTTGCTGTTTGAGTCCAATTCCCCATTACCTCTTGCTGTTGAAGCAGAGAGCAATTTTGGAGTTGCACCAAAAGTTTCAGGCTTATTGGTAAGGGTAGTAACAGCCATACCATCAAGTTACACCCATGCACTCTTTTCTTCATTTCCATCCTCTAGCCTTTAGGGATCCACAGTGTTTATCCCATGCCCCTTTGAATTTTTACACTGTTATTGTCCTCACAACCTCTTTAGTAAGGGCATTCCAGGCATCCACCACCGACTCCGTGAAGAAATATTTCCTGATGTAGGTTCTGAGTTATCCTTCCTGGAGTTTCATTTTGTGACCCCTAGTTCTATTGATTTCTTTCCAATGGAAAAGGTTTGTTGATTGTGTATCATTAAAACCTTTCAGATATCTGAAGGTCTGTGTTAGTTCTCTCCTGCATCTCTCTCCTCCAGGACATACCTATTTAGGTCCTTCAACCTATCCTCATTAGTCATTTGATGGAGACCCCCCACTATTTTGGTTGCCCTTCTCTGAACTGCCTCCATCCTGTCTCTGTCCCTTTTGATACGGCCTCCAGAACTGAACCCAGTACTCCAGGTGAGGCTTCATCAAGGACCTGTACAAGGGAATTATCTCCTTTTTCTTACTGGTTATTCCTCTCTCTGTGTAGCCCAACATTCTTCTAGATTTAGCTATCGCCTTGTCACATTGCTTCACCACCTTCAGATCGCTAGACACTATCACCCCAAGGTCCTTCTTGCTCCATGCTCAACAGCACTTCTCCCCATTTCACATACAGTTCTCTTGGATTACCGAACCCCAGATGCACTACTTTGTACTTCTTAGCAATGAATCCCAGCTGCCATAATTTTGGCCACTGTTCAAGCTTCCTTAAATCACGTTTCATTCTCTTTAGTCCTTCCAGCGTGTCTACTCTGTTGCAGATCTTAGTATCATCCACAAATAGATAAACTTTACCTTCTGTCTCTTCCACAATGTCACTCACAAAGATATTGAACTGAACCGGTCAAAACACCGATGTTGCTTCCGTCGGTTGCAGATGGCTGTGACCACTCTGCCTTACCTCTTTTCTACCCTTTTCCTCCTCTGTGAGCAAGATGGCTACCTCCGGTGCTAAGTGCCAAAACCCTCGGCATCTCCATCGCAGCATGGGCGTCCCAGTCCGCCATGCTCATTCCCGTGGCCTCCTAAGGCGTGCGCACATGTTGCCTACGCCTAAATACACATCATGGCAAGAACCTTGGGCGCGTCCCCACCTCATGACGTCAATACCTCTGGGTATTTTAAGCCTCCACTATGCTACCACCTTTGAGTTAGCAAAGACTTTGGTTCAGCTACTCTGACTGCTCTAAGCGGCCCGCTTAGACGCCTCTCTACCCTGCCGGGGATTATCGCCTTAACGAAGCTCTAGGCACCCGCTCCTCGGGGGCCTCTCGCTTCTCACTACTCCTCGGGGTCTCTCCTAACTAGACAAGCGCTCTCGGGGGTCTTTTCTCTATTTTCTTTCAGGAACTTCTACACCTTATGGTATTTGCTCCTCGAGGGCCTATCTGACCAGTTCCTGCACCACGGACCTTTGGTCCCACCTTATTGGTTAAGGAGATCATCAATTATACCAGTATTTTTAATTCAACCAATGTGTATGTCAAAAATGGTATGTGGCCTATTTTTTACGCTCTCAAAACAGAGAAAACAGGAAGATGTGGCAAAAGGGTCTACAAGATTTCCAAAGACCACCATGCCAAAGACGATACTGCAACAATTAAAGAATCATGAGCTCACTACTGTATTCAATTTATCATCTAAACAACTTACTGTAGCTGATTATAATTTGTTAAACTATGATTATATTTTATTCCTAATGCTAGATATGATGGAGTAGATTTTCAAAGGGGTACGCACGTACCCCCGAAAACCTACCCCAAACCCCCCCTGCGCATGCCGAGCCTATTTTGCATAGGCTCGGTGGTGCGCAGCCCCGGGATGTGCTTAAGTCCCGGGACTTGCATGGAGGGGCGTGTCGCGAGTGACGCGGTGTTTTGGGTGCGGGCCGCGAGTGACGCGGCGTTTCAGGGGCGGGCCCGGGGGGCATGGCGCCGGCCCGGGGGAGTGGTCGAGGCTTCCGGACCAGCCCCCAGGTCGGGTGATGGTGCGCCAGCAGCCTGCTGGCGCGCACAGATTTATTGCCAACAAAGGTAGGGGGGTTTAGATAGGGCCGGGGGGGGGGGTGGGTTAGGTAGAGGAAGGGAGGGGAAGGTGAGGGGAGGCGGAAGGAAAGTTCCCTCCGAGGCCGCTCTGATTTCGTTGCGGCCTCGGAGGGAACAGGCAGCACGCACTGGGCTCGGCGCGCGCAGGCTGCACAAATGTGCACCCCCTTGCGTGCGCCGACCCCGGATTTTATAGGCTACGCGCGTATCTTATAAAATCCAGCGTACTTTTGTTCGTGCCTGGTGCACGAACAAAAGTACGCCCACGCGTACATTTATAAAATCTACCCCGATGCCTTTAGAACGTGCATTGAATTATTGAAATTCTTCAGATGGTTGAAATTAGCAAAATTTTGTAATAGTCTATTTCATCAAATAGACCATATTTTCAAAGATGTTCAAAGTGGAACCCTCCAGACCCACAAGATCAGTTTATAACTGTATTTGAAAAATTGTTTTTGCGGGATCTTATTAAGCTGGAAGAAATTAGTTTTCCCCGCCACTATAATCTATCCTGGTCAGAATGGTTAGCAATGCAGAACCTAATGAAAGACTCCACAATAGTAATAGATTTTCAGAAGGCGTTTGACAAAGTCCCTCATGAGAGGCTTCTACGAAAACTAAAAAGTCATGGGATAGGAGGCGATGTCCTTTCGTGGATTACAAACTGGTTAAAAGACAGGAAACAGAGAGTAGGACTAAATGGTCAATTTTCTCAGTGGAAAAGGGTAAACAGTGGAGTGCCTCAGGGATCTGTACTTGGACCGGTGCTTTTCAATATATATATCAATGATCTGGAAAGGAATACAATGAGTGACGTTATCAAATTTGCAGATGATACAAAATTATTCAGAGTAGTTAAATCACAAGCAGACTGTGATACATTACAGGAGGACCTTGCAAGACTGGAAGATTGGGCATCCAAATGGCAGATGAAATTTAATGTGGACAAGTGCAAGGTGTTGCATATAGGGAAAAATAACCCTAGCTGTAGTTACACGATGTTAGGTTCCATATTAGGAACTACCACCCAAGAAAGAGATCTAGGCGTCATAGTAGATAATACATTGAAATCGTCAGCTCAGTGTGCTGCAGCAGTCAAAAAAGCAAATAAAATGTTAGGAATTATTAGGAAGGGAATGGTTAATAAAACGGAAAATGTCATAATGCCTCTATATCGCTCCATGGTGAGACCACACCTTGAATACTGTGTACAATTCTGGTCGCCGTATCTCAAAAAAGATATAGTTGCAATGGAGAAGGTACAGAGAAGGGCAACCAAAATGATAAAGGGGATGGAACAGCTCCCCTATGAGGAAAGGCTGAAGAGGTTAGGGCTGTTCAGCTTGGAGAAGAGACGGCTGAGGGGGGATATCATAGAGGTCTTTAAGATCATGAGAGGTCTTGAACGAGTAGATGTGACTCGGTTATTTACACTTTCGAATAATAGAAGGACTAGGGGGCATTCCATGAAGTTAGCAAGTAGCACATTTAAGACTAATCGGAGAAAATTCTTTTTCACTCAACGCACAATAAATCTCTGGAATTTGTTGCCAGAGGATGTGGTTAGTGCAGTTAGTGTAGCTGGGTTCAAAAAAGGTTTGGATAAGTTCTTGGAAGAGAAGTCCATTAACTGCTATTAATCAAGTTTACTTAGGGAATAGTCACTGCTATTAATTGCATCAGTAGCATGGGATCTTCTAGGTGTTTGGGTAATTGCCAGGTTCTTGTGGCCTGGTTTGGCCTCTGTTGGAAACAGGATGCTGGGCTTGATGGACCCTTGGTTTGACCCAGCATGGCAATTTCTTATGTTCTTATGTTCTTATGGCAGACAAGGGCAGTTCAATAGTGATCCAAGACAATTCTAAATATCTGACTAAAGCATACCACCAGTTAGGAGTTAATTTTTACCATTTGTTATCATGTGATCCTACTGATGGTCTTAAGAAAATTATATGGGAATTAGTGCAAAAGCTTTACGAACAAAACTCATTGATAAGAAATTAGAAGACTTGTCCTATGAACCATATCTGGTCATTCCCGCTTTATATTTGGTACCTAAAATTCATAAATCCGAGGTTTCACCACCCACTTGTCCCATTGTATCTAGTATTGGGTCCCTATTTGAACAGATTTTAAAGTATATAGATAGATTTTTACAACCACCTACATCGAAGATTGATTCTTATATGAAAGATAATGCCAATTGTATAAATTGTCTACTGTAGATGGGGTACATCCTGATTGGTGGCTAGTCACCGCAGATATAGTGGTGCTGTATACAAATATTCTACAAGATGATGCAGAGGTGATTATCAGAGAAACACGAACAATCTGATATATCTATTGAAAAATGTGATTTTTTGGCACAGTTAGCTAGCATAGTGCTCAAGAAAAGTTTTTTTCTATTTGAAGATAAATTATATTATCAGTTTAAAGGCATACCAATGCGGTCTTCTATGGCTTCATTGGTTGCCTACCTATATGTAGAATGGTTTAAATCACAGTGTGTATATATATATATATATATATATATATATATATATATATCTATCTACATCAGAATTTTGGCAGTATATTGTAATATGGGAAAGATATATTGAAGAGGTGTTCTGTATTTGGACAGGTTAAGTCGATTTGCTTCATCACTTTATACAATGGATTAATACATTGAATCCAAATCTTCAATTTAGTTTTCAATATCATCATCGATGTGTATCTTTTTTAGATGTATTAATCTACAAAAATCAGGGATGTTTATATACATTAATTTTTCGAAAATCAGATAGAAATACACTTTTACATTACAAAAGTTATCCTCAGAAGCTTAAACACAATTATACCTGTTGGCCAATTCTTGAGATTACAGCGTATTTGTACACAATCGAGGAATTTAAGTATCGAGGAGATGTTTCTCAGAGATTTCAAAAATCGAGGCTATACAAAGTCTTGTATAAAAAAGGCTTATAAAAGAGTTTTGTATGCAAATAAGGAAAACCTATTCATCCCTTCAGAAAAGTCATGAGTGTCAAGATTTGTATGTGCGATACCCTATTCTCTCTATTCAGGCTATATTAAAAGGATCATATGCCAACATTGATCTATATTAAGTCATGATCTTATGAATCGGGCATTATGTGATTTAACACATTCTTGTCTTCCTACATCAGTTGTAGATCAAGTTTCTTCATCTGGTCAGTTTCAGTGTAGATCATGTTCAATTTGCCAGAATATTTTAGAAATTTCTCAATTTTTTGTAAAATCTCAACAACATATCTAGAGACTACCTGGTAGATATAATAGTCAAACGTCTCAGGTGATTTATGCAATAGTTTGCCCCTGCGATCTTATATATATTGGACAAAGTAAAGGGAAGGTTAGAACGCAAGTTTTGGAACATATGAGCAGTATTCATACAGAAAAAGAGGGTGCCTCTTTGGTTAATCATTGGCATCTTACATATCACACTATAGAGAAACAAATTCTTTCTTATTGTTCAAGTACAGACTCAACGGGGTGGCAATATTTCCAAGATTCTCACTAGCAAAGAACAGAGATTTATTTTTCATTAGGGTACATATGAACATTCAGATTTAAACCTTGATGCTGAATGGAGTATTTTTCTTTAAAAAACTTCTTTAAAAATTCCTAAAAAACTTCTATTATTAGAAGTGTTGGATGGTTTGACAGTTTATGATTTTTTTTTCTGTAGGAGATACGATGATGGTAGATATTATGAAGGTTTGAGTTTCTTTTGGATGAGTGTCATGTTAGACAATTTGCAGTTTGGTGCAACTTTCCCCTTTTTAAAATTTTGAATATTATATTTTATTTTATTTATTTATAGTTTTTTATATACCGCCGCTCTATTTATTAGTATAAATATTGTTTCTTCTTTCTGAATCTTTTTGTTTTGCAATTGGGTAGCTGATCTATGGCCCGTTGTCATCTATATTGGAGAGGAGACAACATGCTATTAAAGAGTAGTGTGGATTGATTGAATTACGTAATACTGGCATAATTGACCATCTCCTTTACCAATGAAAAGACGAAAGGTTTTGTACTTCAGGTATCTTGTTTGTACATATAGGTACCCTGCATGTGGGGCATTTTTTAAAGCAGGGAATGGTGATAGGTGTTGAGATGGCAGTAAGTAAAATAGTTGGCTATTTAAATGGTTTAAAACTGTTTCCATCTTTACAATAATTTTCTATCTGATGCTTTTATTAGATCCAAACTGTTGGTTGTTTCTTTGCATCATTTTCCTGTGATTAATATTTATATAAGACAGCAATAATGGTCTTTTGAGGTATACATCTGAGTTTCGTGGTAGATATTTGTATACATTTTTGCATTTTTTTTTTTTATAAAGTTAGGAGGTCCTCCTTTCTTTGGGATTTGGCATTCAAACAGCATGAAAATTTGTATGTTTTTTTATGCAGGAGTGTTTGAAATACCACCCTATGACAACGTTGCCATTAAGCAATTTCTCAGGAAAACAGTGATTATAAAGTTTTGATATTTAATAAGGGTAAGCAGTTATTAGTATTGTAATGTCTAATCAGTTCATCAGTATTTTCTATTAATGTTTGTGTATCTACCCATCCTTTTCTAGCAGCCCATTTATGCATTGCAACATTTTTACATCAGCACTCATTTGTAGAATGTTTTTGATGGGGTATAGACATATAGGATAGAGGCAAGTTTATTTGCAGAGCTGCCACTAGATTATGTGCCTTTTGAATATTTGACTTTGAATATTAATATTTAATTAAAAAATGTTTTTCTTTTGATTTTTAGAAATTGAAAACTAAATAATTGTTTTGATTCAATTGTATTGTAGTTTGAGTTATTGATACAATTGTATTATTTGTAGTTTGAGCTGTTAAAGGGTTGGGT
Organism: Rhinatrema bivittatum; assembly: GCF_901001135.1. Lineage (NCBI taxonomy): Eukaryota > Metazoa > Chordata > Amphibia > Gymnophiona > Rhinatrematidae > Rhinatrema > Rhinatrema bivittatum. The sequence goes on from NC_042619.1 coordinate 147,337,539, forward strand.
TCATCCCCTGAAGATGACAGCATGTGGTTGACGAAACTAGGATCCTAGTCGGGATGTGGGTGTTTTTAAATTTCAAATATGTGTTCTAGGCAATTTTGTGTAAGTATAATTTTTTGTAATAAAAAATGTGTTTGTATTTTCTTATAGTTGTGGCATCTTTTTATTATTATTATATTTCATTGCACATCTCCTGCCACCCCCATTCTTTAGTTTAAATGTCTGGTCATATATGATTTGAATTTCTCACTTAGCATCCTCTTTCCTGCTACAGACAAATGTAAGCCTATCCTTACCATATAGCCTTTACCTGCTCCATACAGGGCCCCAGCCTAGTATATCCAAAACCACTTTCTGAACACCAGTTTTTGAGCCAGGAATTTAAATTATCTATATGGCAATAGTCTTTGTAATATGCCTTATCAAAGAAGATATATCTAATATCAGATATTTTATCAAATATTTGGAGGGATCTCTCAAAAAGAAATCGCAACACAGATCCCTTACTTCTTGATGTATCTGTGGGAAAAATTTCCTTCTAGTCTGCATTTACTTACAATCATCTGACCTATAAACAATTTACCGATAAGAAGAAAGAAAAGTCACATCACCAAGTATCGGTCACAAAAACACAGGAAGCATAAGCATGCTATTTTACTTGCTCATTAACATCTAATGGATTGTGGTCAAGTTCAAACTGTCTGCAGAAACTTGAAAGGAAGCCACTGCTGATGTCCCCTCCTTGCCCTTCTTAAATGAAAGGCACTACAGCTTATTTAAAGGTGAAACTGCACTCCTAGACATACGAAGAGCTTCAGAGTGGTACTTCTTAAATAACTCCTTGAACAATAGCAGGGATTTGAGAAAAACTGAGAACATTTAACTGTCTCATTCTATTTTCAACTACAATGAAGGCACTATTTATATTTTCTCACATGTCAATACAATGCATACACCAAAGGAGAAAATCTTTTACATAATTATACCTCAATTTTTAATAAAAGTACACAAATCTATATTCACAAAATGCATTTATCTAACCTACCTATACACATTAAAAACTACCTATCTCACCCATCATTCCATACAAACCCTATCCACATTCACTCATTCATACATCCTTAAAAATACAATGTATCAAATTTTACATCACTCTAACAGTGTAACAATATAACTTATAATTCTAATATGTGATCACAAATATAACCAAATTTTCAAATGTCTCCTAAAACCTTAGATATTTTGGAGCATCGTGTCTGAAAGATATGACTTCAAGAGTCTATTCGAATTGTTATGCTTGTTTATATCTCAATCACTCTTCTTTGCATTAATCCAAGGTCAAACAAAGTTTCATCTGAGTTCTTAACCCCTCCTTTATTCATGTAGGGGATCTTTTAAAATAGTTCCCAACAAAGAATTATTCATTTTGCCCTCTCCACCTATGCCACAAATACAGTCTTATAACAGATGAGAATGTTTATACAGCAGCAATGAGAAATCCATTTTGTTTGCATGTTTATTTCAGATTTTGTTATGTACCCTGCCCCAGGGCAATAGATAGATGGGCTGGAAATATTTTAAATAAATAAAATCGAGAGTCCACTAATGTAATGGAAACTCCCATAGTATCTGAATGCAATCCATTTGAAGTGTATGAAAAAGTGTAATAGAAATTAAATTAAAAAATAGGACATTTTATTTGCCTGCTTTAAAGGAAGCCTGGGATTGGGAATATATTTGTGTTCTAAGTTATCATAAGCTCAAATCTAAGCTGTGGCTGAAAACCTTTTCTTTTCTTAAGCTAGATTGATCAGGCAGTCAAAATACTTTACTTTGGATGCAGATTTTAGAAGTGCAGTACAATCATTAGTACTAAGTGCTCTAGATTATTAGAATTCCATTTATCTAGGTTTACCTAAGGTTTTATTAAAAGTCTTACAGTTGGTCAGAACACAACAGACAGATCATAATCAGTGCATGTTTTAATGCTAGGATACCAAGCAGGTTGAAGGACCTAAATTGGTTGCCGGTCTCTAAGTGAATCCAGGTAATTCATAGAGAAGGCCCTCGCTGTCTGGCCCAAAGCTTAACATTGTATATTTCTTCATGCCCTTTGTGCCCATCTAGACAAAATGTATTTGTACCAACCTTTCATTGAGTTCAGTCTTCAGGAAACACATGTCCAAGTATTTTCAATTGCAGAGCCCACAATGTGGAATTCACCATGTGAAATACGATAACATGATTTTTAGGATGTTCATTTGTTTAAAACAAATGGGTAAAATGCAAGAAATGAGACTAAAATGAATGGAGGGTGCCCACAAATTTAAACACAAATTTTTGTTTCATTTGATTATGTTTGTCATTCAAGTTCATGCTTCAGTGAGTTTGGTAACTATGGCAACCAAGAAATGTCTGTGTGAGGCATTAGCCAGGACAGAACCGAGGCGAGAGAAGGCTGCAAGTAGACAGGACAGAGGAACAATCAAGATGAAGACTTTTTTTTTTAAACCAGTCTATAGCTGGAATCTGGATCAAATGATGCTAACGTCCTTCTGCTGAAAGGTCTAAGCATATGCATTTTTACTGTTGATTTGCACAGAGAAAGCCTATCTTTTCAGAAGCTCTCAGAGTCAAAGAAAAGGTTTAAAAAAGAGAGAAGGATTTTGGCACTGGCAAAAGGCTTTTTCTTATCTTCACTGCTGCAGTCACAGTGCTATCACTGTGAGGGAGAAACAGAAAGCAGCTGCTTTCTGTATGTTTACTGGAGTAGGGCAAAGGTTAGTGGAGAGGTGCCAATGAACAAACAAACAGCAGGGATTTTTTGTCTATGACGGCACAGTGAACTGCTGGACTGGCAAAGAAGGAACAGAAAAGCAGCTTTGCCAGTTTTTTCCATGTCAGTTTTTGTGTGTACACACAAGGAGTTAATTAGCAGAATATGCACTGCCTTATAATCATATCCATGATATACCACTTTGGGGTCTTGATGGCATGCGGTTTTGCTGTTATAATGCAAGATTGTGGACCCATGTTGCTGTGGGGAGATGGCTCAACCTATAGGGAAGGCCCTGTAAGTTCTTCCCTGGTGGGCCTGGACTGGTGCGAGACTGATATAGGGCTTCACCTTTACCAACCCGTTCCCCTTAAGTTGAGCTCTTGGTTCCGGGGGCTAGCAGGACTCGGTTGTGGCTAGGGTTAGAGGCAAGTGGCAGACAAGGATGGTCGTGGTTCAGGCTGAGGTCAGAGGCAGGCAAGAATCGTCCAAGTCCAGACTGTGGTCAATCTGAGAGTCAGCCCAAGGAGGAGCTAGGCTAGGAGCAACGAGATAGGCAAGCAGACTTTGGAGAGACGAGGTGGGCAGGCAAGACTGGAGAGATGAAGGCAGGATCTAGCAGGAATACAGCAACTCACACTACAAAAGGTAGTTGACCTGTTGCTGAGGTACAGAAGATGCGACTGGGATGCCCTTTTATTGGGCTGATGGTCGTGACGTCATCCAAGGGTGCCGTGGGCTTTTCCTGCATGGGCCCTTTAAGGCTGCTGACTTCAGATGTGCATGCGCCTGGGAGGGGGGGTCTTAGTGGCATCCTGCTGCATAGCGTTTGGTGGTGTCCCGCCATGGTGAGGCCTGGCCGTCATTGGGGTGAGTAGCACAGCTCAAGGGTAGGTCCTGCGAGCCATGGAATGTAACACATACCAGTCTTTCTAGCTGTAATTCTGTCTCGCTGATATATCCCTTTTATGCTACACCTTGGAAATCTTAGTTATTGATATGCCCCAGACTCAAGAGCAGTTTGTGATGTCTATTAAAAGAAAGAATCTGAAAAGTAGAGTTTCTTACCTGCCACTCTGCCTTGCTACTATACCCTTATGCTACACTTTGAAAGTTTTGCTACCATTCTGCCTTGATCCTCACACTATACCTTGGGCATCTTGCTGCCACCCTGCCTTGCTGCCCTTCTACTGTCGCTACAACTTGAGTGTCTTGCTCCATCTAGGCACCTGATATTACTCTGGGGTCTTGCTGCTACTCTTCCTTGCTCAAATACCTATGATGTACTACTTTGGGGAGTTTTTGCCACACCCTAGACTTTATACTTTGGGGGTCTTGTTGCGAATGCCTTGCTTTCAGACCTCAGACTCTACATCTTGGAGTGGTCTTGTCACTGTGGATGGCTGCTTTGTACTCTCATGGTGTCTTCGTGTCACTCCTTTGTTCTCTTTCCCTCTTAGTACCTTGGAGTTTTACCTATCATCTTTGCTGCTTAGCTTCCCCTTCAGGGTGCCTTAGGATGTTCATGCCACTCTTGGTGCCACTTTGCCCCTTTCGTGCTGCCTTTGGGTTTATGTCACTTTGTTAGTGCCCTCTTCTGAATCTTTGGGTGTTCTTTCCACTCTTGCTGCTGCTTTGTTCTTTTCATGGTGTCCGTTACACCTTTACTGTGCCTTAGGCTGTTTATACCACTTTTGATGTGACACTGCCACAGTCTTTGTGCCTTGAATTTCTCTTCCCCCTTCTGATGTCTACCAACAAGCTTCATTAAAATTGATTAGAAAACCCTAATTCTGAATCTCAAAATAGGCTGCATTGTTCCACCACTGACTTTAATAGGAAACGAAAAAACAAATAAAAACATTTTTTTGTTTGAAATGAACCAAATAAATGGTGTGACCTACAAAACAAATAAGTGAACTAAAACACTTTGCTTCTGCAATTCCCTAATGATAATTTCAGTTTCAGAAAAAAGGTAAATGACTGTTTACTCAAACTTAAAAATGGACATTTTACTGTTTTACCATTTTATGCTGTCTTATTGCTGTATGTATAGTAAACATTATCAGCTGTGTTTTAAATAACTGTGCATGTGATTTTATCTACATTGAATAATTTATTGGATAATGAGGAATACATCAAATATTACCTTCGCTTGTCAACATCTACCTCATGCCCAACTGATTTGATCTTCTGACATATAATCCTACATTTACATGGATGATCAACAGACCTGGAGCCATCAACAGCATAAGAAAGTTAACCACTTGTTTAAAAGCCATTCAAGAGTGGACAAATAACAAACACCATCTGAATGCAAATAAAAGATTATGTGGGCACAACTGCATGCAGGCAAGTCAAAGACCTGAAAATCTCATTCAGAAACCGAGCACTGGACTCAGAACCAACTGTTTATCCCCAAATCCGGTTGGTTAAAAGTTGTTTCTTTACATAAGAAATTGCCATGCTGGGTCAGACCAAGGGTCCATCAAGCCCAGCATCCTGTTTCCAACGGAGGCCAAACCAGGCCACAAGAACCTGGCAATTACCCATCTTGTATGTCCAGTGCCAACTACACTGAGTACAAGCCCTTACTCCAGATGGCGTTTGCCTCCTTTGTCTGCTGGAAAAAACTAAACTACCTTCCAGGCCCCATAGACCACTCTCTGTTAAAGTCAGTTTCAAATTTTTTTCTTGGGTACTCTTTTTTTGAGCCAGCTTTTACTTTCAGTGCTCTGCAGCCTTAGCAGCACTTTTCTTCTGTTCCTGCCCCCTTCCTAGGCAGAGCCAAAGTCAAAACATTGAAACTGATCTTTAGGGCCCTAAGATGAAACAGACCTACCTAACTGAATAAAAGGTTGTTCTCCTACACATCTGACAGATTCCTAGCTATCCCACTAAGCCAATAGTTGTTACCATTGCCTGGCTAATGTCTACTCCTCCTTAGTTCTAAGTACTTTAAGTTATGCTGTTATAACCTATTTTATTTACTGAGCTGTTGTCTACGTAATCAAGTTTAGACCTTTATTGTCTATCTTTTCTAGATTTTTATCTCTGTTATGCTGTTAAACCTATTCTTTAAGCTGTTATACCCTGCCTTAGGTGAATTTCGTACTCAAAAAGGCTGGTGATACATTGTAATAATAATTCAACCAGTTTTGATATACTCATCTTACCTAATATTAGAAAATATAACATAGGGGGATAGCAAGGTTACATACCTGTAACAGGTGATCTTTAAAGATAGCAGTTCACCATTCACACAAGTGGATTATGTAACTGTGCTCAGCACCAAACTGACATTTTTTCAGAGCTTTCTGGAAAGACAAAAGGTCATTCTTGCACATGTGCAGGAGTTCTTGCACTGCTATGACCTCACTACTCCCTAAATTTCTGATAAAACAGCTTTTACTTGAGGAGAAAAACTCCAAGAGGAGGTGGGAGAGTTTGTGTGACAGGTGCACTATTGTCCTCATAGAACACCTGTTACAGATTAGCAACTTTGCTTTCTGTCAAGACCAGCAGTGCACTGAAATCATATAAGTGGAATTCCAAACCTAAGGGTTGTCATCAATTAAAAAAAAAAAAAAAAAAGAGAGAAAAATCCATAAGAGCAATGGGAAGGCAAGCATTATTTACAGAATACAAATATTTTTTCTGTTTCTACACTTTTTAAAAAACGTTTTATAAAATAGAAGAGATCCTGAATATAATAGAACTTGGGGGAAGGCATTGGACTCTACCCCTCAAAGAGGATGTGGAGAACATATAGTTGAAACTTATCTCGCTGAGAAGCTGTGTCTAAGTAGTACTGACATATGATTATAAGGACATTTTTGACAATCTCCTAGTTAGTCCTTAGGTCAGCAATAAATATCACCATGTTTCTAACATTATGGGCCTTGATATGCCCCTCTAAGATCATGCCTGCCTGGGTATAACAAAAAGAGATGCAATCTGCTATCCAATTTTAAAAAATGTATTTTATTACCACAATCCCAAGCCAATCTTGGGTTAAACAAACACACTGAGTGATCTTCAGTGGGCATTACTTCAACCAAGATAGAAGGTGACAGTTCTCTTGCAGCTGAAAGAGTGAAGTGCTTGCTCACTTATGAAGATGTGGTCTAGGGACAAATGCTGGAAACAGTTGATGTGGAAATTCAATATCACTGTTGGCAAGAACTTGGGGTATGTGTGGAATACCATGTTATGATGAAATCTGGCATAATGTAGAGAATTCACTTAGGCCTGGAGCTCATTATCTCAATAGGTCAAAGAGACCACCATCAAAAATGCCAATTTACAGATTAGATACTTGAAACCACAATTGTTCGGAGTCTCAAAAGGGGCTTTTATTATCTAGATAAAAACCACACTGACCCTTGACACTGTCTCATCTGAGGGGAGGCTTTTATTGAATTAAGTCACACTTATATCTGAAAACTAAAGTCTGTACAACTAGAGCAGTGGTTCTCAACCCTGTCCTGGGGACCCCCCCAGCCAGTCGGGTTTTCATGATATCCACAATGAATATGCATGAGAGAAAATTTGCATACTAGTGTATGCAAATTTTCTCTCATGCATATTCATTGTGGATATCATGAAAACCCGACTGGCTGGGGGGGTCCCCAGGACAGGGTTGAGAACCACTGAACTAGAGGCTGCACAGAGATGGGGTGATAGATGCCCACTGCACTGAAGTGAATCTGAACAGAGTTGGTTTTAAGATGCAACTCTGAAAGATGCAGAGGACATTCAAGTAGTGTGGGTCGAGAGAAAGATCTAGGGCTTTGCACTCACATCAGTCTGCAAACCTCCTCCATTTAACCATAAAATCTTCTGGTGCACTCCTTCCTACAAGCCTGAAGGATCTTAAAATACCTTTTCTGACAGAACAAGGGGCTATTACATTCCCTTCAACATTCAGGCTGCGATGCCAGAGACTTGGTGTTGAAATGATCCTTTTGTTTTGAGTGATTAGGGTTCGGCATGATCCTAACTTGATCGGTTTCTTCAGGGAATTTTATCAAGGTTCTCGTGTCAAACATATATGAGGATATACATATAGAAGACCTGTCTCCTAATGAATGTGTGATGGCATAGTCAGCCAGAGGTATGACCCCCCAAAGGCAAGAGCAGGTGGTACATAAACAGGATGAGTCTAATGAGTTCAAACAAAAGCAGAGACGGGCATTTTCTGCCTGCAATGGCCAACTTCCCCTTGGGTTGAACTCTCAGGTTCTGAGGGCTAGCAGAACGTGGACAAGAAAAACACAGAACACAAGGCACACAGTAACAATGTAGAACCCAAACCTGAAGACACCCACAGGAGCAAAGCAAGGCCACTGGATACACAAAACATTCTAACACTAAGAAAGAACACAAAACCCCACAAAGTAGGGCCAAGTTCTGGCAAAGTGCAAATGAAAGACTGGAATGTGTGTGTCCAGATCAAGATAATCATCAGCATGAAGTGTGAGCCATAGAGATAGGAAGACAGAACAAAGTCCATGGGACCCACCAAGGCTCATTGCTAGTGAAAAAATAGGCAAACACTTCCCATTAAGGCCTCACATTACCCTTCTCTAAAAGGAAAGATGCCCCCCCCCTGGATTCCAGACCCACCTCAAGTAGACAAAGTCCCAAAATACAGAAGGGGTCAGAAGAGGATCCAGACTCAGCTGGCCCAAAGTCAAGGAGAGCTCCAATTAAAGTCTCTGGAACAACTACCACTGGGACACCTGGAGTTGGACCTGGAGTCACTAGCATGACTGAGGGAGGAAATGGAAACAGAGAGATGATTACTACCGGACTGCAGCTTCTATGAGTGGAATCAGATTCTCTGGGTGCAGGAACTGGACTTTGTGTGGAACCGGAGCTGGAGTTGCCAGGAATGGAGTCCATGGAACAAATGAACCAATACTTTCTGGTGCAGGTGTTATGACCACCGGCCGTGGCTGTGTGCAGCAGGCTCAATTCACCTTACGTCTTGCCTGGCCCTTCACCTCCAGTGCTCTTGCAGCACTGGCCAGTCACCACTGCCGCGTTTCTTCCGGCTCTCTGCACTCCATGTGGTGGCCGGGACGCCGCTGACCAGCGCTCCGATCTTGGGCCTCTCTAGGTGCACGCTACCTGTCCTGCTTTTAAATGGACTCAGAAAACAAGAAGGTTGGAGATCTAAGAAAGCCGTTAGGAGAACACAAAAAGATTAGATGCCCAAGTCTTTTTCAATCTTTTATTGCAGTGGAGACGTGTTTCAATTAAAATTGTTGCCTGACTCGGGCTGTTTTGCTGTCCTTTTGACGGCTGCCTCAGGGGCTACAAATAAATCACAAAAATTATACAATAATTAATAAAACATAATATTAAAACAAAAATATAACTAGTAGAGATTCTAAAACAAGGTGACAATTAGGTGAATATCTGTTACATAAGATGGGGGCATATGTTATAAAGAGTTGATTCTGGTGATCAGAGTTATACAGTATATTAATAAATTATTTTTCATTTAAATTTTTATAACTATTTTTACCTTAGACTCCTTGAAACGTGGGACCATTTAAGGAAGAATCAAGCTTAGAGATCAACCTCATGTAAACAAATCCGTAATGGGAGCCACTCTGTATAAGAATATCAATAGCACATGTATTGATTAATGATAATCATTCCATCTACGTAATCAGTAATTTATGTAATGAAAATTACAGACCAACTTTTAATGCTCTGTAGAAATCATAAACTCATGGGCTCTATCCAAATGATATAGATTCTATTCAAATGGCAGTGCCTGTATTATTCAAAACAGTTTTGAAGTAGATGAGAAATCTTTGCTTAAAGTTGTGTGCAAACTTTACTAACTAGATGCTGATATATTTCATTTAAATAACATATAAAGATTTTTCAATAAATCTAGATCTCGATGTAATTATACGCTGTAAGAAGGATGGTGGTTTAAGTGTTTGCATACTCTAGAGATATGCGCTTATTGGTTAACATTTGTGTGTTTGGCAATATTCACTGTGCAAGAATCAAAAGGACCACATCTTGTGTGGTTTTTTAATTCGTTAGTAAAGTTTGCACGCAACTTTAAGCAAAGATTTCTCATCTACTTCAAAACTATATTGCAGATGGAATGATTATCATTAAACAATACATGTGCTATTGATATTCTTATACAGAGTGGCTCCCATTTCGGATTGTTTACATGAGGTTGATATCTAAGCTTGATGCTTCTTAAATGGTCCCAAGTTTCAATGAGAGTCTAAGGTAAAAATAGTTATACAAATTTAAATGAAAGGAAATAATTTATTAATATACTGTATAACTCTGATCACCAGAATCAACTCTTTATAACATATGCCCCCATCTTATGTAACAGATATTCACCTAATTGTCACCATGTTTTAGAATCTCTACTAGTTACATTTTTGTTTTTAATATGTTTTATTAATTATTGTATAATTTTTGTGATTTATTTGTAGCCCCTGAGGCAGCCGTCAAAAGGACGGCAAAACTCGTTCTGAGTCGGGCAACAATTTTAATTGAAACATGATTCCACTGCAATAAAAGATTGAAAAAGACTTGGGCATCTAATCTTTGTGTGTTCTCCTAACTGCTTTTAAATGGACCATGGCGGGAACTCCGGGTTCATTCCCGCCTGATGACATCATTGACCCGGGATATTTAAACCTCACCTGTAACTTCTAACAGACTTGGCAATGAGTTCCATGGTTCCTTTTGGTGCCATACTCTCTCCATAGACCAATTGTTCCTGTCATCGGACCTCTGCGCTTCTCCTTCCGGGTTCCTCTCTCAGCACATCCCGCTCTGCAGGCCCTGGCTACCTACTGGACTCCTTCTCAGCACTTCCTCCTCCTTGGGGCCAGGCTCAGCGCAACTTTACCCGGACTCTTTCTCTGCACTTCCTGCTCCACAGGCCCTGGCTCAGCGCAATCTACTGCACTCTCAGCGCTTTCCACTCCCCGGGGCCAGGTTCAGCGCAACCTAACGGGACTCTCTCTCTCAGCGCTTCCCACTCTGCGGGTCCTGGCTCAGCATAACCTACCCTGAACTTCCTCCCAGCGCTTCCCGCTCCTCAAGGCCAGGTTCAATGCCAGTCTACTTGTGAATTCCAACAGCAGTGTCCGCTGCTCCTGGGAATCCCCACGGAACTTCTCCTTGAGGACTTTTGCTACATTGCCTTCTCTCTCCGGGAGTTGGCTCAGCGCAGTACACCCTCAGACTGGGCCTCGGAGCCCCGCTCCTCGGGGCAGCCCTCTATGCTGCTACTACAGAAGATCTTGCCACCAGGCTTTCTGTGTCCCAGGCAGTACCTTGGCACTGCTCCTCTTCAGGCACCGGCTACAGCAGGTTCCTTGCTCTAGCCCTTATCCAGCGTATTACAGTTCGTGTCTCCATATCTGCACCTCCTCTCCTCGAGGCCACTCTCACGTGGTCCAGCTCTACTCCCTTCAGAGCAGCAGTGGCCTTGCACTCCCTGAAGCTCTTTCTCCTCCTCCCACCGAGAGTGCTCCTGCATCGAACTGTGCCTAACCTCTCTGACACTCTCTGCACTCACTCACCTACCCTCTCCGGGAACAGCCACACAGGGGCGCTCCTAAGACCTACCGGTCCCAGCACCCAAGAGCTCAACCTGCGGGGAAACGAGGGTTGGCACAGGTGAAGGTCCAGCTTGCTTCTGTTCCTGGCCAGCCTTGCCTCCCGATGGGGGAACTGTGGGGCCCAACCCTTCAGGTAGCAACAACCCCACCTCAGCCCAAGGGTCCACAATTCCTAACAGCAGGAACTGGCATCTTTGAAATATCTGGAACTGGATTCTCCTGTTGGGAACTGGAATCACCAAGATGGCTGGAACCGGATTTTCCAGGAATGGAATCAGTGAAGCAAACTGGAAATCTCTGGTACTGAGCCTGATTTGAAGTTGGGCTCGAGGCATGAATGCAGGATTTGTCTTGAAATCCTGGTGGCAGGAAACAGTTTCTTTCAGAATAGCCAAAAGTAGATTCTGGAGGATGTCTGATGGGGTTTCCACAGGATCCGCTTTCTCTGGAGTAGCCAGAATAGCTGGGCTGGATTCACTGGTGCTGGAACTGGCTTAAATAATGCTGAGGAAATCTGAGGTAGATGTACTGGTGCAGGAACTGGAGTTCTATGGGTAGCTGCTGCTGGATACACTTATACACAAACTGAAGTTGAATTTTCTGGATCTGTAATTAAGACAGCTGGTGCTGGATTCATTGGTACTGTTGGCACTGCTTTTACTCATATTTGGATAAGGGTTCTGGCAAACCACATAAAAAGTAGTGGTGTTCCTCACAAAGCAGATACCATAGACCCATTCATTTGGTTTCTCATTAAACTGAAATCCAAGGCGCCCAATAGTGGAAGAAGTCTAATATTCTGACATGATTCTTTCAAAGTTGCAATATTTTGATCAGACAAATACCTACCTGGGAAGGCACAGGTTGAAATCCTAAAAAATTAGGTTGCAGTCCATGGGGTCCATTTAGCCAGAGCTTGATGTGACAATGTAGTTAGCTGGAGGTATGACACCCAAAGCCAAGAGCTTTTAGGCTCCCTGTAATGGCAGAATTCTTATTATTCTGACTTGATTATTTCGAAGTTGCAAAACTTTGATCTGGCAAATATGTGGACTGGCACACATTAAAGTCAACAAAAATCAGGCCACGGTCTGTGAGGGTCCATTTGGCCATAGATTGAGGTGATGGTGTAGTCAAGTCAGAAGGGTGATCCCAAAACCACAACAGTGCACAGACAAAGCAAGGCTGGTGGGTTCTAAAAAAAAGCACAGACAGGCATCTTGCTAGCACTGGTACTGGCCACCTTCTCCTTGGGCTGAGCTTGGGGGTGCATGAGGTCAGCAGGAAATGGACAGGAAAACCAAGGCACCTATAAGAACACTGGATACATGAAGCAATCAAGGTCAAACAAGAACATGAGACATAGGGCCAAGCATAGGATTATGAAGTAGAACCTACTTCTGGCAAAGTACAGTTTGGAAGCCTGGAATAAGTGTGTCAGACAGGAAAAAGATCACCAGCAGCGTGGCGTATGGCTATAGAGCTGTGAGGATTGAACAGATACTCCAAGGGCCCATTGAAGCCCCTCTGCTGGCTATAGGCAAGGACTGCCAAGCAAGGCCTCAGAGAAGAGAGAAGGCATCAATAACTAGCCTTCTTCTGACCTCCTCCTGGAGCAAAAACTTGCATCTTTTTGTTGAGAGCTGCTGTAACAGATTTATCTTGGATTTGCCTCCACCTAAAAAAGATCCTGTTGACACATCCTGATCCAGAGAATACCTGCAGGGATTAGGGGGCACTACTGGGAATTTGACGACACTATTTTTTTTTGCAAACACCACCCAGTTACTGATTCTACTGGGTTCAAACTGAAGTTTTGTTTACAAAATTTAACTTAATGCTTTTCTGCTGTTGCTTGTGGATTGACAGTAATATGCTAAAACCGAATCCTAAGAAAACTGAGATCCTGTGGATTAGGAAGCCCGGGCATTCCTTTCCTCATCCTCCTTTGAGTTTAGACAGGGAATCCCTATTAATGCAGGATAAAGTAGGACTCTTGGGGTTTAGTGAACGTAAGAGTTCTTTCATTAGAACCTTATATTTCTCTATTAGTGAAGGTTTTTTTTTCCACCTGTACCAGTTGCTTTACATTTATCCTTGTTTTGATCATAAAAATGTTGCTACCATTTTTCATGTTATTATCTTCACTCATTTGGACTTTTCTAACACCCTATGTTAAGGATTGCAAAAAACACACCTGAAGAAGTTGCAATCAGTCCCAAAACATAGCATGATTGCTGACTCACTGAGGATTTGATTGCAGTATTGCAGGAGAATCAGAGATTTTCATTGGCTTCTGTTAGGTTCTTGAGTGTGGTTTAAAACTTTGACCCACTCCTATAAAGTAGGCCAGGGCTTGGGCTCGGAGTATTTGAAGTAAAGTACCTAAGTACATTCTGCAATCAGAAGGTGGAGGCTCTTTGCAATCCCAAATGTAAAAAATAGGCTTTTTGTTGGCTGTTCTTCGTCTGTGGAATTCTCTCCTTAGGCACTTGCATGTTGTTAGCTTTTAAAGGTAAGTTAAAGGCTTATTTAATTACGTCCTAGGGCTTTTAGTTCCATGGTTGTATTAGATTATATTTAAGTGTTGGTCTTCATGGGAGGAATTCGTTCTTTTTTTTTTTTAAGTGTCTTAAGTCATTGTTTATGTCAATTATGCTGAAAAAACTTTTTTTTTTTAAACTTGGGGTGAGTGCAGAGCACCACTCTTATAAAAAAACAAAAAAACCCCAAACTGTAGGTATGGTGAGTAATGAACCAATGCCTGAAACTCAATGACTCTTTTAGTCAATGTGACGGCAATTAGGAATACTACTTTTCAGGTGAGTAAATGTAAGGAAGCCAACTCTAATGGCTGAAAACGCTAAAACAAGATTGAGATTCTATGGCACCTGCAGCTTGACTACTGGAGGTCTCGTATGCAAGAAGCCTTTCATGAACACTGACACTAAGGATATATGGATATTGGTTTGTCATCCACTTGAATATAGTAAGCTGCAATGGTACTGAGATGCATTTTGACCAATGATTTACTGAGACCCGATGAGAAGGAGAATAAGTACTGTAACACTTCCATTGGTTCAAAGGCATACGGAACCAGAGAGCTTGATTGACACCAAGATGAAAATTTTTCCATTTAAAACAGTAAGCTCTTCTAGTTGAAGGGTTCCTAGTGGAGATTACAATATTATCAACTTCCTTGGACAATGACAGCGATGAGACTAGCAAGTGCTCAACATCCATGCCTTCAAGTGGAGAGAAGGAAGGCTTGGATGACAGATAACCCTTTTATTGAGATAACGTTGTCGAATCAGATCCCAGAGGAATCAGAGGGCTGTCTAACAATTTGATAAGGTAAGAGAACTGCACTTGCCCAGGCCATACTAGAGCAATGAGGATCAGGCATGCCTAGTCCTTTAGTTCTTTCTGCACTACTCTTGACATCAATGGAAGTGGTAGAAAAGCATACAGAAGATCTGCCATCTCACTTGAGAAGAAAAGCATGCTGCAAGCCCACTCCCAAATTCTTAGGGATTCCAAGCAGAAAGTCCATGACCTTGTGTCCCCTTGCTTGTTCACGGTAGAACATCGCTACTAGGTTGTAAGTTTGGATCAAAATTCCTCTTTCTCCCAAGCTGATACCAAAACTTAGTGCATGTCTGAATGCTCGTAGCTCCAGGAGATTGATCTGAAAAGATGTTTTGTTGATGACCAGACTTCCTGGGTTGGGAAAAAGCCTTCATGATTACCAGTCTTGTACTCCATAATTTAAGTTCGGTGCACTATTGTTGAGTGCACAAATTAAAATATTAGTGTTCTGCTTAAAGTGGTATTGTCCAGTTTAATCGTTGCCACACATTCTTCTGCTGTGGGTATATGAGTATACACATCTTTGAGATTCATGGACATATCCAGTCTCCCACTTGAATGAAGGGCAGAATGATGTGAAGGGTGGTTTTTTTTTGTTTTATTTGTATCTTATATATTGATATAAAACCTAATCAAAGAACAGATATATGTAATAGGATTCAAAACAAACAAACAAGGGGGGTGTTAATTTTGAACTTCTCTCTTAAAAAGCTCTTGTTCAGTTTTCATTAATTCAAGATGGGTCTCATCCCCTAACTTCTTGTGAATAAGGAAATAGCAGGAGAATAATCCCTTGCCATGGTGTTTAGGAGGGCAGGGTTCTATTGCTTGTTGGCTGAGAAGTGACTCCATCGTAAGACTGAGCTGGATCAAGTAAGACTGATCCAGATGGAAGGCTGAACAGTGGTTGCAGCACTTGAGGCCAGAAAAAGAACATGAATCATTATTCAATCTAGTGAACTGGACGGTGAAAGAGGAAGTAATGGTGAAAAATCAGGTAAGAGTTCCTCATATGTGTGGAAACAGACTAATTAATTTAAAATGACTTGCTACAGAGTTTGGAATAGATAATTTGCAAGATTGTTAGTGAATTAGTGAAATATGTGGTAACAGGGTAATGTTATTACAAAGTCACTCTTTTCACGGATAAAAACTGAGTGGCACCTTAGCTTTATTTCTAGGTAAATTGGGTCTCAATCTCCATTTCATGTAGAAACAGCAAGAAAGAATCCTGTTACATGCTCCATTATCTGAAATTAGATACAATTCTGCAAAGAGATATGCAAGATAACATTTTTTTAGAAACATAGAAATATAATGGCAAAAAAAACCTGTATGGCCCATCAGTCTTCCCATTCGTACAATTAATTTGCAATTATAATTCCCATTACTTCCTTAGAGATCCCCTAAATTTATCCCATGTTTTTTTAAATTCAAACACTGTTTTTGTCTTCACCACTTCCACTGGGAGGACTATTCCACACATCTACCACCCTTCTCTGTAAAGAAATATTTCCTAAGATTACTCCTGAGTCTGCCCCCTTTCAACCTCATTTCATGACCCCTCGTTCTAGAGCCTCCTCTTCCATTGCAAAAGGCCCACCTCTTGTGCACGGAAACCTTTGAGATATTTGAATGTCTCTATCATATCTCCCCTTTCCTCTAAGGTATACATGTTTAGATCTTTAAGTCTACCCTCATATGCTTTAGAACAAAGACCACTGAACATTTTTGTAGCCACCTTCTGGACAGACCCATCATATTTATATCCTTTTGAAGGTGGAGTCTTCAGAATTGTACCCAGTATTCCAATGAGGTCTCACCAGGGACCTATACAGGGGCAATATCACCTTCCTTTTTCTGCTGAACATTCCTCTCCCCATGCAGCCAAGCATCTTTCTGGCTTTTACTATCACTTTATCCACCTGTTTGGCCATCTTAAGACCATCAGATACATTTCCCCAGATCCTACTATTCCTTTGTGCTTAGAAGAATTCACCTCCAATAATGTACTTTTTCCTTGCGTTTTTGCATCCTAAATGCATTACACTGCATTTTTAGCATTAATCTTAACTGCTAAACCTCAGACCATTCTCAAGCTTTGCTAGTTCCTTCCCTATGTTTCCCACTCCTTCCTGGCTGTCCACCCTGTTACAGATTTGGCTATTATGGGAAAAAAGACAAACATTTCCCCACAATCTTTCCATTACGTCACTCACAAAAATGTTGAAAGAACAGGACAAGGACCGATCCCTGAGGCACACCATTAATAACCCCCTCTTCAGACAAAACTACATTATTACTTTTGTCGTCTCCCACTCAGCTAGTTTCTAATCCAGTTACTTATAACTCCTTTTACATTGAATCATAACCATAAAATGTAGTAATCTACTACAAACAACTCAAGTTCATTCAAGATTGCATGGGTAAAAACATTTGGTGCCCGATTAAAGACAGAAGGATGCAACTTTGCTCCTGTAGTGTCACAGACAAGTCTGGTTTTTCAGGATACCTACACAAGATATATTTGCATATATACATATGATATATTTGCATGCACTGCCTGAACTGTATGCTAATATATCTCTTGCATATTCATTGTTGATTATTCTGAAAACTAGACATGTTTGTGGCACTCAGGGCCCAGAGTTGCCTACTCCTGCACTAAAGCTTTTCTCCCATTCCTTGTCTATGGTAAAAGACTGATGCATTTGTGTCAGCACATTGTGCCATACATTCTGTGTATTCATTTAGTTAAATTTCAGAAAATGCTAGCTTATAGCAATTTTATGTGTTTGATTACTGTTTTCATAGGAAAACACAGGAGTGACTCTGCAAAGCATAATACCCCACTCACAGTTTTCCCTATGTGATCAGTACCTAATAAAAAGCTGCACAGTTATAAATTATATTTTGTGAAACAAAATGAAATATACAGGAATGTAATGGCAACTTTCTTATATAAAGGTTTGTTAGTCATAATGCAATTTGAAGAGGAGGCTCATAGAATATTCCAAGGAATATGAAATTCCATTATAAAGATATTATAAGTATTAAAACATATGAGAAAATTTAGCCACCTATTTTTGAAAATGGAATTCTGTTGATTCTGAAATTATGGAACTTGGTACCTTGCTGTGTTTTCACATTTTAAACATGCGAAGAGGAGGGGACAATCACAGCTGGTTTTCCTCTCAGATCGAATATCTCACCATATATCACAAGCCAAGCAATAAGAGATTCAAATTCTTGTCATTGAGATAATATGTAAAAGTTCATTTTTTTGTCAGGATCGCTAATTCAAAGCTTTCATTTAGCTTTTTTCTATAGGTTACATAAAAATATATTTACTGCACTGGTGCCTCTTCTGCTCATTCTTTTTCATTCTTCCTCACCCTTCCTTATGTTCATGTCTCCTACTGTTCTCTGTTTACACTTTTGTAATTTTTTCCTCTTCTGATCTTTCCCAATCATGTCCCTCTCTTTTCTTCCCTGTGCTTCCTCCCTTCCCTTGAGCAACAGCTTGTAGTTTGCTTCCAGTCTATCTGACTAGAGGCTCAGAGCACCACTAGGACCTATCTTGTCAATAAGGCTGACATAAAATGAGGGCAAATATATTGATAAACTTGTAGGTGAGACTCAGAAGCATAAAGATCACACAAAATTTGCCAGGAAACCAATGAAATGAGCAGAGTAACATAGAACAGCAGAGGATCTGAGCAGCGGCATTCTGAAGGAGCTGAAGAGGACTAATAGAGTCAGGAAGATCAACAATAGGTATTACAGTAGTGGAATTTGGAGAAAAAAGCATGAAGAAGATGGTATGAGTCAAACGTTAGAGGAATTAATTTTATAGACAGTGAGTTGGAAGCAAGAGGTTGAAAATATGAGGTTGAAGGGAAAATGCTGGATTAATGATAATATCAAGACTGAGCAGTAGTAGCTGGTGAAAGAAGAATCAAATCTAGAGAGGTAAAGTTAGAGAGAACATGGGAAATACTGTTAGAGGCAGGGAATTATAGGACTTTACACCAGAAAGGGGTCAGGCTTAAAAACATGAGCACATCCACAAAGAAATGCTAGAAAGCAGGATTACTATTAAAATTTGACAGCAGATAAGGGTTGTAAGGTCTATATAGTGTGACCATGTTCCTTCATATTGCAATACCACAGACCTCAATTGGTCTCTGGCCATTCCTTCATGTCTTTACAAGTGAGGATCTACTATACTCCACATTTTCTTGAATTTTATTATGATTTTTGTCTTTATTATTTCTGCTGGAAATTGGTTAAATGCGCTTACCGCCCTATGGGGCGGATTTTAAGAGCCCTGCTCGCGTAAATCCGCCCGGATTTACCGAGCAGGGCCTTGCGCGCCTATTTTCCATAGGCCTGCCGACGCGCGCGCAGAGCCCCGGGACTCGCGTAAGTCCCGGGGTTTTTTGTCGGGGGCGTGTCGGGGCAGGACGCGGCGTTTCGGGGACGGGCCGGTGGGCGTGGTTTCGGCCCAGGGTGGTCCGGGGGCATGGCCGCGCCCTCTGGAAACTGCCCACGGGTCGCGTCTCGGCGCGCTAGCGGTCCGCTGGCGCGCGGGGATTTACTTCTCCCTCCGGGAGGCGTAAATCCCCGGACAAAGGTAGGGGGGGGGGGTTAGATAGGGCCGGGGGGGTGGGTTAGATAGAGGAAGGGAGGGGAAGGTGAGGGGAGGGCGAAAGCGAGTTCCCTCCAAGGCCGCTCCGATTTCGGAGCGGCCTTGGAGGGAATGGAGGCAGGCTGCGCGGCTCGGCGCGCACCGGCTGCACAAAATCGGCAGCCTTGCGCACGCCGATCCTGGATTTTAGCGGCTACGCGCGTATCTACTAAAATCCAGCGTACTTTTGTTTGCGACTGGTGCGCCAACAAAAGTACGCGAACGCGCATTTTTTGTAAATCTACCCCTATGTGCGTAGTCGAAAATCATTACTAACAAAAGGCTGAATTTCGAACAATGGTTCAAGCATTAAATATTCCATTATGGACTTCTGCAATTCAATTTGTATTGATTTTTCCTGCTGTGTCAATACGATGTCTTCAGCTATTCCAGAATGTGGCTGTCCATTTTATTTCTGGCTGAAGTATCTGTGGTCATATATCTCCTGCATAATACAAATTTCACTGGCTTCCCATTCAGTGGTGCATAATTTACAAGGTAGCAATGATGGTTCATAAATTGTTGACAGTTGATTCATTTGTTTGGGCTAACTCTATGCTTCAAATACACAATCCTACAAGATCATTATAATCTTCTCAATGGGGCATGCTGGATGTCCCCTCTATGGGTCAAACACATTCTGTTGAAACCTGAGAGCGGGTATTCTCGGTGGTAGCACTATCAGTATGGAATTCTCTTCCTCAATAATTGTGCCTGACATCATGCACTAAACTTTTAAGGCTTTGCTGAAAACTTAAATAAGCATTCCTGTAATTATCTATATTGGCAAATTGTGATGATTCGGCTAGGATGTAGGGCAGATCTTTTTACAGTTTTATTCAGTAGCTGTTTACAAGATAACAGACAACACAAACAATTTGAGTAACACAGTTGCCTGAGCACGCAGGCCCTGGCTTGGGTAATGACCCAGAATCTTGTTATAAACAAAGCCAGCATATACAGCCGCAGTTTTTCAATGTAAGAGCTCCTTAGGGCACACAACTAATTTATATCTTCTGAGGCTGCTCTGACTAAACTTTTCATCCCATACTGACTCTCAATCCCTGGTGGGCGGGGGAGGGGATTCTTTTAGTTGGGGGAAGCTCTCACTTATGGCCCAGATGATGAGAACAGGTTGCCAGTATATGGATACTGTATCAGTACTTCCCATGTCTGGTTATTAAAATAACATTTACTGATTAATACTCATAAATTAAAGTCTATTATCCAGAAATGTGAATTTATATCTGAATGATGGTACAGGTATAATTCTGGGTAAGTAGGTGTCCTTTTACCTGACCTCTGGGTAGAGCCCATGGTAATCTTAATTGTACAAACTCTACCAGCAGCTGTGCAAGAATCCTAGTGGAGGTGTCCCCAACTTTACAGAAAATTCCTACCTTAGTCATCTTCTCAGACACCCAGCCTATCCTGGTCCTTTAGTTGTACAGTTCCAGTTGGGGTCTCATGCAATTATTCTTTCTTCCTTAATGATTCTTTCTTGCAGACTTCTCATGGGGAAAAAAATCAGTGGGATCAGGCAAGTTCTCCACTCTGAATTCCCAGTGGGGAAAGGGGGGGGGGGGGAATAAAAAAACCTCCCCACTCTTAAGTCCAAAAAATACTTTAAAGCTTAAACTGGATATATCTTCTGCCTTAACTGTCTCTCGCAGCAGGATCGATCACTGGTGCTTGCCCATTTAGGATTTAGAGTAGGCTCACAGGTCTTTGGTCCCCTGGTGAGAACCATTTCATCCCTAAAAAGTATCAGGCTTAAAAGTTTCTCTCTCTTCATAGAAATCCGCAATATGCTTAATCCCAAGACTCTTTCAGTTAAGATACATATTGCTATACTGTAGTCCAGGTGTAAAGTCCTTATTTCCTGTTAGTGGCAGTAAGAGAGTATTACTCACCTTGAGGCTCTGTGAGACCTAAATCTTTTCCAGACATACACACAAGGCTGCAACAACACACTACTGGTTCCCGCTCTTTGCAATATAGTTCACTAACATGAATCAAGTACATTGGATTCCATGGGGCAACCATGCTTTCCAGTAGTCCCCTTTCACAGTATACATATTGATCTGTGAACCATTTGCCAATGAAATGAAGCTGACACACAGCATTGCAAAATCTCAAATCTGGAAAGTCAAGTCCCCTTCTCCTCATTGCTACCATTCAGTTTTTCATGGCTTATCTTTGCCTGCTTACCAAGCCAGATGAAGTTTAAAAACACAGATCAAGCAGGGGTAAAATTCCTTTGGGTCAACCAACAGGATACCATTTATAATTTATAAAGAATTTTGGAGATGATCAACATCTTCAGGAGCACACCAGAGCCCCAGGAAGTAGGGCGGGAGATCATGCCACATGTGTAATTGCGCCCTGACATCAGCCAAGATAGTCTTAACATTTAAATCGTACAGGGACATGAGGTCGCAAGGAATCAGCACACTTAAATATTTCAATTTGCTCTCTGCCCAAACAAATGGGAAAGAGCCACTCCCCCAAGACTCTGGAAGATCCATATCTATCGCTAATTGCCTCAGATTATCAAAATTGATTTTAACCCTGCGAGCAGATAAAATTTCTAAAAAAAATATTAATTATAGAAATGCCTGTACGAGACTCCCCCATAAAATCAAAACATATGCAGTGAAAAGAGATATCTTTAGCATTTGTTTACCATCTTTAATACCTTTAAATGCTTCACCTGCTCTTAAATTAATAGCTAGGGGCTCTAGTTATTAAATTAGCTAGAATAGAAGTGGCAATAGGGGACAACCCTATCTAACCCCTCACTGCAAAATAAAGTGAGAAAAAAATGAGCTATTAATAAGTATGCGGGCTGAGAAATTTTTGCATGAAATAGCCAACCATCTCAGAATATTTCCCATTTAAGAGCCCATATCATGTAATCCCATGTCAGTGAGTCAAATACTTGTTCCACCTCTAAGCTTAAAATTAGTGCCTGTTTGTTATCCTTCCTAATTAAGGAGGCAATCAATCTCTGCACATTTCGCACCCCGTGCCTCCCTTTTACAAATTTGGTTTTGTCTTCTGCTATCAGTGTGAGGAGTATTTGATTTATTCTGTGTCGGTACAGCAATCATAATTTCAACAATGTTAATAACAAAATAGAGTGGCAGAACCTTACCTGTACAACATTTTTATTTTTCTTTGACAGCACCGCTATTAGGGGTAGATTTTATAATTTTGCGCGAACAAAAGTACGCTGGATTTTATAAGATACGCGCGTATCTTACAAAATCCGGGGTCGGCGCGCGCAACGGGGTGCACATTTGTGCAACCTGCGCGCGCCGAGCCCAGCGCGCGCTGCCTGTTCCCTCCGCGGCCGCTCCGAAATCGGAGCAGCCTCGGAGGGAACTTTCCTTCCGCCTCCCCTCACCTTCCCCTCCCCTTCCCCTACCTAACCCACCCCCCCGGCCCTATCTAAAACCCCCCTACCTTTGTTGGCAGATTTACGCCTGCGGAAAGCAGGCGTAAATCTGCGCGCACCAGCGGGCTGCTGGCGCGCCATCACCCGACCCGGGGGCTGGTCCGGAGGCCTCGACCACGCCCCCAGGCCGGCGCCACGCCCCCGGGCCCACCCCCGAAATGCCGCGTCACTCACGGCCCACCCCCGAAACGCCGCATCACTCGCGGCACGCCCCCCGACACGCCCCTCCATGCAAGCCCCGGGACTTGTGCGCGCAGGGGTGGTTTGGGGTAGGTTTTCGGGGGGGGGACGCGCGTACCCCTTTGAAAATCTATCCCTTAAGGATTGGTTCATTTTAGAAGGGAGGTTATCCGCCATGAGCAACTCATTATAAAAGTTCACCAATTGCATTAGAATAGGGAATTTCAAGATTTTGTAAAATTCTGGACCCAAGCCATCCAGACCAGCCACAGCCTTACCAACTTAAACCCCTGTATGACCTGAAAGATTTCTGATTCATGGAGTAGGAGATTAAGGCTAAACTGTTTCATAGATAGGTTTGGCCATAAAAAGTGCTCAAAAAATTCCCATTGTGCTGTCCTATTTGTTTTTTGCCATATAAAGTCTGAAAATATTCCAGAAAACTTCTAGTGATATCATCTATGTTGTGTCGTAGAGCTCCACTTTTATCTCTAATGCCTGCAATGCACGTACTTGGTCCCCACACACATATTAGGTTTGTCAGGAGCTTACAAGGTTTGTTACCAAATTTGTACAACTGATATTTTTAAAAAACACATCAACGGGTGGCAAAGTCCTTGTAACAGGTGATTCAAAGCAGCTCTTATGCGGTCCATTTCTAGTTTATGGCCATCAGATAAAGTCATAATGTGTCTGGCTTGTGCTGCCTTGAGAGTGTTAGTCAACATAAGTATCTCAACTTTGCGTGTTCTATTTACTGTAGCCACAAAGGCTATAATGTGACCTCTCAGAACTGCCTTGCCTGCTTCCCATAACAATGCAGATGAGATATCTTGGGTATTATTATTTCTGTATTCTGACCATTTACTTCACAAATAGTTATGAAAGGACTCAAACATGGATTAACCCTGGGCTCATCCTCCATGAAAATGATTGATGTGTGAAATCTCCCATTTTCAACCCAAAAGACAGAGGCATGGTCAGAGATAGAAATGGCCCCAATGGATGAATTTCCCACATGGCGAATAGCTGCTCAGAGACCAGAAAATATTCTAATCTTGAGTATGATTTATAAGAGTTAGCGTAAAATGTGTAATCAAGTTGCCAGGGTGTAAGGTGCTCCACAAATCCAGCAGGCCCAATTCCTAAAAGAGAACATTTACTCACTGAGACTTTTGCCCTTCTGAAACTCCTTCATAGAAACAGAATGACGGCAGAAAAAAGACCAATCGGCCCATGCAGTCTGCCCAGCAAGCTCCCACACTTAATTTCCCATACTTATCTGTTTCACCGACCACCAAGTTCAGGGCCCTTGTTGGTAACTGTTTGATTCAAATTTCCTGCCACCCCCTGCCATTGATGCAGAGAGTAATATTGGAGTTGCATCAAAAGTGAGCATAAGGCTTAATGGTTAAGGGTAGTAACCGCCGCATCAAACAAGTTACTCCGATGCATGTTTACCCAGACTGCACAGATCAATGCCTTGTTGGACGTTGTCTGAATGTAAATCCTCTTTTCCACATTTCTCCCTGTTGTTGAAGCAGAGAGCAATGCTGTATATGCATTCAAAGTGAAGTATCAGGCTTAATTGGTTTAGGGTAGTAACTGCCGCAATAAGCAAGCTACCCCCTCACTTATTTGTTTACCCAGACTGTGTAATTCAGTCTGGGTAAACAGAGAACAATGTTGGCGTTGTATTAACCGTGTGAAAGCTTATTGAGTAAGGGTATAATCACCAGGTAGTAGCCTCCATTCCAGCAAGCCACTCACATCCTCTAGCCTTTATGGATCCCTTCAGGGCCGACAGTTCATCTGACTGTTCACCATTGTTTAAAATACCCCAAACAATCAATATGCATTCAGCAAAACCCAGCAGCTTAAACACTAGGTCCACGAAAAAATCACGTGAGAATATGTTAGGGGAATATATGTTGTATAGAGCTATTTTTTGTCTATACAGCATACCTAACACTATGATATATCTGCCCTCGGCATCCTGAATATGGTAATCAATATGAAGGCTGTTAGTATATCAGTATTGCCACCCACTTTTGACTTGAGAAGGCCAAGTAACCACATTGTCCCACCCATTCACACTATAACTTAGCATGCTCCACATTGGTAAAGAAAGGCTGTATGGGACTTCTGTTTTTGAAACAAGTTCAGCAATTTTTTCTGCTTTAATAGCAACTGGATCCCATCCACATTTAGTGTAATCACATTAACTTTCTCCAGGGCTGCTTACCAAAAGGAAAATAAGAGAAAATGAGTAATATACATGTATCACTTGATTAAGGGACAGCGACCTGGACGACTGCTAACCACAACCTCCAGACCACCATCCCATACAAACTATTTCCATAGTAATAGCCCTGTTGCCACTTCCCTCCATTTCTATGGAAAAAGTTTCTATATAGTTCCTCCTGGGTAACCCATGCCATTCATCAACATACACACAGAGGCCATACCTACACAATCTCATTAACCATTCCCCCACTCCAAGGGACCACGAGCCCCAGCCTCTATCTCCACCCTTTGATGTGTGCCCAGGCAGGACCACTCGCATTTTGATGGATTATGAGTCAACACTAAGCCCTTTTTTGTTGCTGTAAAATGAACCATCCTATGAACAATCATACAGTCTGTAGAAACAAAACATCCATTAAAATGATCTGGAGTAAAAACTGCTGGTGCATAAAGTAGGTTACCCACATCCAATGGTAAAAGAAATGAATGAGTCCAAACTCATGGTAACCCCCTCATTTCTACAATGCCCTGGGCATTCTGCCTGAGAGTCAAATACATATAAAAGGAGGGTTCCCCCCATACTTTTTGCATGGTTTAAAATCATAAAATCGAACTACAAAAAACATACCCTCAGTCAAACTCAGCAAACAGAAAGAAAACCTCACAGTAGGAAGCCATGGTGCAGCACCAGTACGATTAAGAAGGCCAATAAAATTTTCGCTGCAACTTAAGAATGCCTGCGTCAATGTGGCAAAATTAAGCTATTTACTTACTGCAGCACCACACTTCCTCCTTTCTCCTGCCTTCTATGTGTGCCACAGAAGTTATTCTCATGGGACGGCATCCAGGGAACCCACAAAGGCAGTGGCTTCAGCTTTGGTGTTAAAAAAAACAAACAGCATTTCGTTATGTTGGATTCAAAGATTAGCTGGCAACAGCAGGGAAAACTTCATCTGAATTTAAGAACATAAAATATGCCATATTGGGTCAGCCCAAGGGCCCATAAAGCCCAGTATCCTGTCTCCAACAGTGGCCAATCCAAGTCACAAGTACTGGCAAGTATCTTACAATGTAGTTTAGAGCAGAAAGGTACCATTTCCTTGCATCTGGCTGTTGAACAGAAATATTTTATCCCCAAGATATTCCAGAGACTCTTTCTGGCATTTAGCATGAAACAACCACTGTATGGGATCAATTTAAGAATTGGGTTAACATTGAGCGAGGCTTTGCCCCTCTTCCCACATAGGGCCGAAATGGTGTATCCTCTCACAGCATGGCCGATCTTCGGGGCCAGTGAGGCCAAGATGTTCAGGGAGCCAAGGCTCAATTACTTGAATTTCAGCAAAGCTTTTGATACGGTCCCACATAGAAGGCTTGTGAATAAAATGAGAAGATTGGGAACTGGCACCAAGGTGGTGGAGTGGATTACAAACTGGTTGGGTGACAGGAGACAGCAGGTAATGTTAAATAGAACCTACTCTGAAGAAAAAACGGTGATAAGTTGAGTAGCACAAGGATTAATATTGGGACCAGCTCTGTTCAATATCTTTGTGAGCAACATTGTGGAAGGGATAGAAGGTAAAGTGTGTTTATTTGCAACAGAGTTGACATGCCTGAAGGAATAGAGAATGAAAAGTGATTTAAGAAAGCTTGACGAGTGGTCGAATAATTGGCAGCTGGGATTCAATGCCAAGAAGTTCAGAGTCATGTATTTGGGATGCGGTAATCCAAAATAGCTTTATGTGATGGAGGGAGAAAGACTGATGTGTATAGACTAAGAACGGGTTCTTTGGGTGATAGTATCTGGTGATCTGAAAATAGCAAAGCAATGTGACAAGGCGATAGCTAAAGCCAGAAGAATGACAGGCTGCGTAGAGGAATAACTAGTAAGAAAAAGGGACGGGATAATACGCTTGTATGGGTCCCTTGGTGAGGGCCTCGCCTGGAGTACTGTGTTCAGTTTGGGGAACCCATATCTCAAAAAGAATAGAGACAGGATGGAGGCAGTCCAGAGAAGGGCAACCTAAATGGTGTGGGGACAGTATCTGAAGACTTATGAGGAGAGGCTGAAGGATCTAAATATGTATACCCTTGAGGAGAGGAGGTGCAGGGGAAATATGATTCAGACTTTCAGATATCTGAAAGATATTAATGATGCATGAATCTCAAATCTATTCCATTGGAAAGAAATCAATAGAACTAGGGGTCATGAAATGGAACGCCAGGGGGGACACCTCAGGACCAATACCCTAATACCCTTTTACAGGTGTGAGAACAAAAACAAAGAATTCATAGTGGCATGGGATAAACACTGTGGATCCCTAACAGCTAGATGGAAAGAAAAGGTTGCCTGGGGTAACTTGCTGATGCGGCGGTTTCTACCCTTAAGCAATAAGCCTTGATACTTTTGACGCAACTACAACATCACTCTCCGCTTTGGGGAAGGGGAAGGGTAGAAGAAGTGGATTCAGATGACAACCAACAAGGGCCTTGACTTTTACAGTCTGGGGTATTGATACACATATACAGAAAGTGAAAAATTACATGACTGCGTGTAAGGCCAAGTCCATAAGCAAAACACGTCAGCACTGCCTGAATTTTTAAAGCGGCTCATCATCCAGTAAAAATGTTGCTAGCATAAAATTTTTTTATAGGTTATCATAAGGCTTGGGAATAACTGCATGGAGCGGCAGTTGCTACACTTAAGAGAAATATGGGGATAACTTGCATGGCACAGCAGATATTATAATAAGAAGCTTGCTGGCAGAGTGGATGGACTATTTGGTCTTTTTTTGCCGTCATTCCTATGTCATTACAATGTTACTAGATGTAAGAGTTTGTTTCTTTTAGTAATTTGGACAACCTTTATATTCGTATATGTTGTGCCGATTTGGTTCTTCAGATCCCCAATTCTATCGAGCAGTGTTAAGTTTTTGGGCGTGCAGCTCTGTAAGCTGATGATTCCACTGCAACTGTTCTATCTTCTTGAGAAGATATTCATTGTTCCGTGGAGGGTCTACATAAAATGACTTATGAGGAAAGATTGAAGAACTTAAATATGTATACCCTGGAGGAGAGGAGGAGCAGGGGGTGATATGATACAGACTTTCAGATACTTGAAAGGTTTTTTAATGATCCCTGTTAACAAACCTTCTCCATTGGAAAAAAAAATCAGTAGAACTAGGGGTCACAATTTGAAACTCCAGGGAGGAAGACTTAGAACCAATGTCAGGAAGTATTTCTTCACGGAGAGGGTGGTGGATGCCAGGAATGCCCTTCCGGAGAAGTGAAGACTAAAACTGTGAAGGAATTCAAAGGGGCATGGGATAAACAATGTGGTTCCATAAAGGCTAGAGATGGAATGAAGAGAAGAGCCATGGGGTTGGCTTGCTGGAATGGTGATGGCTACTATCCTTACTCAATAAGCCTTCACAAAGTTAATTCAACTCAAACATTGCGCTCTGCTTCAATGGCAAGGGGAAATGTGGAAAAGAGGATTTGCATCCAGACAACAACCAACAAGGACTGACTACATAGATCTGGGTAAGAAATAAGCATGGGGGTAGCTTGCTTATGCGGTGGTTACTACCCTAAACCAATTAAACCTGATACTTCACTTGGAATGCATATACAGCACTGCTCTCTGTTTCAACGGCAGGGGGTAAATGTGGAAAAGGAGATTTACATTCAGACAACATCCAACAAGGCATTGATCTGTGCAGTCTGGCTAAACAAGCATCGGGGTAACTTGCTTGATGTGGCGGTTACTAACCTTACGTCAAAAAAAAGACGAGATAGAATAGTCTTCACTGCCTGTGCAACTTTTAGTAGATCGCAAATTTTTCATAAATTGAAATGTAACCGCATCAGCAAGCCTGACGGCGGCAGTGCAAATTCACTTGCCGCCCAGACTACTCGTCACTTGCGGTGTAGAAGTATTGAAAGTTGTATATGAAGAACAATCTTGAAAGTTATATCTAGAAACCTATCTTAGGATATCAGCTGGTCCCTCAGGGTATGCTTCAGAAAATCCCCGACAGCGGCCGGTGTTCGCGATACTGCAATCGCTCTACAGTGTGTCACGTGATGATTCATACATCAGCCATTCATTTCACGGAGAAAGGATTTTACCTCATTCTTAAACGGTTTACAGACTGTCGCTCCACAGGGGTTGTTTACATCATACAATGCCCTTGTCATCTCCTGTACGTTGGCAAAACACAACGGGCACTGAAGACTCATTTAATTGAGCATCGATCATGTATTTCTACAGGCAGGTTACAGCTCCGCTCACAGCTCATTGCTCTCAATTACAACATACCTTGATGACCTGAAAGTTTGTGTGTTAGAACAACTCACTCCTAGTTGGAGAGGAGGGGACTTTAACGTTCGGCTCCTCCGAGTCCGAACAACGTTGGATTCATCGACTTGGCTGCGTGGAACCTGAAGGTCTTAATTCTTCTCTGGAACTCCAGGTGTTTCTTTAATCGTTTTCCCTTTGGGACTGTTTACTTGCAACCATGGTAATATTACGTCAGATACGTCAGCGACGTTCGCGGTATTCTGACGTCATCACGCTTAAGAAACGCGGGCTTTTTAAAGACACGAGCGTCTTCAAGGCTCTTGCTGTCCCGTTTACTATTATGCTTGAGACGCTTTCGTCCGTATAGAAGGTGTGAATGCTGTGCCGCTTTAAGATAAGTATTTCTTCTTTGAGTGTGTTCTAAATACTATTGACAATCTGATTTCTTGTTTATCAGCACCCGCTTTAACTATTCATAAGAGTTCTCCTGAGGAAGCATCGCAGTATCGCGAAACACCGGCCGCTGTCGGGGATTTTCTGAAGCATACCCCGAGGGGAACCAGCTGATATCCTAAGATAGTTTCTAGATATAACTTTCAAGATTGTTCTTCATATACAACTTTCAATACTTCTACACCGCAAGTGACGAGTAGTCCGGGCGGCAAGTGATTTGCACTGCCGCCGTCAGGCTTGCTGATGCGGTTACATTTCAATTTATGAAAATTTGCGATCTACTAAAAGTTGCACAGCAGTGGAGACTAATCTATCTCGTCTTTTTTTGACGTTTGGTTTTGATTGTTAAGACGAGTGCCGCAGTTCTTTGTTACATTGTCCTGTCACTTTGCTGAACCATGGCGGAGACAGACGCTTTGAAGACACTCAGCTTCTCTGAGGCTGAGATACAATCGTTGTTACAGAAGCCATCTATATTTTCAGCTACTTCTACACCCAATCATTCAGACCTTTGGACCACTTACAGCAGTTTAAATCATCGATTAATTCGTACTACATTACACGCAGAAACCCTCCTTGAATACTGCCGACATCAGAGGATACCACGCGGGCTACGTCTTTTGAAAGCACCACATTTATATAATGAAGAAGCCGACTTTCTAGTCAGCTGGAATGCCATTCTTAATAAATGCAGTCTCGACCTGATGGTTCTGATTATTAAGACAGCCCAAACTAAAGAAATTGAGATCCAGGAGGAGATTGAATCTTTACAGTCTCAATTGTCCAGCTCCTTAGAGTTAGACAGCTATAATGAAAAACTGAAGACTGCCAATGAATCTCTGGATAAATTTCGAGATGACTTGAAGAAAAATGAAACTTGAAAAATTACAACGAGATGAGAGGGACCACACTCAAGGGTATGTATACCCTTGGATGGATGCCAAGACCAAGAAGAAACCCAATCGGGTTACATTTGATTCGGGTAGTGACAGCTCCTCAGGTGAAGAGCTGACCTCTTCAACGACTACAGGCCCACAGAGAGATAATACTACTGGAAATCGTTTTTTAGGCCGCGGTCGAGGGTCCCGTCGTCCCCCACGACCACGAGGGAATCGGTGGTCAGAAGGCCCCAATACAACCGACAAACCAGGTCCCATCCGAACAGAATCGTTAATTTTGAATCTCTCAATGGTTCGTTTAACATCTCTTCAAGAACATCTTCTTCAGAAAGGATTAACATTTAAACCCACACCTCAAGCTGATTTACCTCAGTTAGAAATTGCATTGTTCAAGTTTGTGCGGAAGCTATATATTTTTTTGCTGGCACACCATCCGGTTGCGACATCTCCATTCTACGCAACAAATCCAAGTGGTTTCCCTCCAGGACCAGCTGACCCAGTTATCTACACGTTCTATCAAACCACTTTACGAGATTTGAGGACAGTTTTACTACAGATCGGACCTACACGAATCTGACTTGAGCAGAGGCATCGGCTCTGAAAGATTTACAAACTAACAGTGCCCTTATCATTAACCGGCTGATAAAGGTGGTAAAATTGTCATTATGGATCGGGCCCAATACAACCGCAGAAGCTCTATGTCAATTGCAGAATATCCAATTTTATTTACCACTAGCGTCTGAACCCTACGACAGATATCGTGAAATTGATTACACAAACAGTTCAAAATGGTATTGATCAAGGATTTCTGACTACTCATGAGATTAATTTTCTATTGAACAAGCATCCAGTAGTTCCTGTCTTTTATCATCTACCCAAGATTCATAAGAATATTGACAATCCTCCGGGCAGGCCCATCGTTTCCGGAAAAGGCTCAATCCTTGAACCATTGTCAAGGTTTGTGGATCACTTTTTAGCACCTTTTGTACACACTCAAGCCTCTTACATTAGAGATTCCCAACAGATTGTTCAATTTTTGGAATCATTTGAAGAAGATACTTCTCAATATTGCTAGTTACTTTAGATGTGGAAGCTCTTTATACTTGCATTCCGCAACAGGACATGTTACACATTGTATCCACATTTTTTGAAGCCAGACCGCGTCCTCATAGAATACCCACAAGTTTTTTGTCATCTTTATTGGACATTGCATTGACCAAAAATTTTTTCGCCTTTGAAGGGTACTTTCTACCAGCAGATTTGTGGCACCGCCATGGGTGCGACCATGGCCCCAGATTTGGCAATCTTTATATGGCCACTTTTGAAGATAATTGGAATATACCAAAACAACCCTTTTGAACCACATATCCACACTTGAAAAGGTATATCGATGACATTCTGCTCTTATGGCAAGGATCATCGACTCTGCTTCAAGATTTTTTGATCTGGCTCAACACGCGGAATTCCTCATTTACATTTCACACTAGAGTTTCATACTACGACCATTCATTTTCTGGACATTAAGATTTTGAAGAGACCTTTTGGGTTTGACACTACCATTTACAGAAAACCTGTCGCATCTAAGACTTTTCTACACTACCACTAGTGCACATCCTCAATCTCTTAAGAATAATCTTCCGGTCAGCCAGTTCTCTTCAGATTAAGGAGGCTATGCACGTCCACAGAAGAATTTTTGCTATCAAGCTGGTTTTTTGAAAGATCGCTTTATCAACAGAGGGTATCCCCCACGATGTGTTAAACGTGCTTATACACGAGCACGTTTTACCAACAGAGAGTGTCTTTTTTTTACCTCGCTCAACAGAGGTCTGCAGATATCTTGACTTATGTGATGCCTTTCTCTACATATGACACGGATTATGAAAAATATTGTACATCTCACAATTGGCACATTTTTACAGACACATGATGAATTTCAGGATGCTCCAAGATTCTCCTTTCACTCGGAGTTCCAATATGAAAGATCTCTTGGTTCACTCCGATTCTACAGTACCGCACACAGCTAACATGATAGGAGCCATACTTCTGTGCACATGTACAGTGTGTCACGTGATGATTCATACATCAGCCATTCATTTCAAGAGAAAGGATTTTACCTTCATTCTTAAACGGTTTACAGACTGTCGCTCCACAGGGGTTGTTTACAATCATACAATGCCCTTGTCATCTCCTGTACGTTGGCAAAACACAACGGGCACTAAAAGACTCGTTTAATTGAGCATCGATCATGTATTTCTACAGGCAGGTTAACAGCTCCGCTCACAGCTCATTGCTCTCAATTACAACATACCTTGATGACCTGAAAGTTTGTGTGGTTAGAACAACTCACTCCTAGTTGGAGAGGAGGGGACTTTACGATTTCGGCTCCTCCGAGCCGAAACAACGTTGATTCATCAACTTGGCTGCGTGGAACCTGAAGGTCTTAATTACTTCTCTGGAACTCCAGGTGTTTCTTTAATCGTTTTCCCTTGGGACTGTTTACTTGCAACCATGGTAATATTACGTCAGATACGTCAGCGACGTTCGCGGTATTCTGACGTCATCACGCTTAAGAAATTGCGGGCTTTTTAAAGACACGGCGTCTTCAAGGCTCTTGCTGTCCCGTTTACTATTATGCTTGAGACGCTTTCGTCCGTATAGAAGGTGTGAATGCTGTGCCGCTTTAAGATAAGTATTTCTTCTTTGAGTGTGTTCTAAATACTATTGACAATCTGATATCTTGTTTATCAGCACCCGCTTTAACTATTCATAAGAGTTCTCCTGAGGAAGCGATCGCAGTATCGCGAAACACCGGCCGCTGTCGGGGATTTTCTGAAGCATACCCTGAGGGACCAGCTGAATCCTAAGATAGTTTCTAGATATAACTTTCAAGATTGTTCTTCATATACAACTTTCAATACTTCTACACTGCAAGTGACGAGTAGTCCGGGCGGCAAGTGATTTGCACTGCCGCCGTCAGGCTTGCTGATGCGGTTACATTTCAATTTATGAAAATTTGCGATCTACTAAAAGTTGCACAGCAGTGGAGACTATTCTATCTCGTCTTTTTTTGATGTTTGGTTTTGATTGTTAAGACGAGTGCCGCAGTTCTTTGTTACATTGTCCGGTTACTAACCTTAACCATGGATGCAACTCCAACATTACTCTCTGCATCCACGGCAGAGGGTGGCA